>NC_137457.1:137811209-139011209 GCF_964235325.1 Thermobia domestica
TGATTGTAGCGCCCTGTAGAATTTTTTACACCTCACGTAGTAGTTTGTATACTATCCAAATAATTTTATACACCCCTTTGTTTCGAGAAAATTAGCTCCAAAATTTCGAACACAACCATCAACTTGAAGTGCGGAATTATCATATTTAAGTAGACAAAAAATAATCTACGAAATTTGTACAATTTTGTACAAATTTCAAAACATTTGTACACTCCTGTATTTCGAGAGAAATGGCCCTAAACTTAGGGATAATACCATACGCAAACCACCAATTTGGAATTCCGCTTATCAATATGAGACATGTAATTAGTAGATATAATTGTATATAACCCGTAGAATTTTGTCACCTCCCGTAAAATTTTCTACACATCTCAAATAATTTTGTTGCCCCCATATTTCAAGAATATTAGCTCCAATATTTCGAACTTAACCATCAACTTGCAGTGCTGAATCATCATATCGAAGATTTAAGTAAGAAAATAACTACGAATTTTGTACACTTTTATACACTTTTCAAAAATATTGTACACCCCTCTTTTTCGGGAAAATTTTACTTCCACTTACGGTTTTTACCATAAGCAAAAATCAATTTGGGGGGTCGA
Source organism: Thermobia domestica (assembly GCF_964235325.1). NCBI lineage: Eukaryota > Metazoa > Arthropoda > Insecta > Zygentoma > Lepismatidae > Thermobia > Thermobia domestica. Next base: position 137,811,812 of record NC_137457.1, read on the forward strand.
ATAGCATAATCAGACATATAATTGGGGATATGATTGCACATGTCCCGTAGAATTCTGTATACCTCCCGTAGAATTTTGTACACCACTCAAATAATTTTGTTTCCCCTGTGTTTCGAAAAAGTTAGCTTCAGAATTTCGAACTCAACCATCAGCTTAGAGTGCGGAATCATCATATCGAACATTTAAGTAAGAAAATAATCTACAAATTTTGTACACTTTTGTACACATTTTAAAATGTATGTACACCCCTGTATTTAAAAAAATTGCCTTAAACTTAGAGATTCTTCCATAAGAATACCATCAACTTCAAGTGCCGCTTTGAGATATCAGCCATATAATTCTCGGATATGATTGTGCATGTCCCGTAGAATTTTGTACACTTCAGTTAGAATTCAAATAATTGTTTAACTTCGTACTTCGAAAAACATAGCTCCGAAATTTCGAATTCAACCATCAACTTGGAGTAATGTACCATCATATCGAAGATTTAAGTAGATAAGAATAATCTACGAGTTTTGTACTTCTTTGTACAAAATTCAATTAATTTTCTACACCTCTGTGTTTCGAAAAAAGTTGATCCAAAATTTCGAACTAACCATCAAATTGGAGTGTGGAATCATCATATCAAAGATTTAAGTAGACAAAAATAATCTACGAATTTTGTACACTTTTGTACACCTTTCAAAAGATTTTGTACACCATTTTATTTAGAAATAGAGCAGCCTTAAATTTGCGGATACTACAATAAGCAAACCATCAACTTTGAATGCCGCTTAGCAATATGAGACATATTATTAGCGTATAGGATTATATATATCCCGTAGATTTTTTTTACACGTCCCGGAGAGTTTTGTACACTTCCCGTAGGATATTTGACACTGTTTAAATAATTTTCTACACCTTTCTATTTCGAGAAAATTAGTGCAAACATTTCGTACTTAACCATCTACTTGGAGTGCGGTATCATAATATCCAACATATTAGTATTGAAAAATATAATCTAAGAATTTTATACACTTAGAAGTTTTTGTTCGGCCCTGTATTTCGAAAAAAATTGCCTTAAAGTTACGGATTCTACCATATATAAACCATGGGAGTTCCGATTGGCAATATCAGACGTAGAATTAGCGGACATTATTATACACGCCATGTAAAATTTTGTACATCTCCCGTAGAATCTTGTATATAATTCAAATAATTTTCTACATGATTCAATTGAATTTGTACACCCCTGTGTTTCGGAAAAAATGTCATTAAATCTACGGATTCTATCGTAATCAAATCACTGCGAGTGCTGATTAGCAATATCAGGCATATAATTATCTTATATTGTTACATATATCCCTTAGAATTTTGTACAATTTGTGTTTAGAGAAAATTAGCTTCATAATATCGAACTCCGCCATCAACTTCGAGTTAATAATCATAATATCGAAGAGTTCGGTAAGTAAAATTAATCTACGATTTTGTACAATTTTGTACAGCTTCAAAAAAACTGTTGTGCACTAATGTTTCTCTGGAATATGACCCTTAAACTTACGTAATGTATCAAGAGGAAACTATCATGTTGGAGTGCCGATTTGCAATATCGGACATATAAGTAGTGGGTATGATTGTACATGTTACTTAGAATTGTGTACACCTTCAGGAGAATTTTTGCACCTTTAATGTATATTTGCACACTCCTGTGTTTCCAGAAAATTATCTTAAAATTTCGAAGTCAAACATCAACTTGGAGTGCATAATCGTCATATCGAAGAATTATGTAACGAAATGTAATGAACTAATTTTGTCATATATATCCATAGCGCGTCATGAGGGTGTGTATGATCTACGAGTTAAAACTGGAGTCAAATACCGCTGAGGCGAGGCGGAAGATACGTCAGCCTTTTTGAGAGGGTGTCATAACTACAGTGCAGCAGTGTTTTAACAGGTGTAAGGAGAGTGGTGAAACACTCGTAGACGCACTACGTAAAGGAAAATCAACATGTACAAAATTATTATCATCAGGCAGCAATTGAGGGGAACAACAGCAGACATGTCACGTACTGAGACTACAATTCATTGAATGGAGAAACAATTCGGTAGCACCTCCATCAACGTGGGAAGCACCAGAAGTTGGGTCGATGAGTCCCAGATGATTTGACACCGGTAGAGAAGGCACCTGTGTTTCTTTGCTGTTTCGTCTGAGAAAGGATCCATTCTGGACAATGTGTTAAGTGATAAGAAGTGAGTCATGTACGAAGCTCCACGGTGATGTCATCATTAGTTAGCATCCCCTGAACCGATTCCAAAACAGCCGAAGCCAGTATTGCACCAGTCTGCTCGCGACATCGCACACCAGGAATTCCTACCAGTTGGTCCACATTATCAATGCCGCCGTAGACTGTCAGCAGTTGAACTGTGTTATAGAAAAACTCAAAACTCTGGAACCAGCACTTCTGAATCGCAAAGGGATCTTCGCTTCACGGCCCACCAAGTTCTACAGGGATGGAATCCATGGTCTTCCAGAATGTTGGCAGAAGGTCGTTGATGTTGATAGCGATTATTTTTGACCTTCCAACCACGTCTTAAGTACATATTGATATTCGAAGGTAGTAGGTGAAAAACGATGGAACTTTCTAGGTTATCTTTATGGAAGAAAGGGAAAATACAGGTCATACATCATTTGAAAAATGAGGAAAGAACAAGTATTGAACTATTTAGGTTTAAAATTAGGAAAAAGTTTATTTTCCAATTCAGCGTTAATGCTTATTGTATAGGCAACCCTGATCAAGATTTTTGGAGGAAACCCTGCAAGCAACAATGTATAAAGAATGTGTAGGTGGTGAGAGCTGAGTACATTCAGTGAGACTCCTATTTGTGTAAACTTGTAACTAGGAGAAGTATTCGTATGTTCACGTGACATGCTGTTGGAAGAAGGTGATAAGAGAGTTGTGTTTTTTCTGAAAACAGAATCCTTGTTTTATTGCCAAGTGTTATGTGGCGACCGTGGGTTGACGTTACTGAGAAGAATGTCACCTCAACAACTGGGGTAAAATTATTTTCTAAACGATATTTGTTGTTATTATTATTATTATTATTATTATTATTATTATTATTATTATTATTATTATTATTATTATTATTATGGTAAATTACTATCACAATAACCCAATAGTTGTTCATGACTGATAATAAAAATTGAAATTATAGCACTGGAATAAAGTAAATTCCTTTTCAGCAGATCAGCGTGATGCTTCGTGAAATTAACATCCTTGCTTGATCACGAAAGACTTCTTTTTTACGTTATCGACCCTAGTTTACTTGTTCATTCATTTACTTGTTCTGGTGGGGAAAAATCTTCTAAATAGAAATTGGATTAGGAATTAGAATTTGAGATTTAAGCAGTATTAGTTTAATATCGGATGAATCATATGGATACTCGATTTGAATTTCGTCTTTCGAATGCATTTTACTGTTAAGATATAAGTACCACTCTTTATTTTTGAAGTAAACAAAGCTTGGCCCTCAGCCACGTTAAGTCATTTTTGAGAGTTGAACCAAAAACTAAAATGTGTAGTTCTCACAATAAAACATTCTCTTAGCCAACTCCTATTAGCCAGACAGATAGAACAATAAAGTGAAAGCATTTGGTAATAATATATGGAACCTCTTATCATTTTCCAAGTAGATTTCATAAACATATTTACTGGACAAACTTCTATAAGTTGCGTATGTAGTGCGGCAAAAAAATCTACTGCACTGGCTTTATAAAAAAAGATCATTAACAGTCACTTTCCAATGGAAGGAGGGAGTGGCAGCGAATGACCATAACACGGTTTTTTGTACTTTCATTGTCATTTAAAAATACAAGATTAGCTTCTAGAACATTTCTTGTGAGTAGTTAATGTTTAACGATATGATTTGGTTCCTGTTCTGGGAACCACGTGTCCCTGAAAAAAATAACGTAATCCTTGTTCCCCCTCCATCACCGCGGTAACTGTTTTCGTGCATTGTGATTTGAGATAGTTTTTGCAGTACCTAACTGCATTTCAAGTATACGAAAACCAGTTTCTTGTTATCGTTTTCCATTTATTACTATATAGTAAGTATTACTGAACTGAAATACTACTTCCGGTTTCAGAAGAATTCTTTCTTTACTTCCGATTTCAGTAGAAAATTATATAATTGAGATTAAACTTATTTTTGAAACCATCTTGATTTTGAAGAATGATCATCTGAATTATGTTTTCCTTCGGAATAATTTCTTGCTATCTGTTACCGTTTATGTTCTATGGATTTCTACTTGAAACTGAAAGTAATAGCTTTTATTATTTCCGGTTTTACGAGAGAGAAAGAAGCGGGGATTATGTCTTACGAAATTGAATAAATTCCCAAATACCACTTTTGCTATTGGCATTTATATTTTATGACGATCAATGTTGAAATCGGAAACGATTGATTTATGCCACTTACGGTTTGAATAGAGTAATATCAGCCTTAAGGGGAGATATCATTGGGATGTTGAATCGATTTCATGAATCGGAAACCTTTCTCGATATGTCCTATCGCTTTTGCCCTATAGATTTCATTATTGAACAAATAACCACTGAGGCTCACTGGTAGAGCGTTCTCCTCTGTTGCATCTAATCCCTGGTTCGATACCAGCCCGTGCCAGCCGTACCAGTGAACCTTGTGGTGAACAAACATAGCGTGCATGGGTTTCCTCATACTGTAGTCTTTCCACCATTTCATTCCTTATCATCGTCTCACCGTCTCACCGTCTATTTTCGCCTAGCTGGCATAAGAGTGAGAGTAAAACTCAAAGATGTCATTTCAATTTTTCATTATTGAAACCGGAAGTATATTTTGATACCACTTCCGGTTTCAGTACATAGACATGCAGATTTAATTTTCCTTTTTAAAAATAAATCGAAAACAACCCTTGCTATCTATTGCAGTTTTCATGACGATCAGAATTTAAACTAGAATTATGATATTTCTACAATTTCCGGTTTGAATAGAGGCTCCCATTTCTACCATTATTGGTTTGAATAGAAGTTAAACAGACTAAAAGGAACATTTTCTTAGGACGCTGATTCGACATTTCCTCCCAAAAAAACTGACCTGGTTATACGTATATTACCATTTTTTAATCTATAGATTATAACACTAAAACCGGACGTAGCAAATTTCTAACTTTTCCGGTTTTAGAAGGCAGTTATAGATAGACCAAGTAAAACCGCTTGTCACTATCTGTTACCGTTTCCCTTTTATGTACATTCTAAATATGGTTTTGAGTCATTGATCCCCTCACTGTTAAATGTCATTTACAAAATATCATTAGTAAGCGACTGTTAAAGAAGATACTGAATTTGTTAACACTTATATGCATTATATATATATATATATATATATATATATATATATATATATATATGTGTGTGTGTGTGTGTGTGTGTGTGTGTAAACGAGCCTTGTTTTTTGACTGGAACAGAAGAAAGGGAGGGCAACACATACGCTTGATTCGAAGGCAGGGTTTCATTGGAATATAATATTGCAAAATGAAGAAATGATCAATTTTTCTTTAAATTATGTTTGCACTTGACCAAATAATTTCATATTTATGAAATTTCTCAATTTATTGGCGACAGAATAGAATATTTTTAAAAGGCAATCTTTAATTCCCTCCTTTTTGTACCGACGGCAACCGATATCTACGAGAAAGGGATTTTGCATTTTACCAATTCTAGATGGTTTATAAAATTGGAAGTATTTTGAGTCAATTATAAAATTAATAAAACAAAGTACAATTGATTTTAATAGGATCATTCTGCTAGTAGCTACTTTCAATTAATGCGCCAATTCTCGCTTTTTTATCTAAAATATCCAAATATAAAATTTGTTTTTAGTAATGTACTATACAATGGAGGGTGATAGAGCCTTCTGTTGTTTACATTTGTCAATAAAACATTAAATCCGCTTACTTCCACATATTTTCCCCAATGTGGCAAAATCCTTGTTGACTAATTATTATTCTTATTAACGTTACAATTTCAAATAGTTCCTTAATCAGTGTGTAACAAATGAACTACTCAGAATTTAAACATTAAACTTTGTGTACTGAATAAATAATAAAGTGAACAGTGTTGTTAAGGTACTGCTTACTAGAAGTCTCTGCATCAATTTCAGATTACGTGTATTTGCGATTGAGGATTAGATGGGGATAAAAGTGCGTGTGCTCCCAGGTACTTCGTCAACATGAAGGTATTGCCCCCAAAGAACTTCTGGGCTGAAACAGCGTTTTTGTTTTTGAAAATCGAGGGCATCCACGTTTCGTGAAAACTATCAGGACCGACGTGTGACTCCGGTGTAAATGATGGAGGAATCGAGTAGCATATTTTACAGCTTTACAGTCTACAATCACCCTCTGTCGTGAGTTTTATGCCATGGATATACGTTATAGTCATAGGCGCCAACTTGAAGAAAACTTCTGTGTGGGGGGAGCAATGAATAAATAAATCATGATATTCAGCTCTTTTCTGTTAACTACCTGATGAACTAACTAATCAAAGCCCCCTTCTCTGCCCCAGATCTCGGTCCGTTACTCGGCTGCAAAATTCACGACCTAAGTCAAATTCGCTTAAAGGCATTAAAACAAATTCAAGTTCAAAAATTGAGAACTTCGCTGTACCTTTGGGCACCACATTCATCTTAACGTTTCATATCAGTGTTGCCAGAGTGTTGGTGGAAGCTTTAGTGTTCTATTTAAAAACACTGTTTTCAAAACCGCATTTTGTATCGAATAAGAAGGCTGTTCCTAATATTGTATTAAAGGCGCGACGAAGTTTACAACCGAAATTATTGCGCCTCTTTGTTAATTCTTCCTCGACTGGATTATATTGAGGGGGCTAGGACCGCACCTTTACATATTAGGGGACCAAAAGCGCCGTGCACCTCCAGAATCGGTGCGGTGCCTATTGGTATAGGATTATAAAGAAGAAACTAGTGAAAAAGACTACAACGTTTGAGCACGGTTCCAAAAACGCCCCATAGATGCAACTCTGATAACAGGTGATTAGAAATATGATGATATATATTCGACTTATCCTTCCTTCACCTTCTTCCAAACAACGGACCGCGTTTATGAGCAACGAACGCCCAAAGACTAGCATGATCCGCAGTGTTACGCCAAATTGTGAAAACAGTGGTTCTGTTATGATGAACATAATATCCTTTTAATGGGTGGGTCGTTCGCTTAAGTTTACCGTTTGGTTCGGTGTTCGTGATTATTCTGCTGCTATTTTATTACACGACGCGCATTCTATGGTTTAGTAGTTGTTGCCAGACAATGAGGTCATATTTCAGGATAATAATGAGTTCATTTATCCAGCTGAATCGGTTGCAGCGTGATTTACGGAACGTCAGGATGAAGTTAGACATCCCCTAGGTCAGACAATCCCCGTACCTAAACAATTGAACATGTGTAGTACATTTTAGAAACATGAACCCAGAACAGGGTTCCGCCTATAACCGCTCTTGGAATTATGTGATGCAATGAAAGTGGAATGATAATATTTTATTTACTTTATTTCAAGTTTAACGTCCCACGGTTATGTCTGTTAGGCTAAAGGAGACGGTGATAATGAGAAATCAGTGAAATGGTGGAATGAAGAAAGTAGGAGGAAACGGGAGGACCCGGAGAAAACCCACGAGCACGGTGTTTGTCCACCACAAAGTCCACGCAGCGCGAGTTGGGATCGAACCAGGGACCCCAAGCACCGGAGGTGAACGCTCTACCACTGAGCCACCGCGCCCCCTATACTGAATAATAGGTTACAAATCAATGTGCGTTATATATTAAGGCAAGGAAGAAAAATAACATCATCAACAATAACACTATATAAAGTAATAATAACTAGAAATATTAATAATAACAAATTGAAATTTATTCCTTGCAATGACGGCGTAGTAGAGTTACTTGCAGCTTTACTTTTAAATAAAATTAAAGTTTGTGATAATACGTTGTATTATTTTTTTTAAGCGTGAGGAGCAGAGGACGTTTAGCTATTAAGAGTCTAGTTCGTAGAATATAAAACAAATGTGTCTTTGGTGTTTGTCTGAATGGAACGGTGAATACAGTTCTCTAAGTAGTGTTTTGGACCTGAGCTAGCCACGTGTGAGTTTATACAGGTATTTGAGATCAGTAATTTTTTGACAGGTGCCAAGTAGCTGTGCATTTAGGGTTTGTAAAAGTTCGTGTTTTGTCACCGCATGAATTCGATTTGTCCAAAAAGGTTTCCCAACGACCATCGAGTCAACGTTACTAGAATGTTTTTGTATCACTACTATAGTACACTTAATTTAACTTTATCACTCTATAATTTGCTATTTTCTTTTGGTAACTTGATTATGTTTTTTTCGCTCAGGTTAAACATTCTAGAAATATGGGTCGTCCAGTCGGATTCCCAATTGAAAGAGCAAAGGAAAAAGATAGTATAGTTGTTGCTGGAAAGATAGCAGCTAGAAAAATGCAGTATGGCAAAGGATTAGTAAACAGTTTGCAGAAATTTATAAAGTATCTCCTGATGCATTATTTTTAATCGTTTGAACAAACAGATACAATGTCCACGATCTGCTTAAGGTTAATTGTTATAGTGCTAGTGAAAGAGAAGCGAAATAAATTTCTTAAGATAGAAGTGGTGCAACACATTTTGCTGAATATTCCAATTTTGAAGAACTGTCAGTGCCCAACAAATTTACAATCACATTTCCTGCAGAAAAGTGGAATGATGTAGCTCCAGAAGAGTAGCATACAAAAGCAAATCCCACGGTTATATTGCAGTTAGAAGATACAAAGTTTTAAAAATGTGCTGGTGGACTAATGTAATTCATAGAAAGATGTAGAAGTACACTAGAACTCCATGCAAAATTATTTCTAAAGGTGGTAAAAATTAAGCAATTGGAGAACCTTGGTGTAAAATAAAAGAGACATGCCCAGAAAGCGGAACAACTCTCTGTGCAGTAATTAGGAAAGAACACACTATTGGCGAGTCTATGAATGGCTATGGTTATAGCAAAACACCTACATCTCTTTAGTGACTATATTATAGTCACTATATTATTATAGTGACTATAAAAAGTTGGAATACATTTGTTGGGATACCCTGCACAAGCTCAATCTTAAAGATTGTATGTATTAAACAATGATTTATGAAGGCTGTCAAAGGAAAGTAATTAGAATCAATGGTGAAAACTCAGGGCATATAATTTTATATGAAGCTGTAGTGAGAGACCCAAACACTGATATGCAGTACCCTGTAGCAAGTATGCTATCGAAAAAACTGACTACGAAACTATACGACATTCGCTAGCGTTCTGGATACTAAATGGGGCCTTAGTGCCAAAAGAAGTGGTTACAGATATGTCTGTTACACTTGTTACCGCAAGTCTGAAAGCCTTCACAAGATTTAGCTCAATGCAGGATTATTTGCATGAGTGTTTTAAACTTTTGAAATAAATGAAAGGACAAACATTAAAACTACCTACCTGTTATTTAAATTATGATGTTGCACATTTTATAAAACACTTAACACAGATGAAATAACTAAAGCAGCAAATTCGACGTACCACGTAGTTTCACGTCAGAGAATTAGCAAAATAAATATATAGATGTGTCTTTCAAAATAAAGATATAGATGATGTTAGAATTCTCTTGACCCATTTATTTATAGTTGCCATTTCCGAAACAGAAGGGCAGAAAATGAAGTATGTTTCAGACACGCCTTGTGAAATAAGTAAGCGTTATTTCCAAAGTTGGTTAAGCATAAATCTTAATGTAGAAGACAACTTTGCACAGGATTCTTGCTACTCTGATTTTCAAGAAGCTTAATCAGGCACCACGAGCAGACCTTTCTGGGTTTCGAGCGGAGAACATTGTAGAACACGTAAAACAAGAGATAGATTCTATTGAAGGGTCAAGAGGAAACCAAAAGTATCTCTCAAACATAGTTCCTGAAATCGTAAAGTTATGGGAAGTATTGCCTTTCTGGTCAGGGATCATATCACCATCCTATGAGTCTTAGAATGTTACTGCTAGCAATGCTACAGTAGAAAGTAGTTTCAGTTACTTGAAGAAAATAGTTTTTACACATTTGAATATATCAGTAAGAATTGATGAATTCATCATATCTTATATTACTATTTTATCTGGAACAATGAACCTTGAAGGCGCTTCTAGAATATTTTATAGAAATACAAAAGATAGTCCTATTCGTGATTATTTACTTGGTAGTTTTGACGAACCAGATGTACAAGAAGAATATAGAAGTAACACAAATTGTACTCCTCTTAAAAGAAATTCAAACCCAATTAAATTAGAGGCAAATGAAATTTGAAGTGGTAAGCAAACGATCTGTGAGAAATGCTCTTCAAGAATTGTACCGGAGAATGGTCGATGTGCCTTTCTGCAACGTAGGTGTACATCGCGAACCTCATTGCTCAAGATTAATTAAGAATACAAAAGGCATATTACTTTCTTGTATTGCTTATCAAACCATCAGTAATGAAGGGAACGAAAAAAATTGGATAATAGCGAATATAAGAACTGGAGAGAGCTTTCTGACAAGAAGTCAACAAACAAAATACAACAATAATAATACTTGGATAATGGCATGGAATGGTCGGCTATCGACCTAACTGCAAGTATGAAATTAGTGCCGATAGATATTTTAAAAAAATGGAAACCGTTTGAAGGATAAGAAATGTTTAGGAAAGATAGTGGCTCTGAGAAACACTTGCGCATTTGATGCTCTTGTTCAAATTTTGTGTGCTGATTACACTGATAGTGATTCTTATAAGAAATTCATTGATGAACATTTGGAGAAATTGTAAATAACGCAAAATTTGAACAAGCGTTATTTCCCATTTGCTTTCTTACATACGCTTTCTTTGAACACATTAGAAAAGTAAATTTGTATGTAATTAAGCAAATGTGTTCAAAGAACGTTAATTCCCAGTTTTATAAAAGACTAACCAAATTTACTTTTCTAATTTTAAAGCCACGAAGGACTAGCGCTAATGGTCACTGTGAATTGGGAAAGTAATATAAGTCACATGACAACAATCGTGACCAGAAAATTTCCTACGTTGGCTGAAATATCGACATGTAACTCATCTTATTGTCCACTTCTACTGGGAGAGTCCAATCAATCAATAATATGTATTAGTAAACCTGAAAATGAGAATGGTATTCAGGATGCCATAACAAATTTTGTAACGGAAGAAAGATATACTAGGTGTCTACAAAGTGAGTCTCTCCTATCAGCTACGTCATGTTCTGAGGAAGATGGTAATTCAATGAAAACTTACTGCGTTGGTAGCAGATATATGAAAAGAAAACTCGTCGGATACAATTTATTGCTGGAAGAGATTGAGGAATATGTCAACATGAATGTTGAATGAACATTTTGCCCTAACAACATCCCGCGCAGTATTCAGTTAGAGGAACAAACATTTCCTCTTCGGGATGCAATTGGGTTTTTAGAACCAAAACAAAAAAGCCTTAAAAACATTGGTCATTACAGAACATATTATTATAGAAGTAATGGAAGTTGGGAATTATATGATGATCTACAGAACTTCAAAAAGGCTTGTACAGGGAAAGAGAAAATAAAATGTCACTAATTTATACAAAGTAAGTGAACATGTTGAATATTTGTAATCCAACAGTTCGGCTGCGTGCCTCACTTTGATATGAGATTTTTCTAATTTGGAATACACACCATCTAAACTTGAGTTTTAATAATCTATTATATTATCTGTGAATAACAATTTTATTGTGTCCGCTCTTTTAGCTCAATTTGTTATTCAGTGTTTATATTCATTTTTTTTTTCATTATCAAGTAACTGTTATTTACATAGTCTACAATTTTGAAGAGGAAGACATTTAAGCGGCGCTAAAATGTTACTGATATATATAAAAAAAACTTTCTACTTCCTCCATTAAAATGTTATTAATACTTTGAGTTTCAACATGAGTTAAGATTGGATTTTTACAAAATATCTGTAGCATTCAACCTAGATATACTCAGAGACTGAAAAGTCAACTATTCTTTAAGTGAACAAATAAATAAATAAATAAATACTTCTGTCAGAAGAGTACGTAAGTAGGAAATAAATTTTGTACGAAGTTTTGAAGACGATTACAATGTTTTGTTAATTGCAACATACCTCTCTGGAACAAGGCCTTTAGACAAGTTTTCCTTATACCTTGCACATGTAATGCATAAATTTTCACAGCGAATATGACATGCGTCACTGTATTCAAATCTAAACGAAATGGAATTCCATAGAACAGAAAAAAATAACATTATATAATGCAATGAAACTTCTGAATAACGCACACCAATAGTTTATGAATTTTTGTACGTTACTTAGAGGTTACAGAAATTGAATTTCTCACAACAGTAATTACATGCAGTAATATACAGAAATTACATTATGTATGAGCGTAAATACGTAATTCAATATGAAAATATCCGATTTAGTACGTATTTCACTTACTGGGAGGGATGAAGGCGACATTTAATTCTGTTAAATAATATTATTGCTGGGGGGTCTATTAATATATTCGCATGCTGCAAAAGATAATGCGTGTATGATAATTTTCTTAAGATTCTTTCATCACTTTTTATTTATTTCAAATTCTCAGAACCTTCGCTAAAAATGCGTTAGGAACCAACTAACCGGGTAATTTTTTTCTTTAGTGAAAAATGAATGCATTTTCTTCCACAAGGGTATGAATCTCTTTAGCAGGTTTCCACTGAGAATCCTAAGTACGGTTGCAGAAGAAACACACATATGTTTGTGTATCGCAGAACCTAGAATAATTTCTGTACGTTATGAAGAGGTTATTGAAATGTTTGGGGGGGAAAAGGACTGCCTCGTCCATATCTGAGAGTGTCCGTAAAAGGGAGGGTTTTGTTCCCTAAGAGAACATGCTTTTGTATGAAAGAGAGAGAAAAATATTTCCGTATATAAAGGTGTCCGTTATTGATAGGTATTAAGATATTAAGAGAGGTTTTACTGTATATACTTCAACAAGCCATTTACATGTCTTTGTTTAAATATTGGTTACAGCGTTAAGGCAAGACAATTTAGTACGTTTATTACCTTAACTCTTTCAGAAAATTGACAGAAGATCCAAACTGAAGTCCGTCAACGTGGAGTGCGGAATCGGCAAATCACATATTAAACATGTTCAAATTTTGTACACATTTTCTACAATTTTATACATCTTTTTTAAAAATTTCACTCCCTTGCATTTCAAGAAATTTGCGATCAAAATTCCGCGCTCCAAGTTGACGTTTTAGTGCGGAATCACCATATCTGAGAATCAAATAGCTAAAAATAAATTGCGAATTTTGTATAATTTTGTACACCTTTAAAATAATTTTGTACACAACTGTGTTTCCAGAATATTACCGTCAGAGTTTCCAATTCAACGGTCAAGTTGGAGTGCTGAATCTCATATCGAAGGACTAAGTAGCCAAAAATAACACAGGCCGACATTTTTAAGCTTTTGAAAAGTTATAGAAACAAAACTCACGGATTCTGACTAATTTTAGGTCCCTGAATATGATTATGATATCCATTTTATTACATTAGCTCGCATTTTTGTGTAACGCATAGTTGCCAAATTTACCATAATAGGGAAAATGAGCTATCATGAAGTGTACCGCCCAATGAGCTGTTTGCGTGCCGAAAGGCAATCAACTTCATTTCAACAGTTGGTCAAAAACAACATTTGGTTTTAAAAATTCTTAAAATTAACTTACTGAACCAAACCAGTTAAAGAAACGATATATTCTCTGTGTGTATTAGCACTATATATATTCTGTTAGTGTAGGCATATTAGCATTTACATACACAGAGTAATTTATAAAATTTAATGTTTAGAGCTGCAAATAACACCATCAGTTTTACTTTTTTCTTTTATGAAATGTTGGGTTCTCTGTCTTCATCGACCAGCTATAGTTCCCCATCATTGCAGCGTCCCAAGGTCCTTGATATCAAGTTTCCATCGTTCTTATATCCTGGTAAAACCGTTCTCCAGTTTCACGGCTTACATCTGCAAGATTTTCTTTAAAGAAGTTTAGGTGGGAATGCAGAAAGTGAATTTGAAAGACAGGAGACATCCTAGAGCTCCATATGCGACCAGACGTTGCTGCACCAGGGCTTTGTAATTTTGAGCTTTAGTTTTGCCCAAAAACGTTTCACAACTTGAACAAAAGAACATCAGGCATTTAACTCTTTGTCGTTTAAAATCTGTTCTAACAATTCGTGATGGATAAGTTTCCGAATATCAGGTCCTGTGAAAACTCCTTCTTTTAATTTAGCACCACTTAGTTTTGGAAAACACTGTCTAAGGTACTTAAATCCTTCACCTTCTTTGTCCATAGCTTTTAGGAAATTCCTCATGAGGCCCAACGTAATATGAAGAGGTGGAAGCAGCACCTTGGCAGGATCGATCAGAGGCTAATACTTGACACTGTTCGTACCGAGCTTAAATGTCTCTCTGAAGGCCCACTCTTGTTGTGAAAAATATTTTCCTGTGGCTCTTGAGTCAAAGGCACATAAAGCATCACTACTTTGTAAATCCACCTTTGCAGACCAAATAGTATTACAATAACTTTCAAATCTCCGCAAATTGGCCAACCATATTCTTTGCTGTTCGCGAGAATATGGTTTAAAATAAGTGCGAGTTTCTCGTAAGTATCTTTCATCGAAACACAGTGTGCCACAGGAATAGACGGCAGCTTATTTCCATTATGAAGTATAACTGCTTTCAGACTGTACTTAGACGAATCTATGAAAATACGCCAATCGGATGGATCATGTTGAATTTCTAATTCATTCATCAGACCATTGATGTCCGCGCATACGCAAAGGGAACCTTCCATTATGTAATATTCTGAAAAGGGCTCGTTCCATTTCCTGTAGTGAGTGTAAGTACTTCCAGGAGCCAGTAAATTCCACTCTTTTAGTCTAGCACCCAAAAGTTGAGCTTTTTCTTTTGAAAGTTGTAACTCTCTCACTAAATCATTCAACGCATGTTCTAGGATGAAGTGAGGCTCTTCATTTACGTGGAAGGAACTGTGTCTCGGATCTCAATCTGCAGATATTGAGTTGGTGTCCTCATCGCTTTCTGTAGGCGCTGTAATATCGATAGTTTCCCAATCTTTCGGAGGAGTAGGTACAGGTACATTTTCTCTATGGTGCGCTGGTCTGATCGCGGATTCCAAGTTTTGGTTTTCGATAGCACGTTGTTTCTTCTTATTACTTCCTGCTGTAGTTGTCATACAGATATAGCAATCATCATAATGATTCCGGGGTTCTCTCCATATCATCGGAATAGCAAAAGGCATCCTTTAGTTGGTTCCTTTAAGGCAGAAAGTCAGAGTCGCGTAATACATCAAACAACACACATAAGAAGGCCAGATTTTATCTTAATCGCCTGTCTTGCAGCCAAAATAAAAATAATATTCTTTCCTAACGTCACCATTTATCGGTTTAATCTGCAACTTACCATAAATACGCCAGAGATATAACAAAATCTGTCCGGTGCGTTTTTACATGCTCTGCGGGAAGACCTTAATATTTTGCACAGAAAAGCGAAACTTAGATTAACAGCACAACCATTTATTCCATAAAATCACTGAAAGATACTGAAAACACAGGCAAACAGTTCTAACAATATGGTAAAATAAAAGTGAAATTACTGACGTAAAAGTTCCAAGTCAATTCTCCGGATAAAATATTTATACAGTTGAGAGATTACTTACTGCAATGCCTAAGAGCAAGACTGAGCCCCGCAATAACGGCGTAGTCGGCACTTGTTCTTTTCCGAGTCGTTGTGCCGCTCATTGTTGTCACATAGACCCTATTTTTAACCGGTTTCAGTGGTCTAAAAATAAACAAACAAAAGAGGGGGAGGAATATAAATGTTAATCTCCGTCCTCCTGGTATCCATTGCTACATATATAAATATGCCAACAACAAAGAGTGTCCTATCTGTCGCCAAATGAGTGAAATCTAATTTATTTCTTACTCAGGTAGCATTGTCAGACCGGAGACCGGTTACTTCGATGACAACTGAAGCCGTTCCTACAAAATGGCAAGATTGGCAACAATGCATAACACCAAAATACGAGCCAAAACGGCTATCAATGTCGAATTCAGCATCCTGAAATAGTCAGAATCAGAGTTTTTCCTTTCTGTAACTAAACTGACGCCGGCCAGTGTAATATACGAATTTTGTACAGTTTTCGACGCCTTTTAAAAGATTTTGTACACCCCTGTATTTAGAAAAGAGTGGTCGTAAATTTACGTATTCTAACATCAGCAAATCATTAATTTTGAGTGCCGATTAACAATATATTGCATATAATTAGCGGATATGATTGTAAATGTGTCGTAAAATTTTCTACATCTCATGTAGAATTTTGTACGCCATTCAAAGAATTTTGTATACCTCTGTGTTTCCAGAAAATTAGATCCAAAATTTAGACTAAACCATCACCTTCCAGTGCGCAATCACCGTATCGAAGATTTAAGGAGACAAAAATAATCTAAGTATTTTGTACACTTTTGTATACCTTTTAAAAAATTGTACACTCTAATATTTCGAGAAAATTGCACTTAGAACGATTAGCACCAATATTAATAACGCCCGACGAGCGTGTAATTTTCCCGTTGTTCCGAGCAAATTTGGTTCATTTTGAGATTTATTTCAATTTTTTCCAGCTTTCGTACAAACTCAAGTTGTGCGCGACAAGCAGACATCAATGGAAAGGCTAAAGAGCGATTATTTCTAGTGTTCCAGGAAAACTCATGACAGAACGAAGGTTATGTGAAACCTAGTCATAAGTAAACCGAAAATTTAAAATCGAGAGGATCATTCTCGGCCCTAGCCGAGTGGTATGTTGTTAATACATTTTTGTATTTTTCTCCTTTTTTCAAGTTCTTAAATAAACCTATTTAATTGAGAGAATGAATTTAATTTCTAGAGAAGTCCTTAGGCATGACGTGTAGTAAGGAGGTCAATTTCTTTCCTATGGTGGAAGACTTGCTGCATGAAGATCCAATCCTCAAATACCAGTGTTTCGATCGCCCACCTTTCGTAGGTGCCAATTTAGTGTTTAACTTTAATGCTATTCCATTTCTGGGTCTCGATGGTACATGATGGACGCCTGCCCAGAAAGAATCCCATACACTTCGTGTTTTCTCGAAGTACGATTCGACAGCTTGAGCTCAACTAAGCTTTCGGCTGAAATCGAGATGTACCGGGAATGTCTTGACACAGGTATTATTCAAGCTACGCCATGTGTCACCTCACCACATTATTTCTTTTTTACCTTGCTGTTACGGGCCTCCGTAACACTAGCTCAGCTTATTGTCCAATTTTCTTCTATTTTTGTCCACTCAAGAAAATATTTGTGCCGTTCAAATAAACGAGGTTGGGTCATTTCCAAATTTGGGGCATTTCAATCACATGTAGTACGACAGCATGTAATTCAAGTTTAAATTTTCTCAGAATTTTGTCCAATTTTTGTCAACTTTTGTCCACCAAAGAAAATATTTCGTACAATTCAAATAAACGAGGGTGGGCTATTTCAAAATTACCGGCACTTCGATCACCTATATTGCAACATCTTCAAATTCGAATTGTAAGTAGCTCAGAGCTTTGTCCAATTTTTGTCCATTTTTATCCACCCAAGAAAACATTTTTACCATTAAAATAAAGGAAAGAGGGCCATTTCAAATTTGGAGCACTTCGATCACCTGTAGTGCGACATTTTCAAATTCGAATTTTAACTAGCTCATCATTTTGTCCAATTTTTCTCCCTTTTGTACACTGAAGAAAAAAATTTGAACCGTTCAAATAAATGAAGCAGGGCCATTTCAGAATTGGGGCATTTCGATCACATGTAGTACGACATCATAAATTCAAGTTTTAACTTCCTCAAAATTTTGTCCAATTTTTGTCCAGTTTGTCTAATAAAGAATATATTTTGTACCATTAAAATAAACGAGGGAGTTCCATTTCAAAATTCGGGTCACTTCGATCACCTGTAGTGCGAAATCTTCAAACCGGAACTTTAACTAATTCTAATATTGTCCAAATTTTGTCCAATTTGTCCAATCAAAAATATTTCGTACAATTGAAATAAACGAGGGAGTGCCATTCAAAATTTGGGGCATTTCCATCACTTGTAGTGCGACATTTTCAAATTCGAATTTAAACCAGCTAAGTACTTTGTTCACTTTTTGTCCATCTTTGTCCACCCAAGAAAACATTCTTACCATTAAAATAAACGAGAGAGGGCCATTTCAAAACTTGGGACACTTCGATCACCTATAGTGCGATATCTTCAAATTCGAATTTCAACTAGCTCAAATTTTTGTCCTATTTTTTTCTATTTTGTCCACCAAAGAAAATACTTTGTACAATTAAAATAAACTAGGATGGAACATTTCAAAATTAGCGGCACTTCGATCACCTGTATTGCAAAATCATCAAATTCGAATTAGATGTAGGTCAGAATTCTGTAAACTTTTTGTTTACTTTTGTCCACACAAGAAAAATTTTGTACCATAAAAATAAACGAAAGGGGTCATTTCAATACTTGAAGCACTTCGGTCACCTGTAGTGCGACATCTTCAAATTCGAATTTTAACTAGCTCGTAATATTGTCAAATATTTGTCAATTTTTGTCAACCAAAGAAACAATTTGTACTACTAAAATAAACGAGAGAGGGCCATTTGAACATTTGGGGCACTTCGGTCACCAGTAACAAAAAATCTTCAAATTCGAATTTTAAATAGCTCGGAATGTTGTCCAATTTTTGTCCAGTTTGTCCAGTCAACAAACTATTCGGTACAATTCAAATAAACGAGGGAAGGCCATTTCAAAATGTGGTGCACTTCTATCACTAATAGTGCAACATCTTCAAATTTGAATTTCAACTAGCTCAGAATTTTGTCAATTTTTTTTCCATTTTTGTGCTCCAAAGCAAATATTTTTTAGAATTCAAACAAACTAGGGTGGGACATTTCAAAATTAGCGTCACTTCACTCACCTGTACTGCAGCATCATCAAATTCGAATTATAACTAGCTCAGAATTCTGTCCAAATTTGTCCATTTTTGCCACCCAAGAAGAAAATTTGTACCTTCAAAACAAACGAATGAGGGTAATTTTAATATTTGGGGCACTTTGGTCACTTGTAGTACGACGTCTTCAAATTCGAAATTTAAATAGCTAATAATATTGTCCATTTTTTCCATTTTTTCCACCAAAGAAAAAAATTGTACCACTCAAATAAACTAGGGAGGGCCATTTGAAAATTTCGGGCACTTCGGTGACCTGTAGTATGACATCTTTAAATTTGAATTCTAGCTAGCTCAGATTTTGTGCACTTTTTGTCCATCAATGTCCAATCAAGAAAATATTTTGTACAATTCAAATAAACGATGAGGGCAATTTCAAAATTTGGGGCACGTCGATCACCTGTTGTGAGACATTTTCAAATTCGAATTTTAACTAGCTCAAAATTTTGTCCAATTTTTCCCCATTTTTGTCCACCCAAGAAAAAAATGTACCATTAAATTAAACGAGGGGAGCCGATTTTAAAATTTGGTGCACTTTTATCACCTGTAGTGCGACATCTTGAAATTCGAATTTTAACTGCTCAGAATTTTGTCCAACTTTTCTCTAATTTTGTTCACCCAAGAAAAATTTTGTACCATTAAAATAAACGAGAGAGGGTCATTTCAAATCTTGGGGGCAATTCGATCACCTGTAGTGCGACATCTTCAATTTTCGGTTTTAAGTAGCTCAGAATTTGTCCAATGTTTGTCCATTTTTGTCCAGCGAAGAAACAAATTGTACCATTCAAATAAACGATGGAGGGCAATTTCAAAATTTCCGGTACTTCGATCACCTTTAGTGCGATATTTTTAAATTCGAATTTCAACAAGCTCAGAATTTTGTCCTATTTTTTCCATTTTTATCCACCAAAGAAAATATTTTGTAAAATTCAAATAAACTAGGGTGGGTCATTTCAAAATTAGCGGCACTTCGATCACCTATATTGCAACTTCGTCAAATTCAAATATATCAAACTCAGAATTCTTTCCAATTTTTGTCGATTTTTGTCTACACAAGAAAATTTTTGTACCATAAAAGTAAACGGAATAGAGTCGTTTCAATATTTGGAGCACTTCGATCACCTGTAGTGCCACATCTTAAAATTCGAATTTTAACTAGGTCAGAATATTGTCAAATATTTGTCCATTTTTGTACACCCAAGAAAAAAAATTGTATCATTAAACTAAACGAGAGAGGGCCATTTCAAAATGTGGGACACTTCGATCACCTGTAGTGCGACATCTTCAAATTTGAGTTTTAAGTAGCTCAGAATTTTGTCCTGTTGTTGTTCATTTTTATCCGCCAAAGAAAATAATTTGTATAATTCTAATAAACTAGGGTGGGATATTTCAAAATTAGCGGCACTTCGATCACCTGTATTGCAACATCATCAAATACGAATTATAACTAACTCAGAATACTTTCCAAAGTTTGTCCATTTTTGTCCACACAAGAAAAATTTTTGTACCATAGAAATAAACGAAAGAGGGTCATTTCCATATTTGGAGCACTTTGGTCACCTGTAGTGCGACATCTTCAAATTCGAATTTTAACTAGCTCGTAATATTGTCAAATATTTGTCAATTTTTGTCAACCAAAGAAAAAATTTGTACTACTAAAATAAATGAGAGAGGGCCATTTGAACATTTGGGGCACTTCGGTCACCAGTAACAGAAAATCTTCAAATTCGAATTTTAAATAGCTCGGAATGTTGTCCAATTTTTGTCCAGTTTGTCGAGTCAACAAAATATTCGGTACAATTCAAATAAACGAAGAAGGGCCATTTCAAAATTTGGTGCACTTCGATCACTCGTAGTGCGACATCTTCAATTTGGAATTTTAACTAGCTCAGAATTTTTTCCAATTTTCGTCCAATTTTGTCCACCCAAGAAAATTTTTGTACCATTAAAATAAACGAGAGATGGCCATTTCAAATCTCGGGGCATTTCGATTACTTGTAGCCCGGGATCTTCAAATTCGAATTTCAACTAGCACAGAATTTTGTCCAATTTTTGTCCATTTTTTGCACCAAAGCAAATATTTTTTTTAGATTTCAAACAAACTAGGGTGGGACAGTTCAAAATTAACGTCATTACGATCACCTGTACTGCAACATCATCAAATTCGAATTATACCTAGCTCAAATTTTTTTCGAATTTTTGTCCATGTTCGTCCACACAAGTAAAAACTGGTAGCTTTAAAATAAACGAAAGTGGGTCAATTCAATATTTGGAACACTTCGGTTACCTGTAGTGCGACGTCTTATAATTCAAATTTTAACTAGCTAATAATATTGTCCAATTTTGTCCATTTTTCTCCACTAAAGAAAAACATTGTACCACTCAAATAAACGAGGGATGGCCATTTCAAAATTTGGTGCACTTCAATCACCTGTAGTGCGACATCTTAAAATTCGAATTTTAACTATCTCAGAATTTTCTCCAATTTTTGTCCAATTTTGTCCACATAACAAAAATTTTGTACCATTAAAATAAACGAGAGAGGGCCATTTCAAATCTTGGGGAACTTCGATCACCTGTAGTACGACATCTTCAAATATGAGTTTTAAGTAGCTCAGAATTTGTCCAATGTTTGTCCAGTTTTGTCCAGCCAAGAAAAAAATTGTACCATTCCAATAAACGAGGGAGGGTCATTTCAAAATTTGCGGTACTTCAATCACCTGTAGTGCGACATCTTCAAATTCGAATTTCAACAAGCTCAGAATTTTGACTTATTTTTGTCATTTTTGGGCACCAAAGCAAATATTTTTTAGAATTCAAACAAACTTGGGTGGGACATTTCAAAATTAGCGTCACTTCAATCACCTGTATTGTAAAATCATCAAATTCGAATTATAACAAGCTCAGAATTCTGTCCAATTTTTGTCCACTTTTGTCCATAGAAGAAAAAATTTTGGTACCATAAAAATAAACGTAAGATGGTCATTTAAACATTAGGAGCACTTCCATCACCTGTAGTGCCACATCTTCAAATTCGAATTTTAACTAGTTCAGAATATTTTAAATTTTTGTCCAATTTGTCCATTAAGAAAATATTTAGTACAATTCAAATAAACGAGCGAGGGCCATTTCAAAATTTGGGGCACTTCAATCTCCTGTAGTGCGACATCTTCAAATTCGAATTTTATCTAACTCAGAATTTTGTCCCATTTTTCTCTAATTTTGTTCACCCAAGAAAAATTTTGTACCATTAAAAGAAACGAGAGGAGGCCATTTCAAATCTTGGGAGCAATTCGATCACCTGTACTGCGACATCTTCAATATTGAGTTTTAATTAGCTCAGAATATGTCCAATGTTTGTCCATTTTTGTCCAGCGAAGAAACAAATTGTACCATTCAAATAAACGAGGGAGGGCAATTTCAAAATTTGCGTTACTTCGATCACCTTTAGTGCGATATTTTCAAATTCAAATTTCAACAAGCTCAGAATTTTTTCCTATTTTGGTCAATTTTTATCCACCAATAAAAATATTTTGTACAATTCAAATAAACTAGGGTGGTCATTTCAAAATTAGCGGCACTTCGATCTCCTATACAGGAACATCATCAAATTCGAATTATATCAAGCTCGGAAATCTGCCCAATTTTTGTCGATTTTTGTCCACACAAGAAAATTTTTGTACCATAAAAATAAACGAAATACAGTCGTTTCAATATTTGGAGCACTTCGATCACCTGTAGTGCCACATTTTAAAATTCGAATTTTAACTAGGTCAGAATATTGTCAAATATTTGTCCATTTTTGTCCACCCAAGAAAAAAGATTTGTACTAGTAAAATAAACAAGAGAGCTCCATTTGAACATTTGGGGCACTTCGGTCACATGTAGTACAAAATCTTCAAATTCGAAATGTAACTTGCTCAGTATATTGTCCAATTTTTGTCCAATTTTCCAATCAAGAAAATATTTTGTACAATTCAAATAAACGAGGGAGGGCCATTTCAAAACTAGCGTCACTTCAATCAGTTGTACTGCAGCATCATCAAATTCGTATTATAACTATCTCAGAATTTTGTCCAATTTTTGTCCATTTTTGTCATTCCCAAAAAAAATTTGTACCTTTAAAATAAACGAATGAGGGTCATTTCAATATTTGGGGCATTTCGGTCACCTGTAGTGCGACATTTTTAAATTCGAATTTTAGCTAGATAAGAATTTTGTCCAATTTTTTTTTGCCCACCCAAGAAAAAAAATGTATCATTAAAATAAACGAGAAAGGGCATCTCAAAATTAGCAGCACTTCGATCACCTGTAGTGCGACATCTTCAAACTCGAATTTAAAGCAGCTCAGAATCTGTCCACTGTTTGTAAACTTTGTCCAACCAAGAAAAATATTGTTTCATTCAAATAAACGAGGGAGGCTCATTTCAAAATTTGGATCACTTCGATTACCTGTAGTGCGACGTCTTCAAATTTAAATTTCAACTAACTCAGAATTTTGTCCAATTTTTGTCCACCCAAGAAAAAATTTTGTACCATTCAGAAAAAAGAATGAGGGCCATTTCAAAATTTGGGGCACTTCGATTACCTGTAGTGCGACATCTTCAAATTCGAATTTCAACTAGCTTAGAATTTTGTCCAATTTTTTTCCATTTCTCTACACCACAGCAAACATTTGTATAATTCAAACAAACTAGGGTGGGAAATTTCAAAATTACCGTCACTTCAATCACCTGTACTGCAAAATCATCAAATTCGAATTTTAACTAGCTCAGAATATTGTCCAATTTTTGACCATTTCTGTCCACCCAAGAAAAAATTTGTACCACTCAAATAAACGAAGGAGTGCCATTTCAAAATTTGGGTCACTTCGATCACCTGTAGTACTACACCTTCAAATTCGAATTTTAACTTGCTGAGAATTTTGTCCAATTTTTGTTTATTTTTGTGCATCCAAGAAAAAATTTTATCATTAAAATAAAGGTGAGAGGGCCATTTCAAAATTAGGGGCACTTCGATCACCTTCAAAGGAGCACGTCATCTTCAAATTCGAATATTAACTAGCTCAGACCTTTGTCCAATTTGTGCCCATTTTTGTCCACCCAAGAAAAATGTACCATTAAAATAAATGAGGGGAAGCCATTCTAAAATTTTTGGGCACTTCTATCACCTGTAGTACGACACCTTCAAATTCGAACTTTAATTAGTTCTGAATTTTGTACTAATTTTGTCCATTTTAGTCGACCAAAGAAAAAAATTTGTTTCATTAAAACAAACGAAGGAGGGCCATTTCAAAATTTGGGGCACTTCCATCACCTGTAGGGCAACATCTTCAAATTCGAATTTTAACTACCTCACTGACCGAAGCAATTAGTTGTAGTGCAGTAACCTGAAATTCGTATCTAGCTGAGAATTTTTTTCAATTTTTTGTCCATTTTTCCCACTCAAGAAAAAATTGTACCATTCAAAAATGAGGTTGGTCTATTTCAAAATTTGGTACATTTCGATCACCTATAGTGAGACATTTTCCAATTCGAATTTTAACGAGCTCAAAATTTTGTCCATTTATGTCCACCTAATAAAATGTTTGTCCAGTTTTGGCCACCCAGGGAAAAAGTTTAAACCTTTCAAATAAAAGAGGGTGGGGTAACTTCAAAATTTGTCCTCTTCGATTACCTGAAGTATGTTGTTTCCTAATTCGAATTTTAAATAGCTCCAGTTTTTCAATATTTTGTCGAATTTTTGTTCTCACTCAAATAAAAGCTCTGTTGCTGATTCAAAATTTTTCCACTTGCATTACTTATAGTGATAAAGTTCAATTTCTAATTTTAATTATTTATAATTTACTCTAGATTTTGTTCGCTTTTGTAACACCATGAAAAATTTTTGTACCATTCAATTTAACAATGAAGAGCAATTAAAGTAGTGGCCAGTTTGATAACCTGTAGTGCGATATCTATTTATTCGAATTTAGACTAACTGAGAACTAAGTACATTTCTTTTACCACGAAGAACTTTGTACCATTCAAATAAACGAGGAAGAGTCATTTAAAAATTTGGCCAATTCGATCTCCTGTACTGCAACAATATTTAATTCCTAATTTTAATTAACTCATAATTTTGTCCGATGCATGAACGTTGTTGTAGAACAGAAAATAATCTTGTAATATTTAAAAGAACGAATTAGGGACATTTTGAAATTTTAGCCACAAAGATTGTTTGTAGTGCAACATCCTTAAATTCCAGCTTTTACGAAGCTTAGAATTTTGTCCAAGCTTTGTACATTATTTTATCACCAGTAAAAGCTTTTCTACAATTTAGATAAACATCATGGGGTTATTTCAAAGTTTGGCCTATTCGTATACTTGTAGTGCGTCATCTTCATAGTGATATCAATATGTTCGGCTCGGCTGGAGCCTTCTCGGTGGCGACAAGCCTTCGGCTCGACTCAGGTAGGCCACGGTTTGGTTTGGATCGGCTCACGTGAGCCATGGGCTCGGTTTGGTTCCGCGGAATTGAGTCATCAGCTCGAACCGGCTTGGTTGCGACGAGAAACCGGCTCAATTCGGCTCGGCTCAGGTGAGCCATTAACTGTCTTTGGCTCGACTCGGCTCAGCTCATGTAAGACATCGGCTCGGACCGGCTCTGTTTTGAGATATGTTGGCTCGGTTCAATTCTCGGTTCGGCTCTGTGGTAACTTAGCCGTGAGCCCAGCCGCTCGAGTCGTTGACAACACTATCATATTCAAGTTTTATGTAGCTCAGAACTTAGTGAAATTTTACTATCCACAAAACTTTCAAATAAACGAGGAAGAGTCATTTCAAAATTAGGAAATTAGATCACCTGTAGTAGGATTATCCACAAACACGAATTTTAATTCGCACATAATTTTGTCCGAATCCATGTATATTTTTGAACTACCAAGAAAAAATTGTACATTTTAAATAAACGAAGGAGGACGATTTTAAGTGGCTTAATTGATAGGTACAAAATTTTTACTACGTGATACAAAAATGTACAAAACAGGAAAAACTTTTAGTTAATTAAGTTGCACTAAAGGTGTCGCACTACAGGTGTGCGAAGCTACCACATTTTGAATTAACTCAACGTTGTTTATTTGAATGCTATAAAATGTTTTGCTGGTACTACAAGAATGTACAAAAATTTATAGAATTCTAAGCTTGTTATAATTCAAATTTGAAGACGTCACACTACAGACGACCGATGTGGCTAAGAATTAAAGTAGCCTAACTTCGTTTATTTAAATTGTACGAAAATGTAAAAAAAATCGGAAAAAATATTAGCTAATGAAATTACGAATTTGAATATTGTTGCACTACAAGTAATCGAATTGCAAAATTTTCAACAAGTGACGTTCTCTTGCTTACTTGAATCGTATATTTATTCTTGATGGTAATTTTTTAAGAAGTTCTGACCTAGTTCGAATTGGAATATGAAGATAACACTCAAAAGCTGTTGGAAGTGAACACATTTTAAACACCCTCCTTGTATATTTCATTGGAATACTTTTTTCTTGCTTTTACAAAAATGTTCATAAGCTAGAAAAATTGAAAATAATTAATATTCGAAATTGACGATTTGCAGTACAGTTGACTGAAGTGGCCGAATTTTGAGGTTGCCCTCCCTTGTTTATTTCAATGGTACAGAATAATTTCTTGGTGGAAAAAATGGAAAAAATTCTGCCTTACTTAAATTCAAATGTGAAGATGTCGCACTACAGGCGATCAAAGTGTCCCAAGTTTCAAAATTTGCGTCCTCGTTTATTTGAATGGTACAAAATATTTTCTTTGCTGGACAAAAATTGGACAAAACTTTGAGCTAGTTAAAATTGGAATTGGAAGATGTCCCACCACAAGTAACCGAAGTGCTCCAAATTTTGAAATAACCTTCCTTAGTTTATTTTAATGCCACAAAGTTTTCCTTCCATTGGCAAAAATGCACAAAAAAACAAATTTCTGATCTAGTTAAAATTCGAATTTGGAAATGCACTAGAGGTGATCGAAGTACCCCAAATTTTGAAATGGCCCCCCTCGTTTATTTGAATGGTACAAAATATTTTCTTTGGTGGACAAAAATGAACAAAAATTGGACAAAATTCTGAGGTAGTAAGAATTTGAATTTGAAGATGTCTCACTACAGGTGATCGAAGTGCCTAAAATTTTGAAACAACCCTCTCTCGTTTATTTTAATGGTACAAAATCTTTTCTTGGTTGGACAAAAATGGAAACATATTTACAAAATTCTGAGCTAGTTAAAATTCGAATTTGAAGATGTCGCACTACAGGTGATCGAAGTGCCCCAAATATTGAAATGACCCTCCCTCGTTCATTTTAATGGTACAAAATATTTTCTTTGGTGATCAAAAATGGACAATATTTGGACAAAATTCTGAGCTAGTTAAAATTCAAATTTGAAGATGTCGGACTACAGGTGATCGAAGTGACGGGAATTTTGAAATGGCCCTCCCTCGTTTATTTCAATGGTGCAAAATATTTTGTTGTGTGGACAAAAATTGACAGAAATTGGACAAAATTCTAAAAATTTTTAAAATTCGAATTTGATTATGTCGCACTACAGTTGATCGAAGTGCCCCAAATTTTGAAATGGTCCTCCGTCGTTTAATTTAATTGTACAAAACTTTTCTTGGGTAGACAAAATTGTAAAAAAAAATTGGGAAACATTCTGAGCTAGTTAAAATTCGAATTTGAAGATGTCGCACTACAGGTGATGGAAGTAACCCAAATTTTGAAGTGGTCCTCCCTCGTTTTTTTTAATGGTAGAAAAATTGTTTCTTGGGTGGAAAAAATAGACAAAAATTGGACAAAATTCTGAGCTAGTTAAAATTCGAATTTGAAGATGTCGCACTATAACTAAATGGACCTTTTTTGGTGGGGGAGAATTTCAGAAATACCAAATTTCATACAAGCTGTTTTTTTAGATGCTCTAGCTACTTTTTTAGTGCTTTAAGTGGGGGTTCACCCTGACCCCCTAAGATATTTTACTAATATCACCTAAACTAATGAAGTACTAACTTTGGGGGTTTTTGCACTAAGAAGCAGTAACAATGCACAAAATTCATTGCATTAGAAAGGAAGGTTCGTTTTTTTTTTTTAATTTTGGCGGAAGTTTGACGCAATGAAAAATTCGTCATGAATTTCTTATGGGAGTTTTAGGACGTAATTGGCCAATAACTACATAAATAGTGAAGCATTGATGAAACTACGATTGTTCTTAGAAGCAATAGCGATACACTAACTATTTTTGACACTTTTTTTCGTTACTGCTGCCGAGTGAACTTGGTCCCTAAAAGTTTTTTGCTTGTAGCACCTACACTAACGAAAGGTTAACGAAGTCCATGTACTTTTCGCTACACATGAAGCACTAACGCTAAATTTAGTCGAAATCGTTAGTGCATCACTAGTGCTTCTTAGTGTATTTACGAAAGCATTAGTGCTCCTTTACTATAGATGATATAAATAAAATCTTTTCGAGTGGCCCAGTTCTGCCTCAGAAAATCAAGCACTAACGAAAAATTGGTACCATTCATTAGTGCATCGTTAGTGATTCTACAAAACACTAACTGTTTAGTTAGTACTTCAGTATTTGTGTAGTTATATCCAAGTACATGTCAGAAACTCTCATAAGAAAAGGTATTGTTAAATTTTCATTGTGACATGTTTCCGCAATATTCACAACCACAAATGGTCTCTTCTAATGCAATCATAATGTATCGTTAGTGCTTCTTACAAGGCAAAGGACGGAGATTTTATTTCGAAGTAGAAGATGGTTTATACACCAATCGAAAGCACTAATGACACATATTACGAAAGTGTAATAAAACTTTTTCCGAATGCATATACTGTGCGAGTTATATTAATATACAGGGTATATAGAAAACCCGTTGCCACCCCTAGAAATCGCAAACGGTACTACAGATGCCAAAACAGGATAACACGTGTTTGATCATTTTAAAAGTACAACATATCAAAACAAAATTTCTTGTCCCAGGGCCACCCGGAGGGTCCCAGGATGGATGCAACTCAAAATTTGCACATGGTGACGAGATAGAGTAGCGTAACGTTGAAAAGCTGTTAGGAAATGATCGAAACAAGTCTCTACTCTCTAAAATTGTCATGTGCAAAATGGTAGCCGGTCAAAATGTCAGCAAAAATGTCACTGTAAAGTCTATGGCCACTCTCATGAACCTGAAATGGTGCGACAGGTGTCAAAACAGGAAAACAAGTGAGTCATCATTTCGAAAGTAGAATGATTGAAACTAAATATATTTGTCACAGGGTCCTAGACAGGGACTCCCAACTTTCAAATTTCAAGGGTAGTTAAATAACATATTGTTAGGAAACTGTTGTTAAAAGAAGGTAAATAGAAGAAGTCTGGACGCTCTACGTTAACTCTGTGCAAACATATTGAGTTTTAGTTCCTTCTTCTGTAGTCGCATGTTCGTTTGTTTTCACTTTAATTCATGTACGCAATGTAAAGAAAGGACCTGTGCCTACTATGAGATTCTGCTCTTTGGGGCCCATTAATGTGTAAACAAAGAAAGAACGAAATAATGAAAAAAGATGCGACCAGAAAAGAAAGAAACTAAAAGGGACAGAGATTATTATATGGAAGTGGAAGATGGCTTATACACTAATCGAAAGCACTAACTAGGCTCATTAAGAAAATGTAATATTATTATTGGTCCGAATGCATATACGGTGCGAGTCATATGCATGTTTAATTGTATTTTTTTTCATTTTCTCCGAATAGTGTATCAGATAGCATCGAAAATGGATTTAATAAAGCCTGAAACTGATTTTCTAGACATTTGTGTTTGACAAAAGTGCTAAATTGTATTTCATTTTACATGTACTGTCACTAACTACTTCCATATGTATGTAGTTGTTTTATTTAACAACAACTTTCAAACAATATTCTATTTAACCCCCATTTTTACATTTTGAGTAAGACCCCGTCTGGTACCCTGTGGAGGACCCTGGGACAAATATTTTTACTTTCAATCATTCTATTTTCGAAATGACGACTTACGTGTTTCCCTGTTTTGACATTTTTCGCACCACTTCAGGTTTATGAGAGTGACCATAGATTTTACAATGACGTTTTTGCTGACATTTTGACCGGCTACCAGTTTGCACATGGCAATTTTAGAGAGTAGAGACTTATTTCATCTTCGTTCATTTCCCAACAGCTTTCCAACGATACGGTACTTGATCTGGTCACCATTTGCAAATTTTGAGCAGTATCCCGCCTGGGACCCTGCGCGTGGCTCTGGGGCAACATTTTTTCCTTTGATACGTTGTACTTTTAAAATGACCAAATACGTGTTTTCCTTTTTTGACATCTGCCGTACCGATTTTTAGGGTTGCAAAGGATTTTCTAGACACCCTGTATATTATTATAACTCCCACAATATATGCATTCGAAAACTTTTTATTACAGTTACGTAATAGGTGCTTTCGACTGGTGGATAAACCATCTTCCAATTCGATATATAATCATCCCTCTCTTCCCTTGTTAGTTGTAACGTTATTTGGAAGAGAGAGAGAGAAAAGAGAGAAAGATTCTTTATAAAAAAATTTAGGAACTCGAGACCTTCTGATAATACTGTAGTTTCGCAGCGCCGTGGTGCAAGAAAATGGAACTACGGTTTCTGCTAGTGGCTGTTTTGGATACGGGTTAACACACCTACTTAAATTGTTAGGTGGAGCACATCGAATATTGGTTAGGAATCTTTTTACAGCAAAGTAGAAGGATCCGTAAATTCATCGTTCGGAGAGACACTATCGTAACATAGGCAAACACCATAAAAAGAAAGCCTAGTTAGTGTTGAGTATATATACTGCACTCAACTGCTGGAACTGATTTGTGCATTTACAATTATCATAAGATTTTCTTTTTATTTTAATGTAACTGTTTTTCGTTTGTATAGCCTATGAGTAATTACCCAAATGTTGTATTTACATATATATATATATATATATATATATATATATATATATATATATATATAACTAAATACATGGAAGTGCGTCGGGACCGTAATACTGCAAATTGTGGAGGCGTTAAAATATTAAATAATACTTTTGATAAAGTGGATACTTTCAAATATTTAGGATCAATATTAACAGAGGAAAATCATATTCACGAAGAAATTAAATGCCGACTAAAAGCAGGGAATTCGTGTTACTATTCGATTCAAAATCTCTTGTCGTCGCGAATTCTGTCGAAGAATTTGAAGCTTAAAATATATAAAACGATAATCATGCCTGTTGTTCTGTATGGTTGCGAAACCTGGTCACTTACTCTGAGGGAAGAACATAGACTGAAAGTATTTGAGAACAAGATCCTGAGAAGAATATTCGGACCCAAGAGGAACGAGAATGGGGAATGGCGGAAACTTCATAACGAGGAACTACATAGTTTATACGGTTTACCCAACATTGTTAGGGTCGTCAAGTCTAGGAGGCTTAGGTGGGCAGGCCATGTAGCTAGAATGGAAGAAAGTAGAAACGCTTTCAAAGTCTTGACTGGAAGACCCATAGGAAAACGACCATTAGGAAGACCTAGGCGCAGATGGGAGGATAATATTAAGATGGATCTCGCAGAGATAGGAATACAAAGTAGAAACTGGATGCAGTTAGCTAAGGATAGAAGTCAGTGGAGAGCTTTTGTGAACGCGGCATTGAACCTCCGGGTTCCATAGGCCATAGAGTTAGTTAGTTATATATATATATATATATATATATATATATATATATATATATATATATATATATATATATATATATATATATATATATTGTGGCAAGACTCGTTTTTCGAGTTAATAATTTTGTATATTTTCAATTTTATTTTAATTAATATTTACGTTACATGAATCGTATATTAAGGTTAAGGTGATTGAATGTTATATAATGCAAGCTGCACAATGTTATTATTCCAGAGTCAGCATAATGTTGTAAATAGAATGTTAATAAAATGTCTTCGTCGAGAGTCTGGCAATGCAGGAAGGTAATGCAGACAATGCGTCTATTCTCGCATTAGCCAGATTCTGTGCATTGTACAAAGAGAATCTGTAAGATTTCACAAATTTCACGAAATCACGGATATGCGGAAACTGCTTAGAATCGAGAAATCAGAGTGTGTCGAGAGTTGCAGTTTTTGAGTCTTGACACATGGAAGGAATTTGTTTTTCCATGTGAAAAGGGGTCGCACGTGCCGACAAGCAGACGACAAGCAGACGACAGAAGTTGGACCAAGCTCAACAAAACCAGAGGATGAGAGAGGTTCAGGATCGTGTCTTGGATGGAGTCTTGGAGAGCAAGTTTGGAAGATCAGTGGAGACCAGTCAGGAGCAGTTGAATTCAGTCCAAGTTTAAGTTTTGGAGAACTTAGTTAAAATCGCCAGACAGTCAGATGACAGCCAAAGGAAAGTCATCGTAATCTACATAATTCATATCACTTAGAACGTCTAGTCCAGATAAGCAATTGAGAGGAGTCCATACTTCAATGCTCGTCCTCATCGTCCAGTATTTAGGAGTATCATCATAGAGGAGCTACGTTCGACACCTTGTCATCGTTGGAGCAACACCAGAATCTTCAGGTATGTGTTACACCTACTTAGGGCTCAAAGGCTCAATACTCGACCATTGCAATACTCGTCTGGCAAATGTTCCTAATATCCGTTATTAAAAAGTATCACGAAATCTTACAGTCAAATCTTACTTATGAGAAATATAGTGATATCAATTTAATGAAGTTAACGTTTTCTTATTTGTATTTATCCCCATTTGGTAAACCTCTCGCATATGAATATTAGAACTATCCCACTCATTCTAGATGGTGAGTGGAAGGCATCCAGTTACACTCAAAATTGCATCCCCAAACTAGGCACTGAGTCCTAAGTCATATTCAACGATAGACAAATTTGTGGAAGATCTCCAGAAAATCGAAAAGAATAAGTGTAAAGTGGATAAACGTGTCAAAAGAGAGAATGGAAAAGTTACAGTCAAAGACCTTCTTAAGAAAATGCGCGAACAAGTAGAAGATGAGGATAGTGATGTTGAAGTAGATAAATTGCTATTGAAGAAAGAGATTAGGAATAGGGAAGATGTTAAAATTAAGCAGGAACCACCAAGTATCACTCAGTTGGGTGAGTTAGAGAAAAAGATAGAAAAATTGCAGTTAACATTAGCAACAAAGTTTCAGGACCGGAATCGCACGGACCACTGAGAGCGTGAAAGCCGATTGGTTCCGAGTAGCGACGAAGCTGAGCGAAGTCAGTAGCATCAGATACACTGAGTCAAGGACACGAATACAGCGGCGAGCGCTGGGATGTAGAATAGTGGAATAAGAATGTGTCATTCTTGTCATAACAATAAAGAGTATTAGTGTGTAGTGAGTGAGTACGCAGAAAGTTAAAGACAATTTAGAATTAATATAATAAATTCAATACCATGTCAATTTGTGTTTATAAACGGCAGTTCTAGATGTGTGGAGTCAATAAGAACTAAACATTCAATTTGGTCTATGTTATTAGGATTTGGGTCTATAGGTTTGTCAGCCTATAACCTAATACACACGCAGCAATTGTCAACATCGATTCAGAAATTGTCTGAACATGAAAACGTGTTAGCTCAAGAAATTCACAAGTTAAAAATATCACATAATGATGAAATATCTATAATGCATGGTGTGGTAGTAAAGGTGCATCATGTACTTCAGAATGTAAGGAGTAAACTGCAAGAGATGTATTGCTACTTGCAGCAAGCCCAAAGGAAAATTTTAACCAATCTATTTTCGCATTTAGCTAGAGAGAGAGTTAATAAAATATTTAACGACATACTTAGCAACCAATTATCCTATCATATTTTATCAAATTTAGATGTAAACAAATTTATAACTAGTCATGATATTTTGAAGCATTCAATTTATCGTTTTGACATAGGAATGTTTTATAGAGTGTCATCGATTTACTTAATGAAATACAACTATAATAAAAACAACATTGACTTATTACTAAAAACACCTATTGTTTATGAAAATACTGTATCAAAGATGTTTAATGTGATTTTAATGGGTTTTCTAACGAACAATTTTCGAACATATTACAAGTTACCGGAAGTGGTATACTTAGCTAATGGAATGTATCATACGTTAGATTGATCGAAATGCGAATTCAAGAGTTTCTTGTATTTTTGTGAACAGATATCATTAGATGATGCAGCTAAGTGCTTGAACAACATTGTCTTCAATGGATCACTAAGTGGTTGCGAACAACAAACGGAGAAATACCCAGGCAAGGTAGTATATAAATATACTCATGCTGGAGTATTATACTCATCATTGGTAGAAGGATATGTAACTAAACTAGGAAAACATCACGAAGTCACATCGACGAAGGTAAATTTTGGGAATAATTGTTCGTACTTTATTGAGTATAGTTCATTTGATAACCTAATTTTTGGAGAATTGGCGATTCCAACGAAGAAAGTAATAAGCGTAAATAATAAACATCTAAGTCTGATAGGAAATTGGACGCTCAAGCAATTAAATTTTAGTATACACCACGAGGAACTCAGTAATCTAGCAGAAAATTTATTAAAACTGAAAGTGGATACCACTGTACCACTATTAATAATCAAAACAGATTACATCATGTATGTAATAGCAGCCATCATATTGGTGTTAGTTGTTTCAGTCGTAGCTTTAATAGCGTTGTACTGTAGATTGTATAAATCAATAAGAAAATATAAAGTAGAAAACAATGAACCATAATAATAATAATAATAATAATAATAAAATCATTTAGTGTTATATTGTATAAAAATATTTTAATATTCCGTGCACTAGAACGGAAAAGTCTCGAAAAGGTTGTAAACCACGTTGTAAACAATAGAATTAAGTATTGGTAAATTTAAAAAAAACAAACGATGAAGTCGAATGTAAACAAACATGTAAAAAGTGTCAAAAGTTTATACAAATCATGCATTCCATACTCACCAAACAGCCATCACCAATAGTGAACACCATCACCAAATGAAGGTATGAAGTCAAGTAAATAAAGTCTATAGTCTATAATAGTCCATAATAGGTCATACTACCCAAACCGAATAGGTTGTATTATAATACGGTACCGAACGATGTCCCATTTCCGTTTTAGGTGTAAACGAAATGAAAAAAAATAGTGAAATAAGGATAGAAATAGATGAGAATAGATAACCTAGACAAATCTAGGATAGTAACATCAAACAAGGATAGATAAAGTCAAAACACATTCAAACATTCAAGAAGGGATAAGGAAAATAAATGTAGAAAGTAATAACATTAGTAATAATAACAATAGAAATAGTTAATAATAGATAAGAATAGACAAAATAGTAATAGATTACTATTATGGTAGTAGTAGATAATATATGCATAAATATTATGAGTGTTTCTCTAAAATAACGAATAACGAATTTTATGTAGTACGTACATGGTAAATTGAAGGGTTAAAATATGTGAATAAGCATAGATAAAGCTAGAAATAGTTCACAAAGAGTATTGAAGAATGTTTAGTTTATGTAGTAATAATATATTTACTAACTATTTTTAGAAGTCCAAAATTTTTGTAAGTTTGAGAAAAGAAAACAAAAGAAAATAATATATTTCACAACAATTAGTAATAATCAATAAATATTGATTGAAAAGAATGATTAGAATTATTTATTTTATTGTTGAAGGTAATTTGCAAACGCTACGAGCAATGCTCATATATAATTCAGTATGGATTTGCGTCAAAGAGCTTTTGGACGTTCTGAACAGCAAGAGGTAAAGAATATGAACAAGAGACCCCGCGAGAGAGTATAGACAAGACCCCGCGAGAGGCTAGATTAGTCTCCACTCCAGGTCTCACGGAACACTGCAGACGAAATACGAACAGTTCCGAGTGAACTCGAACGAACACGAAGGATTCAGTGATTATCCCGCCACGCAGAGAATCTCGCAGCCTCCGCGTACAGCTCAGTCCGAGCGTAAATCAATGAAATATATTTTTAAAATTACAGAAAAATTATTATTTAATAAAATTAATGATATTTAATCACGTAGATGATTAAAATAAGGTCTAAACTACATAAATACGTATGTAATAAGAAATAAAAGTTTAAATATAGAGAGATATAGCGAATATAATTTAGTGCCATATTTGTGGTAGAAAAAGACTGAAAACACGAGCTTTTAAGTGTGAAACAGAATATCCGAGTTATGGTTAGAGGGCTTTCACACATAGTTAAAGTTATAACGGTCATGCACGAGAATTACTGAGAAAGTAGCAAGGGTGCTCGACACAGAAAGAACAAAATCAGACTGCTTCAAAAATATGCGAATTTTAGGACGCAAAAAGTGCTAGCAGACACAAGATAGTAATATTAATTATTTTAAATAACTATAATAAATGTAATTTTCTACGAATTTTAAGTAGGCCTATCCCGACTTTACCTATTTCTCGTCTATTTCAGATAATATCCAAAAACGAAGGAAATTGACATCAATACAATATTATTATTAATATCAGCGTTAGTTTTAGGAAGTGTATTAGTTGTAATAGTAATTATTACGTGTTATATTGTGATAAGATTAAATAGGATAGAGAGAAAATACGAAAATAGTGTTAGAAATAGTAAAAATAATGTAAGATCAAATATAGATTTAGAAGTAAGTGGTAGAGATGAGTCTGAGACTTACGTACTGTCACAAGTTTCACCACTCTACGCCACAATATTAAATAAGAATAATCCAACACTTAAAACTATGCCACAAAGCACTGATATCACTATTTATAATAATTTGCCAGATCGTATTAAAGCAGATTGTAGTAAGAGCACTGAAACTGAATGGGAAAACACACACTTGTACCACATCACTACAGAAGATGAGAAACACACTAATACATTAATGGGACAGTGTGAAACCACGAAAACCGACGTTTTTCTTGAAAATTTCGACAAATACGGAAAATCCGAGTGCCCGAAACACATCAAAAGAGAGTTTTTTTATCCGTGTGATGTAGTTGTGCTATAAAAACACAATATTTTAAGAGAAATAACGTAATATTTCGTAGTGCATATTAACATCCAGTGTTATCCAAGAGTGACGCGCAAACAGAGTTGCTGGAGCGGAAATAATCTTAACCTTGGTCGAAAAATGATGAAACAGCAGTTACCAAGTTGGAACTTGAGCAGCATAGCAAACGCCCTGCAGCAAGATTTTATTTCCCTCAACTTTAAAATATCTGTGATTAAATTTTATGATGAAAATAAAACAATTATATTTTCAGTTTTCTTACAGTGCTACGAGAAAATATCGGTGTACTATGTTTTAATACTGTGTTAAGAGTTTTGTTTTCAGATTTCCAACCAAATGGCAATGGAAATGAATGATGATTAACCATTTCTAATACGGCCAATAAATGGGTCAGTTGGCACGTATGGACAGTAAGAGTAGTGGAAATTTTTTGTAATACGAAACCTAAAAGCGTTGTTGCGAAGAGAGATTAACCAAGAGTATCTGTAAATAAATATATATGTAATTTTTCACAGAGTACTTGTGCAAACGTGATGAGCAAGTAATTCACTGAAAACTCACTAGATGTCGTGAGCATATACTTTGACAGTACATTTTGAAGTTTTGTATCATATAATTATATTAATTAAGTAAATGATTAAAGATTGAAATATATATATATAACATTAATGTTTTAGGTGAAGGAATATCGATTATTGTTTACATTACTATTTTGCAGAGTTACACATGTCTTATTTAATTTCAAATTCACATTTATGTTTTACTACTTATTTATTTTGTATGTTGTACAGGGAGTTCATGAAAAATCGCACTCTTACGAGGTCTACTTTGGTTTGCGAAGCGACCAAGATTTTAAGAGGGGCCATGTGGCAAAACTCGTTTTTCGAGTTAATAATTTTGTATATTTTCAATTTTATTTTAATTAATGTTTACGTTACATGAATCGTATATTAAGGTTAAGGTGATTGAATGTTATATAATGCAAGCTGCACAATGTTATTATTCCAGAGTCAGCATAATGTTGTAAATAGAATGTTAATAAAATGTCTTCGTCGAGAGTCTGGCAATGCAGGAAGGTAATGCAAACTATGCGTCTATCTCGCATTAGCCAGATTCTGTGCATTGTACAAAGAGAATCTGTAACATTTCACAAATTTCACGAATCACGGATATGCGGAAACTGCTTAGAATCGAGAAATCAGAGTGTGTCGAGAGTTGCAGTTTTTGAGTCTTGACACATGGAAGGAATTTGTTTTTCCATGTGAAAAGGGGTCGCACGTGCCGACAAGCAGACGACAAGCAGACGACAGAAGTTGGACCAAGCTCAACAAAACCAGATGATGAGAGAGGTTCAGGATCGTGTCTTGGATGGAGTCTTGGAGAGCAAGTTTGGAAGATCAGTGGAGACCAGTCAGGAGCAGTTGAATTCAGTCCAAGTTTAAGTTTTGGAGAACTTAGTTAAAATCGCCAGACAGTCAGATGACAGCCAAAGGAAAGTCATCGTAATCTACATAATTCATATCACTTAGAACGTCTAGTCCAGATAAGCAATTGAGAGGAGTCCATACTTCAATGCTCGTCCTCATCGTCCAGTATTTAGGAGTATCATCATAGAGGAGCTACGTTCGACACCAGGTCATCGTTGGAGCAACACCAGAATCTTCAGGTTTGTGTTACACCTACTTAGGGCTCAAAGGCTCAATACTCGACCATTGCAATACTCGTCTGGCAAATGTTCCTAATATCCGTTATTAAAAAGCATCACGAAATCTTACAGTCAAATCTTACTTATGAGAAATATAGTGATATCAATTTAATGAAGTTAACGTTTTCTTATTTGTATTTATCCCCATTTGGTAAACCTCTCGCATATGAATATTAGAACTATCCCACTCATTCTACATGGTGAGTGGAAGGTATCCAGTTACACTCAAAATTGCATCCCCAAACTAGGCAATGAGTGGCTGGGTTGTCAATATATATATATATAGATAGATAGATAGATAGATAGATAGATATAGATAGATATCTCCAACCGGTCTAACTGTAACGAAAACGTTACACAGAGACCTGTCAGGAAATCTATTCTGGGGTCGACAGGTCTCTTTGTAACGAAAGAGGTCTATTTGTAACAGAAGAGGGGTCTCTTAGTAACATCGATAATAAGAACCAGATTCTGTGCACGATAAATGGTCTCTTCGTAACATTCAGTGCTACCACCACACCTAAGATCATAATTTGTAATTCCGCATTTAAAAGTCAAGTTGGCTTACTTTTGACGGTGTACTGAGATGCACTTATGATATGGTGTCCGTTAAGTTTATTTCCTTCTCTTCAGCTTTCTTCGTTCAAGATATTTCTCACTGTCAGTAAACTTCTTTTTCTCATTCTTTATATTTCTTTGTCGTCTCTGTATAAAGACAACATATAATATTCACTCGAACTATCACATGGTCGAATTGCAAGCACTTCTCATACAGGTCGGTCAGTATGGGGAAGATAACATGCTATCGAATGTTTCCTCTCGTAGCCGGCTAGTAGTTAAACGAGGACATTAGTGAGATCAGATCAATCATGGGATGTCCGAACTGTTTCATACGAGTCTGTATACTGTACGAGTTTCAACTGGAAGCAAAAAGGAAAAAATCTAAATATATCTTATATTCGCCAAAATACAAGTATTTTTTCTCCATACTTACGTGCAACACTACTCTATACAAACCAAAAGTAAGAAGACATATCGTTATGTTTGTATTGTTGCACTAACATGAGAAACAATGATTCAAAATCACTTACCGTTTTTCGATATTTATTACCAAGGAGTTGATATTTTTATTCTTATGTAGGAGAAAGTAGCATAGAAATGGCACTTAACGTTTCTTGGCTTATCAAAGCCAAAGTGTTTAGAAAATTGACTGAAATTCGAGTCGAGTTGGAGGAAATTTTTCGAGTCGAGTTCTTGAGTCGAGCTCAAAGATATATGTTTCGAGTCGACTCGAATTTCAATGAAAACTCGCTCGAACTCACTCGTGCCCGACCCTAGAGTTTTAGTTGTCTAGTAGCCTTAAAAATTAAATTAACATTCAAATTCAAATTTATAATCGTATTTTTTTAGCTTTCAATTTCTAATATAAACCCCAAACTAATAATGTAACAAACTGCTGTATGTTAATATCTTATTAATGGTCTTGATCTTCTACTGAGACCACAAAGCCTGCATACCCATTCTAAAAGAGTCAGAGGACGGCAACTTCTAAAAAGTGCATTAGCTGAGCCTGCGCCGTCTACACAGCGCATCACTTTAATGTGAACAGTGTTAGAAGCATCACTGAAAAATAGTTCAGGGAATACTTTTACGTACAGGTTAGAGTATTTTTAGCCTGACATGTTAAATACATTTCATACATTTGAACAGACTATTACAATTACAAGAATAAATATTGTAGTTTGACCAGTAAACAAAATTATAAATCTCTGCACTACCTGCAATACGAAATGTAAAAATAGTGAAGTATATTTGGTGGGAGCGAAGATCGAACCTGAGTCCTCATGCCCCATATATAAGTGATCTTTATTCAACCAGACTTTATTACCATTAAACCACTGAACACATATGTAGGTGAGAAGGGAACATAACACTGTAAGTCGTTACACTGTTAAATTCATTTAATTTCCTACATTTGTACAGGCTGTTACTCGTACACACGAAAAAAAAAGTATTCTTCAGTTGAAAAATTTTCTTTTTCCCAATAATTCGGGAACAAATGAATTAATCTGGATCTTTATAATTTGACAACTTGCCAAAATCGGTACTCTAATAAATTAATTTATTCTTGAGTAATTAGGAAGTGAAATTTTGTCAACTGAAGAATACTTTCTTTTGTAACTGTACAAGAATAAACATAAATTGATCATTAAACAAAATTACAAATATGTAAACTGCCTGACGTATGAAATCTTATATTTAAAAAAAAAAAAAAAAATCTGACTTGATGGAAACAAGGATCGATTCATAGACCACACTCTCCAAAGGTAAGCACTATACAATATTTTATTTTGGTTATTAAAAAAACTTTCTGACCTTTTTCTCCATTTTTACCACTTATCAGG
Organism: Thermobia domestica; assembly: GCF_964235325.1. Classification (NCBI taxonomy): domain Eukaryota; kingdom Metazoa; phylum Arthropoda; class Insecta; order Zygentoma; family Lepismatidae; genus Thermobia; species Thermobia domestica. The sequence goes on from NC_137457.1 coordinate 137,853,185, forward strand.
ACTACTGGATATGACAAGCAAACGAACACAGAAACATCGAGGACAGTTAAAATCACAAAATTTCACCCACCGGAAATCAAACCCGGTATCTCCTTCCCACATAAGGAGCACGTGCTAGCTAGTCACTACACCAGTAGGGAAGGATATCATTTAGTCACTGAATGCATATGTAAAAAGGAAAAGAGTATAACACCTTAAGACTATTGCACGTCTTGATACAATTCAAGGAATTCTAAATTACCTCTACCACTTTTCCTCCTTCCAAAGTAGAAGTTAGGCTGAAGAAGATTTGTAACCTAATATCTTGTCTAATCGTACTGAAATGTTTTAAGGACTAAACATCAACTGTCTAATGCAAAATAAAATAAAATAAAATAATAATAATAATAATAATAATAATAATAATAATAATAATAATAATAATAATAATAATAATAATAATAATAATAATAATAATAATATGCCTTGGTAACATTATTCAGGGAACACTACCCGTTGTCATTTATTTTTATTGTGCCTTGATAAAATTATGTAGGAAATTCTGTCCTTTATCATCGTTTGTTATTCTTTACCAAGAAATTATTTCCCTTTTATCCTTGTTACTGCGTGTTTATATTGCTTCCTCGTTTTCACTCCAATTCTTTGGATGTAGGATAGACTTCTCAGACATTGAACAATATCTTTCAGCGAACTTGTTTTATATCTGTGCTGTTTTTTTTTCAACTCAGTTGTCTAGTCCTCCTACATATACTTTTTTCTCTCCCCCCCCCTTCCCCCTCTAAACCGAGAAAAATTCTATCATAATGCAAAGCACTGTGTTCAGCTTCCTGTTTCAGTGATTTTGAAAGCACAAAGAAATTCGGATGCAAGTTAATCCTGCTCTTGAGCTTGTTGTTCCACCCTTCAATGGCATTATTTGCTCGATGCCGTTCACCTTCGCAGTTCTAAACATCGATCAGCACATTCACATTTTGTATCCATTCGTTCACAAAGTAGTCTATAAATGCTGTAACTTAATCTTCTATTGGCATAGTACTCGACATTGCTAGCCAATCATCTTCAATGTATTGCCGGGAAACAATAACTAAAGTGTTTCACATGCAGATAACTCTTCATTTTCATTTTCTTTGTATATACATAGATGCCAAATCTAGTTCTTGCACTTTACTCCCCACAAGCATTGGCTCAAATGAAATTTGCAACCCTTAATCGTACAATCCGGAAAGTTGGAAACAAACGCAAAAATACACGTCTCTTCAAAGTCAAGCATGATCTTTTGAGCAGTTCAACCCTGTAAACACTCCTTTAATTTATTGAAAAGGAAGTCGTAAGTTCTCTTTTATTGTCCAGCAGGAAGACAAAAGCTACGGAGATGATATGATATTTATTTCAATCTCCATACTGCCACCATCTGCGTATAACGTATACAGTTGGGCTAACTGCTTGCTGCACAATTTGAAAGTTCCATCAAAAAAGAAGTTTTTTTTTTTTCATGTAATATTTCCTGACCTTTCCTACTTAAGAAAACAAGAATTCTCTGTTCGTGTCTTTCATCCAGCAAAAGAAAGCTTGAGTTATGGTTTATCCTCAGGTTTTTCTCGGTTAACACGATCTTTCATCTTGAATCCGGAATTATAATTAAGAATTAGATTTCTGGGCTGTTGGCATCTGAGGCCACTAAGCCCGTCACGTACATGAGGGATGATGTCCCTCGGCGAGCACACTACCCGATGAAAGGGAAGGAAGGAAACGGCCTGGGACCATTATGTTAGGCATCATCCCGGCATTTGCCTGGTGTAAATGAAGAAAAGCCAGGAAAAACCTCACTCAAGATGGTTGGCCTGAAAAATCTGTTACACTTTTTCGACCGAGTGTCCCCACCGAGAATCGAGCCCAGGATCGCTCGCACCAAAGGCGAGAGCATTAGCGACTACGCCACGCGGGACTACAATCTTGAATTTGGGTCTCGAAGATCTCCTCGCTCTTGTCGCCTCACATATAATTCATGTTTCTTTTGAAGCTGTTGTAATCGGGAACTTCCGTCACAAAATCCAGTCCACGATTAAACAGTGTACTCATTTCTTCGTGGTAGATCTTCGATAGAGGCTCGTCACTTTCTCTGGCTCTCTTCTTTGCTGCCATCCGTTGAACTCGAACTTCTGTTTTAGCGACGTCTGGTTGACATTTATGTTCCGTTGACTTCTTATTTTCCCTTTGTTACTAACTGTTTCCTGCGCTTGTCTTTCTTCTCTCTAACACGCAGCCAAGTTATTGTCTTAGTACACTGCTTCTTCACATGATACACCGCACAGGGCTTGCCTTTCGTTATCTCAGAAGTTGTCACTTCATCTATTATAAATTCCCGAACTAAACGAAAATAATAATAATAATTAATAATTAATTTCAATTTTAGTTCACTAAAGAGCAGTCCATACGAATACAGTTTTTCATTATACTGCAATATATACAATAAAAGTGTAAGTTAATCATATATATATATATATATATATATATATATATATATATATATATATATATATATATCATTATCAAGGTGTGCTATAGGGGCTATAGGGGCTATAGCCCACCTTGATGCTCAGATATACATTCGATAAAATGGGCTTCAATCGTGCTTTACACTGAGTAAAACGGCAAACTATGGTTTAGCCCAGCGTTTCCCAACCGGTGTGCCGTGAATGGGCCGCTGGTGTGCCGCGAGGAATCGAAATAAAATTATGAATTTTATAGCAATCAAAACGTAGGGGAAAATGTATATTTGTATTTTACATTACCATGAATCTTCAAATTTAAGTTTCATACCGGTTACTGTTCTGTCCATTTCTAATGTTGAAAAAAGTATGTGTTATTATTGTTATGACCTTTATTGGTTCCTTATTATTGCAGACTATTTCGTAACTTAAAATTTAAAACATCATTCAGTCCTTCCGACAAATTACCTACATTTGTGTCTTAAAAGTAAAAGAGATTTGTTTGTTCCTTCGTTATTTAGTGATCTTCCTTCTTTGTAAAAGGTTGGACACAGTTTTTAAAAAGAAAGCGTATTTTTATAAAACCTGAGTCCAATATTTCATTGCAATTGTTTTCTATTTTAAAATTAGAATGAAAAATAAGCATAATGATTTACGACGGGGAAAACACAGTGATACAGATCTCTTCTCTGTGAGAAGGAGATCAATAATCACAGAAAAATAAATACTACTGTGTTTTATATTTACAAATAATAATATCTATAAGTGTGCTGCGAGAATCCAGGTAACACCCGTAGTGTGCCGCAAGTTGAAAAAGGTTGGAAAACGCTGGTTTAGCCTCTCCCTTGACCATATCCTGGATCCGCCACTGTACACACACACACACACACATATATATATATATATATATATATATATATATATATATATATATATATATATATATATATATTAATATAATTAACTAAACTAACCATGTGAGTGTAATTTAATCTACACAAGGATGTTTGGCATTTGGCCTTTTAGGACACAAAATATAGAAAAGTAAATGTAAAGTGAATGTAAAATTATTTCAGTAATATTATCAAGAAAATCGACCTATATAGAATATGTTTACTTGCTGGAGGTACTCACTTCAAACACACCGTTGCATTCATCCGTTGTGTTCATTGGGCTTACAATTGAGGTTTATTGTCCTCTTAATATAGTCCCAAGCTATCACAATCAGCCAATGAAAATAATTCACAGGTGGCACGTCCGTGGGGGAGGATTCTTTACTCTGTAATATCCGCCCCCCGGCAATGTGTGAGCTCGAACAGGTTCTTTCATCTTTCGCAGGGCGCAAACTTCCCGGTGCAAGTATATCGCGGGAGCATTTCCCCCTCTTTCTAGGGTAGGGCGCAAATTTCCCGGCGCCAAATTCTTAACATCTTTCCTTGTATGAAGTCACCGTAGTTAGTCTTTCTACTATTGTTAAGAAGTTTGGTTTACCAAAACTCCATTATATATTTACCATGTTCTTGTGTGTGTGTCCACCCGGGAGACCAAAAAACTCAAGAACTACTTGATTGATCATCATCAATTTTGTCCAAGCTATAGAGGATCAAAAGTTATGAAACTACTTGGTTTGTTAGAACCATCTGCTCAAACTGGAAGTGGTTCAAATAAACCTTTTCCGGTTTTACCATTGATCGCCATACAGCAATAATGGTAATAGACAGCGATAAGCAGTTTTCTACAATCGATTAGTCTCCTCAAGAACATATTTCAGTTTCATCCGCAACTCTTTACTAAAACCGAAAGTGGTTTATATTCACTATAACTTCCGGTTTCAATAAACATTGATCTACATAGAGCAGAAACGGTAAAATATAGAAAGAATAGAGTTTTTCCAGTCGATTCAGCGTCCCAAGAATAACTTCAATCTCCTTCGTTAATCTTCAAACGAACCGGAAGTGGCAGAAATTAACCACTTCCAGTTTCAATACTTATCTCAACAGAGTAGAAATGGTAACGTATAGCGGGAACCAGTATTTTTTTTTTTTTTGTAAGGATTGATTCAATTTTTCAATAACAGGTTCAATATGTTTAGTTAGTACTCTAGAAATTAACCACTTCCGGTTTCAGTATTAATCTCCATACAGCAGGAATGGTAACAGATACAGAAAAATGTTTCTTTATAATCGATTAAGCGTCTCAAGAATACATTCTTTCTCTATTAAAAGCGGAAGTGGTAGAAATATACTAAAATTTCCGGTTTCAGTATTGAGAAAACATCGCACCATACAAAGCAAACTGCTTCAAGTGGTGTACACATGGCATTACTATTTGTTATTAAGGAGTTTGGTTTACCAAAACTCCTTTGTATATTTACGATGTCCGTGTGTGTGTCCATCCGGGAGACAAAAACACTCAAGAACTACTTGATGGAGCATCATCAATGTTGTCCAAAATATAGAGGATCAAAAGTTATGAAACTAGTTGGTTATTAGAACCATTTGCTCAAACTGGAAGTGATTCAAATAAATCTTTTCCGGTTTTACCATTGATCGCCATACAGCAATAATAGTAATAGATAGCGAGAAGATGGACACTTAAGATCAGTGCATCTTTAGTGCTTTACGAAGCAATAAATACTTGGGCCCAAAGTACTCCCGCTGAGCTAAGTTTACATTTTTCAGTCATTTTACTAACTGTCCGAGAGAAGTGGGAGAAACACCAAAGCTTAATGCGAGCGATTGTAAATATTAATGTTGATAAGCCTGATGAAGAGTTGAACGCAAGAACTGGTTTTCATAGCTGGAAAACTTTCGTTATCACTGCACGTACATTGAAGTAAATTAAAGTTCTTTTTTTTTTTTTTTTTTTAATTCATAATTCGTTAATAAATGTTAGTCTTCTTCTCTTTTGAAATGTGTACCCTTTACAGAAAATGTGAGGTTAATTCTGGTTTTAGAAGTTGATTTTTCAATCATTTATTGTCCATCACTTATGGGTTATCTACTGTTCAAGCTAGTTAATGTAAAACTTACAGAAAGTTGTAATATCTAAAGCTAACCTCGCCCATGTAGATATTTCACTAATTACTGCTAAACTATCATAGCACTAACGTTGGTGTTTAGTGTTTTGCGAAACACTAATGCACTAGCTTTTGCCGTTTGTCTCATCTTCATGGGACAAAAAGCGTAAATTTTTTTAAAAAATCTATGGCTCCGGTTGGGTATTTCACTAACAACTATACTATGATAGCATTAACTAGCATTTATCGGCTCGTTTGGGGTGTGCCATCATCTCGGTTTGTTTCGGCTCGGTTGGGTGATCTGTTGGCTCGGCTTAATAGTGAATGAGTTGTGAGCCGAGCTAATGCTCTCATATGTATGGGCACAGGTCGAGCTAAAACTCGACTGGACTCAAAACTCAAAGCGAATTCGAGTCGAGTTTCGAGTCGAGTCAAAGGTAATTTTCTCGAGTCGAGATCCGAGCCGAGTCACTGTTTTGAGCTCGAGTATCGAGTCGAGTCGAGTTTGATAAATGGCTCGCTCGTATAGCTCGTTTTAACTCGTTTTGAAATCATGGTCTGATTAGACTGGAAAGCGAAAGCTATGAGAAATGTAAGCAATAATGTGAAATACTTTTAGTGTTGCTCATGAGATGGGACAGTGCTCGACCTCGTCTCATCTCGATTAACAAGACGAAAATGGATTTTTATAACGAGACAGTCTCAAATCTCGTGGGCACCAATATAAGTATGTACTGTAGTTCTTATCACCAAAGCTGAGACCTGTACCTTCGAAGTTTTGAGCCGAAGCAGAAGCCCAACTCGGGTAGTGATTTTAAACGGCTCAGCTCGGTTCAACTGAGTGAACAGCTCAAGCCAGCTCGGTTGAGATGAGGCACCGACTCGGCTCAGGTGAGCAATCGGCTCGTTTGGGGTGTGCCATCATCTCGGCTTGTTTCGGCTCGGTTGAGTGAGCTGTTGGCTCGGTCCAATAGTGAATGAGTTGTGAGCCGAGCCGCTCGAGCCGTTGAGAATCCTAAACTCGGGAAGAGCAGTTTTGAACATGTTTGGCGGGCGCTCTCTAACTTTTAACGATACTTGCCCCTCCGGAACTCAAACCCAGTACCTCGTGAATGATGTCCTTGCTTCCTAAACTTCACGACTACCGAGGTCAGCAGTCAACTAGTTCTTAGTATTCAGACAGAAACCGCCTATCTTTCATGTTTATACACGATAGCAGGGGTAAAAGTGCGGGAGAATGCGGTGGGACGTCGTCCTCCACTTCCGGAAAATGTGTCACGTCCCCCAATTTCTAAAAAAATACAATGCTGAAAGATAGTTACGGGGAACGGCGTGATGTGAAGCTTTCCCCTACCTTTTCAGATCCACTTTTACTCCTGCACGGTAGAGGTCTGCACGCAGGGCCGGATCTAGGGGGAGTCAATTCGGAGCATTTGCCCCGGGGCGCTGCTGGTTAAGAAATGAAATGAAATGAAATCTTTAAGTTTTACGTCCCACGGCTATGCCGGTTAGGCTAAAGGAGACGGTGATGATGAGAGATGAGTGAAATGGTAGAATGAAGAAAGTGGGAGGAAACGGGAGAATCCCGAGAAAACCCAAGAGCAAGGTGTTTGTGCACCACAAAGTCCACACGGCGCGAGCTGGGATTGAACCAGGGACCCCAAGCACCGGAGGTGAACGCCCTACCACTGAGTCACCGCCCCCCCCCCCAGCTGGTTGAGAGTATGTAGGGGGCGCCATTTCGATGCAAAATTGGGAGAAATTAAGACAGATATACGTCTTTGCCCCGGGCGCAAAATTTCTTAGTTCCGGTCCTGTCTGCACGGGCCGGAATTTTTAGCCCGTGCCCGGTCCGTGAATTTATAATGTTACGCCCGACCCGAGTCCGAAATATGTTTGAACATTTAATCCCGAGCCCGGCTCGAGCTCGCGTGTTATTCAAATGAGACCAAATTACAGAAACTTAATAATGAAAGCAAAATTACATTTCTATTTACAGCAGTTAGAAGTTTAATTTTGAAGCTGTGCTTTAAAAGTTCTCCAGAAAGAACGGTCCAATAAATATCCTTGTACAGTATATTTACAAAGTTTGGCCCAAGAAGGCCCGATAAATATGGTTTATATTTTAAAATTTACGACCCGGACCCGAAGTGATATATGCTTAGTAGACATGAATCTGGCCCGCGGGCCGGGTCGGGCTTGAGCCCGTGCAACCTCTAATACACTGTGTTATAATAATAATAATAATAATAATAATAATAATAATAATAATAATAATAATAATAATAATAATAATAATAATAATAATAAGTTGTAGTAGTAGTAAGTATCATTGATAATAATGATATCCTATGTAGCATACTTGGAAAAAGTACTTAAAACTACACACAACATTTGGCTCGATTTGATTCGTTTTGGCTCGACTCGACTCGAAGCTCGAGTCAAATTCGAGTCGAGTTGGAGGAAATCTTTCGAGTCGAGCTCAAAGATGTTTGTTTCGAGTCGAGTCGAGTTTCAATGAGAACTCGCTCCAACTCGCTCGTATCCATCCCTAGCATTAACGCAATTGTTCTCTATAAAATAGTAATGATGCACTAACACATGGCTTTTGTCCCATCCTCCTGAGATAATTAATGTAAAAGTTAGTAAAGGTTGAAAAGTCTAAAGTTAGCCCACCCAGGTATTTCGGAAATAACCCTTAAACTATATGACAATTAATTTTTAAACTAAAGCTCTAACGTTAGTGTTTAGTGTTTTGGAAATTACTCACGATTAACTTTTGACATCTGGCCCATCTTCGTGGGATGATTAATCTAAAAGTTACTAAGAGTTGAAATTTTTAAAGTTAGCCTTGTATTTCGCAAATAACTCCTTAATTATGATACCACTAACATTAGTGTTTAGTTTTTGGGGAGGCACTAACCTTTTGCGTTTGTCATATTTTCCTGGAACAAGTTTGAAAATTTACGTTTGGCTCTGCTTGGGTATTTCGTTATTAACCCCATAATTTGATAGCACTTACATTAGTGCTTAGTGATTTTAGGATGTGCTAACGATGAACTAACTTTGGCATTTGTCCCATTTTGGCGGGATAAGTCATGTAAAAGTTACAAAAAAGTTGAAAAATCTAAAGTTAGCGCCGCCCAAGTATTTCACAAATAACTCTCTTAACTATGATAACACTAACGTTAAGTGTTCGGTGCACTAACGTGTACTAACGATGCACTAACCATGTGCAAACTTTGAGTAATTTCTGAGAAGTGGGCAGGGTTAATTTTATTTACGTGCTTTTTTTTCCCTCGGTTACACCCGACAAATTCACATTATTATGTTTTTAGTTGAACAATCGAACATGGTCTATGGAGCTAGTGAAGTTATAGTTCGTATAATCAGTATGTGGCTCATGAAAGCAATCACTTCATTTAAACCACTCGTACTCTTTTTTTTTTTTTTTTGTTTTGTTTTGTTTTGTTTTGTTTTGTTCGGCAATCTTTCTCTTCCCGCGCAGTATTTAGAGGCTTCGTGGTGTTATAAACTGCGAAATATTTTCCAGGAATTATACATGTATACGACAAAATATTGTTTTTTCTTCGGTATCAAGCGTTGAACGCACAGCTTCAGCTAATTCTTTGTTTGCATTGTCGAAAAAAAAAAAAATCTGCCTGCTATCTGCTTTGGGTGATTATCTTCACTTTAAAGGGAATGCCACCACTCAAATGGTTGATTGACGGGTGCATTGTTGGTCTTTCCTTCTGTGGAAAGATTTGCTTGAGCAGGTGGGTGGAGCAGAAATCTTTGATTAGCCTTTTGCGCTAGTGACATCAAACGAAATGTCAGAATATATCGGTGCGTGTGGACACTTCTTTGTAGAATAGTGTGCTTCAATGGGTTATCAGTTGAAAACACAAAACACGCAAGTATGTGAGGGATAAGAAAATGTGGAAAGTGTTAGACAAATGGGCATTCTTTGTTGGAATTGTGACTAAGTTTTTATTCAGTTCGTAGCCTAGTAACTTAAAGTTCGAAATGAACTCTGTGAACAAGGGTGTATTTAGGGATGAACCCGGATCTCCTTAAAACTCTTGTTTTATGAAGAATTAATAAATTTAATCGTAATTATATTTAACACATATTCATTCCATACCTTAGATTTGGACTCATGGAACTGGAAGCCTATGAACCATTCTAAAAGTTAACTTTTAGACCAGTGCTGCCCAATTGGCGGCCTGCCAAACCATTTTGCGCGGCCCACAAAGCTTTCACGATTTACAATTCTTATTACTGATACTATTTTCATTTATATTTATTCATTCTTTTAATGTTTCCACTCTTCTTTCGAAATAAGGCATCCATTTAGCGATTATATACAACAAAAAGGCGCGAGAGTCCACGGCAACACCTTTCCCTAAATCTTGAAGCTTGGTCGGGAAAGAGTGTCAGTGTTTGAAAGTACTTATTTGTGTGAAAGTGCATTTTCCACCATGAAAATTATGAAGAATCGCTTCAGAAACTGCCTTCGACATTCTTCTCTTTTGCATTTCCTGCGGCTCACAACGACAGGAATGAATGTAGATATCCAGGGCCTTGTAAACGCTACTAGTCACCTTCATTTCTCACATTGAATTGAATAAGTATATAATACTAGCAGCGTTCACCCCGCTTCGCTGCGGTCACCCCGGAACGCAATAAACTTTGTTACTTAGATAATTTTTACTTTTTCGCTTTCAAGTGATATGATAAAAACCATAGAAGATTGCAGTAAATCTTAACATTATATCGCCTGTCATTTATGTTAACCCGCCCCGCTTCGCTGCGGTCATCCCGGTGCTGGCATATTGTAAAAGTGTCTGTAAAAATAAGCAAATCAATTAAAAAATTTTAAACAGAAGATTCAAGCTATTTTCCGCTGTATATCGCCTGTCATTTATGTTAACCCGCCGAGTGACACGGTCATGCGGGTTGCATATAAATACGTTTATTTTTACCTATGATGAACTAATAACAAAGGATTTGTGGACACCTGAATGGTCAATTATCTCAAGACACTGGTAATTGAAAATTAAAGTGATATGATAAAAACCATCTAGGGTCCAAATCCTAATAACCCCCCAAAAATGAAAGAAATTGGTTCAGCCGTATTAGCGTGATGAGCGGACAAAGGATTTTGTACGTTCTCTTTTATATATATAGATTTCAAATACGTTTTTTTTTAGGTTTTTCTTTTCTAGTGTAATAATAATAATAATAATAATAATAATAATAATAATAATAATAATAATAATAATAATAATAATAATAATAATAATAATAATAATAATAATATCCTCCTTGGCTAAGCGGTTAGCGTAGGCGCCTTTGGCCCGGGAGACCCGGGTTCGATTCCCGGCGGGAGCTCATGTGGTTCGGATTCCACGTTAATCAGTAGGTCCACGTCTCATATAGCCTCGCTGCTGAACGGGACGATAAACTCAAAATCAATCAATTATTATTATTATTATTATTATTATTATTATTATTATTATTATTATTATTATTATTATTATTATTATTATTATTTAGCTGCGGCCCTCCACTTTACAAGTAAAGACGGTTATGGCCCTCAGGCACATTATAATTGTACACCACTGTTCTAGACACATGTCTAGCTAGGTACGTGCAAAGCTGTAGACGACAATCTTGAGCCGCCAAAGATTGGCTTAATTTCTTAAGATAAGCATGTGTCTTTAGGCCTACTGGAATGACAGTTCGAACTCCATTCTCCCTCCGAAACTTTACCAATTGCCAGAATCCTCCATAAAGGATACAATAAACTACGGAAGCAATACTGATTTCGTACTATACTACAAATAATTCTTACAAATAATTCTCCTACGAATAATAGAATACGTATAGACTTTGATCTCAAACCAAAGTCACAGGTGTAGTAACAAGAGTGAAGTATCTTTTTTTTCTTATTTGTTATCGTGGAGTTAAGGTTGCTAGATCTTTCCTTTCATTCAATCATAAATATACAGTATATATAGAATATACAAGGTATATTATGTAACAACATAATAACACATAGCAGATAATTGTACTTCAGACAAAACACGCCAATTACATTACAACAAAAAGATTTGACAACATAATATTAGCAATGGCATCAGGCAACATAATAACTAACCGCTGAACTAGTAGTAAACCAAATGCACACATCTCACAATGTGATGCTTTCACTATTCATCCACGGAATAAAGGTAATAAACACTGATTCAGTTTCGGAGCCAAAGGAGGACGGGGGGCATTTCCCTCTCAAATCTAGAATGGACGTCAATTTTGGAGGGCAAACATTAAAGAAGAGAATAAAATCCGAGTGATCTGACAAGAATGAATGTTGAAAGTGGAGTTAAATTTAGTTACGAGGAGTTCGACTGCATCATTTCGACATCATGATCACTCGACCTCATGCTGACATCGCTACTCTGACCTCACTCTAACTTGACCTCATGCTCACATTACCAGTCTGACCTCACGTTTACATCATTTTGACATCACGCTCTCTCGACCCCACACTCACTTCCGCGGTGGCTCAGTGGTAGAGCGTTCACCTCCGGTGCTTGGGGTCCCTGGTTCGATTCCAGCTCGCGCCCTGTGGACTTTGTCGTGGATAAACACCGTGCTCGTGGGTTTTCTCGGGGTTCTCCCGTTTCCTCCCACTTTCTTCATCCCACCATTTCATTCATTTCTCATCATCAGCGTCTCCTTTAGCCTAATCGGCATAAGCGTGGGACATAAAACTTAAAGATTTCATTTCATTTTTCCCACACTCACTTCATACGATTGTAGTTGAGCGAACGTGAGTTATCGAACTCCATCATAACCATTCTTCTCATCACCACAGTCTCGCTTAGCCCTGGGGCATACACGTTGGACGTAAAAAAAGAAGTAAAATAATAATTTTTACCGGCATAGCATAACTTTGTTAAACCACATACTAGTATTTAATATAATTATATTGTAATGTGTAAATAATCTAAATATTTTGACATATATTTCGAAGAGCACATGTATTTAGAACTGGAACAAATTGAAATTTCTAATTTTAGATCGTGCACGGAGTCCCGGGTTCGAATGCCAATTGGAGAGCCTTGAAATTTGAATGTATTATGGTAGTTCGGATTCTACCTCGTAGCTAGAAAAAAAGGGGGAAAAATAGTATAAACTAATCTAATATGTAATCTAACATGTGTAGTCTGTATAATATACAGACTTAAGCATTTACACTCTATTTTCATTTTTGTTTGGCATTAATTTGTCTTGCATTGTTATCTACGTAAAAATAAATGTGTGTGTCTATTTAGCGTGCGAAGTCCCTGTGAAACCATAGAAGAGCAAAAGAGTGCTTGTAAAACTTACGCTGTATTTCACTACACTGCAAAATGTTTTGGACAACGGATTATCTTGCATCTTTGAATTGACTCAAAACACCAAATGAGTCGCGTTTTATACACAGACATAGGGTGATCAAAACTTTCGATGGTAGGAGTGGGCACTATTTCTGTAGAATATTTATCACAAAAGAAAGTAACATTAATTCATATTTGAAGATTTAAAAAAACAATTGCTCATTTTATTTTAATACAAATCTGAAAGGCTGGAGTACGCTGTTGAAAATGCTACACTGAGTCATCTAGTTCTTAAAATTGAGCTCAGATTCAGAAGTGAGATAAATATAGGAACCAATGCTTCTCATTTTCTTCACAAGTGACCATACGTCTCTGCCAAGATGTAAAACATCTTCCATTTTTTTAAGTAATCTGTTTGGCATTGTTCTTTCATTTGTAATTCTCTTCCTTTCGAAAAATAACCACAGCATTGTTACTTTTGAATAAATTGAGAATATATATGTATATACATTCTAGGGACGAGGTGAGAAAACAGTTTTACACACATGTTTATCTTGCGACGATTGGCCCAGAAACCTAGAAATGAATATTTGAAGAGAGAAAATTCGGCACGTGCCCCCTGTGCCCCCTCCTTATGACGCTATGCCACTGGCCACTGGTGATATGCACAAGTGTAAGAAATCGAATAGAACGACTATGTCCATCCGTTCATTTATCCGTTGACAGATATCGGAAGAAAAATTCTAACAGATGGCGAGAAGTTTTTTTTTTTTTTAATCGGTTCTGTGTCCCGAAAATAGGATCCTTCTTCCATAATCCTCTATTCAAACCGAAAGTAATAGAAATAAATCATTTCTGGTTTCAAAGTTGATCAACGTACAGTAAAAACGGTAATATGATCTTTCTCCAATTGATATAGAGTCCCAAGAATAGATTTAGTCTGAAATCTTATCTCTACTAACACCAGAAGTGAAAAATTTCGCACACCTGTGAACTGTTTAATCTTCGGCAAACACTTCAAGTAAATTTATACTGCCAAAGTGATCTTTCCCACCTAACTTTCCACTGTTTGTAGTTTAATTTTTGTGATGACTTCAGTATTTGTGGAGCTTTATGCTGATTATGGAACAAAACAGTCCACTTGGATGTTTAAGTATAGAATATTTCTCGTTCCCACAAAATTTGAAAATAAAAAAAAAATAAAAAAAAAACTTTTTTTAAAAAAAAATTATCACCTCTCATTAACTTTTGGTCGTCTCTATATTGTAACTTTTTAATTTCCTTCACATTTTCCTTCCAAAGCTACTTTTACGATTTAAGAGATGCAGTTGATAACCAAACGAGGATGAAAAGTGAAAGTGTATTTTACATATAGTTAATTTAATAGTTGTCCCTGTATGTACTTGAGACGGACAGAGATGAAAAGGAACTGGCCAGGGCGTTAATATTTAGCACCATTCTGGCATTCTCTTGGTAACTTTAAAAGGAGAGCAAAGTAAAACTGCGTAAGTTTACATTATATACGTACAAGTAGCAATGGGGAAGAACACTCAAAACTGCTAAAATCACCAACCAAATATTTGCCTGGCATGATCTTGTGCGTACCATTTTTAATTTTTCATTTTTCAATTGAAAGGTGCGCAGACTATTTTTCTAATCATCTTGTGTGTCGGAAATAGTTATCTTTATGAAAATTGGCACGTGGAATGTGATGTAGTGAATAACGTGGGAACATCGTACAGTATTTGGAAGTAGCGTACGCAGTATATAATATAGTAGAGGTTTATTTTTTCATAATATTTTACTCAAGGTTAAAACACCGAACTTTATGCTCACGCCACTAATATCACGTGACCGACAAAACTGAATAGATACTTTTACCATGCCATTCCTTCACTTTTATTACAGGGAATACCGGAATAGTACCAAATAATAAGGCCGTAACCGCTCCTTTCCCATCAATGGCCGTCTAAAATGGAGACACCTCATGAATTTATAAGAAGCACTATCATCATTCTTTGTTTTTTCAACTTTATTTGTCGTTACATAATTACAGAAATTGCTTTGAACGAGGAAATTAGGAAATTAAAAAGTTAAAACATAATGAAGTAACAAAAGATTGTGAAAGGTGACAACCAATCAAGAAAGTAGTAAACTTTCAATTTATAAATTTTGTGAAAAAGAAAAATGTATCGTACTGAAACATCTAAGTGGAATATTTGATAAATAATCATGATAGCGATCCATGGAAATTGATACTTAGTATCACCACAAAAAGTGGAAAGCGAGATACGCAAAATAGCTTTCTAAGCATAAATTTCTTTAAACAAATTTTTATCGAAGATGGAAAACTGTTCAGGTGTGCAATAATTAGGGCTTAAATCATTCGGCGAAAGAGGAATAAACCAAAAATTCACTATCAGTTCCCGTTTCAACACTGATCTCCATAGGACAAAAACGATCAGAGACAGCGTCAAGTTGCATTTTGTGAAATAGTGAAAAATAGCCAGGACAAAATGACCCTGATGAAAAATATCTTAAAAAAATGATACCGGAAAAAATATCTCTAGCTCTGAACTGTAGTGAAAAAAAACAACCCAGCAGGGGAAGTTCCACAACTAAGGAATAGTTATTATACTTTATACATTCCTAAATATTTTGTTTTACCGAAATGAACGTATTTGCTCGAGGCATAAGAAAAAAACACATTATTCAGCATCATACTTTCTTTGTCTTGTAGATCATAGATTATATAATAAAGTACAATTATGATACAAAAGATGTCACATGTTTAATAATAAAATAGTATAATATAATAATAATAACAAAACCTACATCTCACTGATTACATAAATGGATACATATTCATATTTTGAACTTAGCAGACAGGTCTGCACACACACTGATTTCTAATCTCATTATGTACAGTCATATAATGTAAAGTTAGGTGCGAATCTACGGCAGGGCGATCGGAGAGATCGCCTCTCCCGGAATAGGATACTATTTATATTTTTTAAAAAATGAAAAATAAAAAATAGAGCTCATCCCAGAGTTGGAACTCTAGATTTTCCAACTTCGTATTATAAATGTAAAGTAAACCCTATAATAGGTAGGCCTTATTTTTTCTTTATTTATTTTTCTTTTTCTTTTTTCTTTTTTCTTTTACGTTTCAGAAGTCAAATGAAGCAATATATCGCAAGAAATTACTTGCTTGACATGTTTGCTCAGAAAATGTCCATCTTCGAAACAGTCTGTCAGAAGGGCTCGGCAAAAAGAACCCGGACAGAAAGGTCTCAGTCAAAAGGGCCCGAGTACAAAATGGACCGGGTCAAAAGGGCTTGATGCTAAAACGAACCCGGTCAAAATGGCCTGATGCCAAAAGGCCCGGTTGAAAAGGGTTCAAGGCCGAAAGACCCAGGATCAAAAAGGCCCGAGTCAAAGAGTCCTGGTCAAAAATGACAAAGGCAAACCAAAAATGACCTCGCAAATAGCTCGAACACAAAAGACTCTAAAAAACTCCGGGTTGGGAATCACTGTTCTAAAGGGTCTAGGGGTTCTGCAACTCTTTAGTATATCTCTACGGAAGACTGTCTCAAAAACAAATATCTTTAACGATAATCTTTATACGTAGGCCTACTTGTAACTGTACCAAAATTCTGCTTATAATATTTTTCGTATAAACGCAAATTCTGCGTTAGAGCGTTATGTGACGTTCGTCTGAATTCGTACACTTTGTGCAGTGTATGCTTCTTGTTGATTGTGCTGCCGCCTAGTGGTGTTAAAAGACAGGATAGAAGAAGAGGAAGAAGAAAGTTATGAGAGGACAACTAGTTTTTCGTTGTGTTGTGTTGGTGTGTGTGAATGTGAGTGACTCAGCTATTTTGCTGATCACTACAATATCTCGTCCTCAAACGTTTTTTTTAAGTGGAATATTAGTTACCTTGTAATCTAGATATCTATCACTGTCTTCGAATATGTAGAAATTATTAACGAAAACAGTATTATTAACTTGAACATTTTGGCAATTCTTATGCTACTCATTATCAAAACAAATTAGCCCCAAGTGGTATTTTATAACAACGAGGGGCGTGTTGGAGACTAAAAAGAAAACACAAAGGACTCGGAAGGTGGTACTAAAACGCAACGGACATGTGGTAAACGACCAACACAAAAATATCCCAAAACTGGTCAACTCCTGATCAAAACCACGACATAATGTCATCAATGTGTTCACTTGCAATAACCGTCTACTAAACTCTCAACATTGGCAGAAAGGACGATCTTGGTCAGTGGATTCGACGGATATATAGTGTTCCAACCTAAAATGTGATCACGTCTTTCACCAAGCCATGGCGGACAATATAACGAAGTGAGTAATAAAGTGCACTTACAAACTCATTACGTAAACGGGGCGAACAATGTAAGGGAAAGATTGTTTATCTCAGGTACGTTTATTCATTTTAAATAAATGGCACAATAAGATATAAATTTGTCAGTTTTTCTTTTACAGATTGCATGACGTAATAAGAAGGTGATTGTTGGATAACCTGTGCATGGTTCTTGAAAGTAGGTGATGCTCTCGTCTATTTTCGCAATACGTCTTAGATCTTCACCCAGGTGGTTCCCGTCCGAATCTGGACCGTAACGGTGAGGTGTATCGCACCTTCCTTAAGCGATCGTCGTGGGGACGAACTTTCCGTACCCGTGAATAAAATAGTGCAAAGCTGTATTATTTGCGGGCAGGGAATAGGGAGTTCTTCACGGAGGCCGGTTAAGGACGGTGTGCACTCCGCAGCGCGATGCTGCTAGAACCCCGGAACCGTAATAGAACGACCGAGCCCTTCACTGGGACCAGAGTCTCAATTGAAAAGGTACACGGATCGAACCCTTCACCGTAATAGAATGACGCCCGAACACGGAACAAACCCAGCACCATTAATAGAATGGCGCCCGAACAGGGACGGATCAATTAATAATTATTCATGTTTTTATTAATTGATTCGTAACGGATGTAACATCTGGGAGAAGATCTGGGTGTAATATTTGACAGGTTTTGTTTCTCATGATATGCTATATGCGCTAAATTGGTATTTGTTGTGTTTGTATACCTGTAACTTCCAATCATGGCAGAAAGTAAAAATATAAGCTTGCAAACTTTGCTTGAAGCTATTAATGACATGAAGCAATCACTTAATGATGCCGTTAACGATACTAAAGAACAAATGCAATCACTTAATGAGACAAACAGCAAAATTAACCAACAGTTAGAAAAATGTTTTGACGGTATTACAATTGGACTATCAACATTACGAGAATCCTCTGTTGAATTGAAAAAGAGCTTAGAAAGAAGTGTAGACAAAATCAATCGTGCGGGCTCAGATAGTGTTAAGCGATTTTCCATACAGTTAAATGATAAGTTTGAGTCACAAGAGAAAGAAAGTAATCAAGTAAATAGTGTTGAAGTTACTAGTACTTGCACAGGTAAAGAATATGCGAACACTCCTAGTCTAGCTATTGACGAAAGTTCTTGTTGTCTGATTGCTGTAGCAGACACACCTAGTCTGAAAATAGCTGAAAAGCGATAGGTAAGAGAAAATTGTGTATTGTGTGAAGGGTTGAATAACATTCATGAGCTGTGTGCATACCGTTTAGCGAAAAACAGCACTAATGTCGTCGTTTATTGTAATGAAATTCGAGGCAAAGAGACCTCAATGCGCGTTGGTAGCTTGTTATCGCAAACACTTGAAAGTGTGTTAGGTAGTGTACCGCTTAGTAAATTAGAATGTATTCCCGTCCGCACTAGTTGCTTTTACTTTGTTAAGGTAACGATTGTTAAACTAGGTCATGTTGAAAGTAATCTGCACTGTTGTGAGTTAGTAGTCAGTCAAGTACAAGTTAAGGAAATCCAACGAATAACTTTCTTTGTACTCGTATGCACGATGTCTGTACATTCAAATATCAAAGATAATGGTTCTGTGTTCAGTAAGTTTCCCAATTGTAGTAATAACTTTGTCTCATGGAAAGAAAAAAGCCTAGTTTGTTGTGAAATTTTCAATAGCGTAAAGCATGTGTGCAGTAAACTTGTCGAAAAGCGCATTCATTTATTAGCTTACAGTAAAAAGAATGAGAAAAACAAACGAAAGTTGCATAAAGTTCGTAAGAAAGTGAAGAAATTATTTCGCTTGTTGCATAACTTTCATAAATTTTCAAACAAGGTCCTGCGTTGCAATCTTAAAAGTAGATTTGAATACCATCGTAGTGTAATGATAGAGCATGGTACATACAAAAATGATTCTGCTTATGTTTCTGAATTGTCTTCCAAAAGTTGTGGCACGAATGACAGTAATTTGAAATGTAGCGATCATAGTAGATCATTAAGTATTGAATCAGCTGTTGTATTAGGTGCAGACCGCAGATCTTTTGTAAATGGTAAGAAACGTAAAGTTTTTCAGAAAATGTCCGTTAGGTTATTGAATAAATCACATGCACTGGTGAGAACCAAAAGTAAAAATAAATGCAAAACGAAATGTAGGTCAAAAATGCTTGTCAATGAAAAACCGTATGTTAATCGCGTCAGTACAATGAAAAAACCCAAACATGCAGGTGCGTCAAAAAACCGATCTAAAATGAAAAGTAAAATTAGTGATCGATCAAAATTTCGAAAAATGCTAGTAAAGCGTGTTGAAAGTCTTCGAAAAAATAGAAAAAATTGTGAAGATTGTGGTACAGTTCAAAAGTTAGTGAATCAATCTTCTAGCATGAATCAGTGTTTTACTTCACAACTTGGTATGCGATCCGAGTATCGATGCAGTGTTGCTATAATGCATAAAAAATTAAAAGATGCGAAATTTCATGCTAATAAAGTGAAAATCAAGCAGTTTAGTGCGTTAAAATGCAAAAGAAAGAGCAATATTTTATGCAATGTTGCCATCTGTAGCGTTGAAAAACAAAGTGCATGTATAAATATTGTGTGTTCCAAAAGTATAGCCATGATGAGAAACCACTTAATCATTTGCGATTTTACGTATATGATGTTTTGGCAAATGAAGCCGTACAAAATTACTTCTGAGTTAGAGAAACCAAAAGTAGGCGTAGGTTAAATACATGGTTACCTTCTGCCGGATTGTTTATTTGTAATATACAATATTCGCAATGATTTTGGAATTGTAGAAAATTGAAAATTCTTTTGTAATCGTCGTCATATAGAGATACATACCTCAGATTGTCATTTTGTTAAATTATTCTGTGTGTAGTAGTTTAGGTGTCAGTCCAGCTAGTCTTCATTTGAATGTAAAAGCAAATTATTCTGTATTGAAGCATTTTGGCATTGTAACAAACGAAAGCTATGATGAAAGTGAACCTGTAAATTGGGAAAATAAACTCATAATGGCTGACTACCGTAGAAGTGAAAAGGTTAGAAAAAGAAACGAGAAATATAATGCGTCCCAAGAAAGAAAATACAAAATAAAAGAAAACGATTTGGTATTTTTGTTGCAATCGCATTTGAGTTCGGCAGTAGACAAAAAAATCCGCAAGTTTTTCATGCTTTACAAAGGTCCACTGTTTTGTAAAAATAAAATTTCAGACAAAGTTTTTGAGC
Source organism: Thermobia domestica (assembly GCF_964235325.1). Lineage (NCBI taxonomy): Eukaryota > Metazoa > Arthropoda > Insecta > Zygentoma > Lepismatidae > Thermobia > Thermobia domestica. The sequence continues at coordinate 137,873,678 of NC_137457.1, forward strand.
TTGTAGATCCTTTAACTGGAGAATCTTGTGGCGTACATTCTATTGATCGTATGAGAGTGTGGAGACCCACTCAAAAAACTAGGAACATCTGGTTAGAATTAGCTAAGAAACATATTCATGAAAAGGAATTTGATTCTGTAAAAGAAAATAGTGAAAAAACCGATTCTTGTGAGCCAGAAACTTTAGTAAATGTAAATTCTTTGAATATAACGAAAGTTAGTTTGTCTGTTTTCAACGAGAGCGAAAGTAATAAGTTTAATGTTCAGTTGTTGTTGAAAGAACTATTGAAATGTGATACATATTTGCAATATTTAAACGACAAGCTAGATTGTCGATATCGTACTCTTGTGTTAGCTTTAAATCATTTGCTGAATCCTAAGCTAAACAGACGTGACATGTAAAAAAAAAAAAAAAAAAAAAAAACTCATTTACATGAATAATTGTATTGTCTTGTTGATGCTTTGTGATAAGTCGTCAAGGCTAACTGTAAAATTTTAAAACACCTTATGTACGAGGTGAATTGTGTAGCATACATGTGTTATTAAGAATATAAACGATGATATGCTCTGATGTAGTCAGAGTAAAAGTAAGTTTTTATGTGTCAGTGGAACACTGTGACACGAGAAATGAATTATGAATGGCAACCTCCCCCCCCTTTCATTTATTTTTAACCTTTGGGTACATTTTTCTATGTTGTTTTATATTCCTACCTCACTAGAAGGTCTTGTTGCCATTCCAAAGGGGTGGGATAATAATATAAATGTATAATGGGGAAGGGAGACTTAAAAACTTAAGTGGATAGGCGCTTACTAGCGTAAAAGTGTGGCAGACTTACTTCTATCCGGCCTCACTCTTATTGTTACAGTACAATAGAGTGGTAATAAATTTGTTTCATGTAGTTATTTGTTTAAATGATGTGTAATCTTTGTATTTGTGAATAACAATTTTGTTTTCGTAACTTTTTGTCAGAATAGCTTGAGAAACGCAAGTATGTTTTGTCATTTATACAATTTAAATATCATGTGTGTAGAATAAGTTTGTTCATTTACTTTCGTGAAATATTGAAGTATATTATTCAAATAATATTTGTTTTATCTGTTTGTTGAAAAGTTGAGTTGTCCATGATAATTATTCGTTCGTGTTCTATAGTTTTCGTATAATATCGTAAAGTAAGTAATGTGAATATTTTACTTCTAAATAATGCCATGATTTCATATAATGTTTGTGTTAATTTTTAATGGTAAGAGCGCATATAGCAATATAATAATTTGCATATTAAAGGTATATCATGAGAATTATTTGAATATTAATTGTGAGTCATGCACTTATAAATGTTTAATTTAGTAGCAGTGCCGAATGTAAAAAAAAAAAAAAAAAAAAAAAAAAAAGAACTCTAAAGACTTTACATATTAAAGCCCCATGAAACTTTTATGTAAGAGTATAAATGCCCCACGCGTTTGTTGTTTTTCTACGTTAAATGAAACTTAATGAAACTTTTTCATCTGATGAAGTGTAACTCGGCGAAAGTTCTTATAAACTTCATTGTGAACTAATGCTCGTCTTCACTTTGGAACAGTGGTGAGTGTTGAAGTGGAATTACAGTCAGGGTTCTTGAACGTTTACCATTATCCAATGGCGCACGTACATTCCTTTCGACCGCCAATGTAACTGTACCAAAATTCTGCTTATAATATTTTTCGTATAAACGCAAATTCTGCGTTAGAGCGTTATGTGACGTTCGTCTGAATTCGTACACTTTGTGCAGTGTATGCTTCTTGTTGATTGTGCTGCCGCCTAGTGGTGTTAAAAGACAGGATAGAAGAAGAGGAAGAAGAAAGTTATGAGAGGACAACTAGTTTTTCGTTGTGTTGTGTTGGTGTGTGTGAATGTGAGTGACTCAGCTATTTTGCTGATCACTACAATATCTCGTCCTCAAACGTTTTTTTTAAGTGGAATATTAGTTACCTTGTAATCTAGATATCTATCACTGTCTTCGAATATGTAGAAATTATTAACGAAAACAGTATTATTAACTTGAACATTTTGGCAATTCTTATGCTACTCATTATCAAAACAAATTAGCCCCAAGTGGTATTTTATAACAACGAGGGGCGTGTTGGAGACTAAAAAGAAAACACAAAGGACTCGGAAGGTGGTACTAAAACGCAACGGACATGTGGTAAACGACCAACACAAAAATATCCCAAAACTGGTCAACTCCTGATCAAAACCACGACATAATGTCATCAATGTGTTCACTTGCAATAACCGTCTACTAAACTCTCAACATTGGCAGAAAGGACGATCTTGGTCAGTGGATTCGACGGATATATAGTGTTCCAACCTAAAATGTGATCACGTCTTTCACCAAGCCATGGCGGACAATATAACGAAGTGAGTAATAAAGTGCACTTACAAACTCATTACGTAAACGGGGCGAACAATGTAAGGGAAAGATTGTTTATCTCAGGTACGTTTATTCATTTTAAATAAATGGCACAATAAGATATAAATTTGTCAGTTTTTCTTTTACAGATTGCATGACGTAATAAGAAGGTGATTGTTGGATAACCTGTGCATGGTTCTTGAAAGTAGGTGATGCTCTCGTCTATTTTCGCAATACGTCTTAGATCTTCACCCAGGTGGTTCCCGTCCGAATCTGGACCGTAACGGTGAGGTGTATCGCACCTTCCTTAAGCGATCGTCGTGGGGACGAACTTTCCGTACCCGTGAATAAAATAGTGCAAAGCTGTATTATTTGCGGGCAGGGAATAGGGAGTTCTTCACGGAGGCCGGTTAAGGACGGTGTGCACTCCGCAGCGCGATGCTGCTAGAACCCCGGAACCGTAATAGAACGACCGAGCCCTTCACTGGGACCAGAGTCTCAATTGAAAAGGTACACGGATCGAACCCTTCACCGTAATAGAATGACGCCCGAACACGGAACAAACCCAGCACCATTAATATACTATCACTAATATGTCTAAGTTTAAGTAACGAAAGTGCAAATTTTGTACAAGGTAGTTAGTGTACAAAGTATTCATACACTTAGAAAAAGTATATCTGTTCATTCTTTCATGTATATTTTCATGAAAAAAAAGGAAATTAATAACCTTCCAACTAGCCATACGATATTTTTCCTAATATAGATGACAAATTGCAAAGATAAACAACAACATAGAAAGATGGCTCGGAAGATTTAGTTTCATGATTGGAACTCACCGTAGTACTATCTTCACGTTCATCTATGCCAGCGTTTCCCAACCTTTTTCAACTTGCGGCACACTACGTGTGTAACTTGAATTCTCGCGGCACACTCATAGATATTATTATTATTTGCAAATATAAAATACCATGGTATTTTTTTTCTGTGATTACTGATCTCCTGCTCACAGATATAAAAGCTCGATCACTGGCTTTCCCCCATGCTAATTCATTATGCTTATTTTTTATTCTAATTTTAAAATACAAAACAATTGCAATGAACTATAGGACTCAGATTTTTAAAAATACGCTTTCTTTTTCGAAAACTGTATCCAATCTTTCACTCAGAACGAAGATCACTAAATAACGAACGAACAAACGTCTTGTACTTTGCTGTTTTAACCCAAACCGGTGCATATTATTGCAATCACACAGCTTGCGATGGGTCGAAGTCAAAATACAACTGTTGAACATATTGTTCTGTCATTCACATGCGAATGAGTGTTCTACGAACATTCACTTGACGCGTATCGTACAAGGGCTTCCATTTCTCGGTGTTAGTATGACTCTCAATTGAAGCGTAACATAGCAGCTAACCGTGGAAATGTTTACGAGCTGAAATACTGTCTGCTACAAAGTAATAGATGTGGAATAATATATTACAATTACAATAATTTTTTCCATGGTAGAAATTCATAGTAATGTGAAATACAAAAATATACATTTTTTTCCTATGTTTTGCAATTTGGTTGCTATAGAATTAATAATTTTGTTTCGATTTCCTCGCGGCACACCAGCGGTCCATTCGTGGCACATCAGTGTGTCGCGGCATGCCGGTTGGGAAACGCTGATCTATGCATGTAAGAAAGATCAGCATATGAATCAGATCCATCTTGAGAAAGAAGTTGCCGGAAACTCTGTACGGATTGGACATAAGAAATACAGGTTAACGGCGAACAGAGTGTATAGTATTGTGCAAGAATATGGACTGTGCCTTTGGAAAACTATCTTCCTGGTTTGCCACACAATTTTGAGTTCCAGTCTTTTAAAATGTAAGCACTGTGACAACAGGGACAATTTAGTAGCAATCCTTGTTACAGACTCTCACCCTGAGATATACTGTTATACCAGAAACTTGAAGTGTCTCAGCATATAGTCAAGTTTTTCATATTTGCTTTTTTGTAGAAACGGACAATGTTTTTATTACTTCATTTGTAAAGTCAAATTTGAAGAAAAAGCGTTTTCTCTAAATTATTTACATTTCTAGGACACGTTAAGTGCCTTTTTTCTTTTTGTGTGTCTGTATGTGTGTGTATAGAATTTGTAAGTGTATCAATAAGTTTTGAGCTAACTGTATATAAGACTAGCAGCGCTTCGCACATCTACAGAGAAAACTATTAATTCTACACTAATATCGGTCGTCTTCGGTTATTTTTTAAAAGAACCCCTTTCCCATGCCATGGGGTAGGGATGAACTTGAACATCATCAGAAGTGTTGCCGTTTAACTCAATGATCTCGAAAACTATCAATTCGACACTAATATCGTTTTTTTTCGATTATTTTTAAAATGTCACCCCTCCTACTTCTATCTCAAAGGTGGGGACTTAACTTGAACCTTAAGGGCATCGAAAGTGTTACCGTTGACCTCATCCAGCTCGAAAATTATGAACTCGGCACGTATCCAGAGAGAGGTCACTGGGGGCTCGGGTCCCCTCGGAAACTCAAGCATGCTTTTAACAAACTTGTTTTTACCCTTCGGAGATTCTTTCATTTCAAATTACTTAGTGTCCAAATCTTGGGTAATGTGTTGACGCTTCTTTCAAATCGAAGACTGTACTGTGACGATATTGATCCCTGGCATAATTTAAAGTAATAATACTAATACTATTACTACTACTACTACTACTAATAATAATAATAATAATAATAATAATAATAATAATGATTGAAATTTCGTTTCCGTTCTGTTTATAACTTTAATGTAATAGAACTATACACTCATCGTTTTCTTGCTACCAGTACTTTTGTTATGTTTTACAGCAGACAGTTTTCCTTAGTTACATATCTTTCAAAAATATTTATTTGATTTTGTTCGTATCACAATGTAGTTTGTTCAAAGTAAACCGGTTCTTAAAATGATAGGTAAGAAAAATTTAAAACACTTACATTATTACTTGTGTATTATTATTATTATTACTATTATTATTATTATTATTATTATTATTATTATTATTATTATTATTATTATTATTATTATTATTTTGAAAACAAATTGATATTTTAAAATATTAGAATTACTTGCTTACGAGGCTTCACGTTGGGCCCTTTCCGAAAAGAAAACCTGGATACGTGCTTGATTCGAAACTAAAATCCGTCGTCCGGGATTATTTTTAAAATGCCGGAACGACTTTGTCCTGGTCCCCAACAACCTTTAAATCGTCGGTCAATATACAAAATTAGCTTAAATCGTTTGTGAACGATTTGTTTTAATTTGTTTTATAGTATCAAAGACTCTTCTTTAAACGTTTTAGGATGTGAAAAGAGAAATAATTGTGTTGGGGCAGGAATGACGCCATCTTGGCTGCTCACATGCTTTGAATCATTGGTTAATGTAAGAAAGTGCTATAAATTGTTTGTGATCAATTTTTTCATTGTACCAGTGTTTATTCGTTAATGACTTGAATCAACTGCTTGTACACGCGTAAACACTATAAAGTAACACCGACATCTTAGTAGAAGCTTGCAATGAAATGTGTTTAAAAAAAACTTTGGTAAACTATTTGAATGGGCCATTCTAGTAACATTTCCACTTCGGCCCGTGGCGATTATTCATCATGTTCTATTTAACATAATTACAAACATCCATGCCACCGCTGGGATATTGAACGCGGGACATTCGAGTATCAGTGTTACTGCACTAGCGCGATGAGATAGGTTTACAGGTAAACAGAAATAAAACAAAATACATAATAACAAGCCGAAACACATGAGTACGTAAGCTAAGATGACTATTCGTCCATGGATATGGGACACAGTCTCTAAAATAACACTTCATCGTTTGTGTCTTTAATTAAAATAATGTAAAATTGCAATATTAATAATAATGGTTGAACCAATAACAATATTTTACCAACAAAACCCAGTTCCAGGGAGGAAGACACATACCTAACAACTACCGGCCGCCAAATCTAAAAAAAAACGTTTCCCATAAATCTTTATTGCACTACTCTCGTGCCTCCCGGCAAAATGACCCTATTTAGAGATTATTTTCTCTCATGAGTCACATACTATGGGCAGAAGAAAATTGAATCAATTCAGGTGAAGTTAGCAGTTCAAACAAACTTCATCACCATTATATGATTATTTTTTTTTAAACCACATGTTAGATGAAGGCCTCTCCTATTCCTTTCCGCATATCTCGGTTAGAGCTTTCCTCATCCATGCAACTCAGAAAAATAACTGATTTCATCCAGTCAGTCCTCACTTCATATTCGGATGTCTGGTCGTTCTTTTCTTTGGGAATCCAGTGTAAAAGTCCGTTTAATGTCCACCTTCCATCTGTTTGTCTAGCTATGTGAACGGTTAATCTCAACAATATCTTCTTCGCAGACTTGATTACATCTTCTACCTTCATTTGGAGCAAATCCATTCACTAGTATTCATCTGTGTCCTAGTTAGTTCTTTCTGTGTTCATGTCCCTGTCGTATCTGGATTACGCCGTGTAGGCGGGTTGTGGTCTTCTGGTCGATTGTCCCAGTTGGGACGAAAATAAAACAATACAAAGAACAGCTTGGTCTAGTGGCTAGCACGCTTGCCTTCGGTGGGCATTGTACCGGGTTCGATTCCCGATGGAGGTACTGTCGAACAAAAAAGTGGTTCGGATTCCACTATAATCAGCAGGTCCACGTCTCCTTTAGCGGGCATGGCATACGCGTGGGAAGCTAAACTCAATCAAACCAAACCAAATCATTGTATGTATAATGTATTTTCTCATTAGGCAGTTCACATACTTGATTTTTTTTTAATGTTCAATCTATAATGTTTATTATTGTAATACTAACGTTGTCGGTAATAAACTTTATTTCATAACTACTATTGAAAAGTAGGGTCGTACAAGCATGTGCAAAAATACGTAAAAGCAAATAAACTGCCTCTAAATATTAACTCGCGCCATTAATTTGTGTAGTTTCTCACTAAGTTTACTTTGTGTAATTGTCCGCAAATAGGGGTAATTCCGATCAAAACTGTTTATTGTTTGCTATTTTTTGGGGAGGGAGGGTATTTTTCTGGTAACCGATATCGTTGAATAATCTCGCCCATTGCTTCAGAAAGTTAATGCTATGGTCTACTCTTTATATTAAACAAATTTCAAATTACCAAATTAATGTACACTGACGGAAATGGAAATCCCAACACCAAGAAGGAGTTATGATAGGTGGATGAAACTTGCATAGAATAATCATGTATATGTGTTATTACATTTATTCCAGTTTGAAGTAGTTGTGGTCGCGGTGGCTCAGTGGTAGAGCGTTCACCTCCGGTGCTTGGGGTCCCTGGTTCGATCCCAGCTCGCGCCGTGTGGACCTTGTGGTGGACAAACACCGTGCTCGTGGGTTTTCTCGGGGTTCTCCCGTTTCCTCCCACTTTCTTCATTCCACCATTTCATTCATCTCTCATCATCACCGTCTCCTTTAGCCTAACCGGCGTAACCGTGGGACGTAAAACTTAAAGATTTCATTTCATTTTTTTCAAGTTTGAAGTACAAAACTTACAGCATGCAGTTGCACCGAAAGACGTAAGAGGACGATATTTGTCGTTAGTATTCAGTGTAGTCACCACCTTGTTGAATGCATTTGTCCACACGAGCAGGAAATCGATCATAGAGGTGTGGGATGTCATCCTGTGGGATTGCGTTCCACACCTGCTCCACCTGCAAGGTCAGATCGGCAATGGTCGTTGCTGGTTGAAGATGGGTCTGGAGGCGTCGTCCGATTTCTTTGTTTCTTTATGTTTGTATATTTAGGTAGCTTAATATTTAAGCATAGTATTGAAGATACTAAGAAGAGAAGTATACTCCCCACACATGTTCTATTGAATATAAATCTGGAGATCTTGCCGGCCAAGGTAACACATTAACATCTTGGAGAGCACGTAGAGTTGCAGCTGAGGTATGGGGACGAGTGTTATCTTATTAAAATAGCACACCTTTCACGTCGTTTATGAACGAGAGAACAACGGGTTCGATCACCATTGTAATATAGACGTGCGCTCTTATGGTGTTAGGAATAATCACTAGCGGGGGCCTGTGATCATACGAAATCCCTCCCCATACCATAATGCCCGGAGTCGGACCGGTATGATGACGACTACTACAGTTTGACAACAAACGTTCATCAGGCCGTCTCCTGACTAGTGTTGTAAAATTTCCAGAAATTTTGAACCCGTTGGTAAAAAACAGTTTTTTTCGGTTTCTTTCCGGAAAAATTGGGAAAATAACAAAAATCTTTGCATTAGGTTAATTTTACTAGTAATGGAACTTTTTTTTTTTTTTTTTTTTTTTGTCAAATGTGCGAAAGTATAAGTTGAGAAACTTCAATATTGTGAATATTTAAAAAAGTAAGTAATCGAAAATAAAACTGTCGTAATTATTCTTGAAAATTAATAGTCTGCACTCATTTCCTTTATATGCTTTTTAGTCGTTTATTCGTGGTTGTGCTGTTTAGTCGTTTATTGCTGGACTGTAAGACCTGCATACATATTACCATCATGAAGCGATTCTGTTGCAACAAATAGGGTTCTTGAATGAAACTGAGTTCCTAATGTGCTCTTGATCTGGTGAAATGTAATTAATTTTAACCAAAATACTTCTTAAAAGACAGTAGGCAAATTTCACTAATACCCATGTGCTAATACATACAATTATTATTATTTAATATTTCAATATACAATTTTATATAAACTTTATGCACAAAATTTTCCTGTTTTCTAATGTGACAAATTGTATAAAAATGAAAGTGACTATATTTGTAACTTAACTTTTGAACCACAAGACCGATCTCGATAAAATTTTCAACATAGATGGGGTTCGGGCCTAAGATGGTTTTTATCATTTCACTTTGAAGGTGCAACTTGGAGGAAGGAAGGGGGATATATATTGAAAATGACCGATATTATTGTCGAATCCATAGTTTTCGAGGTTGCTGAGATAAACAGTAACACTTTCGATGCCGTTTAAATCCAAATTCATCCCCGCAAATTGGGAAAAGGGAGATATATATATATAAAAGTGATGGAAAATGATAAACATTAGTTAGTGTCGAATCCATAGTTTTTGGGGTCGCTGAGATGAACATTGACGCTACAGATGCCGTTTAAATCTAAATTCAGCCATTAACAGTACTCCTGAAGGGGAAGGGTGACATGTTTTTAAAAATGACTAATAGTAATATCGAATTCATAGTTTTTGGGGTCCCAATTCATTGGTGATAGTTTTGGTACCCTTTATGTCCAAAATGAAATGTATTGTCCCCGTGCGAAGAACGCTTATTTTACCAGTATTTACAGACGTGTTCAAATTATTAGATACACACTCGAAAAATTGAAAATTGATGTAGGAGTCCTAATTTCAGAGTTCTAGAACATTTAATTTAATGGTTAAACAACCAATATGGGATCTTTCATTTGTTTACTGTACAGTTGAAGTGGTGATATCACCGTTGAACAGCAGATGTTATTAGTGAGGGGGAAGGGGGAATTCTGAAAGTGGCGTTTCAGTTGTAGATAGTTTTCGTGGTTCCTATCAACAAGTTACAGTCTGAAGTGTTGTGGTTGCTGTCGTAAGAAGTTAGCAACATTCAAAGCGTTCAACAGTTCGAATGGGCCCATTTAAATTGATCGTGACGTGTTCCGTGTATCAATCTTTTATTCTGTGTAGTCCAGTAATTGCAGCTTAATGGGAAAAGCAAAAGATCTTTCTCCGCGTAAAATGGAAGTTACCAAAATACTTCTGGTGCAAATAATATATACACGGCAATATATTGCTAGCAGAGTTGGGATAGAACAAAAATATGTGAGCAGAATTTCTGTTGAAATGAACAAGAGCCAAAATAGGGTTGGGAAGTGTGGGCGGAAACCAAAGCTATCGTTAAGAGGTATCAGAAAACTAAAAAGATTGGCGCTGGGCAACAGAAGTGCAACTTCTAATAGACCTAAGCATACAAATGGCTGAGAATGGCGCAGACATTTTGCCTGAAAGTGTTCAATCGATTCTTTGTGCCGAGGGAATAAAAGCGCACGGTCAAGAAAGAAAACAAAAATTAGAGTCTACTCCAACCATGGCAAAGGAGCGCCTCGAATGGGCACGAGGCCAAGAGTTGATTGAGTTGGCTTGATTTTGATTTAACTTATATTGGACTGCAGACGATTGGAGAATAGTGTGTTTCAGTGATGAATCATGTATCTTTGTGTCTGATAAATGTTCACGTTCACAATATGTGCGACGTTGACGTGGGAAGAATTCAAGTTAGAATGTCTTTAATAAACCGTGAAGCATCCTACTTCAGTCATGGTCTGGGGCGTGATCTCTGTCTTCGGGCCTGGAAGACTGTATATAGTAAAGGGGACAATGAAGCACGACCAATACCTACAAGTTGTTCAAGAAGAACTGCTTTCCCAGACTGCACTCTGGTTTGATGACGTACAATTCATCTTTATGCATGGTGGAGCCCCATGCCACCGGGCCAAGGCTGTGGCAAAATTCTTCGAGGACAACGAAATTAGTGCTCTTCCGTGGCCAGGCACCAGTCCTGATATGAACCCGATTGAAAACTTTTGGTGCTTCATGAAAGAAAAGCTAGAGAAGAAGCACATTAGAACCAAACTTCAACTGATCAAGGAGATCAAAAATTTGTGCTATCTGACTTGAAGGCAAATTGTGCTAAACTCGTACATAGGATGCCACAAAGGATGAAAGACTTAATAAAGAATAAGTCTTCATAAGAAATATTAATCTTTGTGTGAGAGATAATTTTCTTGTAAGTATCCCATTTTATTTTTTGTTTCCAATTTGGATATACACACTTTATAGTTATTATATTTGAATGTTACGTACGCATGTTTTATTGATATTGAAAAGCATATGCCACACGCACTAGACATTAGGACAGAGTTATAAAGTAGAAATTTGGACTAAATTCGAACGTATTTTCTCACGTAATATTGTAAGAACAGTAAAATATTCAGAAACTGAATGTTGAGTCTGATAATTTGAAAATAGTCTCATATGTTAAATTCTTTAATATATTTCTCGCTGATCAAATTTACACTTGTGCGGTGTATATGTATGTGTAAATAAAATCATCTCTCTTTCTGAGTTGTTCAAAAATTATACAAATAATAAAGAGTTTTTTTTTTTTAACCAGAAATCAGAAAACTGTAAGGTAAAATTAAAACATGTTGCTTTAAGTATTTTTCCTGCTAGCGAAATACATTGTATATACGCTGCAGACACGTTACAGCAAATAAGATTAACATCAGGCAAAGAAATAGTTTTTTAAATTATATTTTCTGGTTTTTGCCGATATTTCCGAAATATTTCTAATGGGTTCAAAATTTCCGGAAATTTTATCAGCACAAGTAAGATACATATCTCCATAAAATAGGTATATTTGATTTTAACACACCGGTATTAACTAAAATGATTTTGGCCCCGTTATTATAACATTTCCCTGCCATAAAGCTTGAACTTCATAAGATTGCTTAAGATAATTTAAATGCGTCTATATCAGTCTATATTAATTAAGCAAACTTAGGATTATATTAGTATGTATCGACACATTAGCATAAAAGACAGTAACTTTATTTTCTTATGTTATGGGTCCAAGTAAATGGCAACGTTGCATTTTAAATTTAACATTCGGAGTATAAAGAGTGTACAGTCCAAACGTCTCGTCCGATTAAAAAAAAATCCTTCACTTTAGATTGAAAACATCATATTTGGAGACGGTATTCCCTCTTCCATTTTGTTGTAACTCTGATAATAACAGAGTTACCCTATGTCAGGTGACTTTTGAGACACCGTATATATATCGCCGTGTGTGTGTGTGTGTGTGTGTGTGTGTGTGTGTGTGTGTGTGTGTGTTTGTGTGTGCATGTATGTATGTATATATTAATGTAAAATTTGGCACTCTTATTGAAAAATGTCTGATTTTTTTTTTTTTTTAATTTCCAAAGGAAATAAGAGAAAATTGCTGTTTAGCCCCCTTTTGGGGGTGTAAACACAGAAGTTCATTTTCCTTATGGAAGATTCAATGTTAAATTTTGGAAGCAGTTTTCTCCAAAACTTATTCGTAAAGATTTTGGGGCAAATGAGTTGTATTTGCTACAAAATGCAAAAACACTCATTTACAAAGCTAATAAAGCCGTCTCAAACATTAATTTGGGAAGGCCACCCCTTTGGGGAGCAAGGGGCGTAAAAAGGTGGTGGGTAATATGTTAGCAAAATATCAAAATTTATTTTCGGAATTCCAGTAAGCGTCAGATTAATCACGAATGTCACAGTATTAATGCTCCAGTACTCCTTACATATAAGAATGACATAATGGAGCTACAGCCTTCTTTCAAAAATAAATAAAAAAAAAAATCACCATAAATATCCTTAGTAGGGACTACGAAAAGAAGGTATATTTTGTTAATTAATGTGAAATTTAGCGTGGCTGTAGCAAAAAGTTATGAGTTTTCACATCTGGAATGTTATTTTGGTAACCACCGCCTTAGGGGGGCACAGAAGACGAAGCTACAAATAATGGATCTTTATAAAAAAAAATACAAATTTTGTTGCGGAAATGCCAGTGAGCACTCACAAATGTCACAGAATTGATATTCCAATGCTCCTTGCATGGTCAATGACTTATATGGGGCTAGAGCCCGCTTCCATAAAATGAAAATGAAATCACCATAAAGGTCCTTATTACTGACATAAAAGAAGAAGGTATTTTTTTTGTTAATTAATGTGAAATTTGGCGTCATTGTAGCAAACAATATGCATTTATGAAATCTCGAATGTTATTTTTATAACGTACCGCCTTATTCGGGCACAGAGGGAGAAGCATTTTTTGGTGGATATTTATAAAAATTTCAAATTTTATTTTGGGAATTCCAGAGAGCATTAGATTAATCACAAATGATATAAAATTAATATTACGATGCTGCTTGCATGTGCCAATGTCTGATATAGGGCTACAGCCACCCTTCCAAAAATCATATAATTTATGATAAATATCCTTAGCAGGGACGTACGGCAAGAAGGAAAATAAATATGTTTTACAATTAATGTGCAATTTGTTATTATTGTAGAAGAATGTTTTGATTTTTAAAAAATCTCGAATCTAGTGTAAATGAATATCGTCTTTCAGTGTACCAGATTGAGGATATAGCTTCGTTCTTTTGGCATCACTGGAATATAATCAAAGACTTTTGTGTTTCAAAAAAAAATGGACTCTTCTTAAAGCATAAAATTACACATACAAGTCACCAGCATATTTCTGCACACTTAAGCAAACCAGGTCGAAATAGAACACAAAATGACAATGGAAAATGCCGCACGTACCACGAACGAAAACAATCTTAATCAGAAGTAATATTTTAAAAATTAAGATTCTAATAGATGACCTTTAAGCTTCAATATTGTTTTCTTTAGTCAGAAAAAGTTATATCCTTTCCCTACTTCTTACACAATAACTTTATGATCCCACTTTCCACGCAGTAGCTTACTCGTATAGAGCACATGTAAGCACGTCAGGAAATCGTATACTATGGACACATGATTGTAGTAAAAACACAGTCTCGCGAGGAATAAGGATCAGGTTGAGTAAGGCTATACTATAAACCCAAGAAAACATATTATTCTTTTTCGAAAACAACACTTTTCTTGGCTCAGTCGTCATTAACTAAATTGCTTAAAGATTTCATTAATCTAAGTGTAAGACAGATAAAATGAACTTACTTTTATTCAGCCCCCTGTGACCTCCTAAGGCGATGCGTTACCAAAATAACATTCCAGATGTGAAAACTCATAACTTTTTGCTACAACCACGCTAAATTTCACATTAATTAACAAAATATACCTTCTTTTCGTAGTCCCTACTAAGGATATTTATGGTGATTTTTTTTTTATTTATTTTTGAAAGAAGGCTGTAGCTCCATTATAAGTCATTCTTATATGTAAGGAGTACTGGAGCATTAATACTGTGACATTCGTGATTAATCTGACGCTTACTGGAATTCCGAAAATAAATTTTGATATTTTGCTAACATATTACCCACCACCTTTTTACGCCCCTTGCTCCCCAAAAGGGTGGCCTTCCCAAATTAATGTTTGAGACGGCTTTATTAGCTTTGTAAATGAGTGTTTTTGCATTTTGTAGCAAATACAACTCATTTGCCCCAAAATCTTTACGAATAAGTATTGGAGAAAACTGCTTCCAAAATTTAACATTGAATCTCCCATAAGAAAAATGAACTTCTGTGTTTACACCCCAAAAGGCGAGCTAAACAGCAATTTTCTTTTATTTCCTTTGACAATTTGAAAAATTCAGATATTTTTCAATAAGAGTGCCAAATTTTACAGTGGCGGATCCAGTATATGATTAAGGGAGGGGCTAAACCATACTTTGACGTTTTATCCAGTGTAAAGCATGATTGAAGCCCATTTTAGCCAGTGTATATCTGAGGGTCAAGGGGGGTGGTAGCCCCTATAGCCCCCTTGGATCCGCCCTTATATATATATATATATATATATATATATATATATATATATATATATATATATATATATAGCTGCGGATCCAGGATATGTTCAAGGGAGGGGCTAAACCATAATTTGCCGCTTTATCCAGTGTAAAGAAAGTAGGATTGAAGCCCACTTTATCGAGTGTATATCTGAGCGTCAAAGGGTCTATGGCCCCTATACTCCCCCCTTTGGATCCGCGATATATATATAATGCTGAAATTTTATAATAAGTTGTGTGAAATATTGAAGGGAAATTCTTCTAGATACGCTGCAATACCAGTAGATAACCTAGCAGTGTTGTTAACGCAGCATAAAGTTGTATTTTCTCAAATTGCACTGCGTAAGGTATTACATATTTCTAATTTAGATATTAAAATACAACCACAATACCGCATACATTATTCAGTGTAACAAAGGACAATACAGTATTACTAGCATCAACATTTTGGAGATCTCTAATAACTCAAATGGCATGGACGGTGCAATGCGCATCAATATTGTATCTTAGCGTCAAATACTATTATTATGGTGTAATGTATTTGGAATGAATGAAGGAACAAAGTTACAAAAAATGGAAAATTTAATTTTATCTAGACTTTACTTCGAGAACATGCTGGCATATCATGTCTTATCATGTAGATGCTTCCAAAAAACTTAAATGATCATAATGCCATTTAAAACACTTATTCTTCAAACCGTTTAAAATGACGTATTTGTGTTAAATTTTTATAATGATTGTTGCTTTGCTTTGCTTCTATAACATTACAACAATAGTTTTTGGTAGTTTTAATTACAAGTCGCAGTTACATTATTTTAAGCAGTGTTGCCCACAGAAATAAATTGCTAAATATTATTCTAAATATAGTGCAAATAGCGTAGCTAAGCTGCAAAATATTTTAAAATTACTCTTTATTTGTTTTATAGTGCAATAGTGTATTCTATAGTGCTTTCAAAAGAAGACGGTTTTCATAGTCTTTGGGTTCCAGCAATACATGTAAATGCAAATTGTAACTGAAATGAAATATAAGTCATAAATTTTCAGTAATACAAGTTGTTCCCACTAAGCCTTAGGCCTAGTGTACACTTTAGATTAAAATCGTGTTTAATTATAAGTTCTAATTACACCCTAATTACATTTCACTTGCTTTAGTTTGACCAGCGGCCACCTGAAAATCGATCCATACCCAAGGTGACCAGAACTTTTACTTTCAAAAACGGGACGCATACGAATCGGCGACGAGGGGGGAGGGTGACTTCCACATTGCATTTTGGGACTCAGCAATGTTTTCAATTTACAAAATACACAAGTAAGAATGATAACACAGCATTTCTAACTTAAGTACTACCCAAAAATACTTTTAACTACTTGAACACTCAGAATTCTCACTCAATCCCCACTTGAACCACAGAACACTCAATTTTCATTTGAATATTCAGAAGTTTTAGGCACGGCTGAACCTTCCCAATGAGTGTTGGTACGGAAGAGTGCAGAATTTGCATTGACCATTTGTATTTTGAATAGTAATTACGAGACACCTGGGTCATGTTTGCTTAAAAACGGGACATTTAGGCGTCCCGTTTGAGAATCAGAAAAAACGGGATAACGGTTGAAAATAAGGGACTGTCCCGGCTAAAACGGGACGTCTGGTCGCCTTGTCCATACCACATAACTGTATCCAATTCTTCAAGGGCTTACGGTTAGTAATACACATTGTGTTCATTTTTGGTTTGTTTTGTTTTAGTTTAACGTCCCCACGATTATGCCAGGGCAACTAAAGGAGACGTGCAGCTACTGATTATATTGTAATCCGAACCACTTTGGTCGTTCAACTTTACCCCCACTACGAATCGATCTCGGTACCACACGAACCGAAGTCAAGCATACTAGCTGCTAGACGAAATGGTGGTACTCACATTGTGTTGATTAAATAATTCAGTCAGTGTTTGCCAGATCCGAAGATCAAAAAGTAGCGTGTCTCTGCTTTGAAAGTAACGGACTTGAACTATTTGTAGCCCAGATATATAGAAATAAATTATTTGGCAACTAATGACTGGTACTAATGAAACAATTTTAACATGAGCTGGAAAATGTGCTGGACGTATTGCAAGAAGATATTATGATCGATGGACGAAAACAATTCTAGACTGGATCCCAAGAGATAAAAACAGCCTAGGAAACGTCCAAGAACCACTGGGAAGTAACCTGGAAAAGAATTGCCCAAGATACATAGTTGTGGAGTAAACCTGGAAAGACCTTCATCCAGTAGTGGATTGAGAATGGTTGATTATGATGGTGGTGATTATTTATTATATCTGGACCTCAGAGGTAAACTGAAGAAGCGAAAGACCGGTTCCTTAACTAGGACCTATAGTACTGTTTTTCAAACTATACTAAGTAGTTACAAAGTAGTAGGATGCTTTTAGACTTATATTATTACATTATTATCCTTTATTCAATTCTCAGAGTAGAAATTTTGTAGGCCTGGCTGGTTTTTTCTAGACCCTTATGGGTGAGGGCCAGGGGACACTGCCCCAGTTGCTCTTGCCTAGTTACGGCACTGGATATATGCTTATGTAATGCAAAACGACCTTATGGACTTGTATAAGAAATATTGTACTTAAAGTGAGACGCGAACTATGCGACTTTGAATCTAACTTGTTTGGTGATCCAACCCAAGAACACACATAGCAAACATGAGTGCCGTAGCTCCTACCACAGGTTCGGAAAGTTCGTGTTATAAAGTATCAATTAAACATTGAGATGTGAAACGGTATTCAAGCATTTGATCAATTTGAAACAAAATATATAATAATTTACCCTATTTGTGCAGATAATGAACGTTATATTGTCATTCTGTCAATACTGGTATACTACAATATTCTATTTGTAAAATGACAGTCAAAGCAGAATGCATTTGATAATAAATGAGATATTGTAAAATTTCAATTTCGGTATGGTTAAATACATTCATGCTGCTATATGTTGCGTTATCCGTTAGGAGGAATTGAACAATTCTGATTCAAACAAAGTAAATAAACTACTGTATACTACTGGAGTTAATTTAATAGAATTTAATTGTATAGGGAGTTCTGAAGCTATATGAGACAAAGTCTATTGCTGAAAGTAAATATGGCTTACTATTAGGGTTTTATCCCAGGAATGATATACCCGCTGACGATTGAACCTGGAATACACGCATGGAAACCATTAGCGCTAGCAAATCAGGTATGAAGATGTACACCATACCATAATTCTGATAAAAATGAAGGCAAAAATAAGAAGCGGAAACGACAGACTGTGCGATAATAATACGTTCACAATTTTAATTTCACACTGTTTATTTCGAGACTTTCGAGACGAGACCGAGACTTGGTCCTCGAGACCGAGACCGAGACAAGCATCTGTTGACCGAGACGGTGATTTTTGATTCGAGACGAGACCGAGACCACTATTTATCAACCAATACGAGACCGAGACTGTATGAAGTCTCGTCTCGTCTCGTCTCGATACCATCCCTGTGTTGACCAAAACGAGATCGAGATCGAGACTGTGATTTTTGACTCGAGACGAGATGGAGACCGAGACCGCTATTTATCAACCGAGACGAGACCGAGACTGTATAAAGTCTCGTCTCGATGCCATTCCTCACATTTAAACATTTCAAGCACATAAATAAATACATGATTTTTGGTAATGTAAGCAAATAAACATCCGGGACTCTAGTCATAAGAAAAGAGACTATCAAAGAGGAAATGGGTTTACAAGTAAAACAATAAGAGATTGACACTTGATCAATTTAATTTATTTTATGGTGAGTTGTGAAATAATTCGGATAGTCTATTTTAGCTATTGCTGGATATCTGTTACTTATGTTGATAATTTTTATTTCATTTTTCTTCAGTTATCAATTTATTCAGTTCACAATTACTATATTCCTTCACCAATTTCATTCCATGGTTTCATTTTCATTTCTCTGTTGCTTTAATCAATGCTACTTATTTTTCGCAAACACTAATCTTTTTAGTGCCAAGTTTGATACGTTTCCGTAGCTAGCGTTTGAATGAACTGAAGTCTGACCCCAGGCTACGTATGTATTTTCCTCTTCTTGTCCCCTAAGGTATATTAATGGATTTCCCCTTCCAAAAATTCCGAGAAATAACACATATGAATTATCGGGATATAATTTTTCTAATATGGTTTAACTAAAACTAATTAACCATTCAAATTATCTTTAATCGCTTTCATTACACTTGCGTCAAACAATCCATAACAAAAACAAAAATGATGATGGATGGAAGCATTCAAACAAGATACAGACACACATACTTACATACAGATAGAGAAAGAGAGAGAATGAGAGTCAGAGGAACTCTGCTACATGAGGCAAACAGTTTACTCTCGGAAGTACAACTAGATAGAGTTTTTGTTCGTGTTCAGTTCTATTATGTCATGGCAGAAAAGGCAAAATAGGTCAGCAATGAAAACAACTGTCAACTATGTTCAAACAAGCTATTAAGTCTGTCAAAGTGTGGTGGTCCACAAGAATACGTGAAGCTTTCGAATTTTCAGTCATATATATTATGCTATATTCGAAGAACCTTGGAACACTAGTCGTGTGTCAAATTGACCCATGGATCAATAATCTCGTTTACATTGATTCACAAAGTTACTGGGACTACCAGATTTATTTATTTAATTTTCGTAATTTTATTAGAAACCAACTCTCTTCTTCTTGAAATGAAAGCAGAGATAGCTAAGATTAATCTTTGGTAGTTAATATCTTTAGTTATAATTAATCTGTTCGACAAGCGTTTAAAATACCTTTAAGGAAGATCGAAGATTTTTCTACAAAAATGTTCAACACGTGTGTTTTAAATTTTTAAAGTGCAACCGTAATCTGACCTAAATATACAATGTTCAGAAAAAATGAATATTCGGTTTGGGTGTACCACTTCCAATTAATACCAGAATTTGGAAGTATCACAATTCTATAGAGATTACCCGATTCACTTTAAAAGCGATGTACGGGTGCTCTCAGATAGAGGTGCCTGTGTGTTTTCTTACATTCTCCTCCATTTAACCTTCAATATTTCTTTTTTCAGTTATTCTGAAATACACAGACGATATATACGTATATAAATATGCAATCTTCCGATTTTACATAAGCATCCTATTGTTGAATTTTTGATGTCATTATGTTAACGCTATTATTATGTTACTATCAAATACACTCACTTTCAGTACTACTGTATATTCAACAGCATAAAGACAGTCTATTTTTAAAAAGCTTGTACCTGAAAAATTTATGACTAATGAGAATCAAAAGATTCATTCAAGCGTCTAATTCCTACCTTCTAAAAGCTCTTAAAAATCCATCCCACTCCGCCACCCCTTTCCCCTTCCCCGCGCGCCAGTCACTGCAGCCGCTAATCTTAGTCATCAAAATACAACTGAAACTAGTTTCCCTCATCCCACTGAACATTCCGCTTTTGATTGGTTAAGATAAATCCGTAATGTTGGCTGCGCTTCAAAAAATATTATCTACTCAATGTTTCCATGTCTTGAATGAGAAGTTCACAGTCAAACAACAACGCACTAGTGGTCACGTGATATGGGTGAATTATCTGATTCGTCAGTATCGTAGGTCGAAAACACGTAAGGTTGGCAACTTCAAAACGTTACTTAGAAACCACTTGGAAAAACAATGTAGATATGCAAATACCTTCGAAAATTGTTAGTTCTCCTTTTTCATACTTTGTCAAAGTAATTAGAAGAAATGCTTAGCCCATATATAAATGTATGCATAAAGTTCATACACACAAAAAGAAATTAACATGTAATATAGCTATTTTGGTTACAAAGAACCCTTGATAATTGCCGAAAATGTAGTTTTTTAAATATAAAACATACAATTTTAGAGCAGGGGAAAATTCAATTATTGTGAAGGTTTCCCACACTAAGAGCTATGAAACCCTGGAATTTCACAGGAAAATTCTAAATACTTTAGACACAACAATGGTTTAAAATATAAAATACATTTTTCTGTTTTGGGAAAAAGAAGTCCAGATAGAACATAATGAAACACCTCCACTTTTTGTCTTCAGAATAACCAACTTTTTTGTCTGTGGGTTGATAACGTAGTAGATAGGACTCATTATAATTATAACAATATAAAATGAACTTATTTAAGTATAAAAAGACAAAACAATAATATATATGCAATTCAAAGTAAAAAAAGATGCATCTTCTATTTGGCCAAAAAATTACTATATACATTGAATATATTATTTGGAGTTGTGAAACGCATTAAACTGATGTAGGTAACCATTGTAGTAACTTTAGAGACCAAGAAAAATGTCATATAAATGCGAATAGTTATTGCCTACAGCACGTTACACAGAGACCTCTTGGTGCTATAGATAGATAGATAGATAGATAGATAGATAGATATCTCCAACCGGTCTAACTGTAACGAAAACGTTACACAGAGACCTGTCAGGAAATCTATTCTGGGGTCGACAGGTCTCTTTGTAACGAAAGAGGTCTATTTGTAACAGAAGAGGGGTCTCTTAGTAACATCGATAATAAGAACCAGATTCTGTGCACGATGAATGGTCTCTTCGTAACATTCAGTGCTACCACCACACCTAAAATCATAATTTGTAATTCCGCATTTAAAAGTCAAGTTGGCTTACTTTTGACAGTGTACTGAGATGCACTTATGATATGGTGTCCGTTAAGTTTATTTCCTTCTCTTCAGCTTTCTTCGTTCAAGATATTTCTCAGTAAACTTCTTTTTCTCATTCTTTATATTTCTTTGTCGTCTCTGTATAAAGACAACATATAATATTCACTCGAACTATCACATGGTCGAATTGCAAGCACTTCTCATACAGGTCGGTCAGTATGGGGAAGATAACATGCTATCGAATGTTTCCTCTCGTAGCCGGCTAGTAGTTAAACAAGGACATTAGTGAGATCAGATCAATCATGGGATGTCCGAACTGTTTCATACGAGTCTGTATACTGTACGAGTTTCAACTGGAAGCAAAAAGGAAAAAATCTAAATATATCTTATATTCGCCAAAATACAAGTATTTTTTCTCCATACTTATGTGCAACACTACTCTATACAAACCAAAAGTAAGAAGACATATCGTTATGTTTGTATTGTTGCACTAACATGAGAAACAATGCCTCAAAATCGCTTACCGTTTTTCGATATTTATTACCAAGGAGTTGATATTTTTATTCTTATGTAGGAGAAAGTAGCATAGAAATGGCACTTAACGTTTGTTGGCTTATCAAAGCCAAAGTGTTTAGAAAATTGACTGAAATTCGAGTCGAGTTGGAGGAAATTTTTCGAGTCGAGTTCTTGAGTCGAACTCAAAGATATATGTTTCGAGTCGACTCGAGTTTCAATGAAAACTCGCTCGAACTCACTCGTGCCCGACCCTAGAGTTTTAGTTGTCTAGTAGCCTTAAAAATTAAATTAACATTCAAATTCAAATTTATAATCGTATTTTTTTAGCTTTCAATTTCTAATATAAACCCCAAACTAATAATGTAACAAACTGCTGTATGTTAATATCTTATTAATGGTCTTGATCTTCTACTGAGACCACAAAGCCTGCGTACCCATTCTAAAAGAGTCAGAGGACAGCAACTTCTAAAAAGTGCATTAGCTGAGCCTGCGCCGTCTACACAGCGCATCACTTTAATGTGAACAGTGTTAGAAGCATCACTGAAAAATAGTTCAGGGAATACTTTTACGTACAGGTTAGAGTTTTTTTTTAGCCTGACATGTTAAATACATTTCATACATTTGAACAGACTATTACAATTACAAGAATAAATATTGTAGTTTGACCAGTAAACAAAATTATAAATCTCTGCACTACCTGCAATACGAAATGTAAAAATAATGTAGTATATTTGGTGGGAGCGAAGATCGAACCTGAGTCCTCATGCCCCATATATAAGTGATCTTTATTCAACCAGACTTTATTACCATTGAACCACTGAACACATATGTAGGTGAGAAGGGAACATAACACTGTAAGTCGTTACACTGTTAAATTCATTTAATTTCCTACATTTGTACAGGCTGTTACTCGTACACACGAAAAAAAAAAAAGTATTCTTCAGTTGAAAAATTTTCTTTTTCCCAATAATTCGGGAACAAATGAATTAATCTGGATCTTTATAATTTGACAACTTGCCAAAATCGGTACTCTAATAAATTAATTTATTCTTGAGTAATTAGGAAGTGAAATTTTGTCAACTGAAGAATACTTTCTTTTGTGACTGTACAAGAATAAACATAAATTGATCATTAAACAAAATTACAAGTATGTAAACTGCCTGGCGTATGAAATCTTATATTTCAAAAAAAAAAAAAATCTGACTTGGTGGAAACAAGGATCGATTCATAGACCACACTCTCCAAAGATAAGCGGTATACAATATTTTATTTTGGTTATTAAAAAAACTTTCTGACCTTTTTCTCCATTTTTACCACTTATCAGGACTACTGGATATGACAAGCAAACGAACACAGAAACATCGAGGACAGTTAAAATCACAAAATTTCACCCACCGGAAATCAAACCCGGTATCTCCTTCCCACATAAGGAGCACGTGCTAGTCACTACACCAGTAGGGAAGGATATCATTTAGTCACTGAATGCATATGTAAAAAGGAAAAGAGTATAACACCTTAAGTCTATTGCACGTCTTGATACAATTCAAGGAATTCTAAATTACCTCTACCACTTTTCCTCCTTCCAAAGTAGAAGTTAGGCTGAAGAAGATTTGTAACCTAATATCTCGTCTAATCGTACTGAAATGTTTTAAGGACTAAACATCAACTGTCTAATGCAAAATATAATAATAATAATAATAATAATAATAATAATAATAATAATAATAATAATAATAATAATAATAATATCCCATGGTAACATTATTCAGGGAACACTACCCGTTGTCATTTATTTTTATTGTGCCTTGATAAAATTATGTAGGAAATTCTGTCCTTTATCATCGTTTGTTATTCTTTACCAAGAAATTATTTCCCTTTTATCCTTGTTACTGCGTGTTTATATTGCTTCCTCGTTTTCACTCCAATTCTTTGGATGTAGGATAAACTTCTCAGACATTGAACAATATCTTTCAGCGAACTTGTTTTATAGCTGTGCTGTTTTTTTTTTCAACTCAGTTGTCTAGTCCTCCTACATATATTTTTTCTCTTCCCCCCCCCCTCTAAACCGAGAAAAATTCTATCATAATGCAAAGCACTGTGTTCAGCTTCCTGTTTCAGTGATTTTGAAAGCACAAAGAAATTCGGATGCAAGTTAATCCTGCTCTTGAGCTTGTTGTTCCAACCTTCAATGGCATTATTTGCTCGATGCCGTTCACCTTCGCAGTTCTAAACATCGATCAGCACATTCACATTTTGTATCCATTCGTTCATAAAGTAGGGGGCGCGGTGGCTCAGTGGTAGAGCGTTCACCTCTGGTGCTTGGGGTCCCGGGTTCGATCCCAGCCCCCGCCAAGTGAACTTTGTGGTGGACAAACACCGTGCTCGTGGGTTTTCTCGGGGTCCTCCCGTTTCCTCCCACTTTCTTCATTCCACCATTTCACTCATCTCTCATCATCACCGTCTCCTTTAGCCTAACCGGCATAACCGTGGGACGTAAAACTTAAAGATTTCATTTCATTTTTTTCGTTCATAAAGTAGTCTATAAATGCTGTAACTTAATCTTCTATTGGCATACTCGATATTGCTAGCCAATCATCTTCAATGTATTGGCGGGAAACAATAACTAAAGTGTTTCACACGCAGATAACTCTTCATTTTCATTTTCTTTGTATATACATAGATGCCAAATCTAGTTCTTGCACTTTACTCCACAAGCATTGGCTCAAATGAAATTTGCAACCCTTAATCGTACAATCCGGAAAGTTGGAAACAAACGCAAAAATACACGTCTCTTCAAAGTCAAGCATGATCTTTTGAGCAGTTCAACCCTGTAAACACTCCTTTAATTTATTGAAAAGGAAGTCGTAAGTTCTCTTTTATTGTCCAGCAGGAAGACAAAAGCTACGGAGATGATATGATATTTATTTCATTCTCCATACTGCCACCATCTGCGTATAATGTATACAGTTGGGCTAACTGCTTGCTGCACAATTTGAAAGTTCCATCAAAAAAGAAGTTTTTTTTTTTTCATGTAATATTTCCTGACCTTTCCTACTTGAGAAAACAAGAATTCTCTGTTCGTGTCTTTCATCCAGCAAAAGAAAGCTTGAGTTATGGTTTATCCTCAGGTTTTTCTCGGTTAACACGATCTTTCATCTTGAATCCGGAATTATGATTAAGAATTAGATTTCTGGGCTGTCGGCATCTGAGGCCACTAAGCCCGTCACGTACATGAGGGATGATGTCCCTCGGCGAGCACACTACCCGATGAAAGGGAAGGAAGGAAACGGCCTGGGACCATTATGTTAGGCATCATCCCGGCATTTGCCTGGTGTAAATGAAGAAAAGCCAGGAAAAACCTCACTCAAGATGGCTGGCCTGAAAAATCTGTTACACTTTTTCGACCGAGTGTCCCCACCGAGAATCGAGCCCAGGATCGCTCGCACCAAAGGCGAGAGCGTTAGCGACTACGCCACGCGGGACTACAATCTTGAATTTGGGTCTCGAAGATCTCCTCGCTCTTGTCGCCTCACATATAACTCATGTTTCTTTTGAAGCTGTTGTAATCGGGAACTTCCGTCACAAAATCCAGTCCACGATTAAACAGTGTACTCATTTCTTCGTGGTAGATCTTCGATAGAGGCTCGTCACTTTCTCTGGCTCTCTTCTTTGCTGCCATCCGTTGAACTCGAACTTCTGTTTTAGCGACGTCTGGTTGACATTTATGTTCCGTTGACTTCTTATTTTCCCTTTGTTACTAACTGTTTCCTGCACTTGTCTTTCTTCTCTCTAACACGCAGCCAAATTATTGTCTGAGTACTCTGCTTCGTCACATGATACACCGCACAGGGCTTGCCTTTCGTTATCTCAGAAGTTGTCACTTCATCTATTATAAATTCCCGAACTAAACGAAAATAATAAAAATAATAATAATAATTTATATATCATTATCAAGGTGTGCTATAGGGACTATAGGGGCTATAGCCCACCTTGATGCTCAGATATACATTCGATAAAATGGGCTTCAATCGTGCTTTACACTGAGTAAAACGGCAAACTATGGTTTAGCCCAGCGTTTCCCAACCGGTGTGCCGTGAATGGGCCGCTGGTGTGCCGCGAGGAATCGAAATAAAATTATGAATTTTATAGCAATCAAAACGTAGGGGAAAATGTATATTTGTATTTTACATTACCATGAATCTTAAAAATTTAAGTTTCATACCGGTTACTGTTCTGTCCATTTCTAATGTTGAAAAAAGTATGTGTTATTATTGTTATGATCTTTATTGGTTCCTTATTATTGCAGACTATTTCGTAACTTAAAACTTAAAACATCATTCAATCCTTCCGACAAATTACCTACATTTGTGTCTTAAAAGTAAAAGAGATTTGTTTGTTCCTTCGTTATTTTGTGATCTTCCTTCTTTGTAAAAGGTTGGACACAGTTTTTAAAAAGAAAGCGTATTTTTATAAAACCTGAGTCCAATATTTCATTGCAATTGTTTTCTATTTTAAAATTAGAATGAAAAATAAGCATAATGATTTACGACGGGGAAAACACAGTGATAGAGATCTCTTCTCTGTGAGAAGGAGATCAATAATCACAGAAAAAAAATACCACTGTGTTTTATATTTACAAATAATAATATCTATAAGTATGCCGCGAGAATCCAGATAACACCCGTAGTGTGCCGCAAGTTGAAAAAGGTTGGAAAACGCTGGTTTAGCCTCTCCCTTGACCATATCCTGGATCCGCCACTGTACACACACACACACACACACACACACACATATATATATATATATATATATATATATATATATATATATATATATATATATATATATTAATATAATTAACTAAACTAACCATGTGAGTGTAATTTAATCTACACAAGGATGTTTGGCATTTGGCCTTTTAGGACACAAAATATAGAAAAGTAAATGTAAAGTGAATGTAAAATTATTTCAGTAATATTATCAAGAAAATCGACCTATATAGAATATGTTTACTTGCTGGAGCTACTCACTTCAAACACACCGTTGATTCATCCGTTGTGTTCATTGGGCTTACAATTGAGGTTTATTGTCCTCTTAATATAGTCCCAAGCTATCACAATCAGCCAATGAAAATAATTCACAGGTGGCACGTCCGTGGGGGAGGATTCTTTACTCTGTAATATCCGCCCCCCGGCAATGTGTGAGCTCAAACAGGTTCTTTCATCTCTCGCAGGGCGCAAACTTCCCGGTGCAAGTATATCGCGGGAGCATTTCCCCCTCTTTCTAGGGTAGGGCGCAAATTTCCCGGCGCAAAATTCTTAACATCTTTCCTTGTATGAAGTCACCGTAGTCAGTCTTTCTACTATTGTTAAGAAGTTTGGTTTACCAAAACTCCATTATATATTTACCATGTTCTTGTGTGTGTGTCCATCCGGGAGACAAAAAAAAACTCAAGAACTACTTGATTGATCATCATCAATTTTGTCCAAGCTATAGAGGATCAAAAGTTATGAAACTACTTGGTTTGTTAGAACCATCTGCTCAAACTGGAAGTGGTTCAAATAAACCTTTTCCGGTTTTACCATTGATCGCCATACAGCAATAATGGTAATAGACAGCGATAAGCAGTTTTCTACATCGATTAGTCTCCTCAAGAACATATTTCAGTTTCATCCGCAACTCTTTACTAAAACCGAAAGTGGTTTATATTCACTATAACTTCCGGTTTCAATAAACATTGATCTACATAGAGCAGAAACGGTAAAATATAGAAAGAATAGAGTTTTTCCAGTCGATTCAGCGTCCCAAGAATAACTTCAATCTCCTTCGTTAATCTTCAAACGAACCGGAAGTGGCAGAAATTAACCACTTCCAGTTTCAATACTTATCTCAACAGAGTAGAAATGGTAACGTATAGCGGGAACCAGTATTTTTTTTTTTTTGTAAGGATTGATTCAATTTTTCAATAACAGGTTCAATATGTTTAGTTAGTACTCTAGAAATTAACCACTTCCGGTTTCAGTATTAATCTCCATACAGCAGGAATGGTAACAGATACAGAAAAATGTTTCTTTATAATCGATTAAGCGTCTCAAGAATACATTCTTTCTCTATTAAAAGCGGAAGTGGTAGAAATATACTAAAATTTCCGGTTTCAGTATTGAGAAAACATCGCACCATACAAAGCAAACTGCTTCAAGTGGTGTACACATGGCATTACTATTTGTTATTAAGGAGTTTGGTTTACCAAAACTCCTTTGTATATTTACGATGTCCGTGTGTGTGTCCATCCGGGAGACAAAAACACTCAAGAACTACTTGATGGAGCATCATCAATGTTGTCCAAAATATAGAGGATCAAAAGTTATGAAACTAGTTGGTTATTAGAACCATTTGCTCAAACTGGAAGTGATTCAAATAAATCTTTTCCGGTTTTACCATTGATCGCCATACAGCAATAATAGTAATAGATAGCGAGAAGATGGACACTTAAGATCAGTGCATCTTTAGTGCTTTACGAAGCAATAAATACTTGGGCCCAAAGTACTCCCGCTGAGCTAAGTTTACATTTTTCAGTCATTTTACTAACTGTCCGAGAGAAGTGGGAGAAACACCAAAGCTTAATGCGAGCGATTGTAAATATTAATGTTGATAAGCCTGATGAAGAGTTGAACGCAAGAACTGGTTTTCATAGCTGGAAAAGTTTCGTTATCACTGCACGTGCATTGAAGTAAATTAAAGTTCTTTTTTTTTTTTTAATTCATAATTCGTTAATAAATGTTAGTCTTCTTCTCTTTTGAAATGTGTACCCTTTACAGAAAATGTGAGGTTAATTCTGGTTTTAGGAGTTGATTTTTCAATCATTTATTGTCCATCACTTATGGGTTATCTACTGTTCAAGCTAGTTAATGTAAAACTTACAGAAAGTTGTAATATCTAAAGCTAACCTCGCCCATGTAGATATTTCACTAATTACTGCTAAACTATCATAGCACTAACGTTGGTGTTTAGTGTTTTGCGAAACACTAATGCACTAGCTTTTGCCGTTTGTCTCATCTTCATGGGACAAAAAGCGTAAAATTTTTTAAAAAATCTATGGCTCCGGTTGGGTATTTCACTAACAACTATACTATGATAGCATTAACTAGCATTTATCGGCTCGTTTGGGGTGTGCCATCATCTCGGTTTGTTTCGGCTCGGTTGGGTGATCTGTTGGCTCGGCTTAATAGTGAATGAGTTGTGAGCCGAGCTAATGCTCTCATATGTATGGGCACAGGTCGAGCTAAAACTCGACTGGACTCAAAACTCAAAGCGAATTCGAGTCGAGTTTCGAGTCGAGTCAAAGGTAATTTTCTCGAGTCGAGATCCGAGCCAAGTCACTGTTTTGAGCTCGAGTATCGAGTCGAGTCGAGTTTGATAAATGGCTCGCTCGTATAGCTCGTTTTAACTCGTTTTGAAATCATAGTCTGATTAGACTGGAAAGCGAAAGCTATGAGAAATGTAAGCAATAATGTGGAATACTTTTAGTGTTGCTCATGAGATGGGACAGTGCTCGACCTCGTCTCATCTCGATTAACAAGACGAAAATGGATTTTTATAACGAGACAGTCTCAAATCTCGTGGGCACCAATATAAGTATGTACTGTAGTTCTTATCACCAAAGCTGAGACCTGTACTTTCGAAGTTTTGAGCCGAAGCAGAAGCCCAACTCGGGTAGTGATTTTAAACGGCTCAGCTCGGTTCAACTGAGTGAACAGCTCAAGCCAGCTCGGTTGAGATGAGGCACCGACTCGGCTCAGGTAAGCAATCGGCTCGTTTGGGGTGTGCCATCATCTCGGCTTGTTTCGGCTCGGTTGAGTGAGCTGTTGGCTCGGTCCAATAGTGAAGGAGTTGTGAGCCGAGCCGCTCGAGCCGTTGAGAATCCTAAACTCGGGAAGAGCAGTTTTGAACATGTTTGGCGGGCGCTCTCTAACTTTTAACGATACTTGCCCCTCCGGAACTCAAACCCAGTACCTCGTGAATGATGTCCTTGCTTCCTAAACTTCACGACTACCGAGGTCAGCAGTCAACTAGTTTTTAGTATTCAGACAGAAACCGCCTATCTTTCATGTTTATACACGATAGCAGGGGTAAAAGTGCGGGGGAATGCGGTGGACGTCGTCCTCCACTTCCGGAAAATGTGTCACGTCCCCCAATTTCTAAAAAAATACAATGCTGAAAGATAGTTACGGGGAACGGCGTGATGTGAAGCTTTCCCCTACCTTTTCAGATCCACTTTTACTCCTGCACGGTAGAGGTCTGCACGCAGGGCCGGATCTAGGGGGAGTCAATTCGGAGCATTTGCCCCGGGGCGCTGCTGGTTAAGAAATGAAATGAAATGAAATCTTTAAGTTTTACGTCCCACGGCTATGCCGGTTAGGCTAGAGGAGACGGTGATGATGAGAGATGAGTGAAATGGTGGAATGAAGAAAGTGGGAGGAAACGGGAGAATCCCGAGAAAACCCAAGAGCAAGGTGTTTGTCCACCACAAAGTCCACACGGCGCGAGCTGGGATCGAACCAGGGACCCCAAGCACCGGAGGTGAACGCCCTACCACTGAGTTACCGCGCCCCCCCAGCTGGTTGAGAGTATGTAGGGGGCGCCATTTCGATGCAAAATTGGGAGAAATTAAGACAGATATACGTCTTTGCCCCGGGCGCAAAATTTCTTAGTTCCG
Organism: Thermobia domestica; assembly: GCF_964235325.1. Taxonomy (NCBI): domain Eukaryota; kingdom Metazoa; phylum Arthropoda; class Insecta; order Zygentoma; family Lepismatidae; genus Thermobia; species Thermobia domestica. The sequence continues at coordinate 137,904,592 of NC_137457.1, forward strand.
GTCCTGTCTGCACGGGCCGAAATTTTTAGCCCGTGCCCGGTCCGTGAATTTATAATGTTACGCCCGACCCGAGTCCGAAATATGTTTGAGCATTTAATCCCGAGCCCGGCTCGAGTTCGCGTGTTATTCAAATGAGACCAAATTACAGAAACTTAATAATGAAAGCAAAATTACATTTTTATTTACAGCAGTTAGAAGTTTAATTTTGAAGCTGTGCTTTAAAAGTTCTCCAGAAAGAACGGTCTAATAAATATCCTTGTACAGTATATTTACAAAATTTGGCCCAAGAAGGCCCGATAAATATGGTTTATATTTTAAAATTTACGACCCGGACCCGAAGTGATATATGCTTAGTAGACATGAATCTGGGCCGCGGGCCGGGTCGGGCTTGAGCCCGTGCAACCTCTAATACACGGTGTTATAATAATAATAATAATAATAATAATAATAATAATAATAATAATAATAATAATAATAATAATAATAATAATAATAATAAGTTGTAGTAGTAGTAAGTATCATTGATAATAATGATATTGCCTATGCAGCATACTTGGAAAAAGTACTTAAAACTACACACAACATTTGACTCGATTTGGTTCGTTTTGGCTCGACTCGACTCGAAGCTCGAGTCAAATTCGAGTCGAGTTGGAGGAAATTTTTCGAGTCGAGCTCAAAGATGTCTGTTTCGAGTCGAGTCGAGTTTCAATGAGAACTCGCTCCAACTCGCTCGTATCCATCCCTAGCATTAACGCAATTGTTCTCTATAAAATAGTTATGATGCACTAACGCATGGCTTTTGTCCCATCCTCCTGAGATAATTAATGTAAAAGTTAGTAAAGGTTGAAAAGTCTAAAGTTAGCCCACCCAGGTATTTCGGAAATAACCCTTAAACTATATGACAATTAATTTTTAAACTAAAGCTCTAACGTTAGTGTTTAGTGTTTTGGAAATTACTCACGATTAACTTTTGACATCTGGCCCATCTTCGTGGGATGATTAATCTAAAAGTTACTAAGAGTTGAAATTTTTAAAGTTAGCCTTGTATTTCGCAAATAACTCCTTAATTATGATACCACTAACATTAGTGTTTAGTTTTTGGGGAGGCACTAACCTTTTGCGTTTGTCATATTTTCCTGGAACAAGTTTGAAAATTTATGTTTGGCTCTGCTTGGGTATTTCGTTATTAACCCCATAATTTGATAGCACTTACATTAGTGCTTAGTGATTTTAGGATGTGCTAACGATGAACTAACTTTGGCATTTGTCCCATTTTGGCGGGATAAGTCATGTAAAAGTTACAAAAAAGTTGAAAAATCTAAAGTTAGCGCCGCCCAAGTATTTCACAAATAACTCTCTTAACTATGATAACACTAACGTTAAGTGTTCGGTGCACTAACGTGTACTAACGATGCACTAACCATGTGCAAACTTTGAGTAATTTCTGAGAAGTGGGCAGGGTTAATTTTATTTACGTGCTTTTTTTTTTCCTCGGTTACACCCGACAAATTCCACATTATTATGTTTTTAGTTGAACAATCGAACATGGTCTATGGAGCTAGTGAAGTTATAGTTCGTATAATCAGTATGTGGCTCATGAAAGCAATCACTTCATTTAAACCACTCGTACTCTTTTTTTTTTTTGTTTGTTTTGTTTTGTTTTGTTTTGTTTTGTTCGGCAATCTTTCTCTTCCCGCGCAGTATTTAGAGGCTTCGTGGTGTTATAAACTGCGAAATATTTTCCAGGAATTATACATGTATACGACAAAATATTGTTTTTTCTTCGGTATCAAGCGTTGAACGCACAGCTTCAGCTAATTCTTTGTTTGCATTGTCGAAAAAAAAAAATCTGCCTGCTATCTGCTTTGGGTGATTATCTTCACTTTAAAGGGAATGCCACCACTCAAATGGTTGATTGACGGGTGCATTGTTGATCTTTCCTTCTGTGGAAAGATTTGCTTGAGCAGGTGGGTGGAGCAGAAATCTTTGATTTGCCTTTTGCGCTAGTGACATCAAACGAAGTGTCAGAAAATATCAGTGCGTGTGGACACTTCTTTGTAGAATAGTGTGCTTCAATGGGTTATCAGTTGAAAACACAAAATACGCAAGTATGTGAGGGATAAGAAAATGTGGAAAGTGTTAGACAAATGGGCATTCTTTGTTGGAATTGTGACTAAGTTTTTATTCAGTTCGTAGCCTAGTAACTTAAAGTTCGAAATGAACTCTGTGAACAAGGGTGTATTTAGGGATGAACCCGGATCTCCTTAAAACTCTTGTTTTATGAAGAATTAATAAATTTAATCGTAATTATATTTAACACATATTCATTTCATACCTTAGATTTGGACTCATGGAACTGGAAGCCTATGAACCATTCTAAAAGTTAACTTTTAGACCAGTGCTGCCCAAATGGCGGTCTGCCAAACCATTTTGCGCGGCCCACAAAGCTTTCACGATTTACAATTCTTATTACTGATACTATTTTCATTTATATTTATTCATTCTTTTAATGTTTCCACTCTTCTTTCGAAATAAGGCATCCATTTAGCGATTATATACAACAAAAAGGCGCGAGAATCCACGGCAACACCTTTCCCTAAATCTTGAAGCTTGGTCGGGAAAGAGTATCAGTGTTTGAAAGTACTTATTTGTGTGAAAGTGCATTTTCCACCATGAAAATTATGAAGAATCGCTTCAGAAACTGCCTTCGACATTCTTCTCTTTTGCATTTCCTGCGGCTCACAACGACAGGAATGAATGTAGATATCCAGGGCCTTGTAAACGCTACTAGTCACCTTCATTTCTCACATTGAATTGAATAGGTATATAATATTTCAAATACTTTTTTTTTGGTTTTTCTTTTCTAGTGTAATAATAATAATAATAATAATAATAATAATAATAATAATAATAATAATAATAATAATAATAATAATAATAATAATAATAATAATAATAATAATAATAATAATAATAGAGCTCCTCCTTGGCTAAGCGGTTAGCGTACGCGCCTTTGGCGCGGGAGACCCGGGTTCGATTCCCGGCGGGAGCTCATGTGGTTCGGATTCCACGTTAATCAGTAGGTCCACGTCTCATATAGCCTCGCTGCTGAACGGGACGATAAACTCAAAATCAATCAATCAATCAATCAATCAATAATAATAATTATAACTTTTACATTATTATTATTAATAATAATAATAATAGCAGCAGCTGCAGCAGCTGCGGCCCTCCACTTTACTAGTAAAGACGGTTATGGCCCTCAGGCACATTATAATTGTACACCACTGTTCTAGACACATGTCTAGCTAGGTACGTGCAAAGCTGTAGACGACAATCTTGAGCCGCCAAGGATTGGCTTAATTTCTTAAGATAAGCATGTGTCTTTAGACCTGCTGGAATGACAGTTCGAACTCCATTCTCCCTCCGAAACTTTACCAATTGCCAGAATCCTCCATAAAGGATACAATAAACTACGGAAGCAATACTGATTTCGTACTATACTACAAATAATTCTTACAAATAATTCTCCTACGAATAATAGAATACGTATAGACTTTGATCTCAAACCCAAGTCACAGGTGTAGTAACAAAAGTGAAGTATCTTTTTTTTCTTATTTGTTATCGTGGAGTTAAGGTTGCTAGATCTTTCCTTTCATTCAATCATAAATATACAGTATATATAGAATATACAAGGTATATTATGTAATAACATAATAACACATAGCAGATAATTGTACTTCAGACAAAACACGCCAATTACATTACAACAAAAAGATTTGACAACATAATATTAGCAATGGCATCAGGCAACATAATAACTAACCGCTGAACTAGTAGTAAACCAAATGCACACATCTCACAATGTGATGCTTTCACTATTCATCCACGGAATAAAGGTAATAAACACTGATTCAGTTTCGGAGCCAAAGGAGGAGGCACGGGGGGCATTTCCCTCTCAAATCTAGAATGGACGTCAATTTTGGAGGGCAAACATTAAAGAAGAGAATAAAATCCGAGTGATCTGACAAGAATGAATGTTGAAAGTGGAGTTAAATTTAGTTACGAGGAGTTCGACTGCATCATTTCGACATCACGATCACTCGACCTCATGCTGACATCGCTACTCTGACCTCACTCTAACTTGACCTCATGCTCACATTACCAGTCTGACCTCACGTTTACATCATTTTGACATCACGCTCTCTCGACCCCACACTCACTTCCGCGGTGGCTCAGTGGTAGAGCGTTCACCTCCGGTGCTTGGGGTCCCTGGTTCGATTCCAGCTCGCGGCCTGTGGACTTTGTCGTGGATAAACACCGTGCTCGTGGGTTTTCTCGGGGTTCTCCCGTTTCCTCCCACTTTCTTCATCCCACCATTTCATTCATTTCTCATCATCAGCGTCTCCTTTAGCCTAATCGGCATAATCGTGGGACGTAAAACTTAAAGATTTCATTTCATTTTTCCCACACTCACTTCATACGATTGTAGTTGAGCGAACGTGAGTTATCGAACTCCATCATAACCATTCTTCTCATCACCACAGTCTCGCTTAGCCCTGGGGCATAAACGTTGGACGTAAAAAAAAAATAATAATAATAATAATTTTTACCGGCATAGCATAACTTTGTTAAACCACATACTAGTATTTAATATAATTATATTGTAATGTGTAAATAATCTAAATATTTTGACATATATTTCGAAGAGCACATGTATTTAGAAGTGGAACAAATTGAAATTTCTAATTTTAGATCGTGCACGGAGTCCCGGGTTCGAATGCCAATTGGAGAGCCTTGAAATTTGAATGTATTATGGTAGTTCGGATTCTACCTCGTAGCTAGAAAAAAAGGGGGAAAATAGTATAAACTAATCTAATATGTAATCTAACATGTGTAGTCTGCCTAATATACAAACTTAAGCATTTACACTCTATTTTCATTTTTGTTTGGCATTAATTTGTCTTGCATTGTTATCTACGTAAAAATAAATGTGTGTGTCTATTTAGCGTGCGAAGTCCCTGTGAAACCATAGAAGAGCAAAAGAGTGCTTGTAAAACTTACGCTGTATTTCACTACACTCCAAAATATTTTGGACAACGGATTATCTTGCATCTTTGAATTGACTCAAAACACCAAATGAGTCGCGTTTTATACACAGACATAGGGTGATCAAAACTTTCGATGGTAGGAGTGGGCACTATTTCTGTAGAATATTTATCACAAAAGAAAGTAACATTAATTCATATTTGAAGATTTAAAAAAAAATTGCTCATTTTAATTTAATACAAATCTGAAAGGCTGGAGTACGCTGTTGAAAATGCTACACTGAGTCATCTAGTTCTTAAAATTGAGCTCAGATTCAGAAGTGAGATAAATATAGGAACCAATGCTTCTCATTTTCTTCACAAGTAACCATACGTCTCTGCCAAGATGTAAAACATCTTCCATTTTTTAAGTAATCTGTTTGGCATTGTTCTTTCATTTGTAATTCTCTTCCTTTCGAAAAATAACCACAGCATTGTTACTTTTGAATAAATTGAGAATATATATGTATATACATTCTACGGACGAGGTGAGAAAACAGTTTTACACACATGTTTATCTTGCGACGATTGGCCCAGAAACGTAGAAATGAATATTTTAAGAGAGAAAATTCGGCACGTGCCCCCTGTGCCCCCTCCTTGTGACGCTATGCCACTGGTGATATGCACAAGTGTAAGAAATCGAATAGAACAACTATGTCCATCCGTTCATTTATCCGTTGACAGATATCAGAAGGAAAATTCTAACAGATAGCGAGAAGTTTTTTTTTTTTTTTTTTTTTTTTTTTTTTAATCGGTTCTGTGTCCCGAAAATGGGATCCTTCTTCCATAATCCTCTATTCAAACCGAAAGTAATAGAAATAAATCATTTCTGTTTTCAAAGTTGATCAACGTACAGTAAAAACGGCAATATGATCTTTCTTCAATTGATTTAGAGTCCCAAGAATAGATTTAGTCTGAAATCTTATCTCTACTAACACCAGAAGTGAAAAATTTCGCACACCTGTGAACTGTTTAATCTTCGGCAAACAGTTCAAGTAAATTTATACTGCCAAAGTGATCTTTCCCACCTAACTTTCCACTGTTTGTAGTTTAATTTTAGTGATGACTTCAGTATTTGTGGAGCTTTATGCTGATTATGGAACAAAACAGTCCACTTGGATGTTTAAGTATAGAATATTTCTCGTTCCCACAAAATTTGAAAATAAAAAAAAATAAAAAAAAACTTTTTTTTTTAAAATTATCACCTCTCATTAACTTTTGGTCGTCTCTATATTGTAACTTTTTAATTTCTTTCACATTTTCCTTCCAAAGCTACTTTTACGATTTAAGAGATGCAGTTGATAACCAAACGAGGATGAAAAGTGAAAGTGTATTTTACATATAGTTAATTTAATAGTTGTCCCTGTATGTACTTGGGACGGACAGAGATGAAAAGGAACTGGCCAGGGCGTTAATATTTAGCACCATTCTGGCATTCTCTTGGTAACTTTAAAAGGAGAGCAAAGTAAAACTGCGTAAGTTTACATTATATACGTACAAGTAGCAATGGGGAAGAACACTCAAAACTGCAAAAATCACCAACGAAATATTTGCCTGGCATGATCTTGTGCGTACCATTTTTAATTTTTCATGAAAGGTGCGCAGACTATTTTTCTAATCATCTTGTGTGTCGGAAATAGTTATCTTTATGAAAATTGGCACGTGGAATGTGATGTAGTGAATAACGTGGGAACATTGTACAGTATTTGGAAGTAGCGTACGCAGTATATAATATAGTAGAGGTTTATTTTTTCATAATATTTTGCTCAAGGTTAAAACACCGAACTTTATGCTCACGCCACTAATATCACGTGACCGACAAAACTGAATAGATACTTTTACCATGCCATTCCTTCACTTTTATTACAGGGAATACCGGAATAGTACCAAATAATAAGGCCGTAACCGCTCCTTTCCCATCAATGGCCGTCTAAAATGGAGACACCTCATGAATTTATAAGAAGCACTATCATCATTGTTTGTTTTTTCAACTGTATTTGTCGTTACATAATTACAGAAATTGCTTTGAACGAGGAAATTAGGAAATTAAAAAGTTAAAACATAATGAAGTAACAAAAGATAGTGAAAGGTGACAACCAATCAAGAAAGTAGTAAACTTTCAATTTATAAATTTTGTGAAAAAGAAAAATGTATCGTACTGAAACATCTAAGTGGAATATTTGATAGATAATCATGATAGCGATCCATGGAAATTGATACTTAGTACCACCACAAAAATCAGATTACAAAAAGTGGAAAGCGAGATACGCAAAATAGCTTTCTAAGCATAAATTTCTTTAAACAAATTTTTATCGAAGATGGAAAACTGTTCAGGTGTGCAATAATTAGGGCTTAAATCATTCGGCGAAAGAGGAATAAACCAAAAATTCACTATCAGTTCCCGTTTCAACACTGATCTCCATAGGACAAAAACGATCAGAGACAGCGTCAAGTTGCATTTTGTGAAATAGTGAAAAATAGCCAGGACAAAATGACCCTGATGAAAAATATCTTAAAAAAATGATACCGGAAAAAATATCCCTAGCTCTGAACTGTAGTGAAAAAAAACAACCCAGCAGGGGAAGTTCCACAACTAAGGAATAGTTATTATACTTTATACATTCCTAAGTATTTTGTTTTACCGAAATGAACGTATTTGCTCGAGGCATAAGAAAAAAAACCCATTATTCAGCATCATACTTTCTTTGTCTTGTAGATCATAGATTATATAATAAAGTACAATTATGATACAAAAGATGTCACATGTTTAATAATAAAATAGTATAATATAATAATAATAACAAAAACTACATCTCACTGATTACATAAATGGATACATATTCATATTTTGAACTTAGCAGACAGGTCTGCACACACACTGATTTCTAATCTCATTATGTACAGTCATATAATGTAAAGTTAGGTGCGAATCTAGGGCAGGGCGATCGGAGAGATCGCCTCTCCCGGAATAGGATACTATTTATATTTTTAAAAAAATAAAAAATAAAAAATAGAGCTCCTCCCAGAGTTGGAACTCTAGATTTTCCAACTTCGTATTATAAATGTAAAGTAAACCCTATAATAGGTAGGCCTTATTTTTTCTTTATTTATTTTTTCTTTTTCTTTTTTCTTTTTTCTTTTACGTTTCAGAAGTCAAATGAAGCAATATATCGCAAGAAATTACTTGCTTGACATGTTTGCTCAGAAAATGTCCATCTTCGAAACAGTCTGTCAGAAGGGCTCGGCAAAAAGAACCCGGACAGAAAGGTCTCAGTCAAAAGGGCCCGAGTACAAAATGGACCGGGTCAAAAGGGCTTGATGCTAAAACGAACCCGGTCAAAATGGCCTGATGCCAAAAGGCCCGGTTGAAAAGGGTTCAAGGCCGAAAGACCCAGGATCAAAAAGGCCCGAGTCAAAGAGTCCTGGTCAAAAATGACAAAGGCAAACCAAAAATGACCTCGCAAATAGCTCGAACACAAAAGACTCTAAGAAACTCCGGGTTGGGAATCACTGATCTAAAGGGTCTAGGGGTTCTGCAACTCTTTAGTATATCTCTACGGAAGACTGTCTCAAAAACAAATATCTTTAACGATAATCTTTATACGTAGGCCTACTATCACTAATATGTCTAAGTTTAAGTAACGAAAGTGCAAATTTTGTACAAGGTAGTTAGTGTACAAAGTATTCATACACTTAGAAAAAGTATATCTGTTCATTCTTTCATGTATATTTTCATGAAAAAAAAGGAAATTAATAACCTTCCAACTAGCCATACGATATTTTTCCCATGACAAATTGCAAAGATAAACAACAACATAGAGAGATGGCTCAGAAGATTTAGTTTCATGATTGGAACTCACCGTAGTACTATCTTCACGTTCATCTATGCCAGCGTTTCCCACCTTTTTCAACTTGCGGCACACTACGTGTGTAACTTGAATTCTCGCGGCACACTCATAGATATTATTATTATTTGCAAATATAAAATACAATGGTATTTTTTTTCTGTGATTACTGATCTCCTGCTCACAGATATAAAAGCTCGATCACTGGCTTTCCCCCATGCTAATTCATTATGCTTATTTTTTATTCTAATTTTAAAATACAAAACAATTGCAATGAACTATAGGACTCAGATTTTTAAAAATACGCTTTCTTTTTCGAAAACTGTATCCAATCTTTCACTCAGAACGAAGATCACTAAATAACGAACGAACAAACGTCTTGTACTTTGCTGTTTTAACCCAAACCGGTGCATATTATTGCAATCACACAGCTTGCGATGGGTCGAAGTCAAAATACAACTGTTGAACATATTGTTCTGTCATTCACATGCGAATGAGTGTTCTACGAACATTCACTTGACGCGTATCGTACAAGGGCTTCCATTTCTCGGTGTTAGTATGACTCTCAATTGAAGCGTAACATAGCAGCTAACCGTGGAAATGTTTACGAGCTGAAATACTGTCTGCTACAAAGTAATAGATGTGGAATAATATATTACAATTACAATAATTTTTTCCATGGTAGAAATTCATAGTAATGTGAAATACAAAAATATACATTTTTTTCCTATGTTTTGCAATTTGGTTGCTATAGAATTAATAATTTTGTTTCGATTTCCTCGCGGCACACCAGCGGTCCATTCGTGGCACATCAGTGTGTCGCGGCATGCCGGTTGGGAAACGCTGATCTATGCATGTAAGAAAGATCAGCATATGAATCAGATCCATCTTGAGAAAGAAGTTGCCGGAAACTCTGTACGGATTGGACATAAGAAATACAGGTTAACGGCGAACAGAGTGTATAGTATTGTGCAAGAATATGGACTGTGCCTTTGGAAAACTATCTTCCTGGTTTGCCACACAATTTTGAGTTCCAGTCTTTTAAAATGTAAGCACTGTGACAACAGGGACAATTTAGTAGCAATCCTTGTTACAGACTCTCACCCTGAGATATACTGTTATACCAGAAACTTGAAGTGTCTCAGCATATAGTCAAGTTTTTCATATTTGCTTTTTTGTAGAAACGGACAATGTTTTTATTACTTCATTTGTAAAGTCAAATTTGAAGAAAAAGCGTTTTCTCTAAATTATTTACATTTCTAGGACACGTTAAGTGCCTTTTTTCTTTTTGTGTGTCTGTATGTGTGTGTATAGAATTTGTAAGTGTATCAATAAGTTTTGAGCTAACTGTATATAAGACTAGCAGCGCTTCGCACATCTACAGAGAAAACTATTAATTCTACACTAATATCGGTCGTCTTCGGTTATTTTTTAAAAGAACCCCTTTCCCATGCCATGGGGTAGGGATGAACTTGAACATCATCAGAAGTGTTGCCGTTTAACTCAATGATCTCGAAAACTATCAATTCGACACTAATATCGTTTTTTTTCGATTATTTTTAAAATGTCACCCCTCCTACTTCTATCTCAAAGGTGGGGACTTAACTTGAACCTTAAGGGCATCGAAAGTGTTACCGTTGACCTCATCCAGCTCGAAAATTATGAACTCGGCACGTATCCAGAGAGAGGTCACTGGGGGCTCGGGTCCCCTCGGAAACTCAAGCATGCTTTTAACAAACTTGTTTTTACCCTTCGGAGATTCTTTCATTTCAAATTACTTAGTGTCCAAATCTTGGGTAATGTGTTGACGCTTCTTTCAAATCGAAGACTGTACTGTGACGATATTGATCCCTGGCATAATTTAAAGTAATAATACTAATACTATTACTACTACTACTACTACTACTACTACTACTACTAATAATAATAATAATAATAATGATTGAAATTTCGTTTCCGTTCTGTTTATAACTTTAATGTAATAGAACTATACACTCATCGTTTTCTTGCTACCAGTACTTTTGTTATGTTTTACAGCAGACAGTTTTCCTTAGTTACATATCTTTCAAAAATATTTATTTGATTTTGTTCGTATCACAATGTAGTTTGTTCAAAGTAAACCGGTTCTTAAAATGATAGGTAAGAAAAATTTAAAACACTTACATTATTACTTGTGTATTATTATTATTATTACTATTATTATTATTATTATTATTATTATTATTATTATTATTATTATTATTATTATTATTATTATTATTATTATTATTATTTTGAAAACAAATTGATATTTTAAAATATTAGAATTACTTGCTTACGAGGCTTCACGTTGGGCCCTTTCCGAAAAGGAAACCTGGATACGTGCTTGATTCGAAACTAAAATCCGTCGTCCGGGATTATTTTTAAAATGCCGGAACGACTTTGTCCTGGTCCCCAACAACCTTTAAATCGTCGGTCAATATACAAAATTAGCTTAAATCGTTTGTGAACGATTTGTTTTAATTTGTTTTATAGTATCAAAGACTCTTCTTTAAACGTTTTAGGATGTGAAAAGAGAAATAATTGTGTTGGGGCAGGAATGACGCCATCCTGACTGCTCACAACCTTTGAATCATTGGTTAATGTAAGAAAGTGCTGTAAATTGTTTGTGATCAATTTTTTCATTGTACCAGTGTTTATTCGTTAATGACTTGAATCAACTGCTTGTACACGCGCAAACACTATAAAATAACACCGACATCTTAGTAGAAGCTTGCAATGAAATGTGTTTAAAAAAAACTTTGGTAAACTATTTGAATGGGCAATTCTAGTAACATTTCCACTTCGGCCCGTGGCGATTATTCATCATGTTCTATTTAACATAATTACAAACATCCATGCCACCGCTGGGATATTGAACGCGGGACATTCGAGTATCAGTGTTACTGCACTAGCGCGATGAGATAGGTTTACAGGTAAACAGAAATAAAACAAAATACATAATAACAAGCCGAAACACATGAGTACGTAAGCTAAGATGACTATTCGTCCATGGATATGGGACACAGTCTCTAAAATAACACTTCATTGTTTGTATCTTTAATTAAAATAATGTAAAATTGCAATATTAATAATAATGGTTGAACCAATAACAATATTTTACCAACAAAACCTAGTTCCAGGGAGGAAGACACATACCTAACAACTACCGGCCGCCAAATCTAAAAGAAACGTTTCCCATAAATCTTTATTGCACTACTCTCGTGTCTCCCGGCAAAATGACCCTATTTAGAGATTATTTTCTCTCATGAGTTACATACTATGGGCAGAAGAAAATTGAATCAATTCAGGTAAAGTTAGCAGTTCAAACAAACTTCATCACCATTATATGATTATTTTTTTTTAAACCACATGTTAGATGAAGGCCTCTCCTATTCCTTTCCGCATATCTCGGTTAGAGCTTTCCTCATCCATGCAACTCAGAAAAATAACTGATTTCATCCAGTCAGTCCTCACTTCATATTCGGATGTCTGGTCGTTCTTTTCTTTGGGAATCCAGTGTAAAAGTCCGTTTAATGTCCACCTTCCATCTGTTTGTCTAGCTATGTGAACGGTTAATCTCAACAATATCTTCTTCGCAGACTTGATTACATCTTCTACCTTCATTTGGAGCAAATCCATTCACTAGTATTCATCTGTGATCCTAGTTAGTTCTTTCTGTGTTCATGTCCCTGTCGTATCTGGATTACGCCGTGTAGGCGGGTTGTGGTCTTCTGGTCGATTGTCCCAGTTGGGACGAAAATAAAACAATACAAAGAAACAGCTTGGTCTAGTGGCTAGCACGCTTGCCTTCGGTGGACATTGTACCGGGTTCGATTCCCGATGGAGGTACTGTCGAACAAAAAAGTGGTACGGATTCCACTATAATCAGCAGGTCCACGTCTCCTTTAGCGGGCATGGCATACGCGTGGGAAGCTAAACTCAATCAAACCAAACCAAACCATTGTATGTATAATGTATTTTCTCATTAGGCAGTTCACATACTTGATTTTTTTAATGTTCAATCTATAATGTTTATTATTGTAATACTAACGTTGTCGGTAATAAACTTTATTTCATAACTACTATTGAAAAGTAGGGTCGTATAAGCATGTGCAAAAATACGTAAAAGCAAATAAACTGACTAAATATTAACTCGCGCCATTAATATGTGTAGTTTCTCACTAAGTTTACTTTGTGTAATTGTCCGCAAATAGGGGTAATTCCGATCAAAACTGTTTATTGTTTGCTTTTTTTTTTCTTTTTTGTCTTTTTCTGGTAACCGATATCGTTGAATAATCTTGCCCATTGCTTCAGAAAGCCCATTGCTATGGTCTACTCTTTATATTAAACAAATTTCAAATTACCAAATTAATGTACACTGACGGAAATGGAAATCCCAACACCAAGAAGGAGTTATGATAGGTGGATGAAACTTGCATACAATAATCATGTATATGTGTTATTACATTTATTCCAGTTTGAAGTAGTTGGGGGCGCGGTGGCTCAGTGGTAGAGCGTTCACCTCCGGTACTTGGGGTCCCTGGTTCGATCCCAGCTCGCGCCGTGTGGACCTTGTGGTGGACAAACACCGTGCTCGTGGGTTTTCTCGGGGTTCTCCCGTTTCCTCCCACTTCCTTCATTCCACCATTTCATTCATCTCTCATCATCACCGTCTCCTTTAGCCTAACCGGCGTAACCGTGGGACGTAAAACTTAAAGATTTCATTTCATTTTTTTTCAAGTTTGAAGTACAAAACTTACAGCATGCAGTTGCACCGAAAGACGTAAGAGGACGATATTTGTCGTTAGTATTCAGTGTAGTCACCACCTTGTTGAATGCATTTGTCCACACGAGCAGGAAATCGATCATAGAGGTGTGGGATGTCATCCTGTGGAATTGCGTTCCACACCTGCTCCACCTGCAAGGTCAGATCGGCAATGGTCGTTGCTGGTTGAAGATGGGTCTGGAGGCGTCGTCCGATTTCTTTGTTTCTTTATGTTTGTATATTTAGGTAGCTTAATATTTAAGCATAGTATTAAAGATACTAAGAAGAGAAGTATACTCCCCACACATGTCCTATTGAATATAAATCTGGAGATCTTGCCCGCCAAGGTAACACATTAACATCTTGGAGAGCACGTAGAGTTGCAGCTGAGGTATGGGGACAAGTGTTGTCTTGTTAAAATAGCACACTTTCCACGTCGTTCATGAACGAGAGAACAACGGGTTCGATCACCATTGTAATATAGACGTGCGCTCTTATGGTGTTAGGAATAATCACTAGCGGGGGCCTGTGATCATACGAAATCCCTCCCCATACCATAATGCCCGGAGTCGGACCGGTATGATGACGACTACTACAGTTTGACAACAAACTTTCATCAGGCCGTCTTTTGACTAGTGGTGTAAAATTTCCAGAAATTTTGAACCCGTTGGTAAAAAAAAGTTTTTTTCGGTTTCTTTCCGGAAAAATTGGGAAAATAACAAAAATCTTTGTATTAGATTAATTTTACTAGTAATGGAACCGTTTCTTTTTTTTTTTTTTTTTTTTTTTTGTCAAATGTGCGAAAGTATAAGTTGAGAAACTTCAATATTGTGAATATTTAAAAAAGTAAGTAATCCAAAATAAAACTGTCGTAATTATTCTTGAAAATTAATAGTCTGCACTCATTTCCTTTATATGCTTTTTAGTCGTTTATTCGTGGTTGTGCTGTTTAGTCGTTTATTGCTGGACTGTAAGACCTGCATACATACTACCATCATGAAGCGATTCTGTTGCAACAAATAGGGTTCTTGAATGAAACTGAGTTCCTAATGTGCTCTTGATCTGGTGAAATGTAATTAATTTTAACCAAAATACTTCTTAAAAGTCACAGCAGTAGGCAAATTTCACTAATACCCATGTGCTAATACATACAATTATTATTATTTAATATTTCAATATACAATTTTATATAAACTTTATGCACAAAATTTTCCTGTTTTCTAATGTGACAAATTGTATAAAAATGAAAGTGACTATATTTGTAACTTAACTTTTGAACCACAAGACCGATCTCGATAAAATTTTCAACATAGATGGGGTTCGGGCCTAAGATGGTTTTTATCATTTCACTTTGAAGGTGCAACTTGGAGGAAGGAAGGGGGATATATATTGAAAATGACCGATATTATTGTCGAATCCATAGTTTTCGAGGTTGCTGAGATAAACAGTAACACTTTCGATGCCGTTTAAATCCAAATTCATCCCCGCAAATTGGGGAAAGGGAGATATATACATATAAAAGTGATGGAAAATGATAAACATTAGTTTGTGTCGAATCCATAGTTTTTGGGGTCGCTGAGATGAACATTGACGCTACTGATGCCGTTTAAATCTAAATTCAGCCATTATCAGTACTCCTGAAGGGGAAGGGTGACATGTAATTAAAAATGACTAATAGTAATATCGAATTCATAGTTTTTGGGGTCCCAGTTCATTGGTGATAGTTTTGGTACCCTTTATGTCCAAAATGAAATGTATTGTCCCCGTGCGAAGAACGCTTATTTTACCAGTATTTACAGACGTGTTCAAATTATTAGATACACACTCGAAAAATTGAAAATTGATGTAGGAGTCCTAATTTCAGAGTTCTAGAACATTTAATTTAATGGTTAAACAACCAATATGGGATCTTTCATTTGTTTACTGTACAGTTGAAGTGGTGATATCACCGTTGAACAGCAGATGTTATTAGTGAGGGGGAAGGGGGAATTCTGAAAGTGGCGTTTCAGTTGTAGATAGTTTTCGTGGTTCCTATCAACAAGTTACAGTCTGAAGTGTTGTGGTTGCTGTCGTAAGAAGTTAGCAACATTCAAAGCGTTCAACAGTTCGAATGGGCCCATTTAAATTTATCGTGACGTGTTCCGTGTATCAATCTTTTATTCTGTGTAGTCCAGTAATTGCAGCTTAATGGGAAAAGCAAAAGATCTTTCTCCGCGTAAAATGGAAGTTACCAAAATACTTCTGGTATGGGTGAATTATCTGATTCGTCAGTATCGTAGGTCGAAAACACGTAAGGTTGGCAACTTCAAAACGTTACTTAGAAACCACTTGGAAAAACAATGTAGATATGCAAATACCTTCGAAAATTGTTAGTTCTCCTTTCTCATACTTTGTCAAAGTAATTAGAAGAAATTCTTAGCCCATATATAAATGTATGCATAAAGTTCATACACACAAAAAGAAATTAACATGTAATATAGCTATTTTGGTTACAAAGAACCCTTGATAATTGCCGAAAATGTAGTTTTTTAAATATAAAACATACAATTTTAGAGCAGGGGAAAATTCAATTATTGTGAAGGTTTCCCACACTAAGAGCTATGAAACCCTGGAATTTCACAGGAAAATTCTAAATACTTTAGACACAACAATGGTTTAAAATATAAAATACATTTTTCTGTTTTGGGAAAAAGAAGTCCAGATAGAACATAATGAAACACCTCCACTTTTTGTCTTCAGAATAACCAACTTTTTTGTCTGTGGGTTGATAACGTAGTAGATAGGACTCATTATAATTATAACAATATAAAATGAACTTATTTAAGTATAAAAAGACAAAACAATAATATATATGCAATTCAAAGTAAAAAAAGATGCATCTTCTATTTGGCCAAAAAATTACTATATACATTGAATATATTATTTGGAGTTGTGAAACGCATTAAACTGATGTAGGTAACCATTGTAGTAACTTTAGAGACCAAGAAAAATGTCATATAAATGCGAATAGTTAATGCCTACAGCACGGTACACAGAGACCTCTTGGTGCTATAGATAGATAGATAGATAGATAGATAGATAGATAGATAGATATAATCTACATAATTATTATTGTGTTATATTCCTTCTAAATGATCTCGTCATTAGACAAGTAGTGTGAAGTGGATTTATGTGCCGTATTGCAGAAATGGTTCGTTTCGAGTGATTTTATTACTAGTTGGCCAATTTGTTTCATGTATATGGTCGTTGAATTAATATTCTACAACATAAGGAAAAGGATTTTCTCTGTATTTTTCGCAAAATAGTTATATTCTATGAAGAATTCGCTGGTGGTTTCAAAAATATATTATATAAAAGATTATTGAAACACCTATATGAGTTGTAAAAAGATGAGCAGTTTTACTCATTATATGCAGTATAACGTGAACCAATTATATCCATTGATTATATATATAAAATAGCAGATATATTGAATTATGTTTTATGAATAGAGATTGTAATATATAAATCTATTTTTTTTCAAGTTTTGTCATATAAATATTTTCGGATCATATAAAGCCTTTCTTTGCTATACAACTAAAATCAGTATATTCATTTTACCTGTGATCCCGATAGGTAATGAGTAATTTCAATTCGTATTTCCTAACTTCTTAAACCTTACTAAATCCTGAGGTAATTACTCTAATATTTTTTAGCCAATTGAGATTTCAGTGTGGTGAGTTTTATAGGGCCGTTTTAGTTGCCCCGGCTTACTTGCACCCAAAGTCACTTCTATTCCCTATTCTATGGGACGTGGTACGTTGCACAGTTTTAAGTAGCTGTCTTTCAGGTTCGTGAGTTTCTGTCTATCTGTTAAGCCGAAGGAATTCTATATATTTATATATATGTCATTCATTATTGTCGACGACTGTACATGTTATATATTTAGAGTTGTTAAAAACGGTCGTCAGCTTTTTTGTTCAGCTCGATTGTTAAGAATTAAGGCAAGTTTGTTTCAGATTTTGTTTACAATATACGGCAGTGAAAAGAAAAAGTAAGCAGTCACAGTTACAAATATAAAGTTAAATTAATTCATTGAGTTTTTGAACTTTGTTATATGAATTGGCGTGTCGAAATCTTGCGTTTCGTTGTGTGTTGACTTCAGCTTTTGTAGAGAGATTACATTCCAGACACGTAACAAATCAAGGTTACTCGCTCTGTCTGCTGGTAAGAGTGGGTGTTGTTATTGCATGTTTTTGCTGTGTTTGTGAGCAGGTGTACAGGAAACATTTTTCTTATTTATGTTGGTTACGTGTATTTGCAGCACCAAGAAAAAAGATCCGAAAAGTAGAAATTAGGTCAGAATTGAAAAGCTAGATTAATTTATTTACAGTGTATATTAGTTGTTCCGGTAAGCTGATATTAAATAATATGCACAACTACATCATGGTTATGTTATTCGTCATAATAGTGCAAATCCATTTTCTGATGGACGCCTAGTCGTGTCAACCAGCAGGTACAGACGGATTCATATATTTACACGGGTTTTGTAAAATATAAACAAACATCGTGACATGAGTAAATGAGTAAATGGTATAATACAGTAGGTAACAAAAAGCCCGGAGCTTCGGTGCCGAAATGGGATCTGAATAATGAGGGAGCAATTCCAATGCAGTGCACTCTGAATAATAGGGATGGAGAGGAATGTCGGTTATTAAAAGGGTTTTCACCTTTCATGTTAAACGTGGATAAGCTTACCCTTAGTGCTGCTGATGAGAATTTCTCAAACTTATGTAATCAAATACGAGAAATTCGTTTTTGAATTTTTGCTGTTTGTTGATAGAATACCTAAACGAAATATATTTCCAAATGAATCACTTGTTATGGCAGCATTGGGTAAAACTGCAAATCAATTGCATTCTGAATTAATTTCACAATTGTCTGTAATGAATGATTGGGTGTAAATTAGTAATACATTGCTTACAATATTACTTACGGGTGTTGGCCGAAAGTATATAATGGACAATTATGTTTATTGTTTACTACAATTACATGAGACTGTCATGGAATATATAGAGATGGCGTGTGATAGTTATACCATTGTGAAAGGTGTTTTACATGAAAGTGTCGCGAAATACAATATCTTGAGTGGATTGAAGCCCCAACTAATTTACGAGCTTTTCCGCTATACTCCTCCAAATAGTCTTGGTACCTTAATAGATGTAGTTAAGCAACATATGTTCCATCTTAGGAAATTTCAACGCATTAGTGAAACAAAATAAAAGTGAAATAAAATTGAAGAGTACACTTGGTAATCCAAGGCCACAGTGTTTTGAATGTGGGGGTCCACATCTTATTTCGAGGTGTTGGATTCGACGTCAACGAGTGATTAATAATAGACGTACCAAAGCAAAAACGAATCAGGGTAGCAGGAAGTCAACTGCTACAAAAGATACTATTAGAAGTGTCCCTAATGATAGTAATAAACAGATGGTTAACCAGATCACTTAAAGTGATTACGATACGGGCTCGAATATGTGTGGTCAAAGGTCCCAGGGTCGATCCCAGGTGATGTCGGGAATGTATTTAAAACCTAAGGAAGTGAATAGTAGTGTTGATATGCCATCAAAAGTATATAATTCGAAAATGATTGCTGCATTTGTGCATGAATATACACTTGGTGGAACATTTCTCGGGACTATTGATTCTTGTTCTTCCGTTTCGCTCAAAATTAAGAACAGTTTTTAACCTGGAATAATAGACTTAAACATCCGATTCAAATAATGCCTTATAAATTTAATGTAGTTAGTGTGGACAATAATAAAGTTAAATTGGAGGGTGCGGTCCGCATACCGTTGAGATTTCTTAGACGTGTGTATAGATTAAAATTCATTTTGGCACTACGATTAAGACCAACGTTCATTATTGGCGTACTTGAACTTATATATTTAAAAGCATCAATACCCATTAATAATAATTTATTACATTTAGGTCTCGAATGTGGAACAGTCCAATTAATGCATGATAAATTTTCTTCTATACGACATCCTTTTCCTTCCACCAGTGGCGATCCTCAAGAAAATAGTTTTGACTCTGTTAATCAAGATTTATGTTACAGGGGGATAGGTGTTCCAGTGCCACAAATGTTTATTTGTGGACTCTGCGGTTTTGATGAGGGATGAGCGTGGTCCAGATGATATGGATGCTGGGGAATTTTTAATTGCGAATTCACCTTCACCTAATATCATTGGTGGGGAACAAGATTTTCCATATCCAATGGGATCCAGTGGGCGAGTTCTATCCAAGGGTGCCGAGACTTTGGAATCAACAGTGATGCCAACTCACATGGAGGTGAAAGTGTTGCCATCTCCCCTGAGTATGTAGTCCGGTGCAAGTCTCAGGGAGTTGCTAAATCTTCTCAGCGTCGTAATGGGATGCAAGGGATAAATTACTCGAGCGTCTCCAGGGTTGCCAGCTCTGATCGACGTATGCCTACCCATGAACTTATCAAAGGAAGGAGCAACCAGATGTCAAGGAGTTTTCCAGACATCTCAGTAGTGGACGATGGGTCAGAGGAGGAGCAACCAGAGGGTGTCCAGTGTTGCCATCGTAGGTCTGTCGTCTAGTGATACAGAAATATGGAGTTTCCCAGATATTCCTGTTCATTCAGCCAATGGATTGGGACAAGAGCGGAGTTTTCCATCCAGGGTTGCCATATCTCCGCACCTAAATGGTACCTATCCAGGCATCTCCCAGATGACCAATGAGATTAAGAAGCAGTTTTCCATAGATGTTGATCCAGCACTTCTTGAAATGGATCCAACATTAGAAGGGTATGTACAAAGTTTGTGTAATAAATATCCTACTGTTTTTCCTAATTGTGTAGGTGAAGTTCCTATTTACGAATATAGGATCCAGCTTAAAGATTATTCACCTATTCGACATAAGGCATATTCGATGTCGCTAAATTCGCAAAGAGAAATGGATAAAATTTTAGATTCTCTTTTAGAACAAAATATAATACGCCCTAGTACTAGTGAGTTATCTTTTCCGTGTTTTATGCTAGGTAATAGAGATGTATCCAAGAGACTTGTAATTAATTATTCTGATCTGAAGGAACTTTTACTGTTGAATTCCCAATACACTCCTGGAATAGAGGATGTGTTTGCTGAATTATCTGATGGTGTAATTTTTGACAGGATAGATGTAATGAAAACTTACCACACAATTCGACTTAGTGAGAACTCAAGTAAGTTTACAGCCTTTCTCACGCATCACGGTTTGTTTGAATATCGTTATGTTCCATTTGGGATAGCGAGTAGGTTTTTTTTAAGTAAACTTATGACAGATATCTTTTATTCTATGAAAGATCAGGGTGTAACATGGATGCAGATGATTTGATCATAATTAGCCAAAATTTAGAATCTCATAAACGTACCCTGCATATGGTAATGCATAAATTGGAAGAGAATGGTTTAACCTTGTCCGTAGGTAAATGTAAACTTTTCCAAAAGAGAATTTCATATTTAGGACAAATAATATAAAGTGGTAATATGTACATGGATCCAACAAGAGTTGAATTTATACGGTAATTGTCAGCTGCAAAGAATAGTCGTGGGGTAATAGCGCTATGTTCTTTTGCTCAATATTATAGTAGATATATTCCTGGGTTTCAAGAAGTTCTTGAACCAATTTCTAGATTAAGATCTCCTATAGTGTTATTCGAATGGAGTGATGAGCAAAAGCAAGCCTTAGAGAAACTGAAAGAGCTATTTGAAAGATATGTTGTGCTTAAGCTTCCAGATCTAAATTCGTGCTTTGTTGTGTCATCGGATGCTTCAATCCATTCTATAGGGGTAGCGATCTCACAGTATGATAAAGCTACAGGGAAACTAATTCCATGCCATTTTTCACCAGTAAATTGCTTATATACGTTGTAAATAAGCCCGTTTTTAGTTTGGAAATTATGACAGCATTAGAAACCATGCAACGTTTTCGTACCTATGTACATATGCTGATGGTAAATTTATGGATATGCCTTACGCGCAGTTATCGATAGAAGAACACCAACAAAGGGACCACGAATTAAAAGCTATTGTTGACAGGATTAAAAATAAGGATGATGTACCTGATTATACGCTTGTGAAAGGAATATTATGTAAGAAAACACGAGCTTTTACAAATCCTTATAAAATGTATCTCCCCAAGAGTTTAAACAATAACATAATTGAATTCTATTACGGATCCCATTTAGGATTTTCTACATGTGCCGCGAAGATCGGTATGCGCTATACTTCGGAGGGCATGATGCCGCAAATTAAAGAGTATATAACGTCGTGTCCTTCATGTGAATTGAGGAAAAGCAATAATATGAGAGTTATGGGACAATTGGACTCTAGTTTTGACAAATTCCCGAACGGAAATTGGACGTTTGACATCATAGGTCCTTAAGTAGATACGCAGTCCGGCCGCTTTTGTTTGATAGTGGTTGATTCATTTACGAAAAGAGTATTTTGGAACATTTTTGGAATCTATCCAGTCAAAAAATAATTAATAAGCTGTACAAACTAATGTGTCGGCATGGGTGTATTCACTCTTTGGCTCATGGTAATCACACTATCTTTACATCGTCTCGTTTTAAATATTTTAGGTATGCTAATGGGATTCGAGACATAAGAATTGCCCCCTATCATAGTGGTAGCAATCCCAGTGAGAAATATATCAGAGTGATTAAAGATTGTTTGAAAACTTACTTTTCAGATCAACAAAATAAATGGGATTATGGGATTCATGAGATAGAATTTTCTCTTAATACATCAGTTCATTCCGAACATCAAAAGTGTCCCATGGAATTAGTGTATTCATACGATGTATGCGACCCGTTGGATATCAAGTGGAGGGTAGAGTGAACAGACATTAGACAGAGAGATCCTAATTAATGGATAAGTGCACTCAAAAACATGGAATACTCATGGAAAAGGAGGAAACGAAATATGATAAGAAGAGAGTGTCGACATGATACCAAATAGGGGATAAGGTCTTAATAAAAGCAATCCTCATTTGCTGATAAGGTAACTAAAAGCCTTTGTAATCGGTGGTCAGGGCCTTATTCCATAATTAAGACTTTGACTCCTATTACTGTTCAAGTACAAGTTCCTTATAATGACCATGATATTAGGAAGTTTAATGTGTCATTAACAAAAGGATTCCGAAGACCCTGTAATGTTGATTAATAATAACTGTATATTAATATAAATATGTTTTGTAAATTAGTAGAAAGGTAGTGACATTATCATTTGTAAATTTTATTAAAAATTTCAATATTATTTCATAAAATCATTTCATATACATCTTGTTTCAGTTTTGATCATTCTTTTTATGAATGAATGCAACTGTGTTGTATGGATATTTATATAGTTCTCTTATCATATAAGTCCGATTGGCATTATCAATTTGTTTTCTTATATACTATTGTAATCGTCCTTCTATGTTGTTGTCAATGGATTGAATGTATCATCGAGCATCGGTTCCGCTGGATAGACGGCCTTCAGATCACGAATGAATGGGATATCTGGGGTCATAGTAATCATATTATCATTTTTTCTGCCTACATTTCTCGAATTTCAATGAAATATACTTATGATATAATGTTATGATCCACATTATGTGTAGTCAAGTTATATTTAGTTATATTTATATATTTATATGTATATGGAGAATTCCATATTGAATAATGTTATTGTCAGGGTGCTTCTTTAGTACATTGATTTTGTACAAATATGAAAGTGAATTACGATGACCTACGATTAATTAGACTAATTAACCTTAGTAGAAAGATGAGTGGATTTACTGTAGAGGGTTTTGATTTCTAGTGCACTTATTTATGTTGTAGTTAAGTAGTCATGTAGGTAGTTCGGATACTAATATCGACAGTTGACTATAGTAATTTATCTTTCATAAAACATGGATATAGGGTATAAGGTATATATATATGGTTATACAAAAATATATTAGAATTTTTTTAATCTCCACAATGTGATTGTATAACGATATTTGGAAGAGAGAGAAAAAAGAGAGAAATATTCCTTTTTAAGAAAGAGGAACTCGAGACCGTCTGACAATAGTGTAGTTCCGCAGCGCCGTGGTGCAAAAAAAATGGAACTACGCTGCTTCCTAGTGGCTGTTTCGGATACGGGTTAACAGAGCTACTTAAAATGTCAGGTCGAGTACATCGAATATTGGTTAGGAATCTTTGTGCAGCAAATTAGAAGGATACGTAAAGTCATGGTTCGGAGGGACATTATCCTAACATTGACGAACAACCTAAAAAGAAAGCCTAGTGTTGAGTATATATATAATTACATAATTATAAATCTACATAATTATTTATGTGGTATATTCCTTCTACAAGATCTTCTCAGTAGACAAGTTGTGTGAAGTGGATTTGTATTCCGTATTGCAGAAATGGTTCGTTTCGAGTGATTTTATTACTAGTTGGCCAATTTGCTTTATGTATATGGTCGCTAAATTGATATTCTATGACATAAGGAACTTGATTTTCTCTCTATTCCTCGCAAAAGTGTTTATATTCTATGAATAATTTGATGGTTCTGTATAAATATATTATATAGAAGATTATTGAAGTACCGATATGAGTTGTGAAAGGGATGAGCAGTTTTACTCATTGGTAATTGACTCAATTATATGCATTTATTATATGATGATTTACTTATGATTGAGAGCCGTAAGTTAGAGGCCATTTTTTAGAAATACAGGCGTGTACAAAATTTTTTGAAAGGTACAAAAAAGTGTACAAAATTCGAAGATTATTAGTGGTTAATTGAGACTTTGATATGAAGATTCCGCACTATAACTTCACCGTTGAGTTCGAAATTTTGGCGGTAATTTTCATTAAACACAAGGCTGTACAAAAATTACTTTAAGGTGTACAAAATTGTACAAAATTCGCAGATTATTTTTAGCTCGGATATGGTGATTGATGTTGGAGTGGATGGATGTTGGATGTTGGAGTGATTCATGTTGAAGTTGATGTTGGAGTGCGGAATTTTTATCGCTTTATAGAAATACAGGGTTGTACAAAATTATTTAAAAGTTGCACAAAATTGTACATAATATGTACAAAATTATGTTTTATCTGTCAGGAAAGTAAATGTACATCTATTTTTTGAGCCTGGCATTCCTGTGCTCCAGCCATGGAGAGTAAGAGAATTAAATCAATCAAATGTTTAGTGAGAGGCACGAAGAGAAGTCCAATCTGAATAAGACGTTGCAGAGGGTCACAAACTGTGAGTACGAATAGTACATGGTGTAAATAAATTACAAGACCAAAAGAGAAATTCAGAAATAGCTAGAAAACGGAGAAAAAACAGTAAAAATTGTCCAAGTGGGAACATAAAGATAAATACAAACAAATATGCCAACAACTAAACACTTGCCAAGCAAAGATCCACAATAGATTACAATCCAAATGACGTAAATTCGAATCCACACCAAGTAGACTGATTTTTTAATAATGCATACAGCACATGAGAGGTGGTAAAATATAGCGTACTACCCATTTGAGAAGTTATGTAAAGACGAGGTAAACATTCCAGTTATATTTATTAGAGAAGTTAAACAATGAAAACGAGGAAGCAGGTATATACATTCAGGGGTATGTATCAGAGAGCGGTAATCGGAAAAACGAAATTTTCTCGAATATTAAACATGTGAGTCCCTACAATTTCAGAAATATGCCTATTGCAAAGATCAACATACTCCACCTATTACGCTAACCAAATTTTTTTAACAAATGATGTAGTGTTATTTTCATTTTTTACGATTTATTTGAAAAAAACTTGGAAAGGATTTGAATCTATATAGATTAGCTGTATTACTCAGAAGTGCAGCACTTCACCCCTACATTATCTTCTCATGCAACACTATAAGCTAAATATTGCTAAGTTCAGCCCTGATGTTTGGAACGAACCGGTAATGTTCTTCCTGTAATGCTATTTCCACAAAAATTGCATGCCGAAGTTAATTTATTCGATGACTTGGAGACAATTTACTGCCCACTGATAAACTAAATAACTTTCAATGGAGAAAAATTACAGAAATAATATTGCATTATACTGTACTTTCGAAGTGCAAGTTCAAAAGTATAATAATAATAATAATAATAATAATAATAATAATAATAATAATAATAATAATAATAATAATAATAATAATAATCCTTCGGTCCTGCGTGGAGAGTATGAGATGAAATAACTGTTCTTAAAGAAAATGTTCTTACGGCCGGGTTTGAACCCACGCCAAAAGCGAATGTCTTTAATAGCCCATACACTAGAACACTCGGCTACAAACGGCGACAGGATCTAACATTTCCTTTCTGCTATATGTATGCTGCATGGCGAGAAACGGACAACACCAACCAATCAGAACCGTGTGTTTAGTTTCTGCTTCTGGAGTATTACTTCGAACGAATCGTGCACACGAGAGGTGGTAAAAGAGACCATATTACTCGCTTAATATGTTAAGTGATATGACCTAAAAATTCCATTGACATTTATCAGAGAAGTCAAATAATGAAAACGAGGAAGCAGGTAATGTAATCAGATATATGTATCGGAGCACAGTGATCGGAAAAACGAAACTTTCCTGGTTTTACACATGTGAGTCTCTACAATAGGGAATTTTTTAAATAAATGTGCCTATTGCAGAATCCATCATGTAGTCAGAAATGCCGCAAAATTTCTATGCACTTTTGCCGAATATGACACTCTCTGAGAAGAAAACCATTCAAACATTCAACCGCTCTCAGATCGAAAGTTTCGCTCGCTCTCTCTCTCTCTCTCTCTCAATATATATATATATATATATATATATATATATATATATATATATACATCCTCACGGCATTGTCAAGGCTTTATATTTGTATTTTACATTTAAAGTTGCAACCGGGTGTTTCTGGCTGCCGTATTCGGTAGCCCCATCATCACCCCTGTTCTTCGCGCGCAGAGTCATTCGAAGAACTGAAAATGTACTCAGTACACAAAAAGTTTATAGTTGTAAACTCGGAAAGCCTGGTACTTCTGCTTGTCAAGGTCAAAAAGTGGGAGAAAAAAGGATGTGTAGAATGTAAAGAGGGTGCAACAGTGACTGATACTTGTAAGAACCATATTCATTTATAGTTCGTGCACATTCCACCTGTAGCGCTACTGTGCCACAACGTATATTGTAACTGAATAACTCTTGAATACCGCTTGTAGGTCTATTGACATAAGTGACGACGGAAACTATGTTGTCAGCTCTGACAGCGATAAGGCACTGCTGTGCTGCTTTTGCTTTTCTTTTTTGTCCTGTGTCATTTGTGAGACACCAAACGTGTTGTTTTTGCTTGTTGCACGCGCTGAACCAGTTCCTGCGGAGCGAAGTATTTAAGAAGTTGACTAAATATTCTTGTTTTGCGATAGAAATATGATAAGTACTTTAAATTATAATACGGTTTTAAATTGGTTAACTGTTAAAAGAATACGAAAACAAAGCTGTACTTGTAAATGTATATTAGTCGAGGGCGCAGGTACTGACAGTGTTCCAGGCACGTAGCCAGGATTTCGTGAAGGAAGGGTCCGTGACATGAAATACTGTGGTCATCGCAAAAGGGGCTCGATCACTCTAAACTATTTTACTGGACAATATATTGTTTCGTTTAGCCAACATTTCGTAACGTCGAGGGGAAGTGACATGAAATTCTGAAGACCCAGTGCCTCGATCAATCTAAACTATTTTACTATCAACATATATTGGTTTGTTAGGACAATAAAATGAGGATATATTGGCAAGTATTTTAATAACAAACTATGTAGACAATTCGAGCAAAATAATAAAAAAGAGTATTGAAAAAAAATTTGCAATATTTACGTTCTTCTCGTGTTTATTCAAATATAACAATTTTATTTCGTTATGACCTCAATTATTATAGAAAGTACATACGGAATACTGTCTTGGAAACTATCTTCTAATAAAAACAAAATAAAGAGTTTGTCTGTGTGTTTGTCTCTGTCTGGGGACCAGACAGGTGGAGCGAGAGTTACCAAATTTTGGTCAGGTGTACCTTGGTCCAGGCCCCAAATCAAGACGCAGAGATTTTTTTTCAAATTTCGAAGCAATGGGGTCTCAGGGGCCATTTACCGGAACCAGCTTGGGAACCAGAAAAATTGACCAAGCGTTATAAAATTTTAGTCACAAACATCTTGGTCAAGGCTCCAGACCAGAGTAAACGTTTTTGTCGAAATTCGAACCAGGGGGTCTCAGGGGCGTTTACCGGGATATATAAAGGTAGTAGAAAATACCGATATTTTTCTATTTATTTATTTAACAATCACCAGATACAGCTCAGAGGACATTTTGCATTGAATATCCAACAACACTAACAATGGAAAGCCTTTGGAAGGTATCGCCAAGGACCAGTTTAGTAGGTGCCATCCCTGCATTTGCCTAGTAGGACTGAGGGAAACCCTGGAAAACTTCAGCCAGGATGGTAGGCAGCGGAATTCGAAGCCACGATTTCCCGAATGCGAAGCCAACGCTCTACCACTTGAGCTATTAGTGTCGAATTATTAATTTTGCGGTCGCTGAAATCAATGGTGAAACTCCAGCCGCATGAACTTCCAAATTCACGCTATTCGGCTCCGGGCCGGGGGTCACCGGACGGGGGTGAGATACCAAGATATATAAAAGTAATCCAAAATGACCAATATTAGTGTCAAATCCATAGTTTTCGCTGTCGCTAAAATCAATGGTGACACTTCCATTGCATTGCGATGACTTGCAAGTATGCGGTCCTGCAGTCAGCGGAGGGTGGATACCGAGGCATGTAAAAATATCCCAAAATGACCGATATTAGTATCAAATCCATAGTTTTCGCGGTCGGTGATCAATGGTGATACTCCCACAGGCGTTGACTTCCAAATACAGCCCCTGTGCGAAGCATGTGTATATTTAACTAGTTTTACAAAATATGCGTTCCTTTCTGTGTTGAATCAAATGCTAACAGAATTTTCTTTCAGCATATTTTTTTTTGTTTTTATTATTCCGTCAACTACTGTCGGTTCCAAATGACAGGTTAAAGGAGCAACAAAAAATTTCCCTTGAAATGACATATTTGATACTGCAAGGGAGCGATGACGTAAAGTTACGATTAAAAATGTCTACGCTGTTACACAACGGCACTTACGTTTTCGAAAGCTTGAAATCTCCCTGACTAGTAGCAGGAATTCTGAGAATTCCATAACTTTTCTTGACTTTTCAAATTCCGTGACTCTTCCAGAATACCTCACTTACCTCGCCACCATATTGCAAGTAATTCAAATCTCCTCATAAGAAAGAGTGAGCAAAAGCTTCCTGTAGTTTCCTTTTTAATTTTTAACACTGATCTATTTTCTGTCTTTTCATTTTTTTATATTTCCTTATTTTTTTCATTTCTGGTCTCGAAGGGGGGTCCGGACTCCCCTGGCTCCACCTGGCTACGTGCCTGAGTGTTGATTACAGATTTTCTCGTGGAAGAATTTAATTACACTATAGGTGAAAAGCAGTACTGCAAAAATACATGTAATTCATATTGAGCATGATAGGAGACAATGTTCATTTCAGATTTTCCAGTGCGGGGGGTTTGAATAAACGATGGGTGAATATAGTACTGTGAAAATTCTGGTAACTCAGATTGAGCACACTCGGGAAATGCCCTAGAGGGAATTTCGAAACTCTAGGCCCAAGAGCCGAATCTGTAATCATCACTGACTGCCATTTCAACAATGTGTTTATGGTGTTATGTCCGTGTTCCCATCCTTTCCCATCCCCCTCCAACTGGATACTTGATACTTTTTCTATTCCAAAGTTTTGTGCTAGTTTTCTCCCGAAAACTTCAGATTTGAACTCTCTTCGGTTTCGAGTTAGTTAATTATTAAATTTTAGGATTTCCTTTCTGCATCGAGATTATATGAGTCGTAGACTCAAAATTATGATGAAACTCAAACACAGTAATCGTCCAAATTTGGTAAGAGACTCCCACTGGAAATCGATCGTGCAACTACGTGCACGAAAGGCGCGCGTGCTAGCTACTAGAACACCGTAAATGGCATCACCATTTTTAGTCACTTCAAAATTAAATTATATTGACATCTTACAAGTTGTATGTACTTGCATTATAAGAAACAAACATAAACTAAAATTATAAGGAAATCTTAATAAAATCTTTATAAACGTTTAAGAATATGTTGATAAGATCAGAAATTTCTCAATCTCTTTCCCTCCCATATCGTGTTGCTATTTAAAAGTATACTTTAAAAATAATAATAATAAAAAAACTCTACAGTCGCACCTACAACATTGGATGGCAAATAGTCTAGTTTTTCTTAATGCATAAGTTTACATTAATTAAATTCAAAAGTGGCATCTTCTTTTTAAATTGTATCAAAAGTACCACTATTCGTCTTAGCACTAATGAGAACTATGGATTCGCCTTTAATATCCGTCATTTTCGATTACTTTTAAAATGTCACTCTTCCCGATTTTTCAGGGGTGAACTTGAACGGCATGGAAACAGTCATTATCCATATCAGCGACTCACCCGAAAACTATGGATTCAACACGAATATCGATCATTACAATTATTTTAACCTGGTTTATCCTTAAGTTACCATACGGTCCTATTGCGCGCGTTGATCTTCAAATTGTTTTCCTTTGCTGAGTTTGACAAAGAGCTCCATATAGCGCTGTGAGCTCTCAGCTAATGATGTGTTTAACACGATTTTAGCATCAATCTTGAGGTTTGCTTGTTTAGTGTGGAGTTACGTGCATCTGAAAATCTTGCTTCTTCTAGAGTTGCAAAAATGGCACATAATAAAAGGTGAGAATTTATTTGATCTTTACATTGTTGTTAACATATTTCCAATTATTATGTTTTTTAATCCAGAAACAAGTCAGGTGTTATGGTAAATCATGTATTGTACTAAGAAACGAACGTGAACGTTGTGCAGAGCCATGTATCATTCATGTTACCGCATGGTCACGCTAGGCTTTCGTAGTAGCAATAAGACTTGGCAAATCTTTTTTTTTGTTTGTTTGTTTCGAAGAAAAACTGTTCCCTCGCATTTGCAGGTACTTAACAGTGCACAAAATATTGGAAGAACTTCAGAAACCAGATTAAACAGGCCATGGAGAAATACACTGCATATTTATTGAGTCTTCACAATCAAAAGTTTTATCTGACGAGAATTTGGCAGCCCAAGATGTTGGCGGTTTGATAGACAACCTAAGTGGGAGAGAGCTCAATGCTTTGGCGGAAGTAGTATTCTCTAACGAGATGCATTTCGGAGGGATTGAGGATGAGGAAGAGAATTTGGAAGAAGAGAGAGAAAATATAGAAAAGAAGTAAAATAATGTTTCAAACAAACGGAAACGGAAGCACTGTGATAGGATAAAGTGGAAAACTATAACAATTCACTGACTCTTTTCTCTGCGGGAGATTATACTAAATATAGAGGCTTCAAACCTGTTGAACTTTTGAACTTTTCTTTGATGAAGATATATTCGATTTAGTTATACGTATGTGAAATACAGAAGTATGCTCTGTTTAAAAACATACCAGATCCGAATGTCTCAAAAGATTCGAAATTCCTTTTGTGTCTTTTCTTTGTGTCAGGGTATAATACATTTCCGGACAAGAGATAATGTTGGGATTCCCGGACTGTTATAAAAAATTTAATGGTACTCAACGGAATTAGAAGGAATAGGTTTATTCAGGTAATGAGGTTTTTGCATTTTGCAGACAACAACAATACAAGGTGAGTGAATCAGATGAGCTTTGGAAATTACGCTCACTAATGAATAAATTGAAAAGTAATTGCATAAAACATTTTGTTCCAACGCAGACAGTAAATTTTGATGAAGCGATGAAAGCATATTATGGTAAACAGTTTATAAAAGGAAAACTTGTGCGTTTTGAATACACAGGTTTGGTGCCTGAATAGCCCAAATGGATACCTAATCAACTTTGATGTGTATCAAGGCAAAAATTTACAATGCATTGCAGAATATGTACAAAAATTTGGAAAAGCAGGCGCCCCCTGCTACATATGATAGATGAATTCCGAAGTGATGTCAAAAATTACCATTCACTTTCTATTTTCACAATCTTTTCACAAGCATATCACTTCTGTTAGACCTAAAGACCAAAGGATATGCTGGAACTGGTACTTTGCGTGTAAACAGGATTCCCAAAGAATGCTATTTCTCAATGTCATCTGAAATAAAGAAGCAGAAAAGAGGTTATTACGAGCATAGAGGCAGTGAAGATGGTATAGTCATTTCAAGATGGGATGACACTTCAGTAGGCACAGTCGCATAAACTGTTCACAGTGCTTTCCCACTAGGAAATGTAAAAAGATATTCTAGGTCAGCGAAAAAAAGAGATCACAGTAACTCGTCCACGTTTGATTGGCGAATACAATATATTCATGGGTGGCACAGATCGAATGGATAGGAACATAAAAGACTACAGAATTGGTATTAGGGGAAAGAAATGGTTGTGGTCAATCTTCACTTGGTTATTAGATGTATCAATTCACAATGCATGGCAGGTATCTCCCAATGCTGGTTCAATTTTGGGTCAACTAGAGTTCAGAAGAGAAATTGCTCAATATTATTTACTTGCATTCTATTCGTCTCCAAGAGGTGCTGGACGTCCAGTTGTATCCAGACTGAGTTTCTCTAGAAACAGAATATCAGATGCAGTATGATTTGATGGTATTGGGCACTTAGTTATTCCTGCTCCTGGCAACAAAAGAAGATGTGCTGGAGAAAATATTCATCAGTGGGCCACACAGTATGTATAAAATGCGATGTTGGTCTTTGTGTTCCCTGCTTTTCCAAACTTCATACAAAGAAGTATTAAACACGGTATTGTTATTTTTCCAAGACACTGGGAATAAGTTTGTATTTAAAAAAGGTAAAGAGAATGCAGTTTTTGAACTCTACTGTAGTGTCATTTATTGCAGTTAAGGGGATGTCTACCCACTTGCAAGTGTTTCAGGATCCCTATAAGATAACACGTAGATATTTCTATGTGAATATTTAACAAGATATTGCACTTACCGTCTCAAAATTTCCCATGATATTTTCCAAGAGCAATACCTATATGTTCATGGTTTCTGTTTTCGATTTAATGCCCCAGATCAATTTAGATTAATTATAATGTATACTTCCGTTTACACTTGGCAACGTAGAGGATATAACTTCTCCAGGAATTGAGAGCTCTCTGCTGAACCTCTAGCCCTAATAGTCTTCGCGTCACGTGGTAGTGATTTATGAGCGCTTCTGGCTAAAAACAAATGTTGTCTCTGTTTCTTCCTTTTTTTTTTGTCAAAAACTTGTTTCAGGCAGCTTTGTCCTCAGTTTTGTCCAGTGCCTCTATAGAGATAGCAGTTATACAATGGAGATCGTTTGCAGATCTCATAGCAGATAATGTAACATTCTTTGAAGAAACTCGAAGACTGACATACGAACCATGTGACAATTTGGGGAGGGAATCTGGAGCGTTGCAATTTTGTGTTCTGAAGTCCGACTTATCACACAAGACGAATGACCATAAACAAGAGACTTGTGAAGGAAGAAGGATTATTAGTCTAAAATCTAAACTCAGCAGTACAGCCCATAGGGGCCTGGACATGCCAGCTGGTAACATTCACAACCTAGAAGATCGTGATCAGTGCAATGACATCAAAGAATCCTTTCGTCTTTCTTGGCTAGAGATCGCTACCACTTTATTCGGATAGTTCTCCATTTCTTTCACGATGTTGACTCAACTTCGGAAGTTGTGAGCTTACACAGGCAATCGAATCCTATTCTACGTACAATGGAGAAACAATATAACGAGATTCAGCTAAGGAAAAACTCCTAAATAGTCATTAGTAGGAAAAGAAGCTGAGTACTATTCAGGAATGAATTGTTGATCATCTCTTAGGGGGAGGATATTTTCGAGATATTATTACTACTAGATAATATTACTATTAATAATGATAATAATAATAATAATAATAATAATAATAATAATAATAATAATAATAATAATAATAATAATAATAATAACACAGCTACACAAAAAGAATAAAAGTTCTGTGCACCAGACCCCAGAGTATGGATTCGAAATATTTTGGTACCCAGAATCCAAATTTCGAAACCCCAGAACGATTGACCGTGATATTTTTTTAATGGGCGACAAACATAAGCAAACGTAAAACAGCACTTACGTTCTTCGCCCATAAAATAAAGTTGACACGCTCAATCGTCCTGGAGTTTCGAAATTTGGGTTCTAGGTACCAAAATACATCGAATCAATACCCTGGGGTCCAGTGCACAGAACTTTTATTTATTTTGTGTAGTTGTGTAATGATAATAATACACTATAAGGAAAAGGAATAAAGACGTACTAAAGGAAGCTAATGAAGGACGACAGATCATGAAGATAATAGGAAAAAAAAGAAACAGCATGCTTGGACATCTTATTCGGTACTCCGATTGGATCACCATGTTGATAGGGGAAAAGGCAGAAGTAAAACCAGGAAGTGGAAGATCAAGGATAGAAAATTCTATAAGTTTTACGTCCCACAGTTATGCCTGGTAGGTTAAAGATGCTAGTGATGTTGAGAAATGAAGGAAATGGTGGAATGCAGAAAGTGGAAGGAAACGGGAGAACCCCGAGAAACCCCCCACACATGGTGTTTGTCCTCCACAAAGTTCACTTGGTGCAAGCTGAGATCGAACTAAGGACGCCATGCATTAGAGGTGAACGCTCTACCACTGACCCACCGCGGCCCGACCAGGGATAGATGCAGTTACGAAGAAGAGACCTTATCAAATTATAAAACAGCTTTCCCAGGGGAGAGAAAAGTTTGAAAATTTCCTTCTTGCGCATCAACCTATGATTGAAGTGAGAAAGATTATTATTATTATTATTATTATTATTATTATTATTATTATTATTATTATTATTATTATTATTATTATTATTATTATTATTATTATTGTTATTATTATTATTATTATATCGAGAATGTACTTCTGGGTTTCCTCCTTATAAAATACACACACTATTTCTAATTATGGTTATCCTACTTTTTACAAATTTGTCTTTTTTTCCCTCTGTCTTTGATTCCCATCATGCGATGGGCGGGCCATAGAAGGTGACGCCTTCTCTGTGGCCAGAGTGATCAAATTTGTCTAATTCAATATTGGTTTAAATAGTATTAGTTTTCAAGCTACATATATGAGTTCTTTGACTAACTGAATAGTGCACGCCCCTTCTGGCTCACTCGCCACTATTTAACATTAAATTTTAGATGTCTTGATATATTTGCATAAGCTTATTATTTCTAAAATAAACATTACGTACAATGTCTATTCAAATTGATATCAAGTTTTTCTGACATTTGTATATTACGCATATCTTTCTCAATTTGCATTACTCACATTACCCCAGAGAACGAACAAATTTTAGAGTTCTGGTTTGAACTTCTCTTACCTTAATAAGCAAATATACGAGGAACAAATTTACCATTATTGACGATGCGGAGGGGAGGAGATTTTCTGGACTAGGAAGGAATGTGTCCAGGTGCAGAGCAGAGGTCTGCACGGGCCGGAATTTTCAGCCCGGGCCCGGCCCGTGAATTTACAATGTGAGGCCCGACCCGAGTCCAAAATATGTCTTAGCATTTAGGCCCAAGCCCGGACTGAGCTCTGTGATAATCAAATGAGCCCGAATCGCAGAAACTTAATTATTAATGCAAAATTGTATTTTTATTTACAGCAATTCGAGGTTTGATTTTGCAGTTGTGTTTTAAAAGTCCTCCAGAAAGAACGGTGCAATTTGTATCGTTTTACAATATATTTACAAAGTTACGCCCAAAAAGGTCCAAGAAATATGGTTGTGTATTTAAAAATTCACAGCCCGAACCCAGGGGCGTCATTTAGGGGGACAGGGAGAGACATTTGCACCTCCCCCCCTCGAGTTTGAGATTTATATAATTTTATCAATAGAATAGTAGTAAATCAGTGAAAAACGCGAAATTTTACATATATCAAGGGGTCTTGGCCCCCCAAGCCAAACCTGAAATGATGCTACTGCCCGAACCCCTCCCGGGCCCGAAGTGATACATTCTTTGTAGGCCCGAGCACGTGCAGACCTCTAGTGCAGAGGCGTTTCAAGTGGTGGGCGACTGCCCACGGCCTTGCATCTTGAGGGACCTTGCAAAGACCAACGAGCCTAAATCGATTTAGCACTCACTTTTGTCGATGCAACAATAGAAACAAATATGAATTCGGACTTAATTACAGAAAAACAATACGCTTCAAACTAACTTTTCATCTATTCGTATATATTAGATCGCTAGCATACGCGACAGGCGGCGAGTGTATTTTAAAATTGCAATAATGAATGTGTATAAGTCTTTATCGTTGAGATGAATTGTTTTCGATAAATTTTATTATAATTAGCAATTTTTAAAAAAGGGGGCAGGAAGGACTCGTAAACCTTATTCGCCTTCTGTGCAGATGGTATGGTAAAAATCAATACTGGATAATGAAAGTATAGGTGTAAAGGCTAATATGGAACAGAGAAACAAAAGAGAACTTCTTCAGAAGGGAATTGGGAGGGGAGGGGATGAGAGTACAATGCTGTGACACTTAAAATGCGTCTTGATTTGTATACTTCAACAAACTCTTCTTATTAGATTACGCAATTTCTAGTTTCTTACTCCGATTATTCAAAGTATTCAAATGTTCTCGGAGGGAGTGACTGCCCCTCCCTTTAATCCGTCCGTGGTGTCATTCAGTTTGGCTTTTTGCTACTAATTCAAAATGCTTACCGAAACAAGTTGTCTTCTTGTGACAGCAGGGGGTGGAAGAAACAAACAAACCGTGAAAGGAAGAAAGAAGTGGTTTTGGGCTCTTCCAGTCCAGACCATTCTAACCACTGAGAAGTGAGAATCACATTAAAAGCAGCTAGAACAGATGGTCAGCCCTTTCTCCTCTGCAGCATACTTTTTATTCTCTGTTGCCAAATTTACTGAAGAATATATTGCAATTAATCTAACGCATGTTACGTAAATTGAAGACCGTGGTTGGATTTAAATTTGACTCGTGTATATGTATTAAAAATTTCAAGTCATTACCTGCAATACTTTGTTAGAAATTACCATACTAAAATTTACATGCTTTCAAATGGAAAGTTAGAAACATAAGCGAAGAGGTAGCAGATCCCCTTAAATATCATGAAAGCCTAGCGTGACCATATGGACACACCATATATATGGAGACCAAAAATTATTTTCTCAGGTGCAATGGTATTTTTGTGATGTATGAAGCCTAATTGACATATTCAAGTATAAAGTAACAAAAAAATACACAAAAAATAATTCAGGCTCTGTCAGGTTAAAATGTCAGCTCTCACATCCCCATTCCTTGGGATGCTAGGCGTTCCTTACTCTCCCGCATATTTCATTCCAGATTGTAAGACATATATGTATCAAGTTTAGTTGGAATTAAACCAAGTGTTACATAATTATGTAGGAAAAAATGTTTTAAAATTAATGGAGGTGACTCTTGAAATAGAAGTTGCAGAAATCAACGACGTCAGGTTTAAAATTGAACACTGTAGAGCAAAAGACGTTAGTAGAAAACTAGAAGCTGTTTCTTAAAATCGATTAAGCGTCCTAAGAATGCATATTATCTCTGTTCTTAACCTACAAGTAAAACAGGAAGTGGTAGCGATTAACTATTTCCTGTTTTTAACGTTGATTGCTATGGAAGAAAAACTGTAATAGATAACAAAACGGTGTTGTCCATAATCGATTAACCATAGTTCTCATCTCCATCCTTAACCCTATACTAAAACCGGAGGTGGTAGACATCTACCCTTTCCGGTTTTTACGTTGATCACTGCAGAACAGAAACCGTAACCCGGTTTTCTAAAATCGACTAAGAATACACTTCATCTTCATCGTTTACCCTCTACTAAAACTGGAACTGGTAGAAATCAACCTCTATACGGAAGTAGATAGCAAGACGCAGTTTTCTGCAATCAATTAAGCACCCAAAGAATATAATTGTGTCCCCAATCCAATCCCTCTACTAACAACGGGAGTGGTAAAAATCTACTATCACTTCCTATTTAATCATTAATTAAGAAAATATTGTGTGAGCCTCCTTAGTGTCTTCATCAGAGTTTATTCAATACGGGCTTTGCCCTCAGACTCGCAAATTTATTCGGTCTAGCGCTTTGCATCTCAAATCTGCAATCATCAGTGTTTGCTCGGCTTACGGCTTCCCACCTCACATAGCTTCAAGTATATAGAATTTCAGTTGAAATACCTGGGGGCTTTGCTCCCAGGCCACCGTGTTTGTTCGGCCTATTGCCTTGCACTTTATATATCAGGAACCATACCAATTTCAGTTCAAATATCACGTTTCATGTCTTCAACTTAACGGAATCCCGAGATATAAACATATTAGTATAATAATAATTGTAATATCCACCTTTATTCTCTTCCAAACCCTTTTCTTTCTTTCTAGATCACAATCAAAAAAGCTGAAATATGTATCTAATTATTGGTATTACAGAGTTAGATTTATAATATTGTACAGTTAGTACTTTGGTCCATCCCGTCCGTTACTCTGCACGAAACACTTGAACGAAACTGAATTTGACTTCTGTTTTTTGCAACTGATAGCTAGAGTAATTATTTCGAAAGAGTTCGTTAGTAGAGGATCATAAACCAGGAGGTTCTACCAGGAGTGTTAGAAATCAACCATTTTTGCTTTTAACGTTGATCCAGTAATCCAAAAAGGGTAATAGATAGCAAGAAACGGTATCCGGCAGTCGATTTAGCATCCCAAGAATACCTTTCAACTCCATCCTTAATACTGTATTGAAATAGAAAGTGGCAGAGATAAACAAGTTCCCGCATTAACATTGAATGGGGAAAACGGTAATATATAGCGATAAGCAGTTTTGGGAAATCGACTAAAAGATTCCAAGAACACCTTTCATTTCTATCCTTATCACTTTGATAAAACTAGAAGCGGTAGAAATCAACAATTTTCGGTTTACTTTTCATTACTGTGGAGCAAAAGCTGTAACAGATAGCGAGAAACTGTTTTCGACAATCGACGGATCATCCTAATAATACAATTTGTCTTTCCATAACTCTCTGATAAAATCAGAAATGAACGGGTGTCTACTAAAATTCCAAAATGAAATGTCATGACCTTTTCTTCAATAAACCATTAAATTGAGTAACATTCTCAAAAGCGAATTTGAGTTCGACTCGGGCCAATTTTCACGCACGTGATAGAAGTGTGCTTTACTTGTGATTTGGTAGCGTCTAAAACCATATGCGCTTTTGGTGGTGAATTTTGACATTTTATAGAACAACATTTACAAGTATGTACTTATATTTGTACATATAAAATGAATCGTGACTCAAAAGCAAAATTTCTTGACTTTCATGACCATTTTCTGATTTCGTGACTTTCTTTAATCGTTTTCGTAACAGACAGACACCCTGGTAATCCAGTATGACTTCCAGGTTCAATGTAATATACATAGGGCATGACCTATAAGAGACAGCGAGAAGAGTTTATTTTTTAAATGAGTTAGCGTTCTTAAATTAGGTACCATCTCTTCTTTTACCCTGTAATCAAACGTAATTATTAGAAATCAACCACTTTCGGTTTTAACGTTCATCGTTGTACAGTCTTGTTCAACAAATCTTGACCACTCACCCTGCTATGAAAAATGATCTTCTTCCAACCGCAAAAGGAAATTATAATGCTGAGGCTCTTAATAAACTTCTTAATCGCTCAAACAAAATTCACGTTTACTTGATTTAATTCTAATTGTAGGTAAGACTACAGGCATTTCAAAGAGAGATGAGTGACAAAGTTTTCTTGAACAAGACTGTATATGACAAACGGCAATATATAGGCACGGTTTTTGTGTTTGATTAAGCGTCCCTAGCAGGGTTGGCTGTTTTAAACCAAGGTAGTTTAAACCATGGTATAAACCTTGGTTTAAACCAGCTGGTGTTTTTCAAAAAAACAACTGGTTTAAACAAAACAACGAAAAATGTTCGTAAAAGTGTAACTATTCGTAAAATCGTGATGAACACATATTTGTGGGTTATCACGTTTCACTCTGATATATTATCCGTACTATATTCAGACCTAAATTCCACATTCTTTACTCAAAGAGATTATATTACAAAAGAAACTTTTCTATGTAACTTTATGGATGTTTCTTTTGTGATTTTTTAATAGTTTGTTATTATTGTTATGCAATCAAAGAAAAATTCTAAATATTGTTTCGTTTTAATAATGTTTACTATTGATTAAATACATGGAAATACCGTACTTTCTGGGGGAGGGTGTCATACAAACCCCACTGGAGGCAATCATTGAAATAACAAGAATCTTTGGTAACTATTTTTGTATAAATGGGTCAGAGCCAAAGTAGACTCCAATACTGTAATACGTATCTTTATTCACTTTTCTTACTGATATGCAAATTAAGTCGTTGTATTTCTTTAACTTGGACTAATAAAAGTCGTAGTGAACTGACTTGGACTAAATTAGTTCTTTTGTACTCTGTAGTACTTTGAAATTGTCCATATGTAATTCTGTATAGTGGTTCCACTTGTGCAATTGTTTATCTTTTTGTCTTTCTGACTCTTGATGTTTATATTGACAAATATGTAAAGATTTTAGTAAACGTATTTTTACCAGGAGTCCTTCGTGAGTGAGTCGGCAGACTTATCGCATTTGTGGCCAATTAGTCCCGGTTTCGAGTTCAAATGGATGAAAATTTCTCTTGGATGTAAGCCGAGAAGCGGTTTGGATTCCGCTTTAAGCTTATGTGACCCCTCCCAGCATAACCCGGCTGTTGCATACTAACACCAAGGCGAAAGAAGCTTATTTCTGTCAATATGTGGTATAAATACATAGAGCAAATTATTTAAACCAAAAAAAAACCTGGTTTAAATCAAAAAAGCCGGGTTTAACCAAAAAAATGTTTTTTTTTTCAATAAAAACTATGTTTTTTGCCAACCCTGATCCCTAGAATATATTCCATCTCCACTCTAATCACTAGTAAATAACACTAAGTGGTAGATATCTACTACAACTTCTGGTTTCAATTTTAATTGAAAAATATTGGGTGGTCCTGTTTACTGTCTTTAAGTGATTTTCTTTTAAATGAGAAGTCCTAAAGCCAAATTTCATGTTTGTAACTTTCAGAGATTCTGAGATACTGATATGCTATTATATGAGTAATAATTCCTATTCTTACCTTTTCCTTCTCCTTTATTACTAAGATATAAAAGAAATGGTGAAACATGTGTTAAATTATTTTAAATTGGAAATCCAAATACCAAATTTTGAGTTCCCAGTCCTATACGTTTCGGAGATGAGGGTATATTATTAAAATAACTCTCACCACAATTCCTCCTCTTTTCGTGAATTTTCAAAAATTTTTCTTAGTGGTACCCCAAGTCACATATCCTATGTAGGTGTAAATTAAAGTTTCTAGGTAGTCCCTAGAGCAGTGGCTCCTAATCTAGGGGTGCGAGTCTCTGACAGAACTAAATTTAAAATTACCAATATTACGAATGTTGTAACAAACATTAAATTAAATATTTAAACACGAAATAACTATTCTGTAAGATCTGTGGTTTCATTGACAAAACTGGTAAAATATATTCCATTGCACTACAATGCTATGCAGGAATCTTGCTGGAAATAAATATAAATTTCTGAGAATATGGCTATTATTATTTACTATTATTATATGCAATCCCGTTCTTCGTATGGGTCAGCGGCGTAGCGTACGGGAACGCCGGTATGCCCGGCATCCCCTGTTAATAAGAAAAAATACGTATTTCATTTTATATAAATTGTTTGCTTGTAATTATTATCACAATTATTTCCACTGCAATCTTCTGGATATCCTCTCTCGCCTTACTTTGACAAGTGGAACTTACGCATGCGCATCACTCAGTTGCACATTTTCTCTCTCTCCTCTTGTCGTATGGTATGTTCCTTGGGCATCCAGGCCTACTGTAAGCAACGTGGTTTTCGTCTGCTTTCTGTCGAATGCGCATGCCCAACTACTACTCTCTTTATCCCTTGCAACTCTACATTTTGCTTTAGATATGCGCTGGCGTTTTCAAGTATTTCCAACTCTATATATCTTGAACTAAGTTATAGTTTCTGTGCAGAACGTACGAGCGCTAACATCAAGGAGATAGAACAAAACAAAAGTGGTTAATTCAATGTCTTTTTGAAGCATGCCGGTTATGTAAATAATAGTATAAAAATAGTTATGCTTTAATCGTAATTAAATGCATCGTAATTGTAATCGTAATTAAAAGCAAATTATTAATCTTCATCATAAATACATAGTATGTCCAGTGGCGTAGCCAGAAACTCTTTGAGGGAGCTCACACACAAAAGCATAAATATAAAGCATTCTGTAGAATCACGGTCACCGATCTGGTAGACCAAGAAAGCCAGTACTCCTTGCCCGTCGTAAGAATTGCTTGGGACCTTCAGTCACTGGCACGTATCCCGGGAGATGAGGAGGACATGTCCCCTCCAATCTTGGAGCAGGGGAACTGTCCGCCCCCAGCTATACGATTTGAAATTTTGATGATTTGTATCCAACTGCTACAAAGGAAAGCAAGATGAAATTGATGTCCCTTGACTTGTTTTATTTTTAAAAAAGAATCGTATTCTTTAATATTTCATTGTCATTAATTATTGTTAGTCTATTTGCAGCTACTTGTTTAATTCCTGTAAAGATTCCTATAATGCTATTGTGATCATCAGAATTTTGGTCAAATAAGAGTATTGTTGCGCCATACATAGTTGACTTTCTTTCATAGTTTTGGGGAAGTCATTATTTATATTATTACAAAAGAAGTGTCCTAATATTATAATGTGGATCACTGTAGATGCGTAAATAGAAACATATCAATAATAAATATGCATGTATTCAGATTTCAGAATGTGTTCACGGTACTGATACGTATCACAATTTCATCTACATCGCTTGGTATATAAAATACAACAGATTCACCTCAGAAATCTGATTCATCTACCGTAATATGAATCTCATCTCCCCTCCCTGGAATAAGCCTCAAATCTGCCCTCCTCCCAATGTTGAAGACAACTCTGGTCCTCTGATCCTTCACAGCATTGTTTTTCAACTTCACAAATATTTTGAACATCGCTTTAAAAAAATGGGAACGGTCTTACCCGTTCCCCGAATGTTGAAGACAGATTTGCGCCCCTGCCTTCAGTATCTGGATATCTGACAACGAAATACATACACAGAAACAGGCCCCCTGAGTTGGTTTAAGTGCTTTCTATTTGCACCTTCAAATGATATACGTATACACTCAGGTCCATATTCACGAATGGGCGTCTGATTTCCGGACACAAGATGACAAATTTCATGGGGCGACTTTTTAAAGAACGAGATTGAAGTATGGTATGCGGAGAAAGAAGCTTCCCACGAGAAAGAAATAAAGGGAACTATACTGGAAACAATGTTCATACAACAGCGGGGCCGAGTTTTCTTGTCACATGGTAGTGATAAGAAGGAGCTGAGACAATTGCTTATTGTCTTCTAACGTAATCGACGCATTTGCTTCTGTATATCCCACTAGGCCACAAATTAGCCCCCCCTAAATTTGTTAATAACCCTATATTTCCCATCGGTATAGCTATGTATTCCTGATTTTAGTAGTATTGTATCGCACAAGTGACTAACTTTGGCATTCCCATTTCGGAATACCACGCTACGCTACTGGTACGGGTAAAATAGGTTTATGGGAAATATTTGATAGTTATATTTGATCACTCTTTCCCCATTACGTAACTTATTTGAACAAAAGTGAAATCAAACCCCTAGCTCGACCATGTTCAAAAATGTGTTTCATACGATGCAGTATTTATTCTTTGCAAGAAATCTAAATTCTCTTCTGCTTTTACGATTCTTTTATTTCGAAGTGAGTTGATAAAATAGAAATGTTCCACATGCTAAATATATTTAAAAATTCATTACAGACGTTTCAAACACTTTGCCAGAGTGTAACATCTTTTGGAAGCAGAATTTTCGAAAACTCTGGGGCATGTCCACATGATGATCTCGTTAAGTAAAAAGTTATATACCTAGTTTCATCTCCTTGGCTTGGAAGATATTTAATTTTCGCCGTATATATTAACTCCTCCACCTTCTTAGGATAGAAATTTTAATGAAACTGACATGGTTAAGAAATGGCTTCAGCCAAGTGCTAACTATGCTCTAAAAGCCTTAATCATTTTTCATGAGATGAGACGGAAGTGGAATTTCCTAGAACGCTGGGTTGCGTGTCTACTTGGTTTTTATATTAAATTTCATCTTCATACATGAGAGATTTGAAAGATACTGTATTTTTAGCAAATATGTTAGGCCTTGACCCTTTCCCTTAGGATACGCATATCAGTGAAAGTGATATGATGAAATCATGCTCTAGAGTAGTTCTAAA
This sequence comes from Thermobia domestica, assembly GCF_964235325.1. Classification (NCBI taxonomy): domain Eukaryota; kingdom Metazoa; phylum Arthropoda; class Insecta; order Zygentoma; family Lepismatidae; genus Thermobia; species Thermobia domestica. Next base: position 137,948,936 of record NC_137457.1, read on the forward strand.
TATGTTCAGTAATTCTCCTCGATCATTCTATGATGATGAGACAGCGAACGCCGATTTGAATGTCGAGAAATAAGTAAATTGATTCCTCCCTCCTTCTGCTTAGAAGGAGAATTTCGAAAACTCTAAAATACGTATTCCATTCTGTTTAGTTCAGAGTTGGTTTACGAAATTTCACATTACGAATCTAAGCGAATTTCACATTTTATGACATTTTCTGAATGAATAGTGGTAAAGTTTAATATTATAGAAATCATTTCTTTTCTCCATCTTTAAGAAGGGAATTTTCGGAAACATACGTTCAATTATTTACAGTTAATAAATCAAAGCCAAATTTCACACCTCAAAAGTAAGCAAATGCAAAGATTTTAATAGATATACACTATTCTCCATTCTCATCTTAGGACAGAATTTTCGGAAAACCTAAACATGTATTGGTTCGTTTCTAATTGAGTTTAATTTTGAAATTTCACGTCTCCAATATAAAGAATTCTTACATTTATCAATAGGGTATTATGATGGCAGTAGAAAATAAGAATGGGAAGGTAGTCAGCGAGAGAAATGAGGTCATAGGAAGGTGGAAAGAATACGTTGAAGACTTATATGAGACTAGGGAAAGACCGTGTAGCCTAAATGTTGAAGTAGAAAATGAAGTAGGCGAGGATGATAAAGGATTTAGTATTCTTAGGGATGAGTTTGAAAAGGCTATATCCGAGATTAGAAATGGAAAGGCAACCGGAATAGATAACATACCAATCGAATTCTTTAAAAATATAGGAGACAAGGGAAAGAAAGAATTGTTCCGATTATGCAATGAAATATATGAAACAGGAGAATGGCCAAATGACTTTCTGAAAACGATCATGACACCGATGGCAAAGAAATCGAACCCAAAGAGATGTGAGGATTATAGAACTATTAGTCTCATATCTCATGCAGCTAAAATTCTGCTCCGAATACTGAACAGAAGGTTATATGAAAGAACAAATAAAGAAGTTGAGGAGGAGCAGTTCGGGTTCAGAAGAGGCAAGAGCCCAAGAGATGCAATTGGATTATTAATTGCGATCGGTGAATGATTTATAGAAAAAGGGAAAGAGGTGTATGTTATATTTATTGATCTAGAAAAGGCTTTTGACAGCGCGAATTGGGAATTGTTGTTGGGAGTTCTAACGAAGATAGGGTTGGAATGGAAAGATAGAAGACTAATAAAAAAAACTTATACATGAACCAACAAGTAAGTGTTAGGATAGGAGAAGAACTAACGGAAGAGAGTGCAATTGGAAGGGGAGTTCGACAAATATGCTGCCTCTCGCCAACACTATTTAATGTTTATCTAGAAGAGATAGTGAAAAAGAGTTTACATGATGATGATGGCATTTCGGTAGGAGGTGGAATGATTAAATGCATAAGATTTACAGACAATATGGCGCTTGTTGCAGAATCTGAAAAGAAAATCAATAAAATGTTAGAAAAAATGAGAAAGGGCTTTGAAGAAAATGGGATGAAAATAAATGTTAGAAAGACAAAAGCCATGGTGATTGGAACGAAGGGGTCTGTGTCAAATATAAAATTAGGAGCGAAGAAAACAGAACAAGTGAATAGTTTTCGATATCTGGGTAGTATTCTTAGTAATAACATGAAGTGCGAACATGAAATAAAAGCAAGGATAGGAATGGCGAAAGAAACCTTTAGAAGGAAGAAAAGTCTGTTTTGTGGGACCTTGAATAAAGAGTTGAGAAAAAGACTCATAAAATGCTTCGTGTGGAGTGCTTTGTACTGTATGGGGCGGAAACGTGGACATTACGAAAAGGTGACGAAAATCGACTGGAAGCCTTCGAAATATGGGTGTGGAGAAAAATCTAAAGAATTTGTTGTGTCAAGCCGAAAACGAATTAGAGAGTATTAGAAATGGTGGGTGAGAAAAGAACACTTTTAAATATTATTAGGAAGAGGAAGAGAAACTGGTTGGGACATTGCCTAAGAGGAGATTGTATCATGAGGGACGTCCTAGAGGGTATAGTGGCGGGAAAGAGAGGGAGGGGGTGAAGGAGACTACAATTAATGGATTATATAAAAACAGAAGGATCATACGCGAAGACGAAGAGGTTAGCGGAGGACCGTGGAGCATGGAAGCTTCTCAGCTGCGGCAAGTGACTTGCCAATAAAGGAAGAAGACCTATGATGATGACATTTATCTTTTTCTAAAAATAAATGAAATAAAATACAGTTGAAAAAGTAATGTTATACGAATTACTCCTTTCTTGTTTAGGTGCGGAATTTTCAGAAACTGTAAGAAACATGTTCAGATTATTTTTAATGGTTAGTTTATATGCCTAGTTTCATCTTCCTTACCTCAGGGATTAGCAAGATACACTATCCTATTTACGCCTCTAAGGATACATATTTCCAAAAATCTTTCTTTATCCCTTGCTTTCGTCAAAAAGAGTATTCTTGCTAATTATAGTATTATGGCTTGGTCGATAATGAGTAACTCACTTATATTGTCTTATATACAGTATAGGTTATTATTTTTGTTGCTATTACTTATGATTTGAGAATACAATGCTGCAACTAAAATTGCAGAAACGATCAAAGACATCGCGAATGATGTAGATGTGAAGTATGTAGGGTTTAAGAATGTGGGCGCTTGTTAAAAATGTTGGAACAATTGCCCTAGAGGATCCCAAAACTTTAATTTAGAAAACACAGCGTCTTGTATCATATCCTACTTTATAACACTAGAACGAATACTCTATAAGAACATTGTACTTCTGATAATTTACCTCGCTGAACAGCACTAAATGATCAACGAATTCTAACATGAAATGGAGGATTCACGCAACAAGATCCGCGTTTTCTTGAATTAACTAAACATTAAGTATAATACCAAAGTACCATTATACAGTGAGACTGTAGAAAAAATGAACATTTCCTCTAACAGTTAAAAGAATAGACGCGATAAACTAATAATAATAATAATAATAATAATAATAATAATAATAATAATAATAATAATAATATATAATATATAATATATAATAATAATAATACATACATATATATATATATATATATACATATATATATATATATATATATATATATATATATATATATATATATATATATATATATATATATATATATATATATATTGCAAACTATGGGTAGAGTAATTATTTCGGAGGAGCTAGTTAATTGAAGTGATCCATAAACCGAAAGTGGTAGAAATCAACGTTTTCCAAGTTTTAACGTTGACCACTATAAAACAAAAACGGTTTTCGGCAATCGATTAAGCATTCCAAGAATATTTTTCATCTCCTTTCGTTACCAACCGAATGTAATTAACCCTTCCGGTATTACGTTGAACACAATAAAGCAAAATCGATAAATAGTTACGAGCGGTTTTCTGTAATGGCAAATCCTTTAGATTGGAACTGAAACGAGATTACCGTGAAATAAATTACCACACGCAAATCAAGCCCAAAACTTGGCCAAACTCGAAAAGCAAATGTAGAGACATTAATTAGGTTGAGGGCTGCCCACCACCGAATTTTGTTCCGATTCGGCCAATAGTTATAAAGAAAATGCTGCTGGCTAATTAAGTAGTTATCGAGAAATAAGGTATGAAATGCAACCCGCGTCCACCCTGTTCTTGGCCGAATTTGACCACACAATATGCCAGTACTTATTCCTCAGGGAATGGGCTAGTAGCTCACAAAATTTAGTAAGCATCGGGATAGTATTTAATTTAAAAATAAACTCTAGTAAAACCGTAAGAGGATGACGTAATATGTTCTCAAATAATATGGATACCGGCATTTGTATCGTATTTCTTTCACTTCTGGTATTAATACAGAGATTAGTGTCGAGATGGAATACACTCATGCGGTACTTAATGAATTACATAAAATCCCTTCTAGCTCTCCAATCTACAACACACAATTTATAACCGGAAGTGATTGATATATGCCACTTCTGCTTTTACTATAAAGGTTAGAGTCGAGATAGAACATATTCTTGGGACACTAAATGATTATAGAAAACCGCTTCTCCTTATCTGTTATTTTTCCAATCTATTACGATCAACACTAAAACCTGAAGTAGTTGGATTTTGCTACTTCCGGTTTCGAGTTTAAGTGAGGTATTAACTTACCTGTTCCCATATCGTTAAATTGATTCCATAAAATTGCTTCTCCCTATATCTTATAGTTTATGCTCTATGTAAATTAAATTGAAACCGGAAGTTATAGGTGATTTCTACATTTCCTCTTTATTAGGGTGTTAAGTACGAAGATGAAAGTTACTAATGGAACGCTTTATGGATTGCCGAAAACTGCTTCTTACTATCTATTATCGTTTTCGCTCTATAGTGATCAACGTTGAAACAGGAAATGGCTCAATTCTGTTACTTTCAGAATTTACTAGCTTGTTAAATGTGAAGAAGGTTATCCTTGAAAAGTTTAATTGATTGCCAAAAACATCTTCTCGTTATCTATTATCGTTTTTGCTCTATAGTAATGAGTGTTAAAACTTGAAATGGCTCATTTCTACCATTTCCAGTTCTACTAGAATGTTAAGAATAAGAATAGAGATTCCATTGAAACGTATAATCGATTGCCCAGAACCGCTTTTCGCTATCCATTATCGTTTTTGTTTTTTATCCATCAACGTTAAAACCTGAAAAACATAATTTCTACCATTTTGTTTATCGAATCACCTCTATTAATGAACTCTCTCGAGATAATCACACTATCTACTAAATACTTATTGAAAAATAATAATAAGAAGAAAAAGAAGAAGAAGAAGAAGATTAGAAAATTCGTAACCTTTCAAATGTTATCTTTCGAAGTAACAGACGTATGTATGTACGTACCTACTAACATTACGATATTACAAGTGTTCCACTACGTGATCCTAATAATAATAAAATCTTAAAGAGGATCATGTTATATTTTGTGTAGTGATTTGGGAACCAGAAGCTCTAGTATATTTAGTTCACTTCCGATTTGAGTAATTGGATCACTGCCGGGATGGAATATACTCTTGGAGCACTTAATGAATTACTAAAAAAGCCTTCTCGCTATCCATTTTATAACGCTCTATGTTATAACCGGAAGCGATTGATTTCTACCACTTCAAGTTTTAGTAGAAAGATTAGAGTAGAGATAGAACATATTCTTAGGACACTTAATTGATTACAGAAAATAGCTTATCGCTAGTTAGTTTCTAATCTATACCAATCAACACTAAAACAAGAAGTAGTTGGGTTTTGCTACTTCCGGTTCGATTAGAAGTTTAATAGAGATGATACCTGTTCCTACAACGCTAAATTAGTTCCCAAAAACAGTTTCTATAACTTATAGTTTTTGCACTATATAGATTAAATTGAAATTGGAAGTTATAGGTAATTTCTGCCACATCTTTTTCCCTAAGGTGTTAATTATGAAGAAGAAAGTTATTCTTGAAACTATTTATCGATTGCCGAAAACTACCTCTTACTATCTATTACCCTTTTCTCTCTATAGTGATCAGCGTTAAAACCGGAAATGGTTCATTTGTACCAGATCATGTTTTACTAGAGTGTTAAGGGTGAAGACGTAGATTAATCTTGAAACGCTTTTTCGATTATCCATTCTCGATGGCTCATTCGTACCTCTTCAGGTTTTATTAGATTATTAAGAATGAAGATGAGAGTTGGCTATGAAACGTGTAACCGATTGCCAAGAACCGCTTTTCCCTATCTACTACCGTTTTTGTTCTATAATGATCAACATTAAAACCGGAAATGACTTATTTCTACAACTTCCGGTTGGTGAATCTTCTCTATTAAAGAACTCCCTCGAGATAATCATTGTATCTTTCTATTGCAAAAGCAATTTAAAAATTCGCATCCGTCCAAATGTCATCGTACGGAGTAAGGGACGAACGTATGTACAAATATTACGATGTTACAAGTTTCACTACGTAATCCTAATAGTAAAACAGTAAAGATTTACCTAATATTTTCTAAATTGATTTGGAAACCAGAAGTTGTAGTATATATTTTTCTCAGTTCCTAGTTGAGTAGAGTGATTACTGTCGAGACACACTCTTGGGCACTTAAAAAATTTCCCATTCTATTCCCTACTCGCTATATATTCTATAACACTCAATGCTTAAACTGGAAGTGATTGATTTATGTCACTTCCGGTTTGAGTAGAAAGATTAAAGTCGAATTAGAAACTTCTTGGAACACTTAATTGATTACTGAATCTTCTCGCTATTTATTACGGTTTCTAATCTATTGTGATCTACACTAAAACCGGAAGTAGTTGGGTTTTGCCACTCCCGGTTTATTTAGAAGTTTAAGAGAGGAAACGATACTTATTCCCACAACGCTAAACTGATACCCCAAAACAGCTTATCCCTATGTAGATTAATTTGAAGTCGGAAATTATAGTTAATATCTACTGCTTCTAGATTTACTAGGATGTTAATGATGAAGATGAAAGTTATCCTTGACACGCTTTATCGATTGCCGAAAATTGCTTCTTGCTATCTTTTACCGTTTTTGCTCTATAGTGATCAACAATAAAACCGGAAATGTCTCATTTATACCACTTCCTGTTTTACTATAGTGTTAAGAATGAATATGGGAGTTGTCCTTGAAACGTTTAATCGACTGCCGAAAATCGCTTGTCACTATCTATTACAGTATGTGCTCTACAGTGATCAACGTTGAAACCGGAAATGGCTCATTTACACCACTTTCTGTTGACTAAATAATCTCCGTTAACAAACTTCCTCGAGATAATTAATCTATTTATCTATTTCAAGAAACAGAATTAAAAAATTCGCATTCGTTCAAAAGTTATCGTGCGGAATGTTACGGTAAGTTCCACTAAGTGGTCGTAATAAATACTTCATACCCCCGACCCCGCCACACACACACGCTAACTTATATACACCCGAAAGTATATCTGGTAGATCCCAATGCCCATGCCGGTAGCTGGAAACAGAGAGAGAATCGTATTGCACCTTTACACAGAACGCGCAATTACTCAGAACATCAATTAAAAAAAGAAAAAAAAAAAAGATTAGTTGTAAATACAACTTTCAAAGATTGGTACCACTGCTGCAACATACATAAGCAATTCGTCCATAATGATTGATTCGTAAAATGATGTATATGGGTTTCTTAATGACAGTGTAATAAAATGCCTTCAAATTGACCACAAAATAAAAAGATAAATTTCTCTCTCAAATTTTATAAAATCGAAGTTGATGGTCATTATGAGAACATGCAAACAAATATTAATATACTCCAAGCTTTCCACTGCATGCCAGAAAGCTTCGGATCATATTTGATGTCATAATCATAAGCAGATGTAAATATATATTCAACCATTCAACCATTCAACCGCTCTCAGATCGAACGTTTCGCTCTCTCTTTCTCTCTGTATATATATATCCTCACGGCATTGTCAAGGCTCTATATTTGTATTTTACATTTAAAGTTGCAACCGGGTGTTTCTGGCTACCGTATTCGGTAGCCCGATCATCACCCCTGTTCTTCGCGCGCAGAGTCATTCGAAGAACTGAAAATGTACTCAGTACACAAAAAGTTTATAGTTGTGAACTCGGAAAGCCTGGTACTTCTGCTTGTCAAGGTCAAAAAGTTGGAGAAAAAAGGATGTGTAGAATGTAAAGAGGGTGCAACAGTGACTGATACTTGTAAGAACCATATTCATTTGTAGTTCATGCACATTCCGCCTGTAGCGCTACTATGGCACAACGTATATTGTAACTGTATAACTCTTGAACACCGCTTGTAGGTCTATTGGCGTAAGTGACATCCGAAACTATGTTGTAAGCTCTGACTGCGATAAGGCACTGCGGTGCTGCTTTTGCTTTTCTTTTTTGTCCTGTGTCATTTGTGAGACGGCAAGCATGTTGTTTTTGCTTGTTACACGCGCTGAACCAGTTCCTGCGGAGCGAAGTATTTAAGAAGTTAACTACATATTCTTGTTTTGCAATAAAAATATGATAAATACTTTGAATTATAATACGGTTTTAAATTGGTTAACTGTTAAAAGAATACGAAAACAAAGCTGTACTTGTAAATGTATATTAGTCGAGGGCGCAGCACGTAGCCAGGATTTCGTGAAGGAAGGGTCCGTGACATGAAATACTGTGGTCATCGCAAAAGGGGCTCGATCACTCTAAACTATTTTACTGGATTATATATTGGTTCGTTTAGCCAAGATTTCGTAACAGGGGCGGGGGGAGGAATGACATGAAATTCTGAAGACCCAGTACCTCGATCACTCTAAACTATTTTACTATCAACATATATTGGTTTGTTAGGACAATGAGGATATGTTGGCAAGTATTTTAATAACAAACTATGAACAAATTTCGAGCAAAATAATAAAAAAATATTGAAAAAAATTTTGCAATATTTACGTTCTTCTCGTGTTTATTCAAATATAACAATTTTCCTTTCGTTATGACCTCAACTATTATAAAAAGTACATAATGAATACTGTCTTGTATTATAAATAAAATAAAGAGTTTGTTTTGTGTTTGTCGGTCTGTCTGTCTGTAGTAGTATTGACTCCTTATGTCAGGAGGTGCCAGTATGTCTGGAGAAGTTTTTTAATCCTTGGGATAGGTATACAGGTATATACGGGCTTACGATAGTTTTTTATATACTTAGAGGGACTTTTTTACCAGTTTGTGGACCGATAATGACATAATTTACCTATAATTCAGCTGATTTTTTATTAAATAAATACAATTCATTTTTTATCACTCTACAAAAACCCCTATTTGTTTTTTATTACTCCACAGAAAGCTCTGTTTATTTTTATCAGTCAACAGAAACCCCTGTTTATTTTTCATTAAGCAATAGGAAGTTTTATTTATTTTTTAACAGTGCTCAGAAGCACTGACTGTTTTTTATTTATCACGTATGTGTGACCTTTGCGCTGGCGCCATTACCGTCGCGATTATCCCGTCCGCCCGCTTTGTATATTTGCCGCTCGGTAGCCGTGGACGCTAACGGTATTTTCCTTTATAGATACCGGCACACTTTGTATGTTTACCCAATATTCTAACTTAAGTAAGAAGAGAAAGTTTACTTACCTTTGATAATACCGCCGCTGGTGTTTATTTCCTGGTTGCTGCCATTGCTTCATTGATGATGACAATCTTTTTTATGTCGTAGAAGAACTTGTTGTGCGAACAAAGAAATATTGCGATACCGCATTTTGTAATTTCATTTTTTTTAACAATAGTTTCATTCCCATCCAATGGATGGGCGGGCCGTAGAAGGCAACACCTTCTCTGTGACCAGAGATATTTTCAACTGTTTTGATTTATAGGACATGGAGAATGATTTCAGGCTATATATTAATGTGGATTGAAGTAGGGAACTAATAGCAAAATCAAGTTGACGAGTATGTGTCAGAGTAGGCTATAGTGGTAAAATGTTTGTTGAGCACATGTACGGAGGTTATGGGCAATATATATGTTGATTTTCGTGGTAGATACGGCGGTCAGGATTATACTGATCTATGGCTTCGGTACTTTCGTATATTGCTAAGAGATGATCCAGTGGTGGGTAGGCATAGCGTGGTACAGCAGGAACTTGGTCTAAGAGCTCATGGACGATGGGATGTGCCAATTGGATTCGTGTTGCTATGTAGCGTTGGCGTAATGGTGGAGGTGTGGCAAAATGGTTGGAAATTGCGCACGACGATATATTTCAGCAGTTGGAGTATCGAAAGCGAGAGAGTAGGCCAGACGTAAGGCATGTCTTTCGAGAACATTCAGACGCTCATAGTAAGTTGGTGCTGCTGATAACCAGGCAAGATGTCCATACGTGAGTGCTGGGCGTACAAAGACTTTATATGTTAGCAGTAGTAGTTTTGTATTAAGACCCAACGTGGTGCCTTTAAGGTTTCGTAAAAGGTTCAAACGGCGCCGGATATTAGCTTCTAATTGTTTCAGATGTGGCTTCCAAGTGAGATGTTTGTCGAATATTACACCCAGATATTTGAGACTGTTTTGAATTGGCATTGGAGAGTCAAAAAGGGTTAAATGTAGACGTTACGGGTTGCGACTGTTACAGTATTTATTGCGTTTGAGCCCAAAGAGAGTCATTTGAGTCTTAGTTGAATTCAGCTTGAGCTTCCATTTCAGGCATCATGTAACTAGTTTTTCCAAAGGTGGTTGTAGGAGTTGATTAATGCGATCCACAGAAGATCCCAATGCTACATAAGCGGTATCATCAGCAAATTGTAAGGCATATAGTGGGGGTTGAGGCTGAGGCATGTCGGCTACATAAAGAATACATAATAGAGAAGATAAAACAGATCCTTGGGGTACACCGGCGCGGAGGTGAAAGATGTGGGACTTTGCCCTGTTGATCTGAACGAAAGCCTGGCGGTGATGTAGAAAATTGGCTATTAATCGGACATAGCTGTTAGGAAGCAGACGTTTGAGTTTATAAATTAACCCCTCATGCCAAACAGTATCGAACGCCCGTTCAATATAAAAGGAGATCAAAACAGATGGTAAACGCTTATTAAAATGGTTGACTAGTAGTGTAGAAAGTTTGAGTAATTGGTCAGCAGTGCTATAGAGTGGACGGAATCCAGCTTGAATAGTTGGTAGTTTGTTCGTGAGTTGTAGATAGTGATGTAGCCGTTTTACCATAATGCGTTCTAGTGTCTTGCTAAACACGTTAGTAAGGCTAATGGGTCGGTAGGATGACACAGCAGTTGGATCTTTGCGAGGTTTTAGAAACAACACAATTTTAGCAATCTTCCATTTAGTTGGAAAGTAGCCTGCAGATAAAATAGTTGTATACAAAGAAGCAAGTAAGACTAGAAACGCCACAGGTGCCTTAAGCAGTTGACGATATGTAATTGAGTTGAGCTGTGTTGCTACGGCATTTAAGAACAGCTGTAATATCATCTGATGTTATTGGAGCAGTGAGCTGATTTGTGCGATCAAGGTGGTAGTTGAAATCAGGTTGAAATGATGGCTGCACTAGAGAACCAGTGTGTGAGATATGGGTATCTGTAGGACAAGTGAACAAGGGTGTAGGGTGTGGAGTGAAGACTCCCTCAAGATATGTTGCGAAAGCAGTTGCCTTTTCTGCATCCGTCGTTGGTACTTGGCCAGCAACCATCATCAGCAGCTTGGCTTGTAATTTCATGTTTTAGGATATATTTATAACCTCGCTTGACTTTTTGATTCAGATTATTATTAAACTTAATAAAATAATAATTCATTGAGTGAATATATGAATTTGATATTGTAATTTTATGAAACGTATAAATATTGTGCCTTTATTAATATTTTATTTTTATACATATGAAGCATATGTATTCTTCCTTTATCTTATACAGAATGCACATACTTTAGTAAAATGTACGTAAACAAATATATATAATAGTATATGAAGCATATGTATTCTTCCTTTATCTTATACAGAATATACATACTTTTTGTATGAAGTACCTTTTTAATTTTATAGGATGTAGAAATTAAAGGCATGAATATAGTTTAAAAAATTTTATTGTAAAAATAATGATAAAAAATTATATACCAGAACAAAAAATAAAAAAATTGTAAATATAATAAAATAAAAATGTAAAATACATAATAAAAAATTAAAAATTGAATGTAAATAATAAAAATAAAAATGTAGATATATATAATAAAAATAAAAATTGTAAAATATGTAACAACTTATTGAATATAATGATATATACAATGTTCTATTGATATTTGTATTTGTACTTGATTAATAAATATAATTTAATATTTGAAATATGGTATTTATGTTATATGGAAAGCAATTTACAATATAGAAAAACTATTTACAATATATAAAAACTTTACATTATATGAGAAAAAACTATTTACTATATGAGAAAATGTATTTACAATATATAAAAAACTATTTGCAATATGAAAAATCTATTTACAATATATGAAAGTGTATTTACAAAATTTATATAATATATGAAAAAAATCTATTTACAAAATTTATATAATATATGAAAAATTTATCTACAAAATGTATATATTATTTACAAAACCAAGGGTGTCTTTGCAGGGATGAGATGGCTACGTACTTATTGGTGTTTTGGTAGGCGATGAAAAGTTTGTGAGAAGAGGTTCATGTAACTTAACCGGGAATAAATTCAATTATAGCATGTTTAAGGACAGGATGTAGCATTATCATAATGTTTCCTTCCACATTTACTCATTGAACTATTTACATTTAAAGCTATATTTTATCTAAGTAATATGTACAACCCTTTCACACACTCACACGTACGTTTTTTACGAACCATAAACACGACTAAAACTTTACCCGCAATAACCATATGGTAATGTCCTATAGTCCGTCTCACTGTCATCATTAAGTCAACGTCTTTTGTTGCCAACTTTTTGATGAGTCTTTGTCTCAGGTCTGGACACAATGATAAACCCTTTCTTACGAGCAATTCTCCCTGGGATGTTTAACACTCTCTTTTCAATTTTTCCGCGAACTAATTTATAGAAATGACCGAAATTTATTTCTTGTAACGCGCGATAGTCTGAAGTGATTCCCCGTATCTTATATACATAGTCTACTTTACCCGTCCCAATTCCTTTCATACGATAGCTATAATTTTTTGGTCCCAAACCTATAAACGCGTTAATTTCCCACCCTTCCGGAACTTCGTCTGTTAGCTCTCCCAGGTAGGAACCCAACGCAAGCTTAGGTTTTTCATTGCGCCGCTGAATAAACATAATAATATCGGTGTCACAGTATAATGTGTCCTTTGGTCCTACAGTTGTCAACAAATCGTAAAGCTTTAGCCGCGCCCATTATGTAATGAACGCAGCAAGCACAACGTTTGAAAACTTTAACGGCTTATTTTCGTTTTCAACGTTTTTGTATGTGACAACAGCATGTTTTCCCCAATGACTAGTACGCTTTGTACTTCGTACTGTGCTGCCCATAGATAGCCGTAAAGCTTTTCCGGCGTGTCAACAACCACTGATTGTGACCAAGCCGTTCTTTTCCCCATTTGCCGTAGAGCGAATTGAGGAATAGCTTGGCTATTAACCTCAAGCCAGGGTTCAATCCAATATTTTTTTCATCTAACTGTATGCCTTCGTTGGCATAATATTCTGCAATATATTTATTTTCATCTCCTTTGCTTTTGCACCAAGCAGGAAAACCAGACGCTTCCTGCTTTAATTTCAGGAAGGAATTCACATAGTCATGGAAAAGACTATCTGAATTTCCCTCCTCAGAACCGACTAGTTCGAATTCCCAGATTTCATTAATTTGCAAAATTTTATATCCGCTTTGTAGTGCTCTATGCAGCTCAGGGGTACAATACGTGTCTTTTAAGGCACGTTCGGCATCACTATGTCTGCAATTGTTGACATTACTTTCTTCCATACACGTGCGACATAAGCCAAACATAAGTCTACCGTTACACGTATACTTCAACACCGGAAAAAAGATGGGGTAAGATGGTGATTTAACCAGCCCGTGAATACTTTCCACTTCTGGAAAGTCCGGCCCCTTATGCATTTTAGGCTTCCCTACAGGCATCGGCTTACGAGCCATCACATATGGATATAACGATGTTACATCCAGATACTGAATTGTTTCGTCATTGCTACATTCGTACAATGCATTAAAGCATTCAATACAACCACCATGAAAACGTTCTTTAGGTGCAAGATGATTCACAAGGTCCTTACACTGAGTTTTGATAAACTCTTGTAATTTTTTGTCGTTTTTCACCATGCTGTCCCATTCACATTCCCATATCTCAACAACATTGAGATTTAATTTTTTTAGAAAAGCGGTTTTTGTGATCGTATTTTCATACCGTTCCTGAATTGATGTAGCATAACTAGAGGAACTGTCAAGAGACTGATCCCGAAGCGTTGTATAACACTTCAGGCACCCGTGGAAGTAACACCCATTAAATTCGTATGCAGTTTTTGTCAGGTTATCAAACCCATCGACCTTATACTTACCAAAAGATCGTTCGAATCCATTCCCAGACGTTGAATTATTTTTCCTTCGGTACGTTCCAAATACAGTAACCAATACATTGCTTTTAAGCTCTGCTGGTTACGATGATCGAAGCCGAGAGGAGGAATAACTGGAATTGTCTCTTCAGGTTAGTATGTAGACAGATAAGTTAGTATAGCCAAACTTGCAATAGTGGACGAAGAAATAAAACATTGAGTACCGTGACTTTTTCCTCGATCAAGTTTGAAAACTTGATGACCGCTTCAGCGAGGATTTTAACATCGTTGCGGCAATACATTACCATCTCCTTGTGGAGATCATACTGCTCACCACTCAAAGCACGTTGCTGGTGCCAGGTGATTAATTGCTGTCGATCGAAAGAATTCATACTATCAGGATCAAAAAACCTAAGATCCGGAATCTTACCTACATAATTTAGATTTTCGAACGTATTAATATGGGAAATATGCCTTTCGTAAATTACCGCGCAAGCCTAAAGTTTCAGGTAATTTTGACAGCTTAATACCCATATAGTGGTAAGTATCCCGTAAAATAATTTTATTACCAAGCCGCATTTCAATAATTTTTTGACCCTGCATAATAAGTGTGGGAGATAAGCAATGTTTCTCTATTAAATTCCTACAACTGAACTGGACATCATAATTAGAACCATTGTGCGAAAGCACAATGATTTTTTGAAACTCTGGACGAGGCATTAATACGAAATTAATGAACTCATCGATCGTTGAAAAGTCAAACTCACGTTTTCCCTGTTCATTTCCACAAAGAATGGATCATCCAGCTCTGTGTCCTTGCAAGCATGACATATATTCCTGCAAACCACATAGTTAACGCAGTGTTCTTGTTCCTCACATTCATTTTTACGAAGTAACATCGTTTCCACATCAAATACGATATACAGGAACCTATCAATATGTGAATGACTGGACTTCTGAACATAACAAATATGGTCAGTGTCTACATGCTTATCACAATACTTACACAAACGCTCACCACATTGATGCCCAGATTTCCTACGACGTAAATTGTACATTTTAGCACACTCGGGACAAAACCGCTTTGTTTCACATAAACTCTTGTCACGTCCAATTACACGCTTATGATTCGTAAAGCATTCAGCCGAAGTAAACAATCTATGACAATCATTACACTCCCGTTTAATATCATCAGCACATACATCGTGGTACACTTCGCATGCACTGCACTTAGCATCACATTTATGGTATCATGCATGATTATATTCCTGTAAACAATGCTTACAATATCCTTCTTTACCCAACAGAGAGGTAATGCATTTAATTAATTCATAATGGCCCTTCTCGTAAGGATAAGGATTTGTTTTTCTGCTTTTACTCCCGGATAAATTACACTGTACTCCCGGTTCATGGAGTTCCTTTCATATACCACGATTTGGTAGTTGGGTGCCAGGTATTGTTGAAATTTTTCCACATCATCAACTGTACAACCATTTTGATGTTCAATGGTAACATCAGCATCATCACACAAATCCTTGGCTTGCTTGAGTAGACGTTCCGGGTGTTTATTTAATTCATATACCTGCTGACGATTATGCTTGGCCTTTGCCATCCCAAGGATGATGCTCTTGGGAAGGCAGTATATGTCCTTATTTAACGGGATGGTACTTTGTTCATGGTGTGTAGTAAGATCAACGTACTTATTAGTGCCACGTGTTCGACCTCTTCCCTTGCGAGGATTTACAGCATGTATCCTAAAGATTACTGAATCCCCGAAAAGGAAGTGTTCATTAGTATTAAGTACGTTCTCTACTGATCTAAAAAGGCCTGCGGGTTCAATTCCTTCTTAGGACGCCACGTCATGTATACTGGCTAGTTTATCGTCGAGGCAGAGCTCTCGATAACCATACCAACATACATGTCATCGTCAACGTCGTTTAACGCATGCTCTTGTACATACTCAAAGAGTTTCTCCAAATAAACAACCGGGTCTTCGATTCCTATGTTACGCATTCGTTTTATAGTAATGTCCTTTCCCCGCAAGCCAAAGTATGGATAATGTTTGGTTTTACTACCAATGATGGAAAAATTATCATTCGTTCCAGCACCATACATTTGATTTTGTGGTGCATAACTAGGATCTGGCAAATTTACAGGTTCACCCATGAACTCGACAGAGTCATCTACAGTTAAACCAGAAGTCTTCCCTCCAGAAACAAACTCTCTAAATTTTTCACGCGCCAATACCCGGATGTTATCTTGACAAAAGAAGCCCGTACGATATAAATCAATAACATCCTTCGCGGACTAACATTTTGCTAAAATAACAACAGCTTCATGTCCAAAATGCGCCAATAATGCACGTAGTAAACGCGGGTATTGCTCGTTATACACACGCACCCCTAATGCGAGACATTGCGTCACCAATACCCACGTAAAGAAAACTTCTCCGCATTATTATATCCACGAGATTCCAACATCTGCAACACAGCTTTAATTGTGTTGGTGCCTTCGTACGATCTAACAGATGCCATTGCTGAATCTAATTTAAAGAAACAATTAATTAGTTATTTCACCTTATTATCAAATATAGTATACACTAATTTATATCTCTCGGATATTTTAATTTACTTTTATCTGTAAACTTTAATTGCGGTATCTTCCTAAAAGACTGTTTACACCTCAAAGTACAAAAACAAACTGAACTATGTTTTGCGTAAAATTTTATAGACACTATTCCTTCGATCACGGCCGCTTCCAAAAATCTTCTAACATAGAACCAACGGAGCGATGTTAGCTCCACGAGTAATTATATCGCATGGTTTCCAATTGTTCTATGGACTCTATTTATACTTTCCAGGATTCACACCCATTTATTTATTTGTATTCAAAAGAACACGTCCGCACAATGGAACTGCTTTCTGTAGAATGACCAATTAACGATTCAGAGCTTCCTATATACACGCAGATATGGAAAATTCCCAGAATTTTATGCGAACTTTCCTGACAATGACTGACTTATAATTTACCAGGTAATTTCCTCGAAGATACTGTTTAATTTTAGCAGCTAACAACACTTTCCGATAACTAATTGCACCCCGTAGTATAAACCAGGAACGTCTTCACGATTTTAATAATTCTTCACTAGTGACTGAGAGCTCAACTTTACCTGTCTTATATACACGAAAATATTGTAACTTTCACACGAAGTTTTCCGAACATTAACGAAATTTTCCGAAGTTTGCCGAAGATTGCCGATACTTTTTAAAATAGCAATCCTAAACTAACACTGTTTATTAAAATATAATTAAATGTTTATCAGCAAATTCTAATAACTGTAACGTAGTAAGTTTTTTAGTTTACAGAATCGTCAAATCCACTCACAGTTTCCGATAACACTCAATGATAAAATTCTGTAATATTTATCTAACTGTTTTGCAATTGCAGCACACAACGTACAAACAAAAAACGTCTTCTATACTGATTCGCCGCGGCTTGCTGCGCTCTATTTATACTTTCGGAAATGAAATATCGTACCCAAATGCATTTAGTTTGTAATCTTGTACCCAGATACACTTACGTTAAAGTCTCGTACCCAGATAATTTAGTTTATAATCTCGTACACAGACTGATTAATCATGCATCAACGAAACTATTTTCTAAAGTAATTAGTAATAATGCTATTTTACAAACAGTATTATTTAAAGTATATTAAATTGCGGTATTTAATTCTTACTACATTCTCGAAGTTTCCCGAACTTAACCGAATGTTTCCGAATATTTAATTTTCACCGACATTAATATTTTCATATTTGAAAGAGAAGACCTATGATACAAACATTTAAAGAATAAAAATCACAATCATTTCAAAATAACATTGGGAATAAAAGGAACAAAGTAATAATAAACAGAAATACAATTTAATAAAAATAACATAGTAAAGAAAACATTAAAGAAGAAATAATTTAGCAAAAATCAATTAAGAAAAAAATAAAAGGTTAGAAAAAGGTTTATAACAGTTTATGACCCAAAGCATCAGAACTTTATCAGACAAACAATATAAAAAATAGTAGAGATTTAAAGAATATAGATAATTAATCCACATAGGTTAGTAAAACCATATTTAATTAAGCCAATTATTAAACAAACGATAGCATAGAAATAGCAGATTTTAAAAATACTTAGTTAATGTAGTTTTATTCAACAAAGATTAGCAAAAGATAACATTAGGATAGTTAATTGATACAAATCGAAGTTAAAGGCAAAATAGGAACCAACAAAACATATCACAACAACAAAGAAATTAATAGAATAGCAATAGTATAAAAATAACAGAGAATAAACAAACTTGAAATCAAATAAGAAAAAAGAAATTTCGTTAGGAAAAAACAGTTAATTTAAACAAATTATTTAGCAGTTCACAACTTTTAAGAAGTTTTGAAACATTTAACAACTATTTTAAACGTTCACACAAATAATTAACACTGAGTTTATTTTAGTACACTCACATATTGTTCGAACATCTTAGATTGTTGAGAGTTTGTGTAACAAACGAACGAATAAAATAATTAGAATCATAGATTGTTCAGAGTTTCAGTTCATAGGAAGCGTACGAATTAAAATTGTAAAGTATCATAAAATGTATAAGTAAACAAAAGTAACACACACATTAAATATTTTTCTGATAATGTAGTTTTTATAATACAATATTTTAAATTCTGTTTTAATGTATTTTGTAACGCATGATTTATTTATTACTAAAAATATTATTTACTTGTAATGTTAGTTTTCATTAGGTAAATGTTAATAATAATTTTATCTTCTACTTTGATAGCCATTTATATTCTAACTGATAAAATGAAGAATGTCTTGTAATTGTAAAATTTTCATATTTCTAATTTACTTGTGTCGATACTTTGAAATTGTTATACGTATAAAAAATGTATTTACATTATACAAAATTAAAAAATACAAGTTTAAAAACGAACATGTAACTTTCAAAATTAAAATTCAATTTACGAAAATGAAAATACAATTTTCAAAATTAAAAATACAAGTTTAGAAAAACAAAGATGCAATTCTAAAATTAAAAAATGCAATTTGTAAACAAAACCTGTAACTTTGAAAAATAAAAAATGTTTTGAAAAAAAATTCTGCACACGTTCATGAAAGTGTGTTCATTGTAATATTCAATTCTTCATAATTATGTTTTTTTTGGTGTAATTAATCTTCTTATATACTCTTTATATTTCATTTTTCATTAGATTAAAATACTGTTTCTATTAGTTCATTTATATAAGTATCAAATATTTTATTTCTATTTATTAGCAAGTTTTAAAGATTAACAAAAATGTATATGAACACTTACCGCCGCTGTGAAGACAGGAAATCCTTATTTAACTGTTCTTAGATGTCAAATATAATATGAGAAGTGGTAAATTCACAGTTGAGGATGAAACACTTGAATGCTGTAATAATAAAGAAAGATAATATTACTTTACATGAAATTATATTTCAGTATAGAAAAGTGAAAATGTGTATTACTAAACTGTAGAAATTAATTTGCAAAAATTTAACTATGTTGCGTGCTACAAAAAAATTTCAAGAGGTGTAACAAAACTGCATGCTGAAAAAAATTTACATGTATATTATGAACAAAAAATAAAATTCAAAGAAAAAAATGTATGCAAGAAAAATTTATCAGTTGTTAACAAAAAACATTACGCAAAACAAATGCACGCTCTCAAAAAATAAGTAATGCAAAATTATTTCTTTCATAAAGTAATCTGCATGTTACAAACTGTTACAAAATAATGCACGCTTTCAAAAAATAACTGATGCAAAATAATTCTTTCAAAGTAATCTGCATACTACAAACTTTGCTATGTATTCCTTCGTTTGCTGAGCAAACTTGTTAACTTAAATTTGATCGCTTGCTAAGCAAGCTTAGTACACTTACAGTGTGAACTTACAAAAAAAATTCTTAAGCACAAACTATTATGTAAGTTGTGAATGATACATACTTTACTTCTGTGAACTTTGATACTTTGTAATTCTGAATTTCGCTGCAACTTTTACTCCAATTAGTTGCCCTGGAACAAAGAAACATTACTAAGTAACACTTGAAATTTATTTTCCTAATCATTTTTATGATTCGCTTCTAAAGGAACTTGACATGGTTCGCTTCTTGCAGAAGCTCGTTTTTTGGATCGTTTATTTTTTTATTGGTTCGTATGCCAGAACATACTCCTAAGAACAGCTACCATGTGAACTATTAAATAATTATTTATACTCTCCAAATAAATTACTCGAACATTTCATGTGAGCATACTAAAGATATTCCGAATATTAAGATTGCGTAAAACAACTATGCTGTGAATATTAGAATGTTTAATCAAACTAACTCATCATAAGCTAACCTTTCTTATATGTTTGACTATTTCTATTGATCTTTCAATGTTCCTTTTTTATATGTTTGACTATTTTTACTTTGTTTTAAATGTTTTTTCTTATATATTTGACTATTTCTATTTGGTCTTTCAATGTCCTTTCTTATATGTTTGATTATTTCTATTTGGTCATTCAATGTTCTTTCTTATATGTTTGACTATTTTTACTTGGTCTTTCAATTTTCCTTTCTTAACTTCAGCGGATCATTTTCTGTGAAAACTTCTTATTAATTTAACTTCTCGTAATAAATTACTCAAACACTTACAGTGTGAACTTACCAATTATTTATGTTTTCCTTTCTTATCTTTTACCGATCGCTTGGTACACAAGTTCAGAGCAGCTACGCTGTGAACTATTAAAATATTCATTCTCTTCTAATAAATTATCCGAACAATTCGTGTGAGGATGCCAATTATTTATACTCTCCTAATAAATTAGTCGGAACTACTTATTTTACTATTTCGTATTATTTTCAATAATATTCTTGCAGCAACATAATTGCCCTATTTAAGTAATTTATTACAAAGGAATAAAAAATATCTTTGATAGCAGAAAATATCTTGCTCCTCTGGTACTTTTGGTTGGTACTTCTCGATACTTTTAGTACTACACCAGTAATAATGGTATTGCCACAAGAGGGTTACCTAAAATATAACATAACATGTGTTAGAACATATGCTGTAGTATATAGTATAAACCCTTATACCTACCTATATATCTATATTTACATTAGAGATATAAGTATATCTATAACTATATCTATATCTATATCTAAAAGTATATCTATATCTATCTATAACCATAACTATATCTATATCTATCTATATCTATATCTATATTTAATTATATCTATAACTATATATCTATATTTACATTAGAGATATATGTATATCTATAACTATATCTATAACCATATCTATCTTATATGTTAGTATACTATATGGTATGCCTAATATAAGATAGAAGAACATGATATTGAGTGTATCTAAAGATACATATTTCTGAAATATGTATAAATCATTTGGTTCTGTTAGAATTAAATTAAGTTTTCAAATATCAGTACTAAGATACTCGGAAGAGGCGGATTTCGTTCAAGAAAAGGTATACAGGAGATGTTGATGGAATTTTGATAAGTTACGAGTATTGTAATAAGAAACCTAAAGGAAACATTTATAAAAAACGTCTACGAAAACAGAGTACAAAAATCAATACAAAGAAAAAAACAAAGGCAAGCATAAGAAGAAAACATCATAGAAAAAACATGCATAAAGACAAATGACAATACAACAAATTTGGATTATACACAAACAGAAAGCTTCTGCTATATACAGAATGATAAAAGACATATGATAGCTAATGTCAAATACCTTGGGTTAGGTTAAAGAAGTTATAATACAATAGCAGACAAACATCTTGAAAAATACAAGTAGTAGTGCTAATAATAGCAAATAGCAGAAAAAAACAAGCAAGAAAAATACTAAACATAATAGAATAGTACTCAAGCAAGTTAAGAAACTCTACTAGTAGTGCTAATAATATCAAATAGCAGCAGAAGCCACGCAAGGAAAATACTAAACAAAAAAGAATATCGAGCAACCATTTTAAGAAATATATAATGGTAGCACAATAATGAACACATACACCAGTGTTAAAATCATCTACAAAGAGGCGCACAATTGGAAATTCTAAGAGACGTCTAATAATAGAATTGGTAAGAGACATACAATAACAAACAGGGAGGCAGAAAACCTTTTCAAATAGCTTAAGGTTAGTTCAGGATATGGACATAAATTTGTGTATGCATTAGTTAAAAGCATCATACTGGTTTAGCATTAATTAAGAACTAGCGAACTAATTAGTTAGCAAGTAAAAGCAGGACATGAGCTTAAGTCAATTAGTTTTAAAAAACATTTAAAGCTTAGCTGTTGTTCTGTATGGCTGCAAAACATGGTCACTTAGTCTGAGGGAAGAATATAAACTAAAAGTATTTGAAAACAAGATCCTGAGACAAATATTCAGTCCTAAGAGAAACGGAAATGGAAAATGGCGAAGACTTCATAACGAGGAACTACGTAATTTATATGGTTTACCCAACATTGTTAGAATCGTCAAGTCTAGGAGGCTTAGGTGGGCAAATCATGTAGCTAAAACGGAAGATAGTAGAAATGCTTTCAAACTCTTGACTGAAAGACCAGTCTGAAAACAACCATTAGGAAGACCTAGGCGCAAATGGGAGGAAAATATTAAGATGGATCTCGCAGAGATTGGAATACAAAGTAAAAATTGATGCAATTAGCTAAGGATAGAAGTCAGTGGAGAGCTTCTGTGAACCTCAGGGTTCCATAGACCATAAAGTTAGTTAGATAGTTAAAGCTTAGCTGCAGACAAGATCTTAAAAGTATAAATTAATTCAAAACAAATTATTCAGATCATGACCATAATATCGTATTGGCGTTTATTAAGTATTGTAGGTCATTGGCAGTTGACGACTGAGGCAAAGCACAAATACAATAAATTAAATTTAGTTCACATTAACAGCAGGAATAAAAGTAGCGACAGCAAAGTAAAAGAGGAAATCAGGTAGTACAACAAACAGAAAGAAAATATTTAGCGGTTCATACCATGGAGTCGCTGAAGGACAGATATATTACATAACAAGTAAAGGTGGGTGGTTTAATCAAACAGAAACAAGAATATGTTAGCTAAAGCATATTAGGGAAGACCAAAGAAAGAGCGGATCAGGATGTAATTTATGTAAAATATAATTGGAAGGCCATCAAAATTAGGGTAACACAATAAATTGGAATACCTTAGGTTAGGACAGGTTACATAAAAAGTCGTCAGACTCATGCAAGAGAAGATACTAATCTCTAAGAGATGGCTTGTTAAAGGAACTTTACTTAATTTACCTACATCATCATATTATTCTATAGAAAGAAATAGACATACATGAGAAAAAGAGAAATATTCAATAGAGATAAACCAACGAAAGAAACGGACAATTTAGAAGCTGATCAACGAAGGAGTAAAATAGAACTAAATAAATAGGTACAAACAGAACAAAAGGTGAAATAGAAATATAATAGCATTCCACATAGAGCAAATGGGTAAAAATAGAGAAAAACACAAAAAAAGAAACTTTAATTAGAAAAAAAGGGGATACAGGCAAAGAAAGAAAAAAGAGGCATACATGCAAAAGTTTACATGGTAATAGAAGAAAGAAGGATAGATTACAAGCGGAACAAAAAATAGCAGCAAAACAACAAGCACTAGCCGATACTCGATAGTTCACATGCAACCAATAGTAGTAGTAGTAATAATAATAATAGTAGTAGTAGTAGTGATAGTACTAGCAGTAGTATTAGTAGTAGCAGTAGTAGCAGCGGTAGTACTAACAGAGTATTAGTAGCAGTAATAGTGGTAGTAATCGTAGTAGTAGTAGCAGTGGTAGTGCTGGTAGAATACTAATAGCAGTAGTGATGATAAAAATGCAAATACTAGTAGTCGGTAGTAGTAGTAGTAGTGGGAGTAGCAATAGTGGTAGTACTAGTAGTAGGGATAGTAGTAGTAGTAGCAATGGTAGTACTGGTAGAATACTAGTAGCACTATTGGCGGTGACAGTAGTAATACTAGTAGTTGGTAATACTAGTAGTGATAGCAGTAGTACTAATAGTAGTAGTAGTAGTGGTAGTAATAGTAGTAGTAGTGTTAGTAACAATAGTAGTAGTAATAATAGGCGTTCATGCAGCTTCAATGATCATGTGTTTTACATATATAAAGTATCTGTAATTCAAAACTTAGTTACTTAAGAACACAAGGTAAATACATATGTAGCGGACTCAACTAATACAGATTTACTTTAAATTAGATACTTTCTGTTACATATACAATAAGTTTCCATATACGTAGACTCTCATTGGGTAAGCATTTATCTAATGTAGGGTTCCAGGGTAAGCATTCTACATTGAACTAAATTTGTGACTATTTATAAGAAAAAAAGGGATGCCTAAATTTAATCATTATTATCGGAAAGCTTGAAAATTAATCTTTACAATGTATCAGCTATATTTTCTGACAATATCAATAACTTGGCCCTATCTGCAAATATAAGTTGGATGGGCTATAAATAATGAACCGGTTTTTCTTAGTTTCACATGTGTCAGTGTCTTGAACAATAGTATTCACATTGAACTGAAACACGTGTTTCTGCTTCTATTTTTTATGTTGACTATTAATAAGGTCTCCCTATACTTTCACGAATATTAAGAGCGTACAGTTCTTCCGCCTCTGATTATATTGAAATCTTCTAATTAAATGCGTATCCTACTTATAGTTAAAATTGCGTCCATTTAACTCGAATGTATGCCATACTCAATAGTAAAATTGTGGGGCTAGTGCTAGAAATTCTTGGTTCAACAAATGCTGTAGCATTCTCATGACAAAAACAAGTGTTTTGTATAAATTGTAGTGAACAATCAGCGTAATCGTAGGTTTCCCGGAGTTTCCTTCCACTTTTTATATACTTTTTTTTCAACAGTTTTCTTTGTAAAGCAAATCAATATAAAAATTCATTTCTCATTATCACCATAAACTAAAAGATACTGATTCTTTAACAAATGCATACAAAATTCTCTTTGCCCCAATCTTACGGGTGCTAAAGCAATAAGAGTTCCATATCCAGTAACGTATTTTCATAACAGTTTAAATCTGATATAAATTGTGGTGGGACCCCCAACCCCTTTGGCTTACATTTGAAAAAAACGATTGGTGAGTATTCTACGAAAGTCATAATTGCGGGACACTAAACTAAAATATGTCGTCTTATTATAATAGTAAATTTCAAAGAATAAGTTGCGATTCGGTAGTATCCCTGGTTGTATGCAACCCAGCGGTACATAAGTGCTTATCTAGTCTACATATCATTTCAGGCACTTTTCTCTTAAATATATTTGTTATCGTTCACTAAACTATATGTATTTCTTCCGTGTATAGTTAAACCCACTGTACGCTAAGCATTTTAAATGTCAAAATATACAACACTCGGCATGTCCTCAAATAAGTAATTACCCGAGGAAGCCTAGAAATCTAAAATTTTAATTCCAATTCTATATACATTTCTGAGTATTGTCCTGAACATCCCACTAATGAACCTTACAAGTATTGAGGAGTGGTATAACATTTCTCGCCGACATCAAATATTTTAAAGAAGCTAAAGACTCTAATTGTTAATTAAAAAATTTCATTTAATTTTTTTTTTGTCCACCTAATCGATTTCTCATTTGTATTATCAAACGGAAATAGATATAAAACAAATCGGGTACGCTAATATTCAAATATTACTGTAAACAAGTCTGCGAAAACACAATTTATGTATACTGTTCAACTTATTTTACACAAATACAAAATTAATAGCTAATTTGATAATTCTGATATAAAATTATGTTTCCAATAATATGGAAACTCGATCGAGTACAAATCAAATTTAGTTTCGGGAAATACTAATTTCAATAAAGTCAAATAGTACGCTACAAACCAAATTCAAGAGTACTATAACTCGTTGTATCAAAATTGTGTCTACGGATCCTGTAATCATCACTATTTCTTAATAAAAAATGTAATCTACAAATTAAAATACAGTGTAATTAATCTAAATAGCAAATCATTACAACTCCTCCTTTATATAGTCTTAGTATTAATCAATTTGTCCTCATACCAAAATATTTCCTATGTTTCTTTAATTGTGGGGGGAATCAATGATAGAGTGCTTACTTCGAAGGCACGTTAGTGCAATATAACAATGTCTGCTGCATATCCATAGATTTTTTCGGGGTTCTATCTATTTTAATGGATCAAAATAACCAGCATTTTGATCATAACTTAGCAACTATGATTGTAAAAATTCGGAATTATTCCTCAGATCATTATAATTGCAAGTTTTTCCCCAAGTGACTTAAAACAATATAATGCAGTAAACAAAGATAAAGGATTCTTTAAATTTGTTCTATCAATCTCCAAAACTTTAAAAACCCTGTGTGCCGCCAGTTTTTAAAATTACTAACAGTCTTTAGAATCTCAAACCAAACAAAGCGGCGCTACTAATTCAATAAAATATGCCTCATATAATTACACCGTTGGAGGTTCATGTCTCAAATAGGCATAACTTTGAAACTTATGTTTCAGAAACTGGAGGTCGCCCCCATTTTAAAAAAAAAACTAATAACTTAGTACATACACTCTACCCATTGTCCTTAAGTGTCAATATTAACTGTATTATGCTATTTCATCAGTTATGAATCTATTGTCTTTGCTTCACTCTAAATTTTCTATGATATCTAATAAATTAAAACTGCTATTTCACTCTACGCAATTTCCACTTTCATTTAACCTGCTCCCCATAAAATTTAATTTTATATGCGTCCAAAAGAAATAACATCTATAAAGTATTAAGGTTTTCTCGGAGTATCATATACGGCTTTAGCACGGTGGAGGCCCCCCATGTGGTTCAGGAATATAATAAAATATAGGTCTATGTCTCCTATAGCTTAGCTGTTACAAGTATTAATAAAACTTGTTCCTTACTAAGCAATTAACATACACGCCTTAGTTGAGGGAGACCCACCAATGGGCAAACAATGCTAAGCTATGCCTCATATAGCCATAGTTCTAAATGAGCTCTATGTATTATCATGGACTTTAAACGTAATTTTACTCAATAACCGTAAAATTGAGAAAGTACATTTTCAGTGAGTCATAATCCAAAAGATCTAAGTGGGAAAATAAAATTCAGTTACAAGCTTAATATAATAAATAACAGCACGGTCAATAAGCGTAGACTATTCTCATTATGCAACGTAAAGCATCTAAGAAAAATTAAAAATTAGTAAATTTCAATCTAAACCCTCAACGGTATTTATTATACATAACACAATTAAAAGTCATTCCATAACATTCTAGATGTTAATGGAAATTATTCTACAATTACATCTCATGACTTGTCCCTAAGCGTACATATATATCAGGTATAAATGATTTTAAAGTGATCATGTTTCAGTACACAATCGGTGTAACAGTTAAAAATCGTAACAAATGAATCAAACATATTGTAATTAAGCATATTATAATTAAGCAAATAAAACTCTACAAGTAAATGGTTCGTCTTTAGCCCTTGGTAAAATCACAGTAGCGGTTCTTAAGGGACACATACCCGTATATTCATTTTTACGTGTATGCTCTCCCTCCCCGAAAATATGTAGTACTACAATAATAATAATAACAATAAAAATAATAATAATAATAATAATAATAATAATAATAATAGTAATAATAATAATAACTTTAGTAATAGAAAATCGCAATTACATTTCAAGTGTTTGCAGTTTGTCACAAATCTTATCCCTCTTGTCATGATTACAAATGATCTTAGGTTTATTAGGCAAATATAAATAGTCCCAAGTTCAATTTCTCAAAAGCAGCTCGCGTAGTTTACCAATAATTATTCAGAAAACTTCCATTATAATTAAATGAATAATACAAGTCAGTTTAGCATTTTTTAAAAAGTTCTCACCTTAAAAAAATCAAACTTTCTTCTGTTAGAATCAACGACCAAAAAACTTCAATAAAAACACAAGAATAAACTTTTTCAATATGCACTATTGCAATATGTAAATAACAATAATAACACAACAAATTTAAACTTTTTGTTTGTTACATGAGAAAAATCACGTGATCTTAAAGGAACTTTTTGCCCTGAATTCGAATATGCACTCGGTTTCTCTCCGTCACGTACAGTTTTCCCGTAACAGAGGGATTTTTGGGAAATTCCCTCAAAAATTTCCCTTTTTCAGATATTTTATTCCTCTAGCTCCTGTCCCCTTACATATAGTAACATAGAAATTATACCTAAGTATACCTAGATTTATATTTAATAAACCCTAATAGTTTCGTAAAAATCGCTTTGTTCTTTCTAGAGAAATAAATATATTTGTATGTATACTGTGTGCACTGTTTATTGCACCTGATAGTAATGCTTTCAGATCTCCTGAGTTGGGGTAAAAACGATTTGCTTTATTACTACAAACATAGACATAAAAATGAATATTTACAATAGTCAACAACACATTTGTATTGCTTTAGTCAACAACATATCAGTGTACAGGAAAAGGCATGTTCAATTTTCAAGCTATTTCTCAATGCAAGATAATGTGTGCGTATGTACGGATATAAATGGGTTGATGGCGGAGCTAGGAATTCCTTACGTTCCAGAAGAATGGAGGTTATTTATCGACGCGTCAAAGGTCAGCCTTAAAGCTGTCCTTTTACATAATGGAAATAAAAAAACCTTCTATACCACTTGCGCACTCAGTGAAGATTAAGGAATCCTATGACACCATGTCAACTTTGCTAAATCTTATAAATTACAAGGACCATGGTTGGCAAATATGTTGTGATCTCAAGGTAGTTGCTATTTTATTAGGACTGCAGTGCGGTTACGCGAAGTACCAATATTTTTTATGTTTATGGGATAGCCGAGCTGATGACAAACATTATGAAATGAAGGAATGGGAACCTAGAGTGAATTACGTACCTGGAGAATGCAACGTCAAATACGCTCCTTTGGTAGATCCTAATAAGATATTACTACCGCCACTTCATATCAAGTTAGAACTTATGAAAAACTTTGTCAAAGCCATGGACACGTCTGGTGAAGGTTCCAAGTATTTGCGGGGATAAGTTCCCTAACCTGAGTGATGCTAAGATTTCAGCGGGAGTGTTTATTGGTCCCCAAATTAGGAAATTAATGCTTGATGATAGCTTTGACAGCAAGTTAAACAATACTGAGCTAGCTGCCTGGACAGCATTTAAGTGTGTTGTGCACAACTTTCTGGGCAATAACAAAGCTGAGAGTTACACAGAAATCGTACAGGACATGATACAGAAATACAAAGAGTTGGGTTGTAGGATGTCTTTAAAAATCCACTTTTTGCACTCCCACCTCAGCTTCTTTCCTGCTAACCTAGGTGCTCTCAGCGACGAACTGGGGGGAAAGATTCCACCAAGATATAATGGCAATGGAGAATAGGTAACAGGGACGATGGGATCCTTCAATGATGGGGGACTATTGTTGGGGTCTTGGTAGAGAATGCAACATTTCTTACAAAAGCAGGAAGTAGTGTACGTTTTTGTAACCCAATGGAAGTTTCATATATTGTGATAGTTTTGATTGTCTTTTCATGACCTTTTGGTACATTTGTATTATTGTTTATTGTAAATTGTCACACTTGTAAATTATATTGTATTATATTTTATATATGTGTTTGTGGTAATAAAGCAAACGTTTTACCTCAACTTAAGAGATCTGAAAGCATTACTATAAGGTGCAATAAACAGTACACACAGTATACATACAAACATATTTACTTCTCTAGAAAGAATAAAGCGTTTATTACGAAACTTGGAGGGTTTGTTAAATATGAATCAAAGTATACTTAGGTGTAATTTCTATGTTTGTATATGCAAGGGGACAAGATCTTGGGATGTAAAATAAACGAAAAGGGAAATTTTTGAGGGATTTTCCCGAAAATCCTTCTGTTACGGGAAAATCGTACGTGATGGAGAAAAACCGAGTGCATATTCGAATTCAGCGCAAAAAGTTCCTTTAAGAACAGGTATGTCCTTTTATGTAACAAAACCTTTGTTAACTAGTGTAATAAACTTTTATTTCGCCAGTATTTATAATGATTTCAATGTGTCCCTCCCCCAACCATTATCTTTTCATCAGGTTTTCAAAACCGTTTTTTCATTAATTATAAATAAAGTCATCATGTTTAAAACTCGATAGCATCAAATTATTCATTGCTCCACCAGGAAATCTAAAAATTTCTTATTTACAAGTTCATCAACCGCTGTACAAATCTCAAAAGTAAATGACCTTTCAAGGAAAAGCTAAGATTTTTTCCTCATTCAGGACAGGGTATCGACATTTCCCCCTGTAGCAATGTACGGTTCTCAACTAATTAAGGAAATGCTTACAAGTATAACTTTCACGTTGCCACAATCAGATATTGCCACAAAACTACATTTATGTGTTTGTCCAAAACATCTTGTAAAAGGGAAGAAACATTAAATTTCTATCTGTCTTCTTCATCACTACAGATAACTATCGCAGTGACAATCATAGTTAATGGAAAATATTTCAGTATGTCGCCACTCAGACTTCTAATGGGCAAGGGGAAATCGTCTAAGGATATTTCAGTACATATTGACAAGCGGAAATAAAATTAAAAAGTACATTGACACTCTATGTGTGTCACCACTCAAAGTTCTAACGTAAGCAAGGGAAAACGCGTATAGGTCACTTACGCGGAAGTGAAGCATTTACAAAATAAAACTATGTGTTCATTCTAAGATAGCCTTCTGTGAAAGATGCAAGAACAATTCAGTCAGTCAGTATTTCAAACTTAGAAACATGGCTGAAAACACGGAGTTAGCTATAAGCAATAAACAAATCAATAAAAATGAATGTTAACAAAATAAATAAATAAACTATTCAAATCACACACACATTTCCTATCTCCCATATGTTTTTTTTCTCTTCAAGTTACATGTGAGGATTGCAATAATTATTTCATACAGCGTTCACCTCCGCAGCTTGGGGTCCTGGGTTCTATCCCAGCTTGCACCAATTATTTCAACATTTTCATGAGAAACATTAAATTTGGATTTATTTTATTATAAATTGTAATGGACAAACTCCTTGCTCGTGGGTTTTCTGGGAGTTCTCCCGTTTCCTCCCACTTACTATATATTTTTAAGAGCTTTCTTTGTAAAGCGAAGCAATATAAAATATTAATTTCTCATAATTACCATCTCCTTTACCGTAACCGGCATAAGCGTGGGACTCAAATATTTGATTTTTCCAAATTATATATATTTCTTATTGTGAGTTTCTATTAGTCAAACCCATTTGTATAATATGAGATTCGAACAACGGTATTAATCTCATTGTGAGTATCTATTAGTCAAATCCATTTGTATAATACAAGATTCTAACACAGGTCTTGATCTCAATGTCAATACCGAAACCCCATCGCTAATGCTTCATTTCAAATAGGACTTATACCCTGTCTCTTTCTACGACTCATTGTAGTACAAAATCCTGTTACCTGATGTCGCCACCTCCTTATACGCAAAGAGAAATTTATCTTCAGAAATATTAACACACAAAGAAAGATGCATAGCTGGTTTGCCTTTAATTTTCTTTCAGCAAAAGAAAACTAAAAGTTACAACAAATGTCACCGCTGTACCGTAAAAAAAGAAAAAATATCGAATATTTTTATAGTGTAATTGTATAATTTCCAGTATTTATAATTCCACGTTGTTAAATAATATTTAAAGCAAGTATTTGTTCCTAAATAATTATAATATATGAAAATGTTATTATAACAATAAATAATTTAAAGCTGTTCAAAAAAATTAAGTTCATTCTAGAAATAATTGAAATAATTAAAGATTAAAAAGAAACTCCGAAATCGTAATGCTATTCAAATAAGGTCGGGTGTTGTCTGACGGTAAATATACAAAGTGTGCCGAAAATACCGTTAGCGTCCACGGCTACCGAGCGGCAAATATACAAAGCGGGCGGACGGGAAACTTGCGACGGTAAAGGCGCCAGCGCAAAGGTCACACATACGTGATAAATAAAAAACAGTCAGTGCTTCTGAGCACTGTTAAAAAATAAATAAAACTTCCTATTGCTTAATAAAAAATAAACAGGGGTTTCTGTTGACTGATAAAAAATAAACAGGGCTGGTAAAAAATAAACAGAGCTTTCTGTGGACTAATAAAAAACAAATAGGGGTTTTTTGTAGAGTGATAAAAAATGAATTGTATTTATTTAATAAAAAATCAGCTGAATTATAGGTAAATTATGTCATTATCGGTCCACAAACTGGTAAAAAAGTCCCTCGAAGTATATAAAAAACTATCGTAAGGCCGTATATACCTGTATACCTATCCAAAGGAATAAAAAAAAATCTGCAGACATACTGGCACCTCCTGACATAAGGAGACAATACTACTGTCTGCGTATGGCCTGGGGACCAGACGAGTGGAGCGAGAGTTACCAAATTTTGGACAGGGGTATCTTGGCTCAAGCCCCAGATCAAGTCGCGGAGATTTTTTCAAATTTCGAAGCAGTGGGGTCTCAGTTGGCTTTTACCGGAACTGGCTTGGGAACCAGAAAAATTGACCGAGCGTTACCAAATTTTAGTCACGAATACCTTGGTCAAGGCTCCAGACCAGAGTAAACGTTTTTGTCGAAATTCGAACCAGGGGGTCTCAGGAGGGCGTTTACCAGGAAATGTAAAATACTAGAATATGACCGATATTTTACTATGTATTTATTTAACAATCACCAGATACAGCTCAGAGGCCATTTTGCATTGAATATCCAACAACACTAACAATGGAAAGGATTTGGGAAGGTGTCGCCCAGGGCCAGTTTAGTAGGTGTCATCCCGGCATTTACCTGGTAGGACTGAGGGAAACCCTGGAAAACTTCAGTCAGGATGGTAGGCAGCGGGATTCGAAGCTACGACCTTCCGAATGCGAAGCCAACGCTCTACCACTTGAGCTATTGGTGTCGAATTCATATTTTCGCGGTTGCTGAAATCAATGGAGAAACTCTAGTCGCATGTACTTCCAAATTCACGCTATTCGGCTATAGGCCGGGGGTCACGGACGGGGGTGAGATACCAAGACATATAAAAGTAATCCAAAATGACCGATATTATTGTCAAATCCATAGTTTTCGCAGTCGCTGAAATCAATGGTGACACTTCCATTAGCGATGACTTGCAAGTATACGGGCCGGGAGTCAGCAGGGTGTGGATACCGAGGCATGTAAAAATATCCCAAAATGAGCGATATTAGTATCAAATCCATAGTTTTCGCGGTCGCTAAGATCAATGGTGATACTCCTACAGGCGTTGACTTCCAAATACAGCCCCTGTGCGAAGCATGTGTATATTCAACTAGTTTTACAAAATATGCGTTCCTTTCTGTTGAATCAAATGCTAACAGAACTTTCTTTCAACATATTTTTTTTGTTTTTATTATTCCGTCAACTACTGTCGGTTTCAAATGACAGGTTAAAGGAGCAACATAAAATTTTCCTTGAAATAACATGTTTGATACTGCAAGGATGCGATGACGAAAAGTTACGATTAAAAATGTCCACACTGCTACACAATGGCACTTACGTCTTCGAAAGCTTGAAATCTCCCTGACTAGTAGCAGGAATTCTGAGAATTCCATAACTTTTCTTGATTTTTTAAATTCTCTGACTCTTCCAGAATACCTCGCTTACCTCGCCACCATATTGCAAGTAGTACAAATCTCCTCATAAGAAAGAGTGAGCAAAAGCTTCCTGTAGTTTCCTTTTTAATTTTTAAAGCTGATCCTCATTTCTGTCATTTCATTTTGTTTTATCCTTCCTTATTTTTTTCTTTTCCGAAGGGAGGTCCTATCCCCCAGACCCCTCCTTGGCTACGGGCCTGAGTGTTGATTACAGATTTTCTCGTGGAAGAACTTAATTACACTATAGGTGAAAAGCAGAATTACTGCAAAAATACATGTAATTCACATTGAGCACGATAGGAGACAATGTTCGTTTCATATTTTCCAGTGCGGGGGGGGGGGAATGAATAAACGATGGCTGAATATAGTACTGTGAAAATTCTGGTAACTCAAATTGAGCACGCTCGGAAAATGCCCTAGAGGGAATTTCGAAACTCTAGGCCCAAGAGCCACCTCTGTAATCATCACTGACTGCCATTTCAATAATGTGTTTTATGGTCTTATGTCCGTGTTCTCATCCTTACCCCCCCCCTCCAACTGGATACTTGATACTTTTTCTATTCCAAAGTTTTGTGCTAGTTTTCTGCCGAAACCTTGAGTTTTGAACTCTCATCGGTTTCGAGTTAGTTAATTATTTAAGTTTAGGATTCCCTTTCTGCATCGAGATTATATGAGTCGTAGACTCAAAGATTATGATGAAACTCAAACACAGTAATCGTCCAAATTTTGTAAGAGACTCCCACTGGAAATCGAACGTGCAACTACGTGCATGAAAGGCGCGCGTGCTAGCTACTAGAACACCGGAAATGGCGTCACCATTTTTTAGTCTCTTCAAAATGAAGTTGTATTGACAATTTACAAGTTGTATGTACTTGGAATATAAGAAACAAACATAAATTAAAATTATAAGAAAATCTTAATAAAATCTTTATAAACGTTTAAGAATATGTTGAAAACGTCAGAAATATCTCACTGTCTTTCCCTCCCATGTTGTGGTGCTAATTAGAACTATACTTTAAAATAATAATTTTATTTTAATTTTATTATTATCTATCACCTATAACAGAGCTTAAGTTCCAATTACAATAGGCATTATAACTATGTAATTAGTAATATGCAGATTTACGAACATACATCACAATATACATAAGTTATCACATTGTACAACTAATCTATATAATATACATATTCGAAATTACGTTGTACAAATAATTAATATAATATAAATATTTGCAATTACATGATAATTCTTAACCATTGCACAACATTACAGCCACAGCATACTGTGAAGAAGAATATACCAATAACAGAAATAATAAATAAGACTTAAGGATTAAAATAACACAATAAATCGAAGCAAAGCAAAACCATATATACATGAAAATACACAACAATAATCTCTTTAAGGCAATTTAAATGTAATAATTCAAAATAATTTCTAAATTTAGTAACACTAGGCGTTATTCACAATTACAAGTACTATTATTTCATGTACTTAATTCTCCCCTAAATTCGCCATAAAAACTTTCACTGTCACTGCAAAAATCGATTTCATTTTTTCCTTTAATGGCATTATTATGTTTCCTGGAGAGTCTTATAACTGGTGAGTT
Source organism: Thermobia domestica (assembly GCF_964235325.1). Classification (NCBI taxonomy): domain Eukaryota; kingdom Metazoa; phylum Arthropoda; class Insecta; order Zygentoma; family Lepismatidae; genus Thermobia; species Thermobia domestica. The sequence continues at coordinate 137,984,393 of NC_137457.1, forward strand.
TTGATGAGACACTGAATTCAATTTCTTACAATAGAATGGTTGCCGATTACGTAACGCCTTCATTTTAACATTGGAGTTCAATAGTTGTAAACAGTCATCACATTCCAGATGGCCATTTAGAATTTTATACAAAAATAAATGATCTGTTATTTCTCTCCTTAATTCTAATGGGTCATAAGTAAATTCATTAACTACATTATCATAAGAAATATTTTCTTCATATGAATATTTTCTATATTTCTTGTAATACATATGTCACGAAAATTTAATTTGAATTCTTTCAATTTTCTTAATATAATAGTGATAAAAAGGATTCCATACCACGCTTGCGTACTCTAGTCTGCTTCTTACATAGCTATTAAATAACTTGAATGCAGTTTGAATATTATTTAAAACTTTAGAATTTCGTAGCACAAAACCAAGTGCCCTATAAGACTCATTAACTATTTTTTCAAAGTGTAATTCATATGTAAGTTTGTTGTTTAGCCATACACCCAGATCTTTAGTAAAATTTACTCTGGTTAATGTTTCACGATTCATAACATATTCATGGATGTATTGAGTACATTGTCTTGAAAATGTACAGACTATGCATTTCTTTATATTAAAATTAAGTTTATTTTGCAGCGACCATATGTAACAACTATCTATATCGTGTTGTAGCTCGAGTTGATTAGTTATCTTCTTATAAATTTTAAGGTCGTCAGCAAATAAAAGACATTTTGAGAAGTTAATAACACATGGTAAAACATTTATAAATAATAAAAAAACAATGTTCCCAACCTGTGGTACACCTGAATTTACATTGAACATAAAAGAGTGTAATTGCTTACATACTACAAACTGCTTCCGGTTGCTTAAGTAAGAAGAAATTAATTTTAGTAATTCATAAGAAAAACCAAACTTAGACAACTTCTGAAGCAAAATGGTATGATCCAATTTATCAAATGCTTTAGCAAAATCAGTGTGTATTGCGTCCACAGACTAGCCATCATTGAAAGAATCAGATATAAATTGAGTAAATGTTACCAAGTTCGTAACAGTACATCTTTTCGGATAAAAGCCATGTTGATAAGTTGATATATAAGATTTAACATGCTTAAAAATTTTCTGGTACAAAATTTGCTCAAATATTTTCGAAGGAAGTGAAATCGGCAGTAGTTCGATATGGTTACTACGAGCGCATTTTTCCCTCTCCCAATATTTTTAACCAGCGCAGAAGGAACCAACTAATTATACAAAGTTACACAGCACAAAGTATTCCCATAACTACAACGTTAAAGTGAGATATGCATAGGATTTTATGACATTTAAAATCATAAAAACTTACATTTAACTAAAACTGAAACTACAACTAAATTACTCTACACAATTATAAATATAATCATATCCATAATCTTCACATCTACTACATCTACCAAAGCTACAGAAGTCACTTGTACATTCTTTCTTAGTTTGCGTTGCAATTGATTTACATGTTGTGCAATAATATCGAAAGTAGTCTAATTTTATTATGTTTTGCTTAGGCATTTATTATATAAATGAATTGCATATATTTTATTTCATTTCTATCATATAATGACCCCATGGTAGGATATTGATCCCATCCTTTAAAACACATCTCTTATCATCCACGCAACTTAAAGCTAACTTATTTACTTCTATACTGTACAAATCGTCCTTAAAACTTCTAATCAAATTCATCCTCTTATATTATTCTCTTTGGCTAATCAAACAGTCCTTATATTCGTTAAATGTAAGTTCTTTATACACGACACTCTTCTTAACACCTTTAGCTTTCTTATAACACTTTTTTATCGAACTTACCTTTAAAGTCTTTATCTGTTAAATCTATTTGAGGTGCTTTTATACTGTACATCTTTCTTCTTAAACCCACAAACTCTTCAATGATTGTACCTTTAATTTCATCCTTCATCTTCCCAAGTATTTTCTTATTGATTTGTGGTATTTTATGTTTGTTATCTTTAGGGTAGTCACTCGTGTCGAAGTAATCAATATAATTTTTCATGTCCTCGTACACATCTTCTGTTTGGATATGGTATATATAACTATCGGTATCTGTATAACATACTCCTATTTTGTCTTCATATTTTGGTTTCATCACATTATAACGGAAATCGGACATTAAATCTTTTGTCAAATCTAGAAATGACATACCAACATAAATCGGTTTGTTAAATTGCACTTTAATCTTGTTCATGTGAACTGCTACTAAATTTTCCGTAAAAACTGTAGTACTTTTATAATTTGGTTTTGCTACAAGCTTCTCGTATTTTTTCTCATCACTTACAAGTTTAATATTAACTCTCTTACTAATATTCTCCATAGTCTTCCCAAATACCGAATTATTCATGAGCTTATAAAAGTCTTTTTCAAAATCGTTTGTTGCTTTCGTTCTCATTTGTGTGTTTAAATCAATATATTTATTTAACCAATCTGATTCTTCGAACTCTATTACTCGATGTATCTTGTTAAGTTTTAATCCAAGTGAAAGACACTGTTTTAGGTTTCGATAGTGAATTACATATTTTTCTTTGTCATATAGGGTTGTTAATAGCTTCGATTGTTTTGAACCAGGCGGACATATATTTCGAAAAGCTAATGGATAGTCTTTGTGATAGTCATGTAATTCTTTAGGATATTCAAGATCAACTTCTAATATGTAACCAGTATCAGAATTATCAGTTATACTTGTAAAATCTATTTCTCTTATCTCATCTTCACTTAACCATCTAAATCCCTTATTTGCTAGATATTGACTCATCGCCCACCCATACAAGTTATTGGCATCTAGATACAATAAGTAATAATCTTCTTTATTCTTATCATAATCTTCCATATACTTATTGTTTGCTTTTACATATCTTTTTGAGCATTGACTAATCCCACCTCTTATACCTTTCTCTACCATTAATACCATATCATAATCCCACAACAATTCTAATTTTATATTTGTCATCTTTAACATTGCATCCCAAGCTAAACCTGGTGCCGTCATATACCAAGCAGGATCAAGATCATAAGCTTTAAATGTTTCTCTAAAGTTCTCAAACACATCTGCTAACAATAATGCATCTGTTTTCAAATATAAATCATGGTATTGTCCGAGATTCTTAATGTTAATCGTTTCCCATACTTTCTTTGCATGTTCATAATCTTCATCACTTATATGTGTGTTCATAAGCTTGTTGAAGAATGCTTTCTTTAGCGGTAATTTTCTTTCTCTAATCTATCCCAATTGTTAACATAATCATATGGGTAAACACCTTTTCTTATTACAAGTTGAAACTGTTCTTGATTAGGATAAAAGTGTTGGGTATGTATCATTTGTTCAGGTTTCAAGTTCGATGATAATTTGTCTAAACTAGAAGCCATAAATCTAAATGAATCTACAAATTTCAATTTAATAGTTCCAACCTTTTTACTGAATGATATGTATCTTTCTTCATTATTGGGTATTAGATCTATTTCTTCTTTATTACATCCAAGCTCTTTTATAAACAAGTGAGAGTCATATCCTGTAAAGTTATGTATGATCACTGGTACAAACTTTGGTACTTTAACTTTTAAGTTGCAGTTATTATATAGTGGTGCTATAAATTTTCCTGTTATATGATCGTGATGCTTAACTATGATTTTCTTTAGTATACTCCTGCTTACAGTAATAACAACATTTAGATTCATTGAACTCTTTTCTCTGATTTTTGTTCATGGTAATTCGTTATTTTGTTTGTATATGTTCGATATGTGTTTAGCTTCTTTTGTTAACAGTCTTATAAATTTATTAGCAGCGTTCTTACCTCTATACAAAACAGGATTGGATTTACTTCCATCGCTCTTTACTACATAATAACAAAATCCAGATGGTTTATGTTGTTGATATTTTTCGTATATGGCTCGTTATCCGGATAACATTCTCCACAACCCATAACTTTATGTAACAAACATTCAAAATCAGCATAAATCACAAATGGCATTTTCATTGTGTATTGGTAGTTTTAAATTCAACACATTTACCTTCTTCAAGAATTATTATTTTTACTGGTTCATTTAACGAACAATCTTGCTCATGTTTATTTAAAGCGTTTTGGAAGTAAAAGTATAACAAACATCTATCACATAAATATTTTCGAGCTCTCTTTTTAGTTAATTGTGTACATACTGCTTAAATCCTTAACCTGGTTTATCCTTGCGTTACCACACGGTCACATTGCGCGCGATGACCTCTATATTGTTTTCCTCTGGTTAGTTTGACAAAGACTCACATGAAGCGCTGTCAACTCTCAGCTAATAGTGTGTTTGACACGTTATGGAGTTACGTGCATCTGAAAATCTTGCTGCTTCTCGAGTTGCAACAATGGCACATAGTAAAAGGTAAGAATTTATTTGATCTTTACATTGTTGTTAACATATTTCCAATTATTGTGTGTTTTGATTCAGAAAGAAGTCAGATGTTGAGGTAAATAATGTATTGTGTTAAGAAACAAACATGGACGTTGTACATAGCCATGTATTGTTCATGTTACCACATGGTCACGCTAGGCTTTCGTAGTAGCAATAAAGCTTGGCAAATCTTAATTTTTCCGTCCTAAGAGAAAATGTTCCTTCCCATTTCCAGGTACTTAACAGTGCATGAAGTATTGGAAGAACTTCAGAAACCAGATGAAATTGGCCATGGAGAAATAGAGTGTATATTTATTGAGCCTCCAGAACCAAATGTTTTATCTGACGAGGATTCGGCAGACGAAGTTGTGGGCGGTTTCATAGACAACCTAAGTGGGAGACAACTCAATGCTTTGGCAGAAGTAGTGTTCTCCAACGAAATGCGTTTGGGACGGACTGATGGGGAGAAAGAGGGAGACAATCTGGAACAAGCGAGTGAAAACATAGAGAAGGATAAAAGTAATATTTCAAAGAAACGGAAGCGGAATCAGTGTGATAACAGGAGAAACTGGACAGAATACGATATCAACAGTTCGCTGACTGTATTCCCCGAGGGAGATTATTCCAAATATAGGGACTTCAAACCTGTTGAACTCTTTGAACTTTTTTGATGAAGATATATTCGATTTAGCTATATGTGAAATCCAGAAATATGCTTTGTTTAAAAATATGCCAGATCCGAATGTCTCTAAAGAAGATTTGAAATTATTTTTGGGTGTTTTGTTGGTATCAGGGTATAATACACTTCCGGGCAAAAGATACTATTGGGATTCTGGGACTGATATGAGAAATTTAATGGTACACAATGCAATTAGAAGGGATAGATTTATTCAGATAATGAGGTTTTTGCATTTTGCGGACAACAACAAGGTGAGTGAGTCAGATAAACTTTGGAAACTACGCTCACTAATGAATAAATTGAAAAGTAATTGCATGAAACATTTTGTTCCAACGCAGGCGTTAAATTTTGACGAAGCAATGATAGCATACTATGGCAGACCTAATTGTAAGCAGTTTATAAAAGGAAAACCTGTGCGTTTCGGGTACAAGGTTTGGTGCCTGAATGGCCCAAATGGATACCTAATCAACTTTGATGTCTACCAAGGCAAAAATCTGCAATGCATTGCAGAATATGAACAAAAATTTGGAAAAGCAGCCGCTTCTCTGCAATATATGATAGATGAATTCCCTAGTGACGTTAAAAAATTACCATTCAGTTTCTATTTTGACAATCTTTTCACAAGCATACCATTTCTGTTACACCTAAAGTCTAATGGATATGCTGGAACTGGTACTATACGTGAAAACAGGGTTCCCAAAGAATGCAATTTCTCAACGTAATCTGAATTCAAGAAACAGAAAAGAGGTTACTACGAACATAGAGGCAGTGAAGATGGTGTAGTCATTTCAAGATGGCATGACAATTCAGTAGTCACAGTCGCATCCACTGTTCATGGTATTTTCCCACTAGGAAATGTAAAAAGATATTCCAGGTCAGCAAAGAAAGAGATCACAGTAACTCGTCCACGTTTGATCGGAGAATACAATACGTTTATGGGGGGCACAGATCGAATGGATAGGAACATAAAGGACTACAGAATTGGTATTAGGAGAAAGAAATGGTGGTGGTCAATCTTCACTTGGCTGCTGGATGTATCAATTCACAATGCATGGCAGATATCTCTCAATGCTGGTTCAACTTTGAGTCAACTAGAATTTAGAAGAGAAATTGCTCAGTACTATTTACTTGCTTTTGGTTCGTCTCCAAGAGGTGCTGGACGTCCAGTTGTATCCAGACTGAGTTTCTCTGGAAACAGAATATCAGATTCAGTAAGATTTGATGGTGTTGGCCACTTAGTTATTCCTGTTCCTGGCAACAAAAGAAGAAGATGTGCTGGAGAAAATTGTTCATCAGTGGGGCGTGTGTAAAATGTGATGTCGTCCTTTGTGTTCCTTGTTTTTTCAATTTCCATACTAAGAAGTATTAAACACACTATTGCTGTCATTTTCCCAAGACAATGGGAATAAGTTTGTATGAAAGAAAGGTAAGGAAAATATAGTTTTTGAACCCTACTCTAGTGTTATTTATTGCATTTATATATCACGAAGGCCTAGCGTGACCATATGGACACACCATATATATGGACACCAAAAATATTTTCTTAGATGCAATTGTATTTTTGTGATGTATGAAGTCCAATTAACAAATTCAAGTATAAATTAACAAAAAGCTCCACCCCAAAAAATTCAGGCTCTGTCAGGTTAATCCAACAATAGTGTTTTAACTTGGTCTCATTTTGTTCTTTTATATATAATAAATTGACATGATTTTCTTGCTTGTTTTGTGTGTGATGTAGTATATAGATTGAATAGTCTTTATCATATGCATAAACATTTATAGAAATATTAAGTAATTTTTCAGCTCTTGGAATATCGCATAGGTTTACAGGAAAATGAATATTTTTTTAATTTTTCTTCTAAGTATTTAACAGCTTACTTATACTCGGAAGGTCGTTGTGGATCTTTATTAACTGGGTATAGTGCAGAACAAATTGAATATAAGAAACATTTTTCATCTTCGTTCTTTATATTTATGATTGCTTGTTTATTTTTAATTTTATCAGGTAGATCTATGTATGTTGATCCTCTATATGGTGTATATTTGACGATTGCTAGTTGTAAAAAGTTAATGTTTATAAGAGCCCAGCCAGAACCTCTAGCTTGGAATTCATCCATTCTTAATCTTTCTTTCATCTTAGTTATTTCTTCTTTTAAATTACTTGATTGATATATTTCTTGGTTTTCAGTGTTAAAATAGAAGTTTTGAGTTTCTTTACCTTTCTTATATGTACAACTTATATAAAGATTAGCTTTTAATGAACTATGTTTACTAAAGCTAATTTGTAATCTGTTTAATATAGCTTTAGATGTTGCAGTAATATATTGTTCAAGTGGATCTTGTGGTTTGTAATCTGTTGAAAATTCCAATTATTCTAATCTTGATTTCATTGTTGTTTCTTTGAGCTTTACATCAATTGGTACTGATTCAACTTTGATTTTTGGTTCTTCAATTACTTCTTGTTTAAATGGGAATATATCTCTAATTTGTCTTTTGCTTTGTTCATCATCATATTGTTTAAGAAGGTTTATTAGTTCATGTTTTCTTAAGCAGGAATATCTTTTGATTCCTTTTTCTTTAAATTGTCGCCTTAACTCTACTACAGTAAATCTAATATAATCTTTTAATATATAGAAAATCCTATTACTCAATTTTTTTTCGCCGGATTATTTCTGTTCATTTTTGTAATATTTTCACTTCCATTTATCCTAATACAACACATAACATTGTACACTCCTGTCATTGTTTACATATTACGCGTTATATTAGAACACGACTTTGATGAGAATAACACATCAAAGTTACATATACATATATTAAAATTAAATCATTTTTGTAAACTTACTCATCATCATCATGATCATCAGTACCATATTTATATTCATCATCACTACTCAAATCAGATGTTTTTTGTTGCACTATTAATAATTCTTTTTCCTTTAACAGTATTTGTTTTTCTAATAGTGCTGCTAGGAGTTTAAGATCATGATGAATTAGTTTAAGTCTATCATGAAATAAATCAATTTCTTTCTCAATATTTATTATATAGAAAACCAACAAAAATGAGATAAATTTAAAAAAAATCTAAGAATAAAAACGAACATGACTATAGTGCGTCCAGTAAGAGAATGTCTCTGACAGCTCGCAGTGACATTGCCACTACTCGCGTGTCAAGGTTTTTTTCGGTGCAACTGTAGTGACAATTTAATTAATGGTATAAGACAGAGTGATTGTGGTTGGTAACACTGTTATCAAAGTAGGGGCTGCAATGTCCCACCGCATGTGGTAAGAAACGTCAGAGACCATCTCCTGTTGGCCGTGCTATAGTGCTAAGGAAATATTATCTTACAAACCTATATTTGATTGTATATGTAAACATTTAGATATTGGTGGTTATAATGATGAAGTTAAATAAATTTTAGCGTTTCCATAGGTATGTTAGATCATTTGCTCAAGAAAGCCACTAAAGAAAACAACTCATTTCTTATACAAAACATTCTCTATGCAAACGTTATGAATTTGTCTGATGAGATGTTAGATTCACTCACTGATGAACAATGGCTATCTATAGGTTATGATGATTATGAGGAGGAATATAACTATGATCACATTACAGAAGATTTCATATGCAAATATCAGGAGAAAGTTAATTTGAGTGAAATATGTTCATGGAAAAAGTTATCGGAAGAGTTTATAAGAGAATTAGCTGATAAAGTTGATTGGGAGATTATTTCGGCAAGCCAAGACTTATCAGAAGACTTTATAAGAGAATTTGCAGATAGAGTTCATTGGAGAGAAGTATCGTATAATCAAAACCTATCTGAAGAATTTATTAATGAGTTTATAGACAAAGTTGATTTTGATGCTATATCTTATGGAAACAAACTCTCTGAAGACTTTATACGAGAATATGCAGATAAAGTTTCCTGGTGGCGCTTATCTGGAACTCAACAATTATCAGAAAACCTTATAAGAGATTATGCTGACAAAGTAGATTGGAAAATAATTTCAATGTTTCAAAATTTAACAGAAGGATTTATTGCAGAGTTCAAAGACAAAGTTCATTGGCATAATATTTCAATTTATCTAGATCTATCTCTAGAGTTTATATATATATATTTAGACATTTTGTGGATTAATGATTTATAATAAGAAAATATCATAATAATCCTGATTTAGGTAGTATATTGAATTTAGCATTCGATGTTACAGCAGATGGTTTGTTTAATGTTTAACTAATTACATTTTATGACTATTATATCATAAAAATCGTAACCTTAATTATTAGATATTAACCTTAATTACCTTTTATGACTATTATATCATAAAAGTCGTAACCCTAATTATCAGATATTAACCATAATTATCAGATAATAACCGATCATATAAACAATCAATTTCTTTAATCAATTCTTCTTCTGATAGGGGTGTCCAAATCTCGATACCCTTACCTCTACGAATATCTAGTTCTTATTGCGTTAGATTGAATAGCTTAATACTGGTAGGATCTCTAAACATTTCGTATATTATTACATGATTCGGATATTTTTCTTCTGCTTCATTAAGAGGTTTATATAGGCTTCTCTTCTGACAACGAATAGCATAATAAGGGAAAGGATCATTAGGTTTGTTCTTCTTATATATGATTAGAAAATTATGTTTTGAATTATCGTCTGTATATGGTGCTGCAATTGATTTAAGACGATCGATTTCTTTTTCTTGCTTCTCATTGTTTATACGTAATTCATTCATTTGTTGTTCTATTTCTTGTACCTTCGCTTGTAGTTGTTCTTTATCGTCAAGGTATTGTTCGGCATCTTGTGCGAAGAAGTTTTTAATAATATCATAACAATTATCATAAAACTCTTGAGACAACCACTGAGCTATAGCAATAAATATTTTTTTATAAACATATGTTCCTGAAACAATTAATGTTGTTTCTTTATCTCCTCCTTTTACTAGGGATGTGGAGCAACGCCTACGATTATAAGGGTTGGTTTTTCTGTTATAGTATTCTATAAGTTCTTGAGATTCTTTATTTTTTGGCCAATTATCAAACCTTTTTCCACCATCTTGACACAGTTTAGTAGCTTTGAAGTATCCTGTACTCTTATCTATAATCAGTTTAAAATCACCAAAAATACCATACCAGCACTTACCTTTAATCTGTTCGTAACTAATATCATTTAAACAATACGAAGTCATATGAAGTATTAACTCTTTCGAAATCGTTACACCCTTACATAATCATCTAAAAGAGAGAGTAACGGTTCGCTAGCCTTTTATGGAATAATAACTATAAAAGACAAACATTTATATTTACATAACAACATTACTCTTATCTACCCAACTATTATGTGAATCATCAAAACCTAGCCATTTAACATATAATTTATCACTTTTCTTCCATAAACCTTTTCCACCAAATATTAATCTTTATGTTTCGTCTTTAATAGTTCTGGTTCGTAAAATCTACCTTGTACATCCTCTTCTTTTAAATCTTTAATTCTATATGTAGGCGGATTAGATGGAATAACTTCACTAATAACAAACACTTCTTTTGACCAATTAGGTGTATATCCTTTCTCAAATAACCATTTCGATTTACTTATACGAACATGATCACCTAACTTGTATTTGGGTTTAACGTGCTTATATTCTTTCTTATACACTTACTCCAATATTGTTCGCTCATTCTTCTTATTAACTATAGGCTTTAAACCAATTGTTCTATGTACTCTATTATTATACTCACTAACCAATGTTGGTAATATCTCTATCCATTTGTAATTCCCTTGTGCTGTGAACCTTTTCCACATGTTTTGTTTAAGTGTTCTATTAAATCTCTCAACAACAGAAGCTTTCTTACCACTATAGGTTGAGTAATGATTAATCTTATTTTCATCCATTAACTTCTTAAACTGTTTATTGTAAAACTCTTTACCTTCATCAGTTTGTAAGTTACTAGGTTTTCTCATTCTTAATATGGACTCAAATGCTTCTGTAACATTCTTCCCACTCTTATCTTTAACAGGAACAGCAAACGCATATTTTGAAAACACATCTATAATCGTTAGCAGATACTTATAGCCTTTATTTAATTTGGAAACACCTTTTTAATACTCCACTATCCATTTCAACATGATAAGCTTACCAAAGATCGTCGATACCTTTTATAACTACACTTAATCTGTCAAAGATTTTTCTAGATGGTTTGTGAATTTCTTCTATAATGTCTTCTCTAACACCTTTACCATCATATAGTCAATCATTCTTTTTAACGAATTGAGTTTTAGTAACACCACATACAGAACAAATATCTTTCTTTAGATATCTTCCGTTCTTTGTTTGTTCAATTCTAATGGTATCTTTCTCCGTATCTGTCAATTTCTTACACTTAACACAATACATCATCATTATTTATTCCATAGAAAATCAACAAAAAAATAAAATTTATCACTACCTAATACTATACTTTTAACATTATCATCATCAACACTTGATTCGTTATCACCTTCATCTTCTATTTCTATATACATAATAAGCAATAATAATTTACCATCTTTCACTTCAGAATCTTTGGATGGCCTAATTGTTAACTGATCATGTTTATTAAAGTATAATGGAAAACTTTCAACTAAAGCGTCATTTAAAAATAAGTCTATAAGATGTTTATTAAGACTTGATTCTATATGCATTAACCTACCTCTATAAAGAAATTTGTAGGCAGCAGCTAAGTTATATACAAAAAAGGCTGGTTTCCCGCCATCATCTTCTGCCAATCGACGTGGAAATTCAACAATTTCTTTTCGTGTAAGTAAATTAAACTCTTCTTTCGCTGATTCAAGCTGTTCTAATGTTACAACATCTTGTTTTCAATAGCATTAGATACATTAACCAATCTTTTATTCTTAAAATCAACCCAGGATGTAAAAACTTCTAGATTCTTCTTTTTTACTTTTAATATTACCAAAAATATCCCTATTTGTTATATAGTAAAGGTCCTTTGGAAAGTTCTCTTTCTATGTACATTACAACAAACAATAATTGACCTTCATCCATAGCTGAATTTTTAGTTGGTTTAATTGTAATTATATCGTTTTTGTTAAAGGTAAAAGGTAAATTTTCAATCAAAGTATCATCTAGTAATATGTCTAGAAAGTATTTATCCAAACTTAATTCCATGTGCATTATTTTCCGATATAGAGAAATTTGTAACCATTAGAAAGATTGAATATTCTAAAGATTGGTTCCTTAACGTTTTTAGCTCTTAATTAATATAATAGATGTATGGTTTATTTTAGCATAATCAATTTAGTAGTATCCATTCTAATCTTTTGAAAATCTTTTTTCTTTATGTATGTGTCTTGTAAATTTTCTAATGCATCTTCAAATCGTTTTCTATCGTTCTCTAATTGGGCTTCTATTGACCTAAGTTGACTTACGCTAACAACATCATTTAAATTCCCCAATAATTTTAATTTTTCTTCACTAATGTCAACATTATCTTTTCTATCTTTAACATTACCAAATATATCCATACTCATTTATTATACAGAAAATGCCCATCCTAATTTTTCAAAATATTTCTTTAACATCTCAATTTCTTTAGGCGGATGATAAAATCAATATCAACATGAACATCGTGCTTTTTCAACAGATAGTACAAAACAAATTTTAAGTTCAAAAATAATACTCTTTTTGGATACAGTTCTATAAAGGTCTCGTGTAAGTTTTCAAACTCGTTTATAAGTGTTTCTTCCATATGTCGCAAGTTTAATGGTTTTTGATCGGTAAGGTGATAGTGTATTAAATAAACATCATCATAATATTTTGTGTATTTGTTTTTCTTTAGTACTTCTAAAACATCTTTTGTTGATATTAAATGTTTGATATATCCCTAAATTCATCATTTAACACCTTGAACACATCTTCAGGAATAATTCTATCCTGTAAAGCTTGTAAACGAGATAACTGTAACTTAAATCTTTGTGTAGTATCATACCATGGTTTTCTCACACAAGCAGCTCTCATTCCTTCATTAGTACTCTAAACAAAACCATTCGCTATAGAACAATAATCACAAATGTAACTACTCCAAACTTTTGTTAATGACTTACTACCACAATTACTACATTTTAATGGTCCGGTGTTATAATTTGATAACATGTCCTTTAAGGTAATTATTGGATATAACTTTACCAACTCTTCCGTGTACAAAAATTTAGGTATTAACATTTTCCATAACTGAATAACTGTATATGCGTTGTTTTTATCTTTTAAGTCTATCTTACTAACATCTCGAAAATACCAACAAAAATTAAATCTAACTAGTGCATCTAGTTCATCCTCATGCTTCTCAAAATAATCTGAAAATCTATTGTGTATAGCTTCCATATTTATCTTAAAACAAAACTTTTATGAATATAAAACATAAAAGTACTTACACTTAATAATATTTAACCATTTTAATCATATACATAACATCACTAAAAGAATACCCTTGATTTAGAAGATTTAAAACCTTAACACAAAGATGACCACATATAACTGAATTAAAGTCTTGTATTCGCCCATCATTGTAAAATAAATTTTTGGTACGAAGATATTGTACTAGTTGTTTAGGAGGAACACCACCGTAAGAATCGAACACGTACTTTATGTTGTTATCTTTCCAATAGCATATCCAATGAATAGCAATCTTTTCTGATTTATCAAGGTTAACTACACCACACTCATTTACATACGGTTTTTGTGGAAGTTCGTTACTCATAAATACACCTCTAAATCGTTATATCTTTAATTCTTTAACCAACCTCTCTATATCGAAGTTGGTCAAAGGTTTTAGTTTTTGACTTGTTTGGTTTACATGCTCCCTGCTTTTCTTCCATAGCCATATTTTGCTTTTTTTCTTCAAGTTCTTGTTTATTCTTCTTTGCATCCAGTACAGTTTTAGTAATCGCTACTGCACCACCTGCTAATGAGCCAACTGCTCCTAAGGCTGCTAAAAGGGTCGCAATTGTAAAGATAAAACCACCCATGTGCTTTTTCTTAATCTTTTTCATTTGTGCAGTAGTTAAAGTTAAATCCATTTCTTTACCTTCTTTAATTTTCTTAGATTTATCACTAAGTTGTTTCTTTGTTAATACATGATCGATATTTAAATCCTTTAGTTCGTTATAAGGAACACTAAACATACAACCTTTAATAGAACACATCTTCCTATTTATTTAAGAGGAAATCTTAGTTTGTAAAAGTACAGTTGTTGTTGCTCCACCAAATTCAATTAAGGAATCATTCTCATCTGTTATCCTTATCTCAAAATTGTCAACCTTGTCTTTAGATATAGGGAAACATAATGGATTAGTAGGCTCATAAATAATACTATGTTTAAACTCAGCATCTGATTTAAATGATGCTATAATCCCTCTTTCTCTATGTGTGTACTCCGTATCTTTAACAAACATACCATCTGCTATATTACAGTGAACATTTATAGTATCAAACGGATGAAACTTTGGTATCTTATCTCCAACATGTTCTGCGTTTCTAGCTAAGTTTTTTCACTAAAACCTAATTCAGTGTTAATGGTATCTAAGGTTATATCACAATGCTCGCTAAATATTTTAACTCTATTTTTCTCTCTGTCCTCAGTAAATTTAATATTTTTAAAAGCATCGGCTGTGTATGGAAGATTTGATTTAATATAATCTTCTAATTCTTTTAAACTATATTGACCAGGTTGACCTATGAGTTGTTTTGTAAGATTAGGATGAAGGTCACTACAAAATGTTAATTTATTATTTCGTTCTGTAATGTTTGGAGTTACGTATGTTGTGTAAAACCCAACTAGTCCTATACTTAAATAGTTGCTACTGTTGTCAAATTCGTAATGGAGTTTCTTCTTTAAAAAAGAAGTATCACTCATTAACTTAAATATCTTAGCCATTTATTATATAATAAATGAATGAGTTTGATTTACCTAGAGATATTCCAAGAAAGAAAGTAATCAAGTTAATAGAAGATATCATTCAAAAGTTAGAATACAGTTTAAAGAAGAAAAAGAGAAAACTACGAATTGTTAAATATGCATACTACACTTTGATCGCGTTATTTGTTATACTTTCTGCAACAACTGGGTTTATTAATATTTTTATACCTGTAATAATTTACTCAATAATAACAATTTCTCTTGCAACTGGAAGTGCTATAATAAAAGGTTTGTCTTCTAAATTAAACAAGCAAAAGAAAAGATGAACATAAAACCATTGTCACTTGTATTAACTCATTTACAGAACAGTTAGAGATGATAACATTAAATGGTGAAATGGATAACGAATATATAAAAAATAAGTTGCTTAAGATCAGAGTACAACTTAAAGATATAAGATCATAAAAGAGACGATTTTCTCTATAATAAATGAGTAAGAAAACTATTAATTGGGATGTAAAAGAGATGATAAAAGAAACAACAGCTAACAAAAGAAATGGAGAACTTATACCTGATGATATTCGATGTCTAATAGTGGGTCCATCTGGGTGTGGTAAAACATTTTTGTTATTTAATTTTTTATTACAGCCAGGTTTGTTAAACAATAATTACTTCTATATATATTCTAAAAGCATGAATCAGCCAAAGTATGAGCAATTAAAAGATCGATTTGAAAAAGCAGAACTAAAGTTCAATAAGCATATAGCAACGTTCTTAAGCGGTAATGATTCTATTGTACCTATTGATGAATGTGAAGAATACTCTGTCGTTGTCTTTGATGATTACATTTTAGAGAATCAATATACTCTTAGAAACTACTTTACAAGAGGTAGACATAGACATTTAGACTGTTTCTATCGTGCAAAAATATATTCAAAAGTACCTAAACAGTTTATAAGGGATAACGTTAACTTCATATGCATATTCAGACATAATGATGCTAATCTTTAACATATGTATAATGAGTTTGTTGGAGGAGATATGTCTTATGATAAATTTAAAGAGATATGTTCAAAATGTTGGCAAGAAGGTTATGGTTTTATAGTAATTGTTATGACAAGGAAGGTAAACAATGGTAAGTATAGAAACAAAATAAAACACTTTAGAAACGTTGATGTTTTTACATTTTAACGTTTGGCGTTTTTTCATGTTTATTGGCGTTTTTGATGTTTATTGTCGTTTATTGACGTTTTTTGACGTTTGTTCGTTTTCTAATGAGAAAGAAATTAATAAGAATATCAAGTTAAAGGAGTTCTTGATAAAGGGCTTCAAATCTTGGAATAAAAAAAGAGCAGGTATATTTAAGATAAATTTAAGAGCAGGTACGATAAATTTAAGACCCAAGACCTGTAATTGATGTTATTCAAAACTTGGGAAGTGAGATGAAAGAAGTAGCAGAACAAAATAAAAACCTAATAACTGAACTTGTTTCAGTTGTACATAAGACGGCTTCAATAGATCCTAGTCTACTAGAAACACCTAAAAGATAACTTATGATAGTTCTCCAATTAGTAGTGATACGCCTATAACAGGAGAAATAAAACAAATGAGAAAACAAATTAAAGACAAAGTTGAAGGAGTAGAACCTTTATCAACAGCGCAATCATTTGGTAAGATTGCAACTAAATATTATAGTAAAAGAAATGATAGTGTATTTGGAATAAGAGCTGTTGAAGAAGATGGAAAAATAATATGATAAGAAATTCCGAAGCTAAAGTGAATGGTGATGATTTGATAATTAATGGTAAAACTTATAAAGGAAGAGAAGGTCTATGGAATTGTTAACGATAAATACTAACAAAACCATTGAAGATTATGACCATGACGATTTTGAACAGTACAAGGAAATAATAATAGAATCAGATGCTGCCTTCCAAAAATATAATCGAGATAAAAAAGTAGCATCTAATAGAGGTTCTAAGTACATTAATATTATCAGGCTAATTTGGGAATATTATATTTAACCATCTTTACCTCCAACTTCTAAAAAGAACACGACATCTAAAAGGACTGGTGAAGGAATTAAACAATATACATAGATACCTAAAGAATATATATGGATGGATGATGTGAGAAAGTTAATTGATCGGTTAATAGTTATAGATGGAGAAGAAAAGGCTGGTAATAATAACTTTTATAATGAGAAAGTAGGTATAGTGAGTATGGTTAATAACAAGCTTTCACAATTTATCCCTAATGATCCAAAAGGTATAGGTTATTTGATTAAGATTTTAAATACATTACCACCACGATTCTGGAATGATGAGAAGCTTGGAAAAGAATTAGTAAATGACTTGATAAAATAAACTCCCATTTGAATTACATATTCCAGGATTTTCGTACTGTGATCCGGGAACTAAGCTACAAGAAAGATTAGAAAGAGGTGATAAAGGTATTAACCCATTAGATGAGGCTTGTAAAGAACACGATATATACTACAGAGACAGTAAAGATACAGAGTCAAGACATATTGCAGATAAGGAACTAGAAACTAAAGCATGGAATAGAGCATTTAGTAGTGATGCATCAATTGGTGAACGATTAGGTGCTTTTGGAGTTGGTACTGCTATGAATGCTAAGGTTAAGTTAGGATGGGGGTTATAAGTTTTTAAATGTTTATTATGTATGATTCTTTTAAATGTTATTATATATGATTCTTTTATGGTTACATATCATAAAAGTGTTGTTTCAAGATTTTCTTTATAATAAATGGATAGTATTGAGAGTTACGAGTTACGGAGTTTTAAAGCTAACACAAGAACATTTAATAATTTGAATGAAGCTAACAAAGATATTAAGTTTGATTTCGATGTGCGGGTTGTTTTCATTCATCCACACAAAGCAGATTGTCATATGACTTTTGAAGTTGTTGGTGCATCAGAGGAACATTTGGTGCAAACGATACTATAAAACTTGTAGATAACTTCTTACCATTCTTCTTTTCTCAAATTGATGTTAGAAAGCATGGAGTTGTTATAGATAAGATTGAACTAACTGGAATAACATCTACAGCTATTGGAACATTAAAGATTTCCAAACCAGAAGTTGAATATTTAAAACAAGCAGGATTTGAAACAGATTAATAACTTGGTCCAAGAAAGGACTTTTGGTGTGCAGGATGGACAAAGGTGTTTTGTACCCATTAAGATTAATTCTAGGCTTTTTAAGTGATTAAAAAAGGTTATGTGGAAAGGTGGATTGAGAATAACATTTACCAAAGCTAACAACAATAACAATGTCTTGTACAAATGGACTAAATCAGGAGCAGGTTCAGCAGCTCCTCATGATGGAAAAATAACAATAAAGAATATGGAGATAAGAATGCCTATTGTTGAATACGAATCTAATTATGAAAACAAGTTAAAGTTGGATATTCTTATAGAACCTAAAATCATGTTTTCATTCCATACTTATCAATGTGTTCAAAAGGTTGTTGTAGGTTCTTTCTTGGAGTTGGATGATATTACTCAATTTAATTCTAGACAATTTGATATGATTGATTTCGTAGTTGTAATGTTCCAAACTGATAGAAGTAGCAAACAAACAGCAGATGCAAGTAAGTTCGCTCATTGTAAGGTAAAGAATATCTATCTTAAGAATGGGAGGAATGAGGTATTTCCAAAAGAATCAAGGAACTTAGATATTGCTAACAGGGATTATTTTAAGATGTATGAAGATTATACTGCATTTAAGAGAATAACATGTGGCAATACCGAAATGTACTATGATCCTAAAAAGTTTATAGATAACAGACCAATGTATGTGATTAATTGTAGTAAGAGGAACAATGTATCTGTAAATGAGAGAACAAACATAAAGATTGTAGTAGACTTTGCAGAAGCTGTGGCTGCTAATACTATATGTTATGCGATTTTAATTGGACAAAAGAACTTTACACTCTTATTGACTGCCCATACATACTCTCTATTGACTGCCGTTTGAATTTTGAAAATCGGTTAATATTTGATGAAGTTATAACAAATTCAAAATTTCGAGAATTTTTACGGGTTTATTTTTGAGATTTCTAGAAAATGTTATTCTTTAAAAAAGTCTTAGAATTTTGTATAGATTATGCCACTATTTTTTATTTTTCAAATATTTGAGTTTTTATTTTTTGCAGTGTATGCCAACTCATATTTTTTTCTGAAGTTTGCCAACTTTTTTATTTGATGAGTTAGCACATTATAACTATGGAGTGGTAAAACTATCCTCTTAAAAATATTTTGGGTAAACACTATAATATTTGGCAAGTGGGTTGGCAACACTGACTTTTTTCATGCAACTTAGGATTTAGTTCTAATATTCTGGTATGATTGAGTGTTGATGAGAAGGAAAGAGAGAAAGAGACTCGTGAGATATTTCGTCATGGATTCAATAACGTCATGTATTGCGTTGTCTCCCTGTCTATTGGTATATAGCGCCCTCTTACAGTTTCTAGCTAAAAGTTCTGTTGAAGGAAGAGAGGCTAAATTGTATATATGTATGTTGATGTGACGAGAAGGAAGGACAATTGGATTAGACAGTAATGTGCTGGTACTGGAATCGTTCAAATAAATCGGTGACAGATCACCTATTCCAGTAAATGCTTTTTTATTATACATTTCTTCTCATCAGCTTTTTAAAGTAAATTTTTGACGGATTTTAATGATTCAAGTGTCAAATGATAGCTTAGAAACCGGAGATTAAGATGCAGTAAATATATTTTGCGTAGGATTTCATTGTAATATTTTAGATGTAAGTTTTTATGATTTTAAATGTCATAAAAGCCTATTCAATCTCACTTTAACATTGTCGTTATGGGAATACTTTGCGCATAGTACAGCTTCATTAATTTTTATGTCTAAATAATCTGGTCACAAAAAAGAGTCCAAATTGCGCTCGTAGTAACCATATCTAACTACTATCGGCCGATAACTTTTTACTTCACATGGATTGCCCGACTTAAAAATAAGTACGATTTTACTAATTTTCCAAATATCTGGAAATATTTGAGATTTCAAGATGCTATTGTATATATATAAAAGAGGAACACGAAGAACTTCCCCACATGCTTTAAATATATAAGTAGGTATTTCATCATAACCACTCACTTTACTTGATTTTAATTTTTTTACAGATATCTCGTAATCTTTTACAGTGATAGTAGAAATATTTAAACAGTGGGTTGTTTCTTGATAACTCGGTTCAGAAATTGTATAAGAGCAATCCGAGGAATAAACACACTTAAAATAATCTGCAAAAGAATCCACTATTTCTTTGCTGGAATTAAGCAATTTACCTTCAAAAGTCATCTGATTCTTTTTCCGGTTATCCCTCTTTTTATTATTTACGAAACTCCAAAATGTTTTCAGATTCTCAATTATATTATTCTCTACTTTACTAATGTATAATTTGTAAGATCTACTTATCATACCTTTCACCTTTTTGCGTAATTCAACAAATTTGAGGAAATTAAAATTGGAATGATTCCTTTTTCTTCTAAAATATTGTTTCTTTTTACAAGATTTATAATCTCAGCTGTAAACCAACATGGATAAGATTTTATTTTATTTATTTTTCGTTTAGGAACATTATTATTAATTACAGCATCAAGTTTCTTATAAAAATAATTTAATGAATCATTCGGGTTCTCATATTGATATATCTGACCCCAATCCATTTTTTGTAGATCCTTATATAAATGGTAAAATTCAGCTTTACAATAGTTAAAGATAATAGTTGGACTAAACTTTGTTTTCAAATGTTTAGATGTAATAGAGAATTCAATTAACAAAGGAGGATGATGTAAGTCCTCAGTTACTAAAGGACAATTACTCCTAGTAATATTAATATCTTTTAAGTTTGTTAATAATAAATCTAATGTTCTTCCATTATTATTCCTTATATTATAGTATGATTGAAGATTAAACAAAGACAAAATCATTAGAAATTGATGTGCATCCGCAGTTTTGACATTAGGAATCTCAATCCATGTAGTACCTCGTTTATTCGCCACACTTTTCAGGATATTTCTCACCCCCTATTCAGCCGATTTGTACCAAGGTTAGGGGTTATTCTACTAGGGTTACCTAGGTTTGCCCACGTAAATTTGAAATGTATCGGTTGAATAGTGGTTGAAACAAATAACCTGGAAACTGTGTCGGCTAATCGAGATCCTACTAATCGAGATGATAATAATAATATCTACTCTAAAACACACACAGCTTACAACAAATTTCTAAAAAACATGATCTAAAAGAAAAAAATCATACTTTTATTCTTTCTTCTTAACTGCGCTTTTTTTTTGACAGTGCTGAACTGATCTCTGCCCGCAAGACTTTTCTTGAGTAAAAAAAAAGAAGGTCGACGAATAAAAACTGGACAACGATCATTATGAGTAAAAACAATAATGAAAATAAATTTATCCTTGTGACTGCTGCTTGATTTTTCACCATCACCATACATACAATTGTGTTGTAATGTGCATAATAATTTACAAGCTCCCATACCAGATAAGTAAGTCCACTGAGTTATTGTAATAAATAACTGATCAAGATAGACCCTAGGAACCCTACGACCTTGCCACAGCGAAATGCATCACCACCCTCTCTCGAAAGCACACATTGGGGAACGTCAAAATATTGTGGTCTATTTGATTGGTTTGTACCAAGAGTTTGGAGAATTCTCTTCTCCGAAGGTTCGTATTATCTATGGATTGGTGATTTGCATATCCAATTGACCACGTCTAGTCTTGTTGATTTCTATTTTTTAGTATTTGGATAGTAGCCTATTGAAGAGTATATATTCGCCTCTTAATGTGTGGTATATTTACCTACACATTAAGAAGCGAATATACAATAGTTGTCAAGGTATAATTATATACGTAGTGCTACAGGAAAGAAACGGCAGCTCTTGCTCCACGAAACGATAAATTTAAAGCCATACATTAAAAAGAAAACCGAGACGCGTTGGATCCACGCGGTGGAAAAAAATGGCAAAAACAAAGAATGAAATTGAAAAATAAAGGATCATTGTACTTACAGTACCAAGAAGAATCCACTCGTTTCGGCACTGGAATTTATTCATGTGCATTTACTGGTACCTTTTTCTTAATGAAATTACCGTACAACACGTGCTTCCATCAATTTTATAGCTATCCATTATTACGCTAGTATGCCCACACATACAGACAAACACGAACACCCACATCCACACACTGACACTCACAAACACACAAGCACAATGGGTTTTATTGACAGTGCAAAATTTAGGACTAAACTTTACTTTGGAGGTGAAAAATCGAAACAGAAAGTACATCTTAAAATTAATTAATCTCTGAGGGATGAAAGCGAAAACATAACCATTAATTTGAATTATATATTTATTAGTTATATGTACAATGTGCACATTTTTGTGGTATAAAATATTATTCATACTATTTGTAATGCAACAAGAAACACTGATTGTCCATATTATTAGTAATACAAACAAGAAATATGTAGACAATGCATATCTGTTGGTTATAATCTGAAACTTACAGAGATCTTTTAATAATATAAAATAAAAAGAATTAAATTTTCCTATTGATTTCGTATGAAGGAAAACACATTTCATAATTATTAAAAGTACAGAAATGCAGCATCATATTAAAGAACTCTCACGTGCTTAAGTTTTTCCGCGGTAGTTAAATTTCATCTCCAGCTCTTTGGAAACCAAGCATCGGAGAAAGGTCACTTTTCCTCCCAATGATGACAGATAGGAACACTGAAACAGAAAAATAAAAATCATGAACAATCATAGTGCAATTTTTCAGGTGGAAAAAAAAAGGAAAAAAATAATTACAATACGTCATGTGTAACTACAATCAATACGCAATAAAACGATTGGTTACTGTACTCGCTTGCATGAAGACACTTATTTTCAATAATACACTTTTAACGGCCTTCCATACAGCGAAATTAAACTACCATTAATTAAAGTTATTCTGTAATTCCTTAACGTTTGATTTTATTGCAGCTATTAACTCTGATTGTTCAGGAGGATCAAAGAAATTAGAGGATATAAAACTTTATACATACACGCACATGAGAAATAATTCTGAAACGCTCATATGCCACTCCGAGATCAACTTTAGGATGTGAGCTAAAAGCGACGATCAAGTATATTGATACGATATCAACTGATGCAAAAAAAATCTTTGAGGTTTATGTCCCAAGTTTATGTCGTCTAGACTAAAGGAGACGGTTATGATGAAGAATGAATGAAATGGTGGGCTGAAGAAAGTGGGAGGAAACGGGAGAACCACGAGGAAACCCACGAACACGGTGTTTGTCCACTACCAAGTTCACTTGGCGGAGGCTGGGATCATAACTGATGCAGACCAGCATGGTATGAAAGAAAGAACTTTCTAATAATAAAATAATATAGCTACTCATTTATCAAACAAAACTAGACAACGATAGAAATTATTATCTTTCACTACTGCTACGTAACCTACAAAAAAAGTAAAAATTCCGCATTTACATATCGTGACAAAACTACGCTATCGGATGCAGCAATCTGACAAACTGCACACAGGTGGAACTAAGGATTCTGTCATAAGAATCTGTCTTCTACTGTCATAAGAAATTTTATCCTGATTGGATACGATTTAGTAAGTTAAATTTATGATGCAAGTCGAAACATGTATTAGCATTTTAAAATATGGCAAAAAATAAAGTGAAAATTACAAACAAAATGGTGTATAACTTTTGTATTCCGAAAGATCCCAAACTGAGAGCTCCCTCACTTGTTACTATAGTATTTTAAAAAGTAAGACTTCTATAACCAGAATTCTGTCACAATCAGTAGGGTGAAAATCGTCACATTACTTGTTTCGAGCAGTGTTAGAAGTTGTGGTAATAATAATAATAATAATAATAATAATAATAATAATAATAATAATAATAATAATAATAATAATAAAATATACTTCTCTTTGGTGAAAATTATATTTTACCCCTCTGTTGAGATAAATGTTTTCGGGAGGAGCACTTTTACCCATCCAAAGCAGCGAGAACACAATAACATGTGATACATTCGATATTAAAGCTTTCCTTATATATAAGTACTTAAGTCAAATAAAATAATTGTTGAATAATAAAAATTATTAAACAAGGAAATCTTTAAAAATCTAAAATAATAAATAAATAGAGTGTGTTTGAAGAAGACAAGTGTAGTTGCTGTAAGTTACATTTAAATAAAAGTGGGGCAGTGGTGGCTCGGTGATAGAGCGTTCACACCTCTCGTTCCTGGGGCCCCTGGTTCGATCCCAGCTCACACCAAGTGACTCTGTGTTGGACAACCACCGTGTGCGTAGGTTTTCTTGGAGTTCTCCAATTTCTTCCCACATTCTTCATTCCACCATTTAATTCATTTATCATCACCGTCTCCCTTAGAGTCAGTGCCTGATCGTGGAACGTGAAATTGAATACTTCATTTACGTAAAAGTATTGCCTTGTTCAGCAATTATTTTATTTTAGTTAAGTACTAATAAAATATTACTATTTTCTTTCTTTTCTTCTTGCTCGGCATTTTCTTACGTGGGTATTATAAAATAACATGTCAAAACTCACCTATCACACCTTCGGTGTATAAGTCATCCTCCACAAGGATATCATTTCTAGAGCAGCTCGACGAGCAGAAAGGGGTGAGAGTCACGGCTTCGAGTTCAGTTAAGAAAGATTCCGTGCTAGGTGGTCTGCTGATCAATACATCATTTGCAGGAGTATTGGCCACACACTCTGGAAAGTAGGAGTACATGCAAGTCTTGACTTTACAAATAACATGTATTTACAGCTAGGCCTATTACAACGACTAAATACATTTAACATGAAATGTAGCAGTTTAATTTCATGTAAACAGTAAAGTGAGCTTTTTATTATATTTTGTATTTAAAAAAAACTTAAGAGCATATAGAAAAGAAAATGAATTGGCAGGAAAATATAAGCCATAAATTTCACATGTTTTCTGTTCTGGATATTTTCAGCGTAAAGGACGGTGTGAAGAAGAAATATTTTACAAGAATACAATGCTACAAGAAAAACAATTACATCTCATTCATTCTGAATATACGTTTTCATAATTATCTTTAAAAGTTAAATTTAAATAAATTACAGGTCGTAATGAACAGAAAAGATTACCCAAACTGTTCTAATGAAACAATTTCTCTTTTTGCACATGCATTACCAATACTGGTTCAATTTCGTTCGAAATTAAATTTATATACCAACCCAGAGTTCGAAATCTTCCTAACATCAGTGCGGGAATGGTTAGTTCTTAAATGGAAAGATACGTAAAATAAATATCCGCAAAGTTGTGGACAGATAGATTTTATGGCTTATTGTCTTCCCGTTGTTAACGAAGCAGGGATCGGATTTGAGAACGGAGTGAGAACGCAAAATATCGCATCTTGAAAACAAAGAACACAAATGACTACCTGCGTTTTCGAAGGTGGACATTTCTGAGCAAAAACACCAAGGCAAGTAATTTCTTGCTATATACTGCTTCATTTAAATTCTGCAACGTAAAAAAACTTAAATTTATAATACAAGCTTAAAAAAATAAAGAGCTCCAACTCTGGGATGGGTTTTATTTATTTTTTTTAAATATCCTACTCTGGGAGGGGCAGTCGTCACCTCTTAATCCGCCCCTGTTGTGTACACAGCTTCCTTCTGGCAGCAGCAGATATGTAAGCCCCGAATCAATGAGGTATGTTTCTTTTTACTGATGGGGCTGCAGTGCCTCAGTGGTAGAGCGTTCACTTCTAGTGCGTGGGGTCCCTGGTTCAATCCCAGCTCGTGCCAAGTGGGCTTTGTGGTGGACAAACATCATGTGCCTGGGTTTTCACGACATTCTCCCGTTTTCGCCCACTTTCTTCATACCACCTTTTTTCACTTTTCATTATCACCATCTTCCTTAGCCTCGGTGCCTTATCCTGGGGCGTGAAACTAAATATTTAATTTAATTTCTTTGTAATGATTAGGATGTGGTGTTCTACCTGAAAGCAGGTTTTTGACCCAAAGAGACTTCCATTGTTAATGCACGCATAAATATTAGGAGGATATTTCCTATGTCAAGAGCCCGCTTAAATACATCTCACTGGGACCACCACCAGCCCCCAACCACGGACCATTAATAAGACATTTGGTTTCCTTTGAATCGTTTCACGATTAACAGCGGAACTCATAAAAATGTAGTCATGTAGAAGATACTTAATTGAGTTGGAATATATTTTCTTGAAATTCAGTGGCAACGTTCATCAGTATCCATCATCACATGCTGGCACAGGAGCCTAGAATGCGAGGGAGCTCTCTACTCAATTAATGAACAAAATATTCGAACACTGTCAAAAACCCGTTACATTATTATTATTCTCACACCCAATTGTGTGGCACAGCTACGGTAGCCAAGTGTCTTGTGAGGGTACGTAGGTGCGACAGAACGGTGGTCGCAGTTTGAGAGTGTTCTCAACTGGGGTAATATCCTCCCACTGATTATGCACATATACAATGGGGGCACTACTTTAACAAACGAGTCTATCAAATATACATCGATTTTGTGGATTTTTTCACTAGATTTAAGGCACTAGTGTTACAAAAGGCTAAACAAAACATAACTTTGTGAGCGAAGGGGTTAGAACTTCCATAGGGCTCGTTGTTTCTAACTTTGAAGTCATACACGATTAGCATTGCAACCAAGGCCGAGGGTCATTTCTCAAAGGGGTTCACTCGCGCAGACGGTTCTACCTAACAGAAAATTCGTAGGTAACATACAATGTGAAATATATTTTTGTCAAGGAATGCAAGTATGAATGTAAGTAATTACTGTCAGTACACAGCAAATTGAAATGAATTTTGAGCTTTACTCGAGCAGACGGTTCAACCATATTTTGACATATTTCTTAGTTTCATATCAGGTTAGAACAATGTATTTCTTTTAGCAGAGCATGAACTAAATCAGAAGCTCCATTCGTGCTTGCAGATTTACTTCAGGAGGCCTCAGTACAAATATAGCGTGGACGTAAAGCATAACAATGTCAGTGAATAAAACACGAACCAATTTACACCAGCTGGCCACTAAAAAGCAGGAATGCTATATAACCGAGTCAGGATAGGAGCACAGCAAGAAGGCCCGAGCAGCAGCGACGGGACGCGTTCGTAGGGATCAGGCGCGTCAGCGACGGGAAGTACACGTATAAACGAGGATAGTGTAAGAGCACATTTATATATATGATACTTTCACTGATCACTTAAAATTCATTTCAATCTGCTGTACACTGGCAGTAATTGTTTTTTTTCACACTCTCATTCCTTCACGAAAAATGTTTCTCATAATATTTTACCTACAAATTTTCTATTTTGTAGAACCGTCTGCTGGAGTGAAGCAGCATTTTGAGTGATAGTGAAAGCATTGCAAGCATAAGTGTCTTTTTCTTTGTTTACGTGTATAGTCCCCGTCACTGACGTGACTGCTCTCTACGGATGCACCCCTTCGTTGCTGCTCGGGCCCTCTTGTTGTGCTCCTGATCGGACTCGAATAGAATGCATTTGCTTTTTAGTGGGCACCTAGCAAACGTTCGTTCGTGTTTTATGCACTGTGCTTAATATGCCATACGTCTACTCTGTATTTATACTAACCCCCGTGAAGTATATCTGCAAGTAGTAATGGAGCTCCTCACTTAGTGCATGAAAGCTCTAACCTAACCTGACAATGTAAGAAATGTGTGAAAATTTGGTAGAACCGTCTGTTCCAGTAATACCTTCATATGCATACACTTACTGTCATTTCGGCGTAGGTGGCCCGGGTGCGATTCCCGGCGGGATCTGATGTTCGGATTCCACGTTAATCAGTAGGCCCACGTCTTATATAGCCTCGCTGCTCAACGGCGTTAAACTCAAAATCAACTTCACTCAACTTACTGTCATCTCGTTCTTTGCTTGTATCCAGCCATCTTCCGCCTTGGCAAATAGTTCCACAATGCGTGCAGCTTTATTACACGGATCAATTGTATAAGTAGTAGTTAGTAGTAGGAACTGGTTAGAAGCCCCGCGGAGGTTGGTTGGTCCTGTTCTCGACATAAAATGGGCAAATTAAAGACTTGTCCAAATTTCTTCCTACATTTTACAATCTATGGATCCGTAAGTAAAACTGCACCCCAGAATGACATACTTTCCCATGCATACTCACTCCCATATACGGTTTATTGATTTAAATACATACATTATCATTTTACTACCTTCACTATTAATATTTTATATAGTATTCTACCTAAAAATATTTAATTTGGTAGAGGTGTCTGCTAAAGTTAACCTAATGGAGGTGTCATCGTTCTTTCTACGGTATTTTAATACGCTAAGAAACCTTAGACAACGCTGTATGAGAGGAGCTAATCTTCACAATTACAATACTCAATCTGCTGAATTTTACAAAATACACCTAGATAAGAATAGGATAGGAATTATACTTACTTGTCTTAAAGCTGAGCTTTTATCTTCAGTTAAAACCACGCATGTTGTGTTTCGTCGCATTGCTCAAACTGCAGTTACAGTACGGGCAACGTCCACGCTTTCAGCACCTAAAAAACACGTCTATTTTCGGTGATGTTCGACACATGATTATTTCTACCATTCTGGCACGTGATAAACACGCACAATATAGGTCATGTTTGACACGTCATTTTTGTTACCATTTTGGTACGTGATAAAGACGTTTCAAATTTTCAAAAAACGTCTTTTTGAATTCGAACCCCAAAAAAAGATGTGTTAATGACGTGACTGAGCTACCTGGGATATTATCTCTGTTCTTAACTTACAAGTAAAACAGGAAGTGGTAGCGTTTAACTATTTCCTGTTTTAAACGTTGATTGCTATGGAAGAAAAACTGTAATAGATAACAAAACGCTGTTTTCCATAATCGATTAACCATAGTTCTCATCTCCATCCTTAACCCTATACTAAAACCGGAGGTGATAGACATCTACCCTTTCCGGTTTTAACGTTTATCACTGCAGAACAGAAACCGTAACCCGGTTTTCTACAATCGACTAAGAATACACTTCATCTTCATCCTTTACCCTCTACTAAAACTGGAACAGGTAGAAATCAACCTCTATACGGAAGTAGGTAGCAAGACGCAGTTTTCTGCAATCAATTAAGCACCCAAAGAATATAATTGTGTCCCCAATCCAATCCCTCTATTAACAACGGGAGTGGTATTAATCTACTATCACTTCCTATTTAATCATTAATTAAGAAAATACTGTGTGAGCCTCCTTAGTGTCTTCAACAGAGTTTATTCAATACAAGCATTCGTCTTGCTGAAGGCTTTGCCCTCAGACTCGCAAATTTGTTCGGTCTAACGCTTTGCATCTCAAACCTGCAATCATCAGCGTTTGCTAGGCTTACGGCCTCGCTCCTCACATACCTGCAAGTATACTGAATTTCAGTTGAAATACCTGGGGGCTTTGCTCCCAGGCCACCGTGTTTGTTCGGCCTATTGCGTTGCACTTTATATATCAGGAAGCATACCAATTTCAGTTCAAATATCACGTTTCATGTCTTCAACTTAACGGAATCCCGAGATATAAACATATTAGTATAATAATAATTGTAATATCCACCTCTACTCTCTTCCAAACCCTTTTCTTCCCTTCTAGATCGCAATCAAAAACGCTGAAATGTGTATCTAATTATTGGGATTACAGAGTTAGATTTATAATAATATTGTACAGTTAGTACTTTGGTCCATCCCGTCCGTTACTCCGCACGAAACACTTGAACGAAATTCAATTTGACTTCTGTTTTTTGCAATTGATAGCTAAAGTATTTATCTCGAAGGAGTTCGTTAGTAGAGGATCATAAACCAGGAGGTTCTACCAGGAGTGTTAGAAATCAACCATTTTCGCTTTTAACGTTGATCCTGTAAAACAAAAAGGGTAATAGATAGCAAGAAATTGTTTCCGGCAGTCGATTTAGCATCCCAAGAATACCTTTCAACTCCATCCTTAATACTGTATTGAAATAGAAAGTGGCGGAAATAAACAAGTTCCCGCTTTAACACTGAATGGAGAAAAACAGTAATATATAGCGAGCAGCAGTTTTGGGAAATCGACTAAAAGGTTCCAAGAACATCTTTCATTTCTATCCTTAACACTTTGATAAAACTAGAAGCGGTAGAAATAAACAGTTTTCGGTTCATTTTTCATTACTGTGGAGCAAAAGCTATAATAGATAGCGAGAAACTGTTTTCGACAATCGACGGAGCATCTCAAGAATACATTTTGTATTTCCATAACACTCTAATAAAATCAGAAATGACAAGGTGTCTACTAAAATTCCAAAATGAAATTTCATGACCTTTTCTTTAAGAAACCATTAAATTGAGTAACATTATCAAAAGCGAATTTGAATGCGACTTGGGCCAATTTTCACATACGTGATAGAAGCGTGCTTTACTTGTGATTTGATAGCGCCTAAAACCACAGACGTTTTTAGTTGTGATTTTTACATTTTATAGAACAACATTTACAAGTATGTACTTATATTTGTACAGATAAAATGAATCGTGACCCAAAAGCAAAATTTCTTGATTTTCATGACCATTTTCTGATTTCGTGACTTTCTTTAATCCTTTTCGTAACCGATAGACACCCTGGTAATCCAGTATGACTTCCAGGTTCAATGTAATATACATAGAACATGACCTATAAGAGACAGCGAGAAGTTTTTTTTTAAATGAGTTAGCGTTCTTAAAATAGGTACTATCTCTTCTTTTAATCTGTAATAAAACATAATTGTTAGAAATCAACCACTTCCTGTTTTAACGTTCATCGTTGTACAGTCTTGTTCAAGAAATCTTGACCAATCACCCTGCTATGAAAGATGATATTCTTGCAACCGCAAAATGAAATTATAATGCTGTGGCTCTAAATAAACTTCTTAATCGACCAAACCAAATTCACATTTATTTGATTTAGTCCTAACTATAGGTAAAAACACAGGCCTTTTCTAAGAGAGGTGAGTGGCAAAGTTTTCTTGAACCAGACTGTATATGACAAACG
The DNA here is from genome assembly GCF_964235325.1 of Thermobia domestica. Lineage (NCBI taxonomy): Eukaryota > Metazoa > Arthropoda > Insecta > Zygentoma > Lepismatidae > Thermobia > Thermobia domestica. Next base: position 138,015,545 of record NC_137457.1, read on the forward strand.
GCAATAGATAGGCACGGTTTTTATATTCGATTAAGCGTCCCTAGAATATATTCCATCTCCACTTTAATCACTAGTAAATAACACTAAGTGGTAGATATCTACTACAACTCCTGGTTTCAATTTTAATTGAAAAATATTGGGTGGTCCTGTTTACTGTCTTTAAGTGATTTGTTTTAAATGAGAAGTCCTAAACCAAATTTCATATGTGTAACTTTCAGAGATTCTGAGATACCGATATGCCTTTATATGAGTAATAATTCCTATTCTCACCTTTTCCTTCTCCTTTATTACTAAGATATAAAAGAAATGGTGAAACATGTGTTAAATTATTTTAAATTGGAAATCCAAATACCAAATTTTGAGTTCCCACTCCTGTACGTTTCGGAGATAAGGATATCTTATTAAAATAACTCTTATCCCAATTTCTCCTGTTTTCGTGAATTTTCAAAAATTTATCTTAGTGGTACCCCACGTCACAAATCTTATGTAGGTATAAATTCAAAGTTTCTAGGTAGTCCCTAGAGCAGTGGCTCCTAATCTAGGGATGCGAGTTTCTTACAGAACTAAATTTAAAGTTACAAATATTACGAATGTTGTAACAAACATTAAATTAAATATCTTTTAAAGACGAAATAACTATTGTGTAAGAAATGTGGTTTCATTAAGGACAAAACTGGTAAAATATAATATTGCACTGCACTACAATGCCATGCAGGAGTCTTGCTGGAGATAAATATAAATTTGTGAGAATATGACTATTATTATTTACTATTATTATATGCAAGCCCGTTCTTCGTACGCGTAGAATAGGTTTATGGGAAATATTTGAAAGTTATATTTGATCACTCTTTCCCCATTACGTAACTTATTTGAACAAAAGTGAAATCAAACCCCTAGCTCGTCCATGTTCAAAAATGTGTTTCATACGATGCAGTATTTATTCTTTGCAAGAAATCTAAATTCTCTTGCAAGAAATATATTTCAAATTGTCGGTGTTATGGTGGTTATGACGGAAAAATATTGACAAAGAATTTAAAATATTTCTCTGCGAAAACCAGAAAATTTTAGAAAATACTTTAAGTACGTTCTGAAACTACATACAATAACAAATCCAAAACATATCAATTGCTATTTGAAAAATAAATCGTAAATATTTTCTTTGTTAGCACAAATTCGTCTGAAACTAGTTTAATATTTTCTTAACATTTGCTACTGCCACAAAACACCAAGAAAAGTAACTTGAAAATGTTTTTGATTTGTCTACCCTATATTCTCTGAATATTTTCTATGTACAGAAAATATTTTCTAAATATTTTGCCAAGTACCCGGGATCCCTTAATATTACAAGGCGACACCACAGGGGGCACTGTGCAGTACAAGTGGAGAAAACTAAATTATCTCGGACACATATTCTATATCTGTGCCAATATTCATTGAAAAATGATATGGAGGAACAGTAACAATCGGAACAAATCACATGCATTTTGTTAAAGGTATTCTTAATGGAACTAAAAAAATGCTATAGTACAGTTTCTTACAAAAGTGTTGAAAATATACGAAACTTACAAACACGTGTATATAATGAGTTTTTCTTATAAAGAATCACCATAAACGTGATCATATCACCACGAAACCATTTTATTGCACCATGACTCTTAACACAAGGACGACGTGGACCACTCAGATGTTCACAGTCGAGGTGTCTTAATTGTGCTCTTCGTTGTATGTTTTACACAACACTAAAACAGCTATTGTAGTGCGTAGAATAAATTACATCCCAGGTATCAACATGTGAGTGGTTCATGTCCTTCTTGTGTCGAAAGTCATGATGAAATAACTCGAGTATAAAGAAATCAGGTCTACTAAGTTAAAGTACATAATTACAAAAGTAAAGAAAATGCAAGACTGGACTAAGATTTGAACCTGTAACTTCAACTTACCGTGCCGAAGCATTAACCACTAGGCTACTCACTGTTTCCGAATAGTCATTCATTCTACCACTCCTGAAGTCAGTGCTCAAGCAACCAGACCGCATTGACTATACCGCAACTTGTGAAGTACTTGGACAACCAGTGTCTATACTACAGAACCCCACTGGTGGTAAGATTTATACATGATAAATGGGGAAAATAAATTATTTTATATCATGTAAATATTTAATGCGATATACAATCGATTATTTCTTTGAGTTATCGTATGTAATAGAGAAATTATCCTTAAAATGATCTAAATTCCACCATCCTACATTACTTATAAGTACATAAACCGAAAGCCAAATAAAGGAATGAACCTTTGAAAGACAATACATAAAATAAAATCATGTAGATTTATTGAGAATAATTACAGTAATAATTTACTAAATTTTACATTAAGTATACATTTGTAGTACACAATATATTTAATGTGAACACATAAACAAAAAGTATATATTAATTTAACTCTAGTAATTGCAAACCGTACATTATAATGTTTTGAAATGTATATACACCTCATCAGTGTATCAATTTTAACAAGTTTTATTTAACATTAAAAAAAACACTTATTTTGTAAGAAAAGTTCGAACAGAGTTGCACCTTACAAACTCTTCCCCACACCCTAGTATTGTAGTTCACAAGATGACTGTACCAATCACCGAAAACCAAGCAGCAGAATCATGCGTTTACTTACGTCCCCCCTCCCCTCAACACACACAGAATAAGTTAAACTATTTCTTGAAAAGTTCTCTGTCACCTTCATCTAAGAATATATTTAACGATACGAAGTAGGTATATTATACATTACTTTAGAATCTGAAATGTGATTTAATTGCCATAAATTAAAACTTAGCATAATATGCACCCAAATTAGCTTAAATGAGTCGAATACACATCACACGAAGCGAGCTACGCCAATAAAAAATTCACAGTCAAAGAAATCAAAGAATTAATTAGATCTTCAGTCTATATTTTTAAATTGGTGTTATGTTGACGCTATGAATTTTGGGCTTCCTATACTAAATGTCTCTATGCCGAACTCTCCCTATACAAAACGTTTTTCATCGAATCTGCAAATTGCGCAAGCCGCGCGCTAATGATGGGAGGCTGATGATAGTTCATCACATAGGAAGACACTTGCTAGGTGAGTCACAACAGTTTCTTCCTTTTTCTGGGATTCATCCTTACTTACGGTCAAATTTGGTACCGTCTATGTAGTATTTGTGTGCGGCGTACCTTAAAATAGTCTCCGTTGATAGCCTCCAAACACAGTGGACTCCTAAAATAAAGCAATTGTTGTAAAATTACTATTTGTAGCATGTGTGGCAATATTTAAAAACGAACGATATCTCAGAATCAAGGTTAATTCAAACGAAGCGTTTTATGCGTTTTTTTATCTTACCACAGGCTATCCAAAATACTAAAACATTGTTTCCTATACTTTTGGAAGTTATATACTAAATATCTTAATAACTGTCACTCAAATTTCGTACGCTGAACAAAGCTATAGTGTAGATATATAATTGAAACTATGATCCAAACTTAAAATAATGATATTACAGAATACAATAAACTTAACTTAGGATGAAAATGGAAACTATAGATGCATGAGTATTACTGAGCGAAGGAAGGAAATTAACTCAGCTGGGTTACGAGTTTGACAGAGTTCATACACAGAAATCGTTCGGTGGTTTATATTTCCTGCTTCGACTTAAAAGATAATGAAGATAAGCTCGCTTTAAAAAGAGTTAAAAAGAAAAAGAACTTTTAAAAGATTTAATTTATTCTTAATTTTTGTTCAGTATTTGTAAATAAATAATGTAGAAAACCGACACAGAGCTTGCCCGCTGGATTCTGGCGCCCAAATCCCAACTCCGCTATATGCATGCCTGCCATAAAGTAATAGAGATATAAACTTTTTTAGAAAAGTGCAGATTAAGCCTAGCTTAATATTTACATTTTTTAACGATACCTACAGTATGGCGCTAAATTCGTCGTACAAAAGCAGAGGAGTGTATCCTGAGAATAAAACAAACAAAAAAGTTCCAATAAACTTAGGGCGAAAAGCCTATCGTTCACGTGTTATAGGTTGCCGAAAACATGAAAAAAAGTCAATTCTAAAGGTTCATAGATCCAAAACTATGGGACCTACCAAAATCGGGTCAAGACTTCACTTAGGTACTAATATGTGCTCTATCCAAAAATACATGTTTTAGAATCCTAAGGTACTCACGCAACAATTTTTATGGAGGTAGTTGCAGAGTACTTTATATCATAGGCTCGTAGTCAAACTCCCTCTATAAACATTGTTGTGGAAGCACCTCAGGATTCTGAAACACGCATTTTTGGATAGGGAACATAGTAGATTCTAAGTGAAGTCTTGACCGGACCAAAGTAGGTCCTATAGTTTTTGGAGCTATGAACCTTTAAAGTTCATTTTTTCATGATTTCAGCAACCTATAACACATAAACGATGCGGTTTTCGCCCTATGTTTATTGAAACTTTTTTTTTTACTCTCAGGAATCACCCATCTGCTTTTGTACACCGAATTTAGCGCCATACTCTATAAATTAATAAGGTAGAAGTATATGTGGTCCTTATCAGTATGCTCACTTATATATATATATCTTAAAGGCTAGTGATAAATAACACCAGCCCTCTGCTCCTATACTACCCTGTGATACCGGAGCAGGACGTTTGGACGCGAGACGTTTGGACGCAAAGCCGTATATCTAAATAGGTTAATCTACTTAAATGGGTTATAATGTACTTCAAAAATAGAAGCCGGATGATTACGTACTAAAAGCCTTAAAAATAGGCATTAATATCACTAAAACTAAAAAAAACTGCACAACCTAAAATTAAGAAGTTCGGAAAGGCTAAATTTGATCCACATTTTCTTTAAAATGCCATGGCAAACAGTCACTGAAAGTCTCAGTTACAAGAAATGCTTGATTTAGTTCTAATATTTTTTGTATAGTGCAGAAAAAAATGGGTCTAATTATTTTGTTTTTAGAATGATATATCCTAATTTCAGGAAAATCGGAGACAATGACCTGCAGAAGTTTTTTCAGCATGAATCTATACTGGGCTAAAATAAAATTTGCTGTAGGCATCCTACAACACACCAAACTAAACTTCTGTCAATTTATCTTTACAATATTTCTAACGTAATGATATTCATAACTTCATACCAATCCATTACACTGCATTACTGCTTATTACTACGTATTTGCAACACAGATAATTGGAAAGGAAACAACAGTGAAATCTAATATACCTATTGAATAATTTACTTTGTCTTATATTACAATTATCATGACATTAACATTCCATGACGGAATTATGGGCCAAATCCAGCATTATTCTGCAATGTCAACAGTTTCAAAATTCTGTACGGCGAATTCTTTCATCAGCTTGAATATATTTTCTTCTTTCAGTTCAGTTGACTTTGAGTTTAACGTCCCGTGAACAGCGAGGCTATACAAAACGTGAACCTACTGATTAACGTGGAATCCGAACCACGACGTGAGCTCTCGTCGGGAATTTTCTTCTTTTCTTGGGCAGATCGTCTTCTCGAAGTATTGCCTCGTGTCCTGCTTCTCTTTTTTCCTTCGAAATGCATCAATAAAGCGCCAAATCAACCAGTGTCGTTCCTTTCCGTTCGATATATTATAAAGAACAGAAGTTTGTTTATTTTGGGGTGTCATTGGCTGCCTACAGTAAATTCTATTTGACCCATTCTTCCTATTTAAATGTATAGTTAGTGCCCATTTTTATGAAAATTTATTAATATTGCAGTGTCTCAACTTTCTATCAATACAATAGAGTCTCAACTATATGGTTTAATGGGCATATCGAATAATAATAATAATAATAATAATAATAATAATAATAATAATAATAATAATAATAATAATAATAATAATAATAATAATAATAATAAACATTCAATAAATACTCACTTCCTGAACTACCCAATATATAGCATAAAGAACACCATTTTCATTCCAAAACCAGCTCGTATTCATTTTTTCTGATCTCTCGGAACAGGTCAGTACTTAATAAGTATTTCTTATGTTTTGTACCATGTGTTTTAATAATCTATTATAGAAAGAGAAAACGCAAAAGAATAAAATACGTACAGTATTTTTCAAATTTTAAGTCACATCTTTATAGTAACTAAAAATTAATGAGAAACGTACATTGTTCTTAACTTAAATTAGATGTCTGGTGCCTTCCATTTCAATTGAGGCAAAAATAAATAAATAAAAAAATAAAATTGTACCATCACCATCTCAGATATTATCGCTTCTGTGTGCAACCGTTTTATCGCAAAAAATTTGAGAAATCGTCAAATTTTCAAAAATCGACATTTTCTCGAAAACATCATAATTTAAAATTCCTAAATTTTGTCAGATGGTTCAACTGTACATGAATAATGAACACACCAAATAGCATTCTCGACCAATGCTTCATGAATGAACTACAGCCTTTTTAAGTTAGCAAACTTTCGTTAACTTTGAAGTCACAGCTGGCAACAATGAAAACAATGAAAGTGTAAAAAAAATCTACCGCAAAGCATCGTGTAAAATTTCAAGATACAAATTCTATTTTACTGCATGTGGACTTCGCTTAAACTGGACTGTTTTCCTGCAAAGGGAAGTTCAGAGTGATCACTGGATAAACGAGCAAATCTCCTTCTTTACGGGAGTGATATATTATTATGAAACAGCTGACAGTTTTGCCGTAATAAGCGATGACAAAACACACGATTCGGCCCGCACTCTTAGCCATGAATAAGATTCTAAAAATACTCGAAGAAAAGCGAAAATATACGTTATAGAAAAAGGTTCGAATACGTGAAAATAAGTGTCTACAATTTAATAAACCGTTTCATTGATTTCTGATGGTGCTGCATTCCACTTTCAAAATTGCTTTCAGATGTCCAAGATGCAGACAGGTGAGATAAAGCAGTGACTTTTCAGTGAAACCGGCCGTGGTAAGGGTCTCTGCGACGTATTGGGGAGAGGGGGGATAAGAATGTGGCAACACGGGAAAACGAGAAACATATTCACAGTATTAAACCTGCAGAAAAATTCGTGAATATAGTGCAAGTACCAACTCCGGGTATTACTCTCGTCTTGTTGCCAAAAACCGAATTCGAAAATTAAAAAAAAAAAAAAGTGGGAAAGTGTGCGACTGGTAACTGGTATTTACCGAAGTCATCTTTGGCTGTTATGGCCATGGACTATGTAACTTTGGCTGTTTGGCTGTTATGACCATGGACTTTGGCTGTTATGACCATGGACTAACTTCGTGCTTTCTCCAAATCGAGCTTCTGCAATTCAAAGTGTAGATTTAAGAAATCTGCAAAAATGACTTTTGTTACATACATATATGATAACCAGTGATGGATACGAGAAATATTATCAATAAATCAAATATTACATGAAATTGCAGTTTTCTTTGTGTTTCCAGGAGGCGGAGCGTTTCCACTGTAAAAAAAAAGTGGTAGAGCATTCACCTCCGGTGCGTGGGGTCCTTGGTTCGATCCCAGCTCGCGCCATGTGCACTTTGTGGTGGACAAACACCGTGCTTGTGGTTTGTTCGGTGTCCTCCCGTTTTCTCCCACTTTCTTCATTCCACCATTTCACTCATTTCTCATAATCACTGTCTACTTTAGCATAACCGGCACAACAGGGGCGTCATTTAGGGGGGGGCAGTAGGGGGCAATTGCCCCCCAAGAGTTTGAAGAATACATATACTTTAATCGATTGTCTACTAATATACTAGTACAAAACGTGAAAATTTTATGTCAGAAGTGCTCTTGCCCTCCCCCCCAAGCGAAGTCTGAAATGACGCCCCTGCGGCATAAACGTGGGACGTAAACCTCCCAAGATTTCATTTCATTTTTTTTCTTTGTTTCCACATGGACCTTCAACAGGGTACAGGTTTCCAGAAGAGAATATAAATGTTTTGTGACTATCGACGTGCTACGAGTTGTGAGTGCACCAACACTTATTGGAGCATCTGCCATGGTTACATGCTATTAGCGAAGAAGACACTAAGCAAGCAAATAATTACTTCAGAGTGGAAAAAATCAGTGAAATTTTGTTTCCGAAAACCGTTTTAAGTAAGTTTAAAATTTGTTTCATAATCGTAATTTTCACCTCAGGTTACATCGGTTTAAGAAGACGGAGTAGGGGAGAGGCTCATCTTATTATTTGAGAGAGCCTTTTTGATCAAAATAATAAAAAGGTGCAAGGAAAAACTTTCATTCTTTATTTAATGAATGTGAACCACAAACATCATCAAATTGTTACACTTTCATTGCTTTCAGTGTTGCCAACGGTGATATTGAAGTTAATGAAATTTCGTTAACTTCAAGAGGCTGTAGTTCATTCATGAAGCATTGGTCGACAATGCTATTTGGTGTGTTTATTATACATGTAAAGTTGAACAATTTGACAACATTTAAGGATTTTAAATTATGGTGATTTCGAGAAAGGTGATTTTTGAAAATTTGACGGTTTCTCGAATTTTTTGCTACAAAACGGTTGCACACACAAGCAATCCAATTTCTTTTTCGAGAAGCGCGTAACTAGGTCTTACCAACCGTAAAATAGAAATTCTAGTAAAATAGAATTTTAAAATTAGAACCGGAAGTGCTCGACGCAAACTTCGACTTTTCAGATAAACTTACGTTCATTTGTTAACTTATGTACCAACAGATACGCATGCGCAAACCAAACTATAATAAAATATATTTTATTTATATCCGTATGTACACTCATGTCCAAAATGATTGTCGCACATCTATAACTGTCTTCTTGTAAGAATATAATTTGATAATGATTTTGCAGGGTACTATTGATACTGATACTACATGTATAATCGGGAAATGTATACTCGTAGTAAATTTCAGAGGAAAATAATTACAAGCACGAAAATTAGAATGAGGAAAACAAAATGTTGCTAACTGGACAAGAAAGTTTCATTGTTCTTATTTACTGCTCTTTTGACATGAAATTTGCCACATACATCATCTTTCCCGATTATACACATACTAACATTATAAGAAATACCGGACGAATTCGTTATCAAATTATATTCCTACAACAACATATTTATACACATGCGACAATAATTTTTGTCATGAGTGTACATACCACAGCTGAATGGTCTCCATAGCTGAATGGTGAGGCTACGAAATTTACCATTTTCCACGTCCTCTAAAATTCGTAAATTGTACTTCCCGTTTTGATGGCCCAGTACTTGGCGGGAAAATCTTTTCCTACAACAAAAAATACGGGTCAGTTAAAAAAACATGTCTAGTTGCTATAAAAAAAAAGTTTCAACAATATCTGAGATGGTGATGGTTCTTTTTTTTTTTGGCTGAGTTGAAATGGAACGTGCAGACCATCATTTCTGTTATTTATATGTTGATTCATTTTGCAATAGCAATCTACATGTAACTATATATCGGAACCTTATATCTATTATAATATTTATCATAGGTAGAAATACGTAATATGTAATGCATAGTACTCCGTAAGGAAACTATTATGAACTCAAAGGCATTATGTAAAGTGATGATGCAGAACCACAGGAGTGAAGTAAAGCTATATTAGATGTAAGGCATAGTTGTATGGGTTATAAAATTTTTACACTACCCTCGGTTACGTGCATATCCACCGTCGCTGACATGCCCGCTCCATACGGAAGCACACCAAGCTCATCCTGCTACGCCCTTGTGCTCATTCTGTTAATAAAACTCGTGCTTTTCAGTGACTATCTAGCACTGGTTGGTTCGTATTTTTCGCACTGCCGTTCTATCATTGCTTTTTTTCATGGTAATCTTTACTTTCAATTTTCCATACATATATATTTGCGCCTGATTTACATAAGAGTTGTACTTCTGCACTTCTGAAGCGCAGAGTTAAGTTGTTCTAAAGGAGAATATACTTTCGGAAAGAAGAACAGGTTACAAATACAAAACATACCTAAAATATAAAAACTTACTCTTTTCTTTATCATAGCACTATCGTATTCTAGATTCCTCGCCCAACTAAATGAGGATTTCACTTACGAAGTATCAATAACACTAAAACTGCATTCTGTAAACATAGCCGCCCCCTCCAGGGAGCACTTCCTTTAACAATGGATTTTAATAATTAGTATAAAAATATGCTAAATTTTTTATTCACACACAACAGTTAGTGAAGTTAGCAGTGAGTTGTAAAAAATTGTTTTTTTACATTAAAAATTATGTGGTTCTAGGTATTTGTATCCGCAACTTTGCTTGTATGTCGGTCCTTTTGCCCACTCCCCCCTGTAAAAAAATCCTGTGGGAGTTACTATGTGTACATTTCCCTTTAAAATTCGCTTATATACTACATATACAACTATACAGCAACTAATTTTTAATAAAGATGAATATATTTATGATTACACCAACCAAAACAATTAAATTAATCGAGAACCGGAATTAGTAGACACCACTTTGAGTGGTTAGTGCATCGCATACACGACAATGACAACTAGCATATCTGAGGATATTTCATACTATGACCAAAAAAATTTACTTCGAAATATCCCATACTGCAGCTAATTTAATATTATATAAGAATTTCGACACTCGAAAAGAAAGATCAATTGAGACGTGTTAATTTATCCTGAATAACTGAGTCCTGCAACCAAGGAAGAGGGGTTAAAATAACTAATTGTCTATAACAGCCCAAGTACAGGCAATAATTAATTACAAAGACGAGATAGCTATTTTTACCGCAAAACTGTACAGCTGTTATTCCTTTTGTTTAATGTAACCAAGTAAGTTGATTAACACCTTTTGACAATTTTCTTGGTAACTAAAGGTCAGAAGGTATAGCGTCGTTGGCTTCCCGTACTTGAACCTGCTCGTCACTGGGGGTGTGGTAAGATGATAGCAAATCACCAGCCAACATTCACTGCGCTTAGCGAGCCACGAGTAACCAAGCTGGCAACTCCTCATAAACGTCACTACAACTTTTCACGGGAAAGCAACGACGTTATACCTTCCGTACTATAGTAATCCAGGAAAAGGCAAAGTGTAGTTTCGCTGAGTACTGCTCGGTTACTATTGGGCTACACGACTTCTAACGTAGTTTTAACCGAAATTCGACCACCAGCAGCTAAATTATCATTTAATTCTTACTCTGCACACGAAAAGAAGAAAAAAGTTCATATGGACCCGTGGTCAAACGTCTATAGTTACAGGCTGCCGAAAACGTGGGAAAAGGCAATTTAGAGGTCCAGAGTTCCACTACTGTGAGACCGATCCCAGTCGAGTCGACTTAAGAGCTAGTACGTGACCTATCCAAATATCTATATTTCAGAATCTTGCGGCACTAGAGAAAGTTGAGGAATACTCAGAAAATTTGAAGTGCTCATACACTGTCCATTGATACGCAAGCACCGCAGAATTCTGAAACATGGGTATTTGAATAGGGCACATACTAGTTCTTAAGTGATGTCTTCCTTGACTGCGCTCGGTCCCACACTGAAGCTATAGATTTTTAAAGTTTATTTTCTTATGTCTTCGACAGTCTATAGCTTCGAAAGTATGGACTTTTGACTACAGGTCCATATGAACAATTTCTTTGCTCTGACGTGACAAATCACCTCTGTAGGTTTGATGATGCTTTAAATTTTTTTACACCCTATATATATACCCAGGTTGGCTGGTTTAAACCAAGATGGTTTAAACAAGCTGTTTTTTTTAAAAAAACAACTGGTTTAAACCAAAAAAAGAAAAATGACACATTAACAGGCAATCACCCTACTACTAGCCTCCTGTGCCCAACCCTAAAAATACAAAAAAGAACAAGGAATCCAACTCAACTTCGACTCAGCAGCATAAAAAAGAAGACTCAGAAGAAAAAAGAAAATTAATAACACATTTTTAAGGATAAATCAATTACCAGGCATATGATGGGCAACTTGCACCGGCAAACCCTCCTTATCCCCTACTTATTCGTATTGGGACATCCCCCACGCACCACTTATGCTTTTCCATCTTACTCCCACCCCGGTGGCCCAACAACCTCAACTGTCTGTATCTGTATCCGATCCAAAAAAATTGCCTTAGGAGCCATCAGTCCTGAACCACCTCCCCCACTTTCAACCCAACCGCGTGATCCCAACTATCCTAACTCTTCCCCAACCCAACTATCCAACTACGCTCACATTACTACTGACGTTTTCTCATATATAGAACAGCAGAATCTTTACATTTGCAGTGGACAGCCTTACAAGGAAATGTGATTGTATTTCTACTAAAGGCACTGCTGTACGTTGAGAGTGACAAACCAATGTTCCTCAAATATGCAGCATACACCAAAATTCATTTAGCTGGAAAATCGTTTACGGTTTTGTTTCGTCTTATTCCAATTAATAATTGTCAGTTATTATTGTCCAAAACTCATCAATAAGTAATTGGGAACAGAATAATACACTTACATTACGTCAGTTAGTCTGTTGTCAGGAATCATAGCAAAAAACACCCTCTGGCTCTACCCAATTAACTCCTGCATTTGCTTCTCAAGTTCATATCAAATTAAACAGCATTCACGCTGGTTTGTAAACAAACCAAAACCGTCCTCCCATGTTTTGTTGTTTTCATTCTACCTCACATACCGTTAGGTGTTAATTTAGCGCGGTACATAAACATACTCCAACAAACAGCAACTTAAAGCGTTGCTTTATTGCTCACAACATAGCTAGCACAGACAATATAGCGGATCCCGTTGTAAAACCGGCTTCCTATCACAAACACTTTCACAAGGGAATCCCTTTCGATATTGCGTCTGTACTACCAGGCACTCCAGATTCGCTATAGGTAAAGACGTTGCTTAAGCAGTTTACACCAACAGAAAGCAAGTGAAAGGAAAAAAAATAATTGCTAGCTAAAATGGGTCACCTAATTGATTCAACACAACTTAACATTAAGTACGATCTGAAGAAAGAACAACAACAGAAAGTAAGGGATATACGCTCAAAACATTCCAGTGTTTCTAAGTGGTCTTATACTCATTTTTCTCACATTGACGCTTACGAAGCGACTTTAAATTTACGATCAAGAGAACCCTTTCGATCCCGGATGTTTAGTGTGCCACACATTTTGCACCCCAATTCAAAACAACAAATTCTCAAATTACTCGAGGTAGTTACTATAGAACATAGTAACTATGCGACTGGAAATAATATTCTAGTGATTCCTAAACCTAATTCTGTAGACCTTCGTGTCTAATTGGACCTCAGAAGGCTTAACATCGCTTGCAGCTATATTCGCGGCTTCAGGCCAATATGTCGGACGTCATTGGAAACTTCGCAGACGCTATTTATCACTGTTCCTTTGATTTAGCCCAGTAGTTCTTTCAAGTCCCCCTGGATCCGAATGACCGTCTATTCACTGTATTTTTAGTTCCATCTCTAAATCTTAAGCATTCAATGTACCAACTCATGGCCATGAATATGGGACACGTCGCAGCACGAACATGCTCAAGCGCGTTTTGCGCCATATTTTCGAAAACGTGGATGCCAACCACCTTACGAAGTACGTGGACGAATTGTAACTAGCTGCGCGAAAGTTTGAGGAACTTATGATGAGTTTAGATAAAGTTCTAGCCACTGCACAGCGACATTCTGCTTTGTTTAACCTTAAGAAATCAATGTTTGGTGTCACGACGCTAAAGTGTCTTGGTTTCATAGTCCAAGCAGGGCATATTCAACCTGCCCTCGCTAAAGTTGAGGCAATTTTGAATATCATGAACCAAAAAACCAACAAGCAATTACGGTCTTGGATGTCCTCGGTAAATTTTATTGGCTCATTCTTTGCTAACATTTCCCACAACTTAGCCTCGCTTTGTCCGGCCTTGAAGGGGGATCTCCAAAGAAATTTGTTTGGACAAAAGAATGCGAGAGCGCATTCCAACAAATGCGCCATGCTCACACAAATCCACCCGTTCTTCGGATATACTCTACCCATGATACGTCTCATGCGTTAATGGTAGATTCGAATCCGATAAATGCTGGGGCGTGTTTGTTCCAAAAGCGCTCCATTGATGTTGACTGGCACCATATGCAGTTTGCATCAGCTGGTCATCCTTCACGGAAGACACCCCCTCCCATATACGAACTCTAACTGCATGCAGTTCATTTTGATCTTAAGAAATTCTATAAATATATAATTGGCCAAGAATTTACACTGACTCACTAGCTGTCACGGCTATGAAAACCTCCAATAACCTCAGTCCCAAATTGCAGTGGTGGCGAGATTTTTTCAGTACATTTTTTTCACCATCAAACATTTGAGCGGAAGTAAAAGCGGATTGGCTGATATATTGAGTAGGAATCCACGTCCGGTTTCGCAAGAAACGATTGCGGAAGCTGAAAAGACACCTCATGAGTATGAAATATTGGCCCTAGACGAAAGAGTTGATGTTGGTGAATTAAAGCGTCATGACTCCTTTCTAGTTAATATCATACGTACTTTATCATCAGAAGACACTTCTCATTGCCAATACAAACAATTGAAAAAGCAATTTAGAATCTCTAATGGTATCTTATACAGAAAGGATAAGACCATATCTAACGAAAGATTAGTACTCAGTATTTCTAACAGACACCGATATTCAATCTTTGAACAGCTAAACACGCATTTTCACCCTGGATTCACTAATTTAAATCTGATAATGAAATCAAAGTATGTTTTGTTATAATTCATATTATTATTTAATGTCTAATAATTATGTTAAACCTTCATCCCACCTTACAGAATGATTATGATCGCAAAGATCATAATGTCTCTATGGCATAATGAATAACAAAGAATAAATAAATGATTCATAACTTAACCCCACTTAGACCACGCACCTTTTCTCAATCCCCTCAGTTCTTCACTTCCTTTCCTAGAAGAGGCTGTGACCCTCTAACAGGTGGCTAGATGTTAGCTACCCTAAGAAAAAGCGCTCTTATCGATAATTAGCAGCTTGATGTACCATACGTCTGGTGGGGTCTGCATGACCCCCCCCCCACACACACAAAGTACGGCATTTCGAAGTATTATATCAATAGTAAACATTGAAACGAAACAATATTTAGAATTCTTCTTTGATTGCAATTACATAACAATAATAATAACTACAAAAATACCACAAACATTTATAAACTTAAAAAAATAAGTTGCTTTTGTAATATAATCTTTTTGAGTAATGAATGGGGAATTTCTGTCTGAAAATAACACGAATAATATATGGGAGTGAAACGTGATAACCCACAAATGTGTGTTCATCAAGATTTTACAAACACTTACACTTTTACGAGCATTTTTCGTTTTTTGGTTTAAACCAGTTGTTTTTTTTTTAAAAAAACTGCTTGTTTAAACCATCTTGGTTTAAACCAGCCAACCTGGGTATATATATAGGGTGTAAAAAAATTTAAAGCATCATCAAACCTACAGAGGTGATTTGTCACATCAGAGCAAAGAAATAGTTCATATGGACCTGTAGTCAAAAGTCCATACTTTCGAAGCTATAGACTGTCGAAGACATAAGAAAATAAACTTTAAAAATCTATAGCTTCAGTGTGGGACCGAGCGCAGTCAAGGAAGACATCACTTAAGAACTAGTATGTGCCCTATTCAAATACCCATGTTTCAGAATTCTGCGGTGCTTGCGTATCAATGGACAGTTTATGAGCACTTCAAATTTTCTGAGTGTTCCTCAACTGGCTCTAGTGCCGCAAGATTCTGAAATATAGATATTTGGATAGGTCACGTACTAGCTCTTAAGTCGACTCGACTGGGATCGGTCTCACAGTAGTGGAACTCTGGACCTCTAAATTGCCTTTTCCCACGTTTCCGGCAGCCTGTAACTATAGACGTTTGACCACGGGTCCATATGAACTTTTTTCTTCTTTTCGTGTGCAGAGTAAGAATTAAATGATAATTTAGCTGCTGGTGGTCGAATTTCGGTTAAAACTACGCTAGAAGTCGTGTAGCCGAATAGTAACCGAGCAGTACTCAGCGAAACTACACTTTGCCTTTTCCTGGATTACTATAGTACGGAAGGTATATCGTCGTTGCTTTCCCGTGAAAAGTTGTAGTGACATTTATGAGGAGTTGCCAGCTTGGTTACTCGTGGCTCGCTAAGCGCAGTGAATGTTGGCTGGTGATTTGCTATCATCTTACCACACCCCCAGTGACGAGCAGGTTCAAGTACGGGAAGCCAACGACGCTATACCTTCTGACCTTTAGTTACCAAGAAAATTGTCAAAAGGTGTTAATCAACTTACTTGGTTACATTAAGCAAAAGGAATAACAGCTGTACAGTTTTGCGGTAAAAATAGCTGTCTCGTCTTTGTAATTAATTATTGCCTGTACTTGGGCTGTTATAGACAATTAGTTATTTTAACCCCTCTTCCTTGGTTGCAGGACTCAGTTATTCAGGATAAATTAACACGTCTCAATGGTTCTTTCTTTTCGAGTGTCGAAATTCGTATATAATATTAAATTAGCTGCAGTATGGGATATTTCGAAGTAAATTTTTCTGGTCATAGTATGAAACATCCTCAGATATGCTAGTTGTCATTGTCGTGTATGCGATGCACTAACCACTCAAAGTGGTGTCTACTAATTCCGGTTCTCGATTAATTTAATTGTTTTGGTTGGTGTAATCATAAATATATTCATCTTTATTAAAAATTAGTTGCTGTATAGTTGTATATGTAGTATATAAGCGAATTTTAAAGGGAAATGTACACATAGTAACTCCCACAGGATTTTTTTACAGGGGGGAGTGGGCAAAAGGACCGACATACAAGCAAAGTCGCGGATATAAATACCTAGAACCACATAATATATAATGTAAAAAAAAAAAAACAATTAATACAACTCACTGCTAACTTCACTAACTGTTGTGTGTGAATAAAAAATTTAGCATATTTTAATACTAATTATTAAAACCCATTGTTAAAGCAAGTGCTCCCTGGAGGGGGCGGCTATGTTTACAGAATGCAGTTTTAGTGTTATTGATACTTCGTAAGTGAAATCCTCATTTAGTTGGGCGAGGAATCTAGAATACGATAGTGCTATGATAAAGAAAAGAGTAAGTTTTTATATTTTAGGTGTTTTGTATTTGTAACCTGTTCTTCTTTCCGAAAGTATATTCTCCTTTAGAACAACTTAACTCTGCGCTTCAGAAATGCAGAAGTACAACTCTTATGTAAATCAGGCGCAAATATATATGTATGGAAAATTGAAAGTAAAGATTACCATGAAAAAAAGCAATGATAGAACGGCAGTGCGAAAAATACGAACCAACCACTGCTAGATAGTCACTGAAAAGCACGAGTTTTATTAACAGAGTGAGCACAAGGGCGTAGCAGGATGAGCTTGGTGTGCTTCCGTATGGAGCGGGCATGTCAGCGACGGTGGATATGCACGTAACCGAGGGTAGTGTAAAAATTTTATAACCCATACAACTATGCCTTACATCTAATATAGCTTTACTTCACTCCTGTGGTTCTGCATCATCACTTTACATAATGCCTTTGAGTTCATAATAGTTTCCTTACGGAGTACTATGCATTACATATTACGTATTTCTACCTATGATAAATATTATAATAGATATAAGGTTCCGATATATAGTTACATGTAGATTGCTATTGCAAAATGAATCAACATATAAATAACAGAAATGATGGTCTGCACGTTCCATTTCAACTCAGCCAAAAAAAAAGTACCATCACCATCTCAGATATTGTTGAAACTTTTTTTTTATAGCAACTAGACATGTTTTTTTAACTGACCTGTATTTTTTGTTGTAGGAAAAGATTTTCCCGCCAAGTACTGGGCCATCAAAACGGGAAGTACAATTTACGAATTTTAGAGGACGTGGAAAATGGTATATTTCGTAGCCTCACCATTCAGCTATGGAGACCATTCAGCTGTGGTATGTACACTCATGACAAAAATTATTGTCGCATGTGTATAAATATGTTGTTGTAGGAATATAATTTGATAACGAATTCGTCCGGTATTTCTTATAATGTTAGTATGTGTATAATCGGGAAAGATGATGTATGTGTCAAATTTCATGTCAAAAGAGCAGTAAATAAGAACAATGAAACTTTCTTGTCCAGTTAGCAACATTTTGTTTTCCTCATTCTAATTTTCGTGCTTGTAATTATTTTCCTCTGAAATTTACTACGAGTATACATTTCCCGATTATACATGTAGTATCAGTATCAATAGTACCCTGCAAAATCATTATCAAATTATATTCTTACAAGAAGACAGTTATAGATATGCGACAATCATTTTGGACATGAGTGTACATAGAGATATAAATAAAATATATTTTATTATAGTTTGGTTTGCGCATGCGTATCTGTTGGTACATAAATTAACAAACGAACGTAAGTTTATCTGAAAAGTCGAAGTTAGCGTCGAGCACTTCCGGTTCTAATTTTAAAATTCTATTTTACTAGAATTTCTATTTTACGGTTGGTGAGACCTAGTTACGCGCTTCTCGAAAAAGAAATTGGATTGCTTGTGTGTGCAACCGTTTTGTCGCAAAAAATTCGAGAAATCGTCAAATTTTCAAAAATCACCTTTCTCGAAATCACCATAATTTAAAATCCTTAAATGTTGTCAAATTGTTCAACTTTACATGTATAATAAACACACCAAATAGCATTGTCGACCAATGCTTCATGAATGAACTACAGCCTCTTGAAGTTAACGAAATTTCATTAACTTCAATATCACTGTTGGCAACACTGAAAGCAATGAAAGTGTAACAATTTGATGATGTTTGTGGTTCACATTCATTAAATAAAGAATGAAAGTTTTTCCTTGCACCTTTTTATTATTTTGATCAAAAAGGCTCTCTCAAATAATACGATGAGCCTCTCCCCTACTTCGTCTTCTTAAACCGATGTAACCTGAGGTGAAAATTACAATTATGAAACAAATTTTAAACTTACTTAAAACGGTTTTCGGAAACAAAATTTCACTGATTTTTTCCACTCTGAAGTAATTATTTGCTTGCTTAGTGTCTTCTTCGCTAATAGCATGTAACCATGGCAGATGCTCCAATAAGTGTTGGTGCACTCACAACTCGTAGCACGTCGATAGTCACAAAACATTTATATTCTCTTCTGTTATTCTCTTCTGGAAACCTGTACCCTGTTGAAGGTCCATGTGGAAACAAAGAAAAAAATGAAATGAAATCTTGGGAGGTTTACGTCCCACGTTTATGCCGCACGGGCGTCATTTCATACTTCGCTTGGGGGGGGGAGGGCAAGAGCACTTCTGACATAAGATTTTCACGTTTTGTACTATTATATTAGTAGACAATCGATTAAAGTATATGTATTCTTCAAACTCTTGGGGGGCAATTGCCCCCTACTGCCCCCCCCTAAATGACGCCCCTGTTGTGCCGGTTAGGCTAAAGGAGACAGTGATAATTATGAGAAATGAGTGAAATGGTGGAATGAAGAAAGTGGGAGAAAACGGGAGGACTCCGAACAAACCACAAGCACTGTGTTTGTCCACCAAAAAGTGCACATGGCGCGAGCTGGGATCGAACCAAGGACCCCACGCACCGGAGGTGAATTCTCTACCACTTTTTTTTTTACAGTGGAAACGCTCCGCCTCCTGGAAACACAAAGAAAACTGCAATTTCATGTAATATTTGATTTATTGATAATATTTCTGGTATCCATTACTGGTTATCATTATTACTGAGCGAAGGAAGGAAATTAACTCAGCTGGGTTACGAGTTTGACAGAGTTCATACACAGAAATCGTTCGGTGGTTTATATTTCCTGCTTCGACTTAAAAGATAATGACGATAAGCTCGCTTTAAAAAGAGTTAAAAAGAAAAAAACTTTTAAAAGATTTAATTTATTCTTAATTTTTGTTCAGTATTTGTAAATAAATAATGTAGAAAACCGACACAGAGCTTGCCCGCTGGATTCTGGCGCCCAAATCCCAACTCCGCTATATGCATGCCTGCCATAAAGTAATAGAGATATAAACTTTTTTAGAAAAGTGCAGATTAAGCCTAGCTTAATATTTACATTTTTTAACGATACCTACAGTATGGCGCTAAATTCGTCGTACAAAAGCAGAGGAGTGAATCCTGAGAATAAAACAAACAAAAAAGTTCCAATAAACTTAAAGCGAAAAGGGGATCGTTCACGTGTTATAGGTTGCCGAAAACATGAAAAAAGTCAATTCTAAAGGTTCATAGCTCCAAAACTATGGGACCTACCAAAATCGGGTCAAGACTTCACTTAGGTACTAATATGTGCTCTATCCAAAAATACATGTATTAGAATCCTAAGGTACTCACGCAACAATTTTTATGGAGGTAGTTGCAGAGTACTTTATATCATAGGCTCGTAGTCAAACTCCCTCTATAAACATTGTTGTGGAAGCACCTCAGGATTCTGAAACACGCATTTTTGGATAGGGAACATAGTAGATTCTAAGTGAAGTCTTGACCGGACCAAAGTAGGTCCTATAGTTTTTGGAGCTATGAACCTTTAAAGTTCATTTTTTCATGATTTCAGCAGCCTATAACACATAAACGATGCGGTTTTCGCCCTATGTTTAGTGGAACTTTTTTTTTTTACTCTCAGGAATCACCCCTCTGCTTTTGTACACCGAATTTAGCGCCATACTCTATAAATTAATAAGGTAGAAGTATATGTGGTCCTTATCAGTATGCTCACTTATATACATATCTTAAAGGCTAGTGATAAATAACACCAGCCCTCTGCTCCTATACCACCCTGTGATACCGGAGCTGGACGTTTGGACGCGAGACGTTTGGACGCAAAGCCGTATATCTAAATAGGTTAATCTACTTAAATGGGTTATAATGTACTTCAAAAATAGAAGCCGGATGATTACGTACTAAAAGCCTTAAAAATAGGCATTAATATCACTAAAACTAAAAAAAAAACTGCACAACCTAAAATTAAGAAGTTCGGAAAGGCTAAATTTGATCCACATTTTCTTTAAAATGCCATGGCAAACAGTCACTGAAAGTCTCAGTTACAACAAATGCTTGATTTAGTTCTAATATTTTTTGTATAGTGCAGAAAAAATGGGTCTAATTATTTTATTTTTAGAATGATATATCCTAATTTCAGGAAAATCGGAGACAATGACCTGCAGAAGTTTTTTCAGCATGAATCTATACTGGGCTAAAATAAAATCCTACAACACACCAAACTAAACTTCTGTCAATTTATCTTTACAATATTTCTAACGTAATGATATTCATAACTTCATACCAATCCATTACACTGCATTACTGCTTATTACTACGTATTTGCAACACAGATAATTGGAAAGGAAACAACAGTGAAATCTAATATACCTATTGAATAATTTACTTTGTCTTATATTACAATTATCATGACATTAACATTCCATGACGGAATTATGGGCCAAATCTAGCATTATTCTGCAATGTCAACAGTTTCAAAATTCTGTACGGCGAATTCTTTCATCAGCTTGAATATATTTTCTTCTTTCAGTTCAGTTGACTTTGAGTTTAACGTCCCGTGAACAGCGAGGCTATACAAAACGTGAACCTACTGATTAACGTGGAATCCGAACCACGACGTGAGCTCTCGTCGGGAATTTTCTTCTTTTCTTGGGCAGATCGTCTTCTCGAAGTATTGCCTCGTGTCCTGCTTCTCTTTTTTCCTTCGAAATGCATCAATAAAGCGCCAAATCAACCAGTGTCGTTCCTTTCCGTTCGATATATTATAAAGAACAGAAGTTTGTTTATTTTGGGGTGTCATTGGCTGCCTACAGTAAATTCTATTTGACCCATTCTTCCTATTTAAATGTATAGTTAGTGCCCATTTTTATGAAAATTTATTAATATTGCAGTGTCTCAACTTTCTATCAATACAATTGAGTCTCAACTATATGGTTTAATGGGCATATCGAATAATAATAATAATAATAATAATAATAATAATAATAATAATAATAAACATTCAATAAATAATCACTTCCTGAACTACCCAATATATAGCATAAAGAACACCATTTTCATTCCAAAACCAGCTCGTATTCATTTTTTCTGATCTCTCGGAACAGGTCAGTACTTAATAAGCATTTCTTATGTTTTGTACCATGTGTTTTAATAATCTATTATAGAAAAAGAAAACGCAAAAGAATAAAATATGTACAGTATTTTTCAAATTTTAAGTCACATCTTTATAGTAACTAAAAATTAATGAGAAACGTACATTGTTCTTAACTTAAATTAGATGTCTGGTGCCTTCCATTTCAATTGAGGCAAAAATAAATAAATAAAAATTAAAATTGTACCATCACCATCTCAGATATTATCGCTTCTGTGTGCAACCGTTTTATCGCAAAAAATTTGAGAAATCGTCAAATTTTCAAAAATCGACATTTTCTCGAAAACATCATAATTTAAAATTCTTAAATTTTGTCAGATGGTTCAACTGTACATGAATATACTGAATTGACAAAAACGAAAAATGCTCGTAAAGTGTAAGTTTTTGTAAAATCTTGATGAACACACATTTGTGGGTTATCACGTTTCACTCCCATATATTATTCGTGTTATTTTCAGACAGAAATTCCCCATTCATTACTCAAAAAGATTGTATTACAAAACCAACTTTTTTTTTAAGTTTATAAATGTTTGTGGTTTTTTTGTAGTTATTATTATTGTTATGTAATTGCAATCAAAGAAGAATTCTAAATATTGTTTCGTTTCAATGTTTACTATTGATATAATACTTCGAAATGCCGTACTTTGTGTGTGTGTGTGGGGGGGTCATGCAGACCCCACCAGACGTATGGTACATCAAGCTGCTAATTATCGATAAGAGCGCTTTTTCTTAGGCTAGCTAACATCTAGCCACCTGTTAGAGGGTCACAGCCTCTTCTAGGAAAGGAAGTGAAGAACTGAGGGGATTGAGAAAAGGTGCGTGGTCTAAGTGGGGTTAAGTTATGAATCATTTATTTATTCTTTGTTATTCATTATGCCATAGAGACATTATGATCTTTGCGATCATAATCATTCTGTAAGGTGGGATGAAGGTTTAACATAATTATCAGACATTAAATAATAATATGAATTATAACAAAACATACTTTGATTTCATTATCAGATTTAAATTAGTGAATCCAGGGTGAAAATGCGTGTTTAGCTGTTCAAAGATTGAATATCGGTGTCTGTTAGAAATACTGAGTACTAATCTTTCGTTAGATATGGTCTTATCCTTTCTGTATAAGATACCATTAGAGATTCTAAATTGCTTTTTCAATTGTTTGTATTGGCGATGAGAAGTGTCTTCTGATGATAAAGTACGTATGATATTAACTAGAAAGGAGTCATGACGCTTTAATTCACCAACATCAACTCTTTCGTCTAGGGCCAATATTTCATACTCATGAGGTGTCTTTTCAGCTTCCGCAATCGTTTCTTGCGAAACCGGACGTGGATTCCTACTTAATATATCAGCCAATCCGCTTTTACTTCCGCTCAAATGTTTGATGGTGAAAAAAATGAACTGAAAAAATCTCGCCACCACTGCAATTTGGGACTGAGGTTATTGGAGGTTTTCATAGCCGTGACAGCTAGTGAGTCAGTGTAAATTCTTGGCCAATTATATATTTATAGAATTTCTTAAGATCAAAATGAACTGCATGCAGTTAGAGTTCGTATATGGGAGGGGGTGTCTTCCGTGAAGGATGACCAGCTGATGCAAACTGCATATGGTGCCAGTCAACATCAATGGAGCGCTTTTGGAACAAACACGCCCCAGCATTTATCGGATTCGAATCTACCATTAACGCATGAGACGTATCATGGGTAGAGTATATCCGAAGAACGGGTGGATTTGTGTGAGCATGGCGCATTTGTTGGAATGCGCTCTCGCATTCTTTTGTCCAAACAAATTTCTTTGGAGATCCCCCTTCAAGGCCGGACAAAGCGAGGCTAAGTTGTGGGAAATGTTAGCAAAGAATGAGCCAATAAAATTTACCGAGGACATCCAAGACCGTAATTGCTTGTTGGTTTTTTGGTTCATGATATTCAAAATTGCCTCAACTTTAGCGAGGGCAGGTTGAATATGCCCTGCTTGGACTATGAAACCAAGACACTTTAGCGTCGTGACACCAAACATTGATTTCTTAAGGTTAAACAAAGCAGAATGTCGCTGTGCAGTGGCTAGAACTTTATCTAAACTCATCATAAGTTCCTCAAACTTTCGCGCAGCTAGTTACAATTCGTCCACGTACTTCGTAAGGTGGTTGGCATCCAAGTTTTCGAGAATATGGCGCAAAACGCGCTTGAGCATGTTCGTGCTGCGACGTGTCCCATATTCATGGCCATGAGTTGGTACATTGAATGCTTAAGATTTAGAGATGGAACTAAAAATACAGTGAATAGACGGTCATTCGGATCCAGGGGGACTTGAAAGAACTACTGGGCTAAATCAAAGGAACAGTGATAAATAGCGTCTGCGAAGTTTCCAATGACGTCCGACATATTGGCCTGAAGCCGCGAATATAGCGGCAAGCGATGTTAAGCATTCTGAGGTCCAATTAGACACGAAGGTCTAAAGAATTAGGTTTAGGAATCACTAGAATATTATTTCCAGTCGCATAGTTACTATGTTCTATAGTAACTACCTCGAGTAATTTGAGAATTTGTTGTTTTGAATTGGGGTGCAAAATGTGTGGCACACTAAACATCCGGGATCGAAAGGGTTCTCTTGATCGTAAATTTAAAGTCGCTTCGTAAGCGTCAATGTGAGAAAAATGAGTATAAGACCACTTAGAAACACTGGAATGTTTTGAGCGTATATCCCTTACTTTCTGTTGTTGTTCTTTCTTCAGATCGTACTTAATGTTAAGTTGTGTTGAATCAATTAGGTGACCAATTTTAGCTAGCAATTATTTTTTTTCCTTTCACTTGCTTTCTGTTGGTGTAAACTGCTTAAGCAACGTCTTTACCTATAGCGAATCTGGAGTGCCTGGTAGTACAGACGCAATATCGAAAGGGATTCCCTTGTGAAAGTGTTTGTGATAGGAAGCCGGTTTTACAACGGGATCCGCTATATTGTCTGTGCTAGCTATGTTGTGAGCAATAAAGCAACGCTTTAAGTTGCTGTTTGTTGGAGTATGTTTATGTACCGCGCTAAATTAACACCTAACGGTATGTCAAGTGGAATGAAAACAACAGAACACGGGAGGACCGTTTTGGTTTGTTTACAAACCAGCGTGAATGCTGATTAATTTGATATGAACTTGAGAAGCAAATGCAGGAGTTAATTGGGTAGAGCCAGGGGGTGTTTTTTGCTATGATTCCTGACAACAGTCTAACTGACGTAATGTAAGTGTATTATTCTGTTCCCAATTATTTATTGATGAGTTTTGGACAATAATAACTGACAATTATTAATTGGAATAAGACGAAACAAAACCGTAAACGATTTTCCAGCTAAATGAATTTTGGTGTATGCTGCATATTTGAGGAACATTGGTTTGTCACTCTCAACGTACAGCAGTGCCTTTAGTAGAAATACAATCACATTTCCTTGTAAGGCTGTCCACTGCAAATGTAAAGATTCTGCTGTTCTATATATGAGAAAACGTCAGTAGTAATGTGAGCGTAGTTGGATAGTTGGGTTGGGGAAGAGTTAGGATAGTTGGGATCACGCGGTTGGGTTGAAAGTGGGGGAGGTGGTTCAGGACTGATGGCTCCTAAGGCAATTTTTTTTGGATCGGATACAGGTACGGACAGTTGAGGTTGTTGGGCCACCGGGGTGGGAGTAAGATGGAAAAGCATAAGTGGTGGGTGGGGGATGTCCCAATACGAATAAGTAGGGGATAAGGAGGGTTTGCCGGTGCAAGTTGCCCATCATATGCCTGGTAATTGATTTATCCTTAAAAATGTGTTATTAATTTTCTTTTTTCTTCTGAGTCTTCTTTTTTACGCTGATGAGTCGAAGTTGAGTTGGATTCCTTGTTCTTTTTTGTATTTTTAGGGTTGGGCACAGGAGGCTAGTAGTAGGGTGATTGCCTGTTAATGTGTCCTTTTTCGTTTTTTGGTTTAAACCAGTTGTTTTCTTTAAAAAAACAGCTTGTTTAAACCATCTTGGTTTAAACCAGCCAACCTTGGTATATATATAGAGGGTGTAAAAAAATTTAAAGCATCATCAAACCTACAGAGGTGATTTGTCACATCAGAGCAAAGAAATTGTTCATATGGACCTGTAGTCAAAAGTCCATACTTTCGAAGCTGTAGACTGTCGAAGACATAAGAAAATAAACTTTAAAAATCTATAGCTTCAGTGTGGGACCGAGCGCAGTCAAGGAAGACATCACTTAAGAACTAGTATGTGCCCTATTCAAATACCCATGTTTCAGAATTCTGTGGTGCTTGCGTATCAATGGACAGTTTATGAGCACTTCAAATTTTCTGAGTATTCCTCAACTGGCTCTAGTGCCGCAAGATTCTGAAATATAGATATTTGGATAGGTCACGTACTAGCTCTTAAGTCGACTCGACTGGGATCGGTCTCACAGTAGTGGAACCTCTAAATTGCCTTTTCCCACGTTTTCGGCAGCCTGTAACTATAGACGTTTGACCACGGGTCCATATGAACTTTTTTCTTCTTTTCGTGTGCAGAGTAAGAATTAAATGATAATTTAGCTGCTGGTGGTTGAATTTCGGTTAAAACTACGTTAGAAGTCGTGTAGCCGAATAGTAACCGAGCAGTACTCAGCGAAACTACACTTTGCCTTTTCCTGGATTACTATAGTACGGAAGGTATAACGTCGTTGCTTTCCCGTGAAAAGTTGTAGTGACGTTTATGAGGAGTTGCCAGCTTGGTTACTCGTGGCTCGCTAAGCGCAGTGAATGTTGGCTGGTGATTTGCTATCATCTTACCACACCCCCAGTGACGAGCAGGTTCAAGTACGGGAAGCCAACGACGCTATACCTTCTGACCTTTAGTTACCAAGAAAATTGTCAAAAGGTGTTAATCAACTTACTTGGTTACATTAAGCAAAAGGAATAACAGCTGTACAGTTTTGCGGTAAAAATAGCTGTCTCGTCTTTGTAATTAATTATTGCCTGTACTTGGGCTGTTATAGACAATTAGTTATTTTAACCCCTCTTCCTTGGTTGCAGGACTCAGTTATTCAGGATAAATTAACACGTCTCAATTGATCTTTCTTTTCGAGTGTCGAAATTCGTATATAATATTAAATTAGCTGCAGTATGGGATATTTCGAAGTAAATTTTTCTGGTCATAGTATGAAACATCCTCAGATATGCTAGTTGTCATTGTCGTGTATGCGATGCACTTACCACTCAAAGTGGTGTCTACTAATTCCGGTTCTCGATTAATTTAATTGTTTTGGTTGGTGTAATCATAAATATATTCATCTTTATTAAAAATTAGTTGCTGTATAGTTGTATATGTAGTATATAAGCGAATTTTAAAGGGAAATGTACACATAGTAACTCCCACAGGATTTTTTTACAGGGGGGAGTGGGCAAAAGGACCGACATACAAGCAAAGTCGCGGATACAAATACCTAGAACCACATAATATTTAATGTAAAAAAAACAATTATTACAACTCACTGCTAACTTCACTAACTTTTGTGTGTGAATAAAAAATTTAGCATATTTTAATACTAATTATTAAAACCCATTGTTAAAGCAAGTGCTCCCTGGAGGGGGCGGCTATGTTTACAGAATGCAGTTTTAGTGTTATTGATACTTCGTAAGTGAAATCCTCATTTAGTTGGGCGAGGAATCTAGAATACGATAGTGCTATGATAAAGAAAAGAGTAAGTTTTTATATTTTAGGTATGTTTTGTATTTGTAACCTGTTCTTCTCTCCGAAAGTATATTCTCCTTTAGAACAACTTAACTCTGCGCTTCAGAAGTGCAGAAGTACAACTCTTATGTAAATCAGGCGCAAATATATATGTATGGAAAATTGAAAGTAAAGATTACCATGAAAAAAAGCAATGATAGAACGGCAGTGCGAAAAATACGAACCAACCACTGCTAGATAGTCACTGAAAAGCACGAGTTTTATTAACAGAGTGAGCACAAGGGCGTAGCAGGATGAGCTTGGTGTGCTTCCGTATGGAGCGGGCATGTCAGCGACGGTGGATATGCACGTAACCGAGGGTAGTGTAAAAATTTTATAACCCATACAACTATGCCTTACATCTAATATAGCTTTACTTCACTCCTGTGGTTCTGCATCATCACTTTACATAATGCCTTTGAGTTCATAATAGTTTCTTTACGGAGTACTATGCATTACATATTACGTATTTCTACCTATGATAAATATTATAATAGATATAAGGTTCCGATATATAGTTACATGTAGATTGCTATTGCAAAATGAATCAACATATAAATAACAGAAATGATGGTCTGCACGTTCCATTTCAACTCAGCCAAAAAAAATGTACCATCACCATCTCAGATATTGTTGAAACTTTTTTTTATAGCAACTAGACATGTTTTTTTAACTGACCCGTATTTTTTGTTGTAGGAAAAGATTTTCCCGCCAAGTACTGGGCCATCAAAACGGGAAGTACAATTTACGAATTTTAGAGGACGTGGAAAATGTTAAATTTCGTAAATTTAATTGTAATTTAAAATCCTTAAATGTTGTCAAATTGTTCAACTTTACATGTATAATAAACACACCAAATAGCATTGTCGACCAATGCTTCATGAATGAACTACAGCCTCTTGAAGTTAACGAAATTTCATTAACTTCAATATCACCGTTTGCAACACTGAAAGCAATGAAAGTATAACAATTTGATGATGTTTGTGGTTCACATTCATTAAATAAAGAATGAAAGTTTTTCCTTGCTCCTTTTTATTATTTTGATCAAAAAGGCTCTCTCAAATAATAAGATGAGCCTCTCCCCTACTCCGTCTTCTTAAACCGATGTAACCTGAGGTGAAAATTACGATTATGAAACAAATTTTAAACTTACTTAAAACGGTTTTCGGAAACAAAATTTCACTGATTTTTTCCACTCTGAAGTAATTATTTGCTTGCTTAGTGTCTTCTTCGCTAAAAGCATGTAACCATGGCAGATGCTCCAATAAGTGTTGGTGCACTCACAACTCGTAGCACGTCGATAGTCACAAAACATTTATATTCTCTTCTGTTATTCTCTTCTGGAAACCTGTACCCTGTTGAAGGTCCATGTGGAAACAAAGAAAAAAAATGAAATAAAATCTTGGGATTAATTTTCGAATTCGGTTTTTGGCAACAAGACGAGAGTAATACCCGGAGTTGGTACTTGCACTGATTCACAAATTTTTCTGCAGGTTTAATACTGTGAATATGTTTCTCGTTTTCCCGTGTTGCCACATTCTTATCCCCCCTCTCCCCAATACGTCGCAGAGACCCTTACCACGGCCGGTTTCACTGAAAAGTCACTGCTTTATCGCACCTGTCTGCATCTTGGACATCTGAAAGCAATTTTGAAAGTGGAATGCAGCACCATCAGAAATCAATGAAACGGTTTATTAAATTGTAGACACTTATTTTCACGTATTCGAACCTTTTTCTATAACGTATATTTTCGCTTTTCTTCGAGTATTTTTAGAATCTTATTCATGGCTATGAGTGCGGGCCGAATCGTGTGTTTTGTCATCGCTTATTACGACAAAACTGTCAGCTGTTTCATAATAATATATCACTCTCGTAAAGAAGGAGATTTGCTCGTTTATCCAGTGATCACTCTGAACTTCCCTTTGCAGGAAAACAGTCCAGTTTAAGCGAAGTCCACATGCAGTAAAATAGAATTTGTATCTTGAAATTTTACACGATGCTTTGCGGTAGAATTTTTTTACACTTTCATTGTTTTCATAGTTGCCAGCTGTGACTTCAAAGTTAACGAAAGTTCGCTAACTTAAAAAGGCTGTAGTTCATTCATGAAGCATTGGTCGAGAATGCTATTTGGTGTGTTCATTATTCATGTACAGTTGAACCATCTGACAAAATTTAGGAATTTTAAATTATGATGTTTTCGAGAAAATGTCGATTTCTGAAAATTTGACGATTTCTCAAATTTTTTGCGATAAAACGGTTGCACACAGAAGCGATAATATCTGAGATGGTGATGGTACAATTTTATTTTTTAGTTATTTATTTTTGCCTCAATTGAAATGGAAGGCACCAGATATCTAATTTAAGTTAAGAACAATGTACGTTTCTCATTAATTTTTAGTTAGTATAAAGATGTGACTCAAAATTTGAAAAATAATGTACATATTTTATTCTTTTGCGTTTTCTCTTTCTTTAATAGATTATTAAAACACATGGTACAAATCATAAGAAATGCTTATTAAGTACTGACCTGTTCCGAGAGATCAGAAAAAATGAATACGAGCTGGTTTTGGAATGAAAATGGTGTTCTTTATGCTATATATTGGGTAGTTCAGGAAGTGAGTATTTATTAAATGTTTATTATTATTATTATTATTATTATTATTATTATTATTATTATTATTATTATTCGATATGCCCATTAAACCATATAGTTGAGACTCAATTGTATTGATAGAAAGTTGAGACACTGCAATATTAATAAATTTTCATAAAAATGGGCACTAACTATACATTTAAATAGGAAGAATGGGTCAAATAGAATTTACTGTAGGCAGCCAATGACACCCCAAAATAAACAAACTTCTGTTCTTTATAATATATCGAACGGAAAGGAACGACACTGGTTGATTTGGCGCTTTATTGATGCATTTCGAAGGAAAAAAGAGAAGCAGGACACGAGGCAATACTTCGAGAAGACGATCTGCCCAAGAAAAGAAGAAAATTCCCGACGAGAGCTCACGTCGTGGTTCGGATTCCACGTTAATCAGTAGGTTCACGTTTTGTATAGCCTCGCTGTTCACGGGACGTTAAACTCAAAGTCAACTGAACTGAAAGAAGAAAATATATTCAAGCTGATGAAAGAATTCGCCGTACAGAATTTTGAAACTGTTGACATTGCAGAATAATGCTGGATTTGGCCCATAATTCCGTCATGGAATGTTAATGTCATGATAATTGTAACATAAGACAAAGTAAATTATTCAATAGGTATATTAGATTTCACTGTTGTTTCCTTTCCAATTATCTGTGTTGCAAATACGTAGTAATAAGCAGTAATGCAGTGTAATGGATTGGTATGAAGTTATGAATATCATTACGTTAGAAATATTGTAAAGATAAATTGACAGAAGTTTAGTTTGGTGTTTTGTAGGATGCCTACAGCAAATTTTATTTTAGCCCAGTATAGATTCATGCTGAAAAAACTTCTGCAGGTCATTGTCTCCGATTTTCCTGAAATTAGGATATATCATTCTAAAAACAAAATAATTAGACCCATTTTTTTCTGCACTATACAAAAAATATTAGAACTAAATCAAGCATTTCTTGTAACTGAGACTTTCAGTGACTGTTTGCCATGGCATTTTAAAGAAAGTGTGGATCAAATTTAGCCTTTCCGAACTTCTTAATTTTAGGTTGTGCAGTTTTTTTTTTTTTAGTTTTAGTGATATTAATGCCTATTTTTAAGGCTTTTAGTACGTAATCATCCGGCTTCTATTTTTGAAGTACATTATAACCCATTTAAGTAGATTAACCTATTTAGATATACGGCTTTGCGTCCAAACGTCTCGCGTCCAAACGTCCTGCTCCGGTATTACAGGGTGGTATAGGAGCAGAGGGCTGGTGTTATTTATCACTAGCCTTTAAGATATATATATAAGTGAGCATACTGATACTTCTACCTTATTAATTTATAGAGTATGGCGCTAAATTCGGTGTACAAAAGCAGAGGGGTGATTCCTGAGAGTAAAAAAAAAAGTTCCAGTAAACATAGGGCGAAAACCGCATCGTTTATGTGTTATAGGCTGCTGAAATCATGAAAAAATGAACTTTAAAGGTTCATAGCTCCAAAAACTATAGGACCTACTTTGGTCCGGTCAAGACTTCACTTAGAATCTACTATGTTCCCTATCCAAAAATGCGTGTTTCAGAATCCTGAGGTGCTTCCACAACAATGTTTATAGAGGGAGTTTGACTACGAGCCTATGATATAAAGTACTCTGCAACTACCTCCATAAAAATTGTTGCGTGAGTACCTTAGGATTCTAAAACATGTATTTTTGGATAGAGCACATATTAGTACCTAAGTGAAGTCTTGACCCGATTTTGGTAGGTCCCATAGTTTTGGAGCTATGAACCTTTAGAATTGACTTTTTTTCATGTTTTCGGCAACCTATAACACGTGAACGATAGGCTTTTCGCCCTAAGTTTATTGGAACTTTTTTGTTTGTTTTATTCTCAGGATACACTCCTCTGCTTTTGTACGACGAATTTAGCGCCATACTGTAGGTATCGTTAAAAAATGTAAATATTAAGCTAGGCTTAATCTGCACTTTTCTAAAAAAGTTTATATCTCTATTACTTTATGGCAGGCATGCATATAGCGGAGTTGGGATTTGGGCGTCAGAATCCAGCTGGCTAGCTCTGTGTCGGTTTTCTACATTATTTATTTACAAATACTGAACAAAAATTAAGAATAAATTAAATCTTTTAAAAGTTTTTTTCTTTTTAACTCTTTTTAAAGCGAGCTTATCTTCATTATCTTTTAAGTCGAAGCAGGAAATATAAACCACCGAACGATTTCTGTGTATGAACACTGTCAAACTCGTAACCCAGCTGAGTTAATTTCCTTCCTTCGCTCAGTAATACTCATGCATCTACAGTTTCCATTTTCATCCTAAGTTAAGTTTATTGTATTCTGTAATATCATTATTTTAAGTTTGGATCATAGTTTCAATTATATATCTACACTATAGCTTTGTTCAGCGTACGAAATTTGAGTGACAGTTATTAAGATATTTAGTATATAACTTCCAAAAGTATAGGAAACAATGTTTTAGTATTTTGGATAGCCTGTGGTAAGATAAAAAAAGCGCATAAAACGCTTCGTTTGAATTAACCTTGATTCTGAGATATCGTTCGTTTTTAAATATTGCCACACATGCTACAAATAGTAATGTTACAACAATTGCTTTATTTTGGGAGTCCACTGTGTTTGGAGGCTATCAACCGAGACTATTTCAAGGTACGCCGCACACAAATACTACATAGACGGTACCAAATTTGACCGTAAGTAAGGATGAATCCCAGAAAAAGGAAGAAACTGTTGTGATTCACCTAGCAAGTGTCTTCCTATGTGATGAACTATCATCAGCCTCCCATCATTAGCGCGCGGCTTGCGCAATTTGCAGATTCGATGAAAAACGTTTTGTATAGGGAGAGTTCGGCATAGAGACATTTAGTATAGGAAGCCCAAAATTCATAGCGTCAACATAACACCAATTTAAAAATATAGACTGAAGATCTAATTAATTCTTTGATTTCTTTGACTGTGATTTTTTTATTGGCGTAGCTCGCTTCGTGTGATGTGTATGGTACTCATTTAAGCTAATTTGGGTGCATATTATGCTAAGTTTTAATTTATGGCAATTAAATCACATTTCAGATTCTAAAGTAATGTATAATATACCTACTTCGTATCGTTAAATATATTCTTAGATGAAGGTGACAGAGAATTTTTCAAAAAATATTTTAACTTATTTTGTATGTGTTGAGGGGAGGGGGACGTAAGTAAACGCATGATTCTGCTGCTTGGTTTTCGGTGATTGGTACTATCATCTTGTGAACTACAATACTGTGGTGTGGGGAAGAGTTTGTAAGGTGCAACTCTGTTCGAGCTTTTCTTACAAAGTAAGTTTTTTTTTAAATGTTATTTAATACTAGTTAAAACTGATACACTGATGAAATGTATATACTTTTCAAACTATTATAATGAACGGTATGCAATAAGTAGACTTAAATTAATAAAGACTTTTTGTTTCTGTGTTCACATTAAATATATTGTGTACTACAAATGTATACTTAATGTAAAATTTAGTAAATTATTACTGTAATTATTCTCAATAAATCTACATGATTTTATTTTATGTATTGTCTTTCAAAGGTTCATTCCTTTATTTGGCTTTCGGTTTATGTACTTATAAGTAATGTAGGATGGTGGAATTTAGATCATTTTAAGGATAATTTCTCTATTACATACGATAACTCAAAGAAATAATCGATTGTATATCGCATTAAATATTTACATAATATAAAATAAGTTATTTTCCCCATTTATCATGTATAAATCTTACCACCAGTGGGGTTCTGTAGTATAGACACTGGTTGTCCAAGTACTTCACAAGTTGCGGTATAGTCAATGCGGTCTGGTTGCTTGAGCACTGACTTCAGGAGTGGTAGAATGAATGACTATTCGGAAACAGTGAGTAGCCTAGTGGTTAATGCATCGGCACGGTAAGTTGAAGTTACAGGTTCAAATCTTAGTCCAGTCTTGCATTTTCTTTACTTTTGTAATTATGTACTTTAACTTAGTAGACCTGATTTCTTTACACTCGAGTTATTTCATCATGACTTTCAACACAAGAAGGACATGAACCACTCACATGTTGATACCTGGGATGTAATTTATTCTACGCACTACAATAGCTGTTTTAGTGTTGTGTAAAACATACAACGAAGAGCACAATTAAGACACCTCGACTGTGAACATCTGAGTGGTCCACGTCGTCCTTGTGTTAAGAGTCATGGTGCAATAAAATGGTTTCGTGGTGATATGATCACGTTTATGGTGATTCTTTATAAGAAAAACTCATTATATACACGTGTTTGTAAGTTTCGTATATTTTCAACACTTTTGTAAGAAACTGTACTATAGCATTTTTTTAGTTCCATTAAGAATACCTTTCACAAAATGCATGTGATTTGTTCCGATTGTTATTGTTCCTCCATATCATTTTTCAATGAATATTGGCACAGATATAGAATATGTGTCCGAGATAATTTAGTTTTCTCCACTTGTACTGCACAGTGCCCCCTGTGGTGTCGCCTTGTAATATTAAGGGATCCCGGGTACTTGGCAAAATATTTAGAAAATATTTTCTGTACATAGAAAATATTCAGAGAATATAAGGTAGACAAATCAAAAACATTTTCAAGTTACTTTTCTTGGTGTTTTGTGGCAGTAGCAAATGTTAAGAAAATATTAAACTAGTTTCGGACGAATTTGTGCTAACAAAGAAAATATTTACGATTTATTTTTCAAATAGCAATTGATATGTTTTGGATTTGTTATTGTATGTAGTTTCAGAACGTACTTAAAGTATTTTCTAAAATTTTCTGGTTTTCGCAGAGAAATATTTTAAATTCTTTGTCAATATTTTTCCGTCATAACCACCATAACACCGACAATTTGAAATATATTTCTTGCAAGAGAATTTAGATTTCTTGCAAAGAATAAATACTGCATCGTATGAAACACATTTTTGAACGTGGACGAGCTAGGGGTTTGATTTCACTTTTGTTCAAATAAGTTACGTAATGGGGAAAGAGTGATCAAATATAACTTTCAAATATTTCCCATAAACCTATTCTACGCGTACGAAGAACGGGCTTGCATATAATAATAGTAAATAATAATAGTCATATTCTCACAAATTTATATTTATCTCCAGCAAGACTCCTGCATGGCATTGTAGTGCAGTGCAATATTATATTTTACCAGTTTTGTCCTTAATGAAACCACATTTCTTACACAATAGTTATTTCGTCTTTAAAAGATATTTAATTTAATGTTTGTTACAACATTCGTAATATTTGTAACTTTAAATTTAGTTCTGTAAGAAACTCGCATCCCTAGATTAGGAGCCACTGCTCTAGGGACTACCTAGAAACTTTGAATTTATACCTACATAAGATTTGTGACGTGGGGTACCACTAAGATAAATTTTTGAAAATTCACGAAAACAGGAGAAATTGGGATAAGAGTTATTTTAATAAGATATCCTTATCTCCGAAACGTATAGGAGTGGGAACTCAAAATTTGGTATTTGGATTTCCAATTTAAAATAATTTAACACATTGTTGAAATTCATTATCCTCATTCAATATTAAATATTAATGAAGAAAATAATATTTTTTTTACAAACCTGCAAAAAGTGATGAATGGAAATTTATAATTATCCCTGTACGTTATTACACTGACATATCAGAATTGATAAAGATAATAAACACATACAACAGATTCACAAATTTTCATATTTCTTATACTCGTGAGAGTAATACCTGTTTTATACGACGTCTTCATAAAGGCATAGATGTAGACGTTGCATTATCACCTAGTGTTAGTGCGATGTTGGGGTTTGATCCAAACGTTGATTTAAAGGATATGCAACAAGGCCAAAGCATTCCAAATTTACGTTTAGGACTTCCATCTACAATGTATGTGTATTGTGATATAATTCAAACTGTATTTATTGGAGATACAGTAGCACCATTATTACGTATCATAAATATGAATCCTGTGAATCATACATTTGGAAGTAGTGTTATAGAAATTTTTAATCCTCCACATTATGTGCCTATAGAGAAGATGCATTTTGAACACATCAAAATAGATACAAGAGATAGTACAGGCTCTCCACAGGCATTCATTTTCGGAACTGTATGCGTTAAACTACATTTTCGACCAGTGCGTGAACATCGACAAATATGAATAATCAATATTTACAATATAAAAAACAAGCTCTTTCTGGAACTGGAAACGTTTATGTTGGATCCCCTTATCAAGTTGGACATGGTATTTGAAGTTTCCTTGGAGGATTATTTCGTTCTGTCATGCCACTAGTAAAACAAGGAGCTAAAACAGTAGGAAAGGAATTATTAAAATCTGGAGCAAACGTTATTACTGATGTCATCATCGATAATTAACCTATTAACGAATCCTTTCATCAACGAATGGGTGAAGCGAGATCCGTCTTGGAAGACAAAGCAAAAAATTAACTGAAATCTATGCTAGGATCTGGATATCAACGAAGGAAAAGAAGAATTACACATCATTCCATCTTTAACCCTTCATCATTACACATCATCAAGCGCAAGAAGAAGAAGGGCAAGAGGAAACGTACACAGATCACAAAGAAAAATCAGTCTTATAAGAAGAGGAAGTTATCACACGATATCTTTGATTAAATCATCACCATTATGGCTTTCTTACATCATCGATCCTGCGGGTGTGTAAAAAGTGGACTTCCATCTACAATGTATGTGTATTTTTTTCTACAAAACCAACGCAAACCAGTATATTGGATAATCATTTTGTTACATACAAACCAATCAGTTCACTAGCTGATAATGCTCCTATAGAATATGTAATCCCAGGAACAACTGATGAATACATAGATCTACCACATACTCTTCTTTACACCGAAGCTCAAATCGTTAAGCTTAATGGATCAGCATTTGGTGGAAGTGATAAAGCTGTTGCTCCTATTAATGACTTTTTAAATTCTGTATTCAGTGAAGGGGAAGTGTATTTAAATAACAAACTGATTTCATTTCCATCTCATAATCATCCATATCGATCATACATTAAAAAACTGTTAAATTATGATGGTTCTGCTAAAAATACTCATCTTCAATGTGCATTCTGGTTTCAAGATACTGCTGGACATATGGACGCAACATCTAGTGGTAATAGAGGATTTCAACAACGTTATAGATTAACAAAACAAAGTGCAAAATTCGACATGCTTGGATATCTTCATTGTGATATTTTTAATCAAGATAAATTTTTAATCCAAGGAGTAGAATTACGTCTCAAGTTAATTCCTGCAAAGCCAAACTTTTGTCTCATTGCTAGTGATTCGTCTGTTGAGGCTAAAGTGAATATTTTAGACGCTGCTTTACATATTAAAAAGATTAATGTTAGTCCTACAATAAAACTAGCACATAACAAGCTTCTACAATCAACAACAGCCAAATATCCTCTTACAAGAGTGCAAATGAAGTCATTCGTGATTTCAAAGGATGTTCAATCCAAAGCAATTGATAATTTATTTATGGGAGTATTACCAACTCGAGTGATTGTGGCGTTTACACAAAATGATGCTTATACAGGAACAATAACTTCAAATCCATTTTATTTCAAACATTTTGACATCAATTTCTTCTCTCTATACATTGATGGAAAACCTGTACCTTCAAAACCATTACAACCAAAATTCGAAAACAACCTCTATGTTTCCTCATATCATACCTTATTCTGTGGATCAGGTATTCACTTTTCCAATCATGGCAACAATATTCCTCGCCTTGACTTTCCTCAAGGATACCCTATCTTTGTTTTCGACATTACTCAAGATGGAAAAGCTAGCGAAGTGCAGCATTGGAACCTTATACGTCACGGCTGTGTTCGTCTGGAAGTTCATTTTACGAAGCCTATACCAGCACCTATCTCCTCCATTGTGTATGGAGAATTCCAATCTCTCTTAGAAGAATTCTAATCTCTCTTAATAACAATGAATTCAAATACTTAATCAGTTATTCTTTCGTATATTAAATCAAGTATGTGAATTCAATATTATGATGATAGGACTTTTGTTTTTAAAATTTTAATATTAATTATTTTAGTTACTTTTTTTTAAAAAAAATAAAAAAGTCCTATCACACTTAAGACAAAGTTGTATAATAATAATAATAATAATAATTTCAAAAACTATTTTTTATTTTAACATTCATTTCAAGAATTTGAATTCATTATTATTATTATTATTATTATTATACGTATCACTTATAATATACGAGAAAAAAATATGTTAGGATTTTTTTCTTATAAAAATTTAAAAATCCTATCATATTGAGGTGTATGAAACGAACACAAAACACACACACACAAATAAAACATTTCACTTTTCACTATATATATTTTTATTACATTTGATATTACGTTGTTTAGTATACATGTAAAAACAAATCAATTTTATTCCTCTTCTTCATGAAGAGACGTTCACTTCATTGGTACCCTCCGAAGGTTGAGTATCGGTTTCCCCCACCATGGCTGTGTTGATACACTATCAAATAAATCAGCCATAATTGAATCTATGAGTTTTTGTTTGCAAAATACTTTCATTTCAAATTTTAATCGTTCACCATCAATTTTCACATCACTGTTCTTATCAAGAGAGAGACTTGGAAAACTGATGTTCATACCATTAATAATACTCTGTTCGTCTACACAGGTATGGATTCCGGCAAGTTCTCTGCATGTAAGACACTGCAGTTGTACATGATTACGAATAGTATCTGTACACAAGTCAAAATATTCACGTAGTACAGCACTACAAACTTTACTGCTTTTCACAGCATGTTCAATACATGGTAATATTTCCAAGAAATAAAGCCAATCACTTGAAGTTAAGTACACAGTGTTTCGAGGAGCATGAAGTGTTTCTTTCTTCTCTAACATAATTAATTTTTCACCCATTAGTTTTCGCACCACCAGTTCGTTTTTTTAACCAAGAGATTTTATAAATGTAATTTCCACTTGAGAATTAAAATAATCCGTAACAAATGGGGTCAAATGTACAAGTTCCTCACACTCTGCCAAATTTAACTCCACTCCAAACACAAGTCCTTTGCCAACACGAATCAGTGGTTCAAATGTATCACTATCCAGTCCAATACAAATTAATTTGGTTTTCATTGAGTTAAGTCCATATTCAACATTTAACAAGTACTCTTTCTTGGTGTCCATAGTTGATGCACAAGCACTCAAAGATATGTTACTCCAGTCGCTGCCCAGCACAGAATAACGACACTATCATACAGATGACTGCGCATGCATGAAGAGGAAGGGGGCGAAGAGGAAAATTCATGTTTCATCTTGTTTGTACATGCTACCATACACTTACGATGAGTAAACCAGTTCAGTAAATTCAAGATCGTGCATGCTACGTCCAGATACATTAATCTTCATTTCTTTATATATTAAACAGACATTCCCACTTTGTAAATACGTTAATAATGCACCATTATCTGCTTCCAATTTTTCAGTACAACGTCCAGGTAAAATCACTTTTTCGCCTCCTTCAAATGTCACACATGCCTTCCTACCATATACCGTTGTAATTATCTCACAGTTTACAATACGAAATGGTACTCCAATGTCCAAATCTCGCATTTTTGTAAAGGATACCATTGATGGCTTATTAAGCTTATCTAATAAACTCATTGACGATGACATCTTTAAATTTTGACATTTCTTCCTTTGCAACAGCTGCTAACAGAATGACCTACACAAGCACATACGTACCGCTTACGCTCTTTGCAGGAGGGGTGGGGGTTTGGGGATTCAAATTATTAGCCAATACACGACAAGAACACGAAAAGGCATGTTTCATCTTGTTTCTACATCTGGTAGGCATCCAAGACTATGACCATACGTATACCAGCTTAGCAACAGCGTCCAGGGAACGTTCCCATGGGAAAATTTTTGAAAATTTTCCCAAGCCCGACCCAAGTACATTATTCCTCTTCCCATCACTCCATATCCATAAGAATCTCATATCCATATCCATAAGAGTCCATTGTTTAAGTCCCCGAAAGAAATTGGTAAATGAAGTAATCTTTTTAAAAAACTATAGTGGTGTTTGCACTTAACCCATAAAGGTACCATTATATTTTACTACAGAATGTCTATTAGATTGTATATTAATGCACATATAATCGTTTTATGAATATTCTCTTCGTTATAGTAGAAACCCAAAAATCCTTGTCCATCAGAATGTCTATATTTATGAAGTCATCAAAAATACAATTCTTAAAATCTCGGTTAATTTTTTTATATATTGACATGCAGTTTTCAGTACTCGACTCAGTTGAGTGCATTTTTCAAGATACCCGAAAGAAATTGATAAATTAAATAACGAATTTGTAGAAAATATAGTGGGGCTCTCACCTAACCCATAGGGGTACAATCATATTTTACTACAAAAGGTCTATTAGATTGTATATTAATGCACATATATTTGTTCTGTGAAATTACTTCTCCTTATAGTAGAAACCCAAAAGTC
This sequence comes from Thermobia domestica, assembly GCF_964235325.1. Classification (NCBI taxonomy): domain Eukaryota; kingdom Metazoa; phylum Arthropoda; class Insecta; order Zygentoma; family Lepismatidae; genus Thermobia; species Thermobia domestica. The sequence goes on from NC_137457.1 coordinate 138,056,653, forward strand.
CATATCCATAAGAATTTCTATATTTATGACGTCATCAAAAATACAATTCTTAAAATATCGGCTACTCTTTTAGATACTGGCATGCAGTTTTCAGTATTTGACTCAGGTTAGTCTATTGTTTTAGTATCAGAAATAAATTGGTAAATGAAGTAATCTTTTAATAAAAACTATAGTGGTGTTTTCACTTAACCCATAGGGGTACCACTATATTTTACTACAGAATGTCTAATAGATTGTATATTAATGCACAATATTCGTTTTGTGAAATTTCTCCTTATTATAGTACAAACCCAAAAAACAATATCCATATCCTTCTCTATATTTATGACGTCATCAAAAATACAATTCTTAAAATATCGGTTATTTTTTTAGATATTGACAAGTAGTTTTCAGTACTTGACTCAGCTGAGTGCATTGTTTAAGTATCCGAAATAAATTGGTAAATGAAGTAATCTTTTAATAAAATCTATAGTGTTTTTTTTTTCATTTAACCCATGGGGGTACCATTATATTTTACTACAGAATGTCTATTACATTGTATATTAATGCACATACATTAGTTTTGTGAAATTTCCCATCGTCATAGTAGAAACCAAAAAGTCCATATCCATAAGAATCTCTATATCAATTACAATATCAAAAAATACAATTCTTAAAATCTCGGTTACTTTTTTTTAGATATTGTCATGTAGTTTTCAATATTCGACGCAGGTGAGTGCATTGTTTAAATATCCGAAATAAATTGGTAAGTGATGTGATCTTTTATAAAAAGTATAGTGGGGTTCTCACTTAACCCATAGGGATACCATTATTTTTCACTACAGATTGTCTATTGGATTGTATATAATGCACCTATATTCGTTTTGTGAAATTTCTCCTCTTTATAGTAGAAACCCAAAAGTCCGTACCTATACGATTCTCGATATTTATGATGTCATCAAATGTACAATTCTTAAAATCTCCCTTACTTTTTTAGATGTTGGCATGCAGTTTCATATTCAACGCAGCGGGTGCATTGTTTAAGTACCCGAAATAAATTGGTAAATTAAATAACGAATTTGTAGAAAATAAAGAGCAGTTCTCACTTAACCCATAGGGGTATCACGATATTGTACTACAGGACGTATATTATCTTGTACATTAATACACATACATTCGTTCTGTGAAATTTCTCCTCTTTATAGTAGAAACTCAAAAGTCCATATTCATAAGAATCTTTATATTTATGACGTCATCAGAAATACAACTCTTAAAATCTCGGCTTCTTTTTTAGATACTGCCATGCAGTTTTCATATTTGACGCAGATGAGTGCATTTTTTAAGTACCCGAAATAAATTGGTAAATGAAGTAATCTTTTTATAAAAAGTATAGTGGGGTTCTTACTTAACCATAGAGGTACCATTATATTTTACTACAGAATGTCTATTAGATTGTATATTAATGCATATATATTCGTTTTTTGAAATTTCTCCTCTTTATATTAAAAAAATAGTAGAAATCCAAAAGTCCATACCCATAAGAATCTCTATATTTTGAAGTCATCAAAAATTTTTAAAATCAGGGTTACTTTCTTAGATATTAACATGCGGTTTTCGGTATTCGAACCAGCTTTGGGTAGTGGTTAAGCTAGCTGAAAGAAATTGAAAACTGAAGTGGATGTGGGGGTTTCACAAACCCCATGGAACCCCTAAACCCCATTAGTATGTGTTTTTTTTATTGATTGTGAACATTCATGGTTTTATTGTTAGTCGTGAATAATTAGTTTTTCAAAACTGTACCTTTAAGCACGTGAATCCCACTAGTCTATGGTGAAGGTTTTTATTTCCCCATATTGCGGTAACAGTTATGTGTACTGACTTGGGATTTTTCGGTAAACACATCTTTGTAATGTTCTTTATAAGTGTGTTAAGACGTGTTTTGTCAATGTTTAGAAATGGATGGTTTGCCACCCCATGGTACCCCCAAAACCCCACAGCTGTGTGTGTTTGTTTTAGATTTAAACGTCTTTTGAGATTATTATCACGACTGAGTAATTAGTTTTTCGAAATTTTTTCATCTAGTTCGCAAACCCCACACATCTATGAAATCACTGTTTATTTCCCCCATATTTCGGTAAACAAGATGAGGTTTTCGATTATCTAGTATTTGTAACGTTCTTTGAAAGATTTCGTAGACATATGTTTCAAAATATTTAAAAAATCATAAACTAGGTACCCCATGGTACCTCAGAACCCCATTGGGGTACCTACCAAATTTTGCATAATAATACATTTTCAATTGTTGTTAAGCCTTCATATGTATTTTTTCAAAATTCATCGTTGTTCTACCCGAAACCCAAAAGTCCATACCGAACGTAATTGTTTTTATAATGCATTGAGTTACAGCATTTAATTTGTTTAAATACTTAATATTAAAAACATATTCCTCCTATCTGCAAACTTGGATATAGCTTCTGCGAATCCCCAGGATACTAGTTTTCTTGCTACGAAATTGCTCGCTTCACTAATTGCTTCATTTTCTTGATTACATATTACGAGCTGATGAGTTTCTGCCACTCCAGTCAAATCAGCCATTTTTGTTTGTTTACAGAAACCAAATGAATGATTTATTAATGGTTAACAACTGGAATATCCAAATTGTTCAATGAATTCTGCACTTTGTTTAAACTGAACAAAGTCGCGTTTAAACAAACTAGCATTTCTGCGTGTTACAAAGCAGATTTGTTAATCGCCGACAAAGTTTGTTCTTCTGAAATGAAAAATAAGTTAAACAAATGAATTTTGTTTCATGGAAACACACACCTTGAGGCTGTTTTTTCAGTGTAGTGTTTCGGTGTCCACATAAGCCCAAACTTTTTCGAGTTCTTGCTAGTGTTGATAGGAGACGAGAACTTTTCCAGTCTTGTCTCATTTCAAAACCGAGACGTACCTTCGAGACGAGACAACCAGACGACATTTATCTACTAGTTTCGTTTTTTTGGTATGCAATCCCACATAGCAAACGTACACTCCGGCGCAATTTTGACAATCTTGGGGATATGACATTTCCGATAACAAATCATTGCTTACTGTTCGTATAATCTTCGAACCGGGCCACTTTAGAACAACATTTTTACAGACAATTTCCTTTGATTCCTCACTTCCGTTGGGGAATCCCATGCGTACGAATGTCACTATTTCAGCATAAGAATTTTATATAGAGCAGATTCGGTTTCTTTGACCTCGCCACCTTAGCTCTGCCATTCAGGATAGTTTAGTTATGGAGCTCTAAAATTAATATTGCCACGTTTCCGGTGTCCTATATCTTCCAAACTATTGATGAGATCCCATATATTCATAAGATTTCTTTTTGAACAGGTATCAGGAATCACCTCCTGAAGTTTGTCCACATAGATATCGTTTAGTTTGTATATACAGGCTGTATATATATACAGGATGTCCTGTTAATACGTACTAAAGATTTAACGGTAGATAAAGTCAAAACTAGAAAAAAGTCCTCTGCAACTTTCGCCAAAAGTGCAAAGTTTCGGAGATACAGGGTGAGAAATCTGTTGGCAAATGAACTTTGGAGACCTCTAGCTTCTCTATGATAAACGATAGAGCTAATGCGGCATGATCAAGTCAAAGACATCGAATGTGTTCTATCCGAAAATGCCAATGCATCAATCGTGAAACACGTGCGCAAGTGATTCCCCTAAGGAAGTAGGTAATACTCGTCAATTATTTTGAGAAAAAGAGGTCTACATTAGCATTGTTTGAACACTATAGAAACAACAAACAGTAATTCGTTGTCGGCAATGTGAAATCTTCAACGAATTCAACATCGCGCCGGAATTTTATAATTAGCTCTGTGGACATGCATAACTGCAACATCAGAAAGACCTAAAAATATATGTTTTAGTTACTATAAATGAGAGAGGCGGGCCATTCGAGTTGAATAGCAGCAGCACAGTGTGTGTTTACCTACAATAATATATGGCGTGGGATCATGAATGAAAAGAGTGTGCATTTTCCTAAAAACATAGGGAATATGGAAAACTACAAAAAAGCATGCACATAAACACAGTAGTAAATACAAAAAAAGAGGAAAAGAGATGTGTATCCAATTTGAGGCAAAATAAACGAAATAAATAGGGAAGATACTATAGCTGCATTGTACTCACTGTAAGCAAGTTGAATTTGCCAAATTCCGGTTCCGTGTTTCCAATATCTGCCTTAATTGTTCCTGTGTACTCGTGGTATGTTCTCAATGTGTCCGATACCAACTCGCTCACACGCATGGGCCTGAAGCAGCAGTGAGTAACGAAAATTATTGAGTTCTTCGCTTGTATCACTGGAAAGTAGCATGGATACGTTGTTTCAGATCGTCTATAGCATGAATTTCTCTTAAGATCTCCTCACAAATAAAAATCCAATGTATTTAAATCAACAGAACGGGTGGGCCATGGATATCGTTTAAGCTTTCCTATCCATCTGTTTGCAAACGCAACATCAAGATGTTTGCAAACTTGCCTCTTAAAATTGGGAGAAGCCCCATCCTGCATGAACCACATTGAACGTCTTACTTAAAGAGGTACATCGCCTAGAAAGTTTTGGAAGTTCATGCTGCAGAATATTGAGATACACCTCGCCAGTTAAACGCCCAGTTAAATATTATTGTCCTGTTTGCGATTGGTTTGCGATTATGACTGCCCACACGTTTACACTAAGTTGTCCCTGGTGGCTCCCTACGGTATTTTGATGCGGATGGAAACTGTGGATTGGTGGTGCACTTCCTCGTATCATCATGGGGGATAATCTCTCATTTCAAGAGTATGTACGCGTTGTAAGTGCCAAAGATATAACAGCTGTTCACGAAAGAATGGAAAAATAATATTGTGGGAATCGACTTCTTTTGTAGATGCTTCATGTGTGCTTATTTCTGGCTTCTGTGCTACTTAGTTAAGAATTCTTTCCTCGTCCGCAGGTCGAAGCACTTCACGTGCTCTTCCACGATCCGTGTTTCTCCGAAAACTACTTGTTTCCTGAGACGTCTGTCAATGGAAAGAAATATCCGATCATTTGGAACCCTTCGGTTTGGGAACGCCTCACGGTATAAGCGTTGTGCTGCCAATGAATTACCTTCTGCACATTCACAAATTTGGTTTATATCGGCTAGCTCACTAAACGCGTACTTATTCATTTGTAGCACTGAACACGTCACTGCTCTTTCGTTCGAATCACAAAAGGTAAATAGTACACCGCTAATATAATGAAACCTACAGCACTGCACTGTAATCGAGTCAAAATGTTACTTATTATAAGAGTACGTGCTTCAGTTAGTGTCAGGCATATTTTTGTTTTGTGTCGTTAAAGATAACTTGTTCCACTAATATCTTATAAACATACAGACATTCTGATGTAGGCGCGTGTAACAACAGTATACGACGATTGCAATCTGTTTCTTTCAGAACAAATTCAATCACCTCGGTGTTCTCGTAAGTTGCATGTCGCAGGTTAACTGCTTGTGTACTTGAATCCAACAAAACTGAAAAGAAGTCTAAGACACTATCCCAATAAAACACAATTACAAAGTTGTGTGACTCCCACGTAGTTGAGCATTAGTCTGTGTTTGGAATTTTTAAGTCACTAGACTTCAAATCACAGAGCCCCCGAATCTTGGCTGGAACAGACGCTCTCTCTGTGTGTATAAGGTTGTGTGTAATGATAGTAAACAAAAAATATATGTGATTATTGTTATTATTATTATTATTACTACTACTAGTAGTAGTAGTAGTAGTAGTAGTGTTATTCACAAATTCTTTAGCTTTGTTGCCTTTCCCAGAAAGTTTTTTTTTCAGTACCACCTATAACTACATTCCAACAAATGAGAAATTCAGGAAAGGTGTTCTTATATCAATGCTTGCTTTCCTTGCTTCGAACGAAATCAATTTGTATTTCGGTGCCAGTATCTTCTGGGTTGCCTGGACGACTTTCATCGACCCATTAGTTGCATCAACCACAGTTTAACTTTCTTTTTCATCAATACAACAGCCGGTCCACGGGCCATATTCGACCCGTCTAACCCTGTCTTTCGGCCCACTGGTCAGTTAAAGAATACAATAATTATTATAATTTTTCTTTTTTACAAAACATGTTAAGAGTGGCTGGAAATTTTCCATTGATCATACTGAGAAACGTGGTAACTCCCTGAAGACAAACACTTGGTAAACGCAGGTACCTGGGGGAAATTTTCCTCGGTGTAAGGATTGCTAGATGTACCGACAAAGTTTTAAATGCATTATTCTGCTCCGCCTGAGTGAGTAAATATTTTGGTTACCAGTATAACAGTTTTTTATATTATTGTGATGTAAATTACGATGAACATATTCAATCATTTAATATTACACTATTCAGTTGTGGTAGAAATGATATACCTACAGTGAGGCTCCTGAATCCATTTAGTACTGTACAACTTGCATGTTGATTAATGTGCACTTTTCCTTATGTCGATTTTATTTTTAGTAGTTCCTCATATTCCCCATGTTTTTTTGTTATTGCACCCTCTTTTCATTAATGTTCCCACGCCAATTCTTATTGCAGGTAACCACACACTGTGCTGCTGCTATTCATCTGCTAATCCTCTCCCATTTATTGTAACTAAAGCATATGTTTTCACCTCTTACTAATGTTGCAGTTATGCAACTCCTCAGAGTTAATTACAAAATTACCACGAAATGATGAATTCGTTGAAGATATCACATTGCCGACAACGAATTACTGTTTGCTGTTTCTATAGGCTTCGAACCAATCTAATGTAGATCTCTCTTTCTCAAGAGAGTTGACGAGGATTCCACACTTTCTTAGGGGGATCCCTTGCGCACAGGTTTCACGATTAAGGCGTAAGAATTTTTGGATAGAGCACATTCGATGTCTTTGACTTGGTCATACGCCTCTGCTCTATCATTTATAATAGTGAGGATATTGATCTCTAAAGTTAATTTTCCCACACTTTCGGTATCCCTATATCTCCGAAACTATGGACTTTTGGGCAAACGTACACAGGTTTTTTTCTTGGTTTGACATCAGCTATCTACCCTAAATTTCTAGTACTCATGAATAGGACAGTCTATATATATCGCTGTATTAGACGTAGACAGTATTAGACTTTAAAGTGTAGATTATTTTCAACGATCTATATGAGATACATATAGACATACATATCGTTTATAAACGGTTAAATTAGGCCATTGGATGTCTAAGCTGACGATCACAAATTAGAAAATATTTATTACCTTACAGCCTTATTTTATAAAAGAAATTGAGAGTTTACACTAGATATCTGTTTTTACACTTGGCATTATAAAATTATTTTGTAAATTTTAGCAAAATTACACTTCTTTAACCTTTTTATTTGCATACTTGACGTCAATAAATAATAATAGTATACTCACCCACGCACTGCTCTGTAAAAAAGAAAGAAGACACATATGGCAGAATAGTAATCATTTGTTTACGGGATGAAGATATGTACTATATAACTATATTTAATTAGTAAAGCACTGGAATAATAGACATTATTGGTCACTTCTCTTTGTAGAACATGCATTTACTAACATTAGGTTTAAATACTCTTTATTGTCTGTCACATGTTTTTAATGCAGATCAGTTCGCTTCAAATATTATACTGTATTTTTTCAGCATTGAAGAATAAACATCCTTAAAAAGGAATGTTTCTTTCTTAACCAACTTCTTTCCTACTTTAATATAAACAATCCTTTCGAATGGTTATGAGTATAACCCATGACTTTAAAAAGTAGAATATATTAAGTAAGCGAAATGTCCGTGTTAACTAAAATAAGAGAATAATTACAGCATGAGACGTAGGCATAAATCCAGCCGATTTCTATGATATTTTAAATTAAATAATTGATCTATCTATCTGTCTATATATTTTCAACCCGTTATCCTTGTGGAACTCGTAGATTTTAAAATTACATTTAATGTGGCATTCACCCATTTACGATAACCGTATAGGGTCGTCGTAAGATTTTCCATACCATTCCTACTCTTCACACTTCTGATTGCATCCACGAAATGTCTGTACTAAACTTATATGGTCGTAATTTTAAATTTTGTTTCTCATTCTCCCCATGTTCCAAATTTTCAAAAAAATCTATCTTGAAAATATTCAACTGTTAGCCATAAAGCATAAAAAATACTTAGAACGTATACATTTTTAGTTCGCATACATTAATCGTGTAGCGTTTCGATCGGAAAATATATACGTATATCGCCGACAACGAATCCATTTCAGCGGCATTGTTGCAACTCACGCGACTGTCGGTACTATTGTCCTTCTGCTTGAAATAGCTTTTAATCGTATCATAGAAGGGAACAGCAAGATCTAATTAAAAGCTTACCCGGGCACACGTAATCTATGAATCTTTCTCTCTCTATCACTCTCTTTATCTGTCTTTGCTCATGTGTGTGATTTCATTCCATAGCAGGTAGTTGTTTGATAGATGTTTGCGACGTCATACACTGTAAAATGGAAGCTAACAAAAGACACAGGCTTTCACACTTACCTGACTACGTCCACGAAAGTCACGTGATCAACTTACGTTAGTTCTAACATTTTAAAACCTCGCGTGAGCTCGCATCTTTAATGTGTATGTGAGTTCTCAAGGTCTAATCAGATAATTCTAACAAGTTTCACCAGTAGGAAGTTGATTGAATGTAGATTAAAATATATTTTAGTTTATAAAGAAAAATGTGCCTTTGGGCGCTGGGCGTGGTATGTTTTCATTCATTATATATAAGAAATATACAAAAACTACTGATAAGATTTCAAAACTCCTTTCCCTATTGGAAAGATTATCTAATTCCAATGGTGATACGCTACAACTTATCATAGAAAATGGGCCGAAGGATCTGGGTGTGTCACTTCTTGAACAATTTTCATAAAATATTGGAGAGGTTCCAAAAATTCTTACATTGTTTAAAGCATACTTAATGTCGGTGATTAATCGGTACAATTACCCCGAGAGATAGGCCATTGTGGCTTGAGGGAGTCATTCTTCCATTCATTATATATAAAAGAATTTCAGAAAGTAATGAAAAGATTTCGAAAGTTGTTTCGCTATTGGAAAGCTTATTTAATGCCACAAGTTATTATTTATCCCGGCAAATGGGCTCTTGGGCACTGTGTGCAACATTTGTCATTGATTATATAAGAAATGTACAGAAACTACAGAGCTCTCGGCCTCCGGGGCCGATATTTCTTGCTATGAAAATATATATAATAAATGTTTCAGAATGTACTGAACCGAATTTAATAGTTAGTTCGCTCTCGGAAGCGTTACTAATATTACTAAAGGTATGCTTTATTATATTCCGGAATATATGCTTTATTATATATATTCTTTTTTAGATTCATTATATATAAGAACTATACAGAAGCATCTGAACCGATTTCAAAAATGCTTTCTCTATTAGAAAGCTTGTATAATTCCAGTGATGATACTTCATATGTTTTCCAATAAAATGCGTGCCTGGCGCTAGGGTGTCATTTTTTTTTAAATATTTGAAATATAAATTTTCAGAAACTACCGAACCATTTACAAAAATCTTTTCGCTGTTCAAAAACATATTTAGTGTCAGTGTCAGTGATGATACCGTACGATATATGAAGGAAAATGGGTCCTTGGATGCACGATCGTAATTTTTGCTTATTATAAGAAACTTTCAGAAACTATTCAATCTACTTCAATCAACGATACGTCATATTTTGTCCCGGAAAATGTGCCCTCTGGCACTGGTATCGTCATTTTTTCAGTAGAATCAAAACCTAAGTTCTGGGCCAGCCATCCCCACTCCCCCCTGACTGCCCATAACTAGATGAATTGATGGTTAGATGATTGATGAAGAGATGGGACACTAGTTATAAAACTAATTGTTATAATATTAATTATTATTATTATTATTATTATTATTATTATTATTATTATTATTATTATTATTATTATTATTATTATTATTATTATTATTATTATTATTATGAAATGGTCTACTTTCCAAATCTCTGAGAGAGAGGAACAAAAATCTTTCTTATGATAAATTCTAGGAGAAAGTTCGAACAATTGCTTCTGACAGGTGCTTTGGATACATATAACGAATTCCAAAAATCACTGACCGTTTGGAAACTACAGGGCCATATTTTTTGCAAATAACAGAAGGTAACGTTATTTTGGATTTCGGTGGAATTGCTTAAAATCTGATACATTGTAGATGTGGTGGTCGTGAGACAGAGACTCAATTTTCACAACCATTAATCACTGACCGTTTGACCACTACAGGATCACTTTTTTTTAACAGAACTGTAGGTAACGTTACTCCGGATTTCGGTGCAATTGGTTGAAACTGTGATATGTTGTAGACATCATGATCTTGATAAAAACTCTCAATGGATACAACCACCGATCATTCGGTAAATACGGTGCCACATTTTTTGAAACAGCGGAAGATAAGGATACTCTGTAATTTTGGGAGAATTGTATGAAATCCTGAAAAGTAGTATCCCATAGCCCGGAAAAAAGATGAAGAGAGTAGCGACCAACATCATTTAAGAATAGACAACATTCAGATATTTATCTTGCGGGACAAAGGAAAACTCTGGAAAGCACTAGACAATTTTTCTCAGGATAACGAAATCTACAACATATCACGAATTCATCCATTTATACCGAAATTAAAATATCGTTATACCAAGGTGATTTTAAAAAAATTGGATCTGTAGTGCCCAAAAGCTCATACTTCGATGATTGTGTCCAATAAGACTTTTTCTCATGATGAAATCTAAAACATATCTTAGTTTCACTCAACCTTACCGAAATTCAGAAATCGTTATACTTGGCTGTTTTCAGGAAAATAGTCCTGTAGTGACCAAAATATTAATGATTTGTAAATGTGCCCATTGATACTTATTCTCAGGATCACAATATCTACAACACATCACGGTTTCTGTCATTTTGACCGAAACTAGAATATCGCTATCCTCTATTCTACTGCTTTCAAAAAAGATGTTTCGTAGTGACCAAACGGTCAGTGATTAGTGGATGTGCCTATTAAGACCTTTTCTCAGAATCACCATATCGACAACATATCACCGTTTCAGTCATTTTTACCGAAATCCAGAATATTACCGTTTTCGGTTACCTTCAAAAACTGGCTTCATAGTGCTCAAACGGCCAGTGATTATTGGCTGTGCCCATTAAGACATTCTCTCAGAATCACAATGTCTACAACATATCACGTTTTCAGTCATTTGTACAGAAATCCAGTCCATCATCATATTCGGTTTCTTTCAAGCAAGTGGCCAGGTAGTGGCCAAACTGTCAGTGATTAGTGGTTGTGCCCTTAAAGTCCTTGCCTCAGAATCACAAGATCTACAACATATTACAGTTTTAGTCACTTTTACCGAAATCCAGAGCATCACCATCTTCGGTTACTTTCAAGAAAGTGGCCCAGTAGTGGGCAAACAGTCAGTGATTAAAGATTGTGTCTATTAAGATATTTTCTCAGAATCACACTATCTACAACATATCACAGTTTCAGTCATTTTACCGACATCCAGGCCATCAATATTTTCGGTTAGTTTCAAGGAAGTGGCCTCGTTGTGGCCAGACGGTCAGTGATTAGTGGTTGTGCCCATAAAAACCTTTTCTCAGAAACGCAAGATCTACAACATATCACAGTTACAGTCATTTTTACCGATATCCAGGCCACCAATATTTTCGGTTACTTTCAAGGATGTGGCCTTGTTGTTGCAAAATGTTCAATGATTAGTGGTTGGGCCCATTAAGACCTTTTCTCAGAATCACACTATCTACAACATACCACAGTTTCAGTTATTTTTACGGACATCCACGCCATCAACATATTCGGTTACTTTCAAAGATGTGGTCTCGTTCTGGCCAAACGGTCAGTGATTAGTGGTTGTGTCCATTTAGACCTTTCCTCGGAACCACAAGATGTACAACGTATCACGGTTTCTGTCATTTTTACCGAAATCCAGAAAACCTCCATCTTCCGTTACTTTAACAAATTTATGTTACGTCCGAATATTCGTCTCAGGATCTTGTTCTCAAATACTTTCAGTCTACGTTCTTCCCTCAAAGTAAGTTACCATGTTTCGCAACCATACAGAACAACAGGAATGATTATCGTTTTGTATATTTTAAGCTTCAAATTCCTCGACAGAATTCGCGAAGACAAGAGATTTTGAACCGAATAATAACATGAATTCCCTGCTTTTAGTCGACATTTAATTTATTCGTGAATACGATTTTCGTCTGTTAATATTGATCGTAGATATTTGAAAGTATCCACTTTATCAAAAGTATTATTTAATATTTTAACGCATCCATAATTTGCTGTATTACGGCCCCGACGCACTTCCATGAATTTAGTTTCCCGTGCATTTACTTCTAAACACATGTCACTGCAAGCGTCTAATAAGATCTCTCCATTTCTTTCTATTGTTCTCCTATCATCCCCTATTAAATTTACATCATAAGCCTATGCTATAACCTGGTGAATACCGTTAAACTCTAGGCCCTAGTTGCTATCTTTGAATTTCCTTATAGCGTATTCCAGCACAAAGTTAAATAATAATAGCGACAAAGCATCTCCTTGTTTCAGGCCATTTTTGACGTGAAAGCTCATGGACAAAAATTTTCCTACCCGGACATTACTTTGGGATTCATTTAAACATATTTTAATTAATCTAATTAGCTTTCTCGGTATTCCAAGTTCTGAAAGAGGGTTGTATAATGTTTCTCTCCTAACCGAATCGTAAGCCTTGCTAAAATCAATAAATAGGCCCTAGTTGATGTACCGGGGTATTGTATTCCCACTTTTTTCGAGTATTTGGCGAATGGTAAATATTTGGTCGATAGTTGATCTATTTCGTCTAAATCCGCTCTGATAATCTCCAATGATTTCATCTGCGTATGGAGTCAATCTTACTAATAGAATATTTGAAAGGATTTAATTGGATGTTGACAGAAGAGAAATGATCGATAATTATATCAGTCAGCTTTGTCGCCTTTCTTGTGAATTGGAACAGTGATTAATTCTTTCCACTCTTTTGGCAATTCTTCCTTTTTCCAGATAAGAAGCATGAGTTTGTGTATCTTGTTCCATAATTTCAGCTAAAATTAACTCAGCCGGAATTTCATCTAAACCCGGAGATTTGTGTTTATTAATTTTTTTATAGCGGTTTCTACTTCTATTCGGTTGGGTTCTGGAATGTACGATTCTACGGTGTGTATCTCCTTTTCTCCACGCACACTAATTTTTGGTTGCGTGTTAAGCAAATCGTCAAAGAAATCTTTCCATCTATTTAAGATGCTATCCGTGTCAGTGAGAACTGTACCGTCAGATTTCTTTAATATATGAACACAAGTTTGATAGCCTTTTTTAAATACGCTGATTCCCTTATACCTGTCCCGGAGGTTTTTAGTTTTACTATTATCTTCAAGTTCCTTAATTTTAGCTTCCACAAAATCCCGTTTCTTTGTTCTAAGAGTTTTGGAAATTTCCCGCCTGATTTCTGCAAAATTTTGTGTAGTTATTTCATTCGGATGTTGTAGCCAGCGTAATTTTGCCTGTTGTCACTTCTCTGCTAGTTTTATGCATTCCTGGTTGAACCACGGTTTTTTCCTACGTATTTTCGAGTATCAAAATTTTTCTTTTGCTGAACTCTTAATGCTATTTTTAATTTAAATCTAGTTTTATGCATTCCTGGTCGAACCATGGTTTGTTCCTACGTATTTCCGCGTGTCCCAATTTTTCTTTTGCAGAACTCTTAATGTTATCTCTAATTTCAATCCAGGTATAATCAACACTAGTGCACTCCGAGTCTTCTAAAGCCGATAATCTGTTCGAAACTTCAATCTGGTATTCTTCTCTTACCTGGCTCTCTTCTAATTTTTTAAAATTGAATCTCTCCGTTTTCGGACAATGAATATTATCTTTATTGAACGATAACCTCTCTCGTATTATCGCTGCTGCCACGTAGTGATCCGTGCCACAATCGGACCCTCTAAACGACTGGACATCAATTATGCTAGATTGCCTTCTTCTATCTACTCAAACTTGGTCAATTTGATTGTGTGTTTTTTTCCGTCTGGTGATGTTCACGTGTATTTATGAATGTCGCGATGTCGGAATTTTGTTCTCTTTACGATTAGGTTTTTGGATGTTGCAAAGTTCACGGGTCTAACACCGTAGTCATCACTTTCCTTATGCAGACTTTCGTTCCCTATAATCGGTTTGAAAATATCCTCTCGTCCTATATTCGCATTGAAATCCCCTAATAGAATTTTCATATGGTATCGCGGGAGTTGGTCAAATATCCGTTCCACTTCTTCATAAAAACTGTCTCTTATATCGTCATCCTTATCTTCAGTTGGGGCATGTACATTTAAAACAATGTAATCACATCACCGCCCCTTAAGAGTAATAAAAGAAAGAATGTCAGTACCAAATTCAACCCGTTTAATGGTTGGTAATATTCGTTTGTGAGCGAAAATCCCTGTTCCTAACTGGTGATTTTTATTTCCTTTCCCGTAAAAGAACGTAAAATTTCCGGAATTCACAGATCCATTTCCTTCCCACCTAACTTCCTGAACTCCTACTACGCCCATCCTGTACTTCCCTAACTCACTCGTCTGGAATTTAACGCGCCTGCCCTATAAAGACTTCTAATATTCCATGTTCCAAATCTGATATCCATTTTCTTTTGCTGAGGCCGTGCCTAGTTATCAGTCCTTGTCCGAAGCTTTTGTGAATATTTCCGAACAAGTACTATTTTACAGGATGAGGTTGTTAGTCTTACCCAAACCCCCAAGCTGGAGGACCACTCCTAGTCGGCTGTCTTCGACTGCTTATTAAGTATATTCGCAGATAACCTGTGTATGTAGAGGCCATCTCCTCGGTACGCAAGCTGAGGATGCGCCATGCCGTGGTGAGAGGAACCAACGTTATACGGCCTAAAGCGATACAGACAAATAATTTTTGTTTCTGTTTTTAATCATATAACAGGTTCTTTCAATTTTTATGGAGAAGCTGAGTTTATTCCACAAATTATTCAACGTCTCAATAGACCGTACTATCACACTACATATCAAGTACAAAAAATGAAATGGTAGAAAATTTGATATTACTTGGGGTTTAAATATAATTTTCGTAGATCAAAAATTGTTACACTTACTTGCAACGTCCTTCGAAGGAATTTACATCTTGAAGAATGTATATTTGTTAAAATCTGAGATTGTACATATCTACAATGTTTAGACCTAAAATTGATCACACATGCATAAAACGGATGTGTATATCAAAAAGCACTGTTTGGACTTAGATTTTGTACTCCAAGAACATATTTCGGTATTGATTTCATTCATCGATTGCTACCGAGGTGATAACTGTGATTATGTCTTTAGTGGCTCCATAAATGTAGTTTCAGGAAAACGCTCACCCTCTGCTCTTACTTCTTTGTTATAACTAGTACATAAAAAAAGTTCTACTTGAAAGTCGAAGGTTAATTTCACGTAGTTTTAACTACAGCATGATTTCACACTATGAAACAAAGGTTACTTGCTTACTAATAAAAATAGACAAATATATTGCTTAATTGGGATCGTAGCAAGTCTTATGCGAGAGTAGTAAGGAATTGGGGATGCACTGACGAACTAACATTTGAACAAATTAAATGAACAGATTCAAATTGATACCTTTTAATATACGAATTTATTCACTTCCTATCGAGAAATTAGTCTATTGGCCTAGGATGAAAGTCATATCATACTCAGAGAGACCTTGTGTACATACCTCTTTTCCTGTCCATACCGGGCCCACTATTTCTCCTTTCGTCGGATGTCTTTTCACTTAAGATCACAAAGACGACGAACCGAGGTTCTAACCAGAATCATCCTTAGCCTTACTGTCGTCTGGATTTTATTCAGAAGTCACTTCCTAGGTTCAATTCAGCAGTTTTCTATCATTGAACCCGGCAGTACACTAAAGAATGCGGAATCCAGACAGGGTGGTATGATCAGGACAGAGCAATGTACTCAAAGAAAATACTGTAAAACTTCAATGGCTCGTTCTCTCCAAGTATGATACAAACATTCTCCCGGTGGCCATCGAATACCAACCGTATTCGAATTTCATATATAACAAGAAAGTAATAATAAAAAAATAAATAAAATGAATACAGAATAAGAAATATCACTTCAAAGTTAAATGGTTAAGAGAAAATAAATTAATGGCGTCCATGGTCTGAATTGATAGTTCGCAGACATACTATTGCTATACAGTCTATGCAGATGTAGGAAAACTGAATTGAAATGTTAATATACACTGTCTTGCTGAAGCATGGCATCACTGAATTAATTTTAAAAAGAAAATATTATAATAATCACAAATTAGTAATAATAATTATCACCATGACCAAATATCACATAACACTGTCACACTAATGTTTCAATCACAGAGAGCAGGAATAACGTTATCTCTGTCCACTATTAAGAACACAAGGATGAGTTTAATTCTAAAAACTTCATTAGGCTGGTGGTCTTCATGAAAGTTCATAAATACGTTTTTGTACCACAATTGATGGAAACCAGTCTGTGTTGTTACCAAAGATCTTATTCACGAGCACACCGGTCGATATTAGCGCAGTCTATGGTGAGTGAACACAAGACGTTATGCAGTGATGATAATTCTTAAATATGATAATCACATATAATCTAACAAAGATATACATAGTTCCATAACTATCTCTTGGGCCAATCGGAGTATGCACCACAAAGAACTCTCAAAGTACACATAACTCTCACCGTTAGGCCAAATAAACTTTATGACACTTGATTAAGATGAACGAGAGAAGAAATTTCAGAGTATGCCTTATTAATTATTACTTTAGGTTCTATATAATCTTCATATATAGAAACGGGTGGAGGAAGGCAAGGCAATGGAGAATCTTGCTTTGATATAGGAAGAGAATCCGTTGTTGTTTTAATTACTGGCTGAGATATCGTTGGTTTAGAACGAGGTGATTGATCTGTTTTCGTTTTGCAAAAGCAACAGAGATTTCTCAAGCAAAATCGAAAAGTAGAGAGAAGCAGGAATGCAAAAAGAAGGAACAGTAGTACTGACCAAGAAATTGTGGAGGCCAAATGAGCTGGTTTGTCTAATAGAAATGCACTAGCCCTAGATATTACACAAAACGACGCCAACACACGATGAAAATTCAGCAAATAAAGGATTGCCATGGTGAGCAAAAAATTCCATATAATCAACAAAACAGTTGGAGCATCAGAATGCAAATAAATAGGAATATGAAATAATGCTTGGTAGTGGTCTCAAATAGATGCCAGAAATAACTTGCATATGCTGAGTAGCGGTTAGAGATGATAAGCTTACGATCATCAAAATAAGACGGAAAGATCGCAAGATCAATCCGCTTTCCTGTGCACCTGTAAGCAAACAAAAAGAAAACGAAAATCAACTTCCATGCATTCAGTAGAAAAAAAATACAAAACATGCACGCATAGATGCTATCAATGAAGACGAATAATAGATACGAATTATACGTGAACATACTACTGGAAGTACTCCCAATAGATCCTTTCTTTTCTAAATATAACTAGTAATGCAATAGAAATAAAACAACAGTAAACAACGTCCCTGGTACCTAACAAAAGGACAAACTAATACTTCTATTATTCTACATTAAAATAGCATCATTATTACCCGTACATATACTCATTTTTCCTGTCTTACATCTTGGATTACAGCTAACCCGTAATCGAACGATAAAACCAAAACAAATAAGATTTAAATGATGATACAAAACAAAACCCTCTGATTATCATCATACGCTAACTAAGCTTAATCGAACTACAAAAAAGAAAAAAAATCGGAAGCAAATGAGAATGTTGTACTTTGATTACAGCATAAATATACAGACGTTCAACGATAAAGCGACCAACAGAAACAAAACAATAAAAGAAAACTCAGCAAACGTAAACTATGACCTATTGACCACGTTCTGCTAAGAGAACGCTGAAACAACAAATTAAAATATGTAATCTCTAATTGTAAAAAAAAAAAAGATCTCTAAATCGCGAAAGATGTTACGGTTTAAACGTAGATTCCCCCCTCCTATATCTAACCAAAGAATAGAAAAGATGATTCTAAATAGTTTAAAAGAAGGAATAACACTCTCCATTACAGTATAGAAGAATGAAAGGACGATTTGTGTTTCCACAAATCATAGCTTGGCCATCGGGGTGAGATATTGACAAACTGGAACACACAGGCGCCCACCACTCGCCCATGCTACTGTAATGAACAGCGTTATTGGAGACCACCACCTGTGTTAGTCCCTAATCTAATTTTTTATTCCCTTTAGTGTTATTTACTCTGTCTTTTTCTTTAACAATCACACAAGTGTCTTCATTTGCGTATGTTTCTGACGGAGTCTCTCTGATCTTCGAAGATTAGGGCCATCACAAGTTTGATGTTGCTCATGGTCCGGATGTTCATCATGTTTCGTGATTCGAGATGTCTCCTTATCCTCTGATTGTATTTTTTGTTGCCCAAAATCCTGTTGTTTAATTTTCTTCCTGTTTTCAGATTCTTGTCCTTCCTTTTCTTCCACTTCTGCTTTGTTATTATCTCCCTTCTCTTCTTCTTCTTCCTTTTCTTCTGGAAAGAATTTCTTTAATCTGGACACAGTAATGGAATCTTCCACAAGTTTACCACGTGGAGAATAATACTGCACGATATAACTATTCTCATCATTCTTCTTAGTTATTATACCAGTGCCTCTGTATATTTGACTGAAAAATTTCGATTTTCCTGGTTTCGGGTTTACGTCCAGAATTAAGACTGTCTCCCCAACTGAAAATTGTGGGTGCGACGTTTTCGCGTCAGATACTTTCTTCTGACATTCAAATTTCTTGCAAAGATTCATATATGCTTCACGGCGCGCTTCTTCAATCTTCTTTAGTCGAACTTCATTAGATTGAAACTGAATAGGTACAGACATGGTATTATCCACTGGCAGTGATGGATTAAAGCCCATTAAAAGATAAGCAGGGGAAAACTTCATTCCAGAATGGACGGCAGTATTATAAGAAAATGTGATGGACTGAACATAATCAGACCACTTTTCTAGCTTATCATACACATACGCTTTGAGAAGCATAGAAATTGTTTGTATAGCCTTCTCAACAACACCAATTCTAAAGTGGGCCATTGTATCTGCAAATTTCAAAGTAACCCCCAGCCGTTGAGTCAGCTCCTTAAACAACGCAGACTTGAAACTTGAAGCTCTGTCCAATCTGAGAAATTTAGGTGTGCCGTACCTTAGAAAAACATGATTCACTAAAGCATCCGCCACTGATTCTGCATCTACTTTCTCCAATGTTGTGGTCACCAGAAATCTAGTTGTATCATCAATTATCAAAAAAAATAACGATGTTTATTTTTGTCTAGTACAGTCGGCCCGTAAATGTCACAAGTGATCGAAGTAAATGGTACAGGGCTGTTCTCACACATTTGTAATGTGTGGGGCTTTTTCCCATATATTGGACGCACAAGTTGACAAGTTATACATGATCGTACTTTAGAATACACATATCTCTTTAAATCATGAAAATAATATCGACGCCTCATATTCTCATAAACTTTGAGTGCACTCATATGAGCCCCGCCATGTGGAGAAACATTATACTGTTCAAAAACATGTTTACGTAAACACAAGGGAACACAAATCAAATATACAATTTCTTCACCAATTTTCTGCCTGCGCATAAGTATGCCATTTTTCAAAGAGAAATGATAGGCTGCCCGTTGAATTTTCGGTTCCACTTCACTACATAATCCATCCGTTTCTAACACTCGTATAATTTGAGATAGGTAACTATCTCTCCTCTGACAGACAGAAATGTCGAAATTTTCGTCTTTAAGAAAATAAAGCCTATTTTCTATATCAACTGCATTATCCTCCTCTGTTGGCTCATTTACAGGGTTTCTTGACAATGCATCCGCTATTTTATTGGATACGCCCTTACGGTGCAAAATGACAAAATTATAGTCTTGAAAGAAATTACTCAAACGAGCTAGCTTGCCTGTAAGATTCTTGGATGTTTGTAAGTAGCTCAAACTAGCATTATCGGTGATAACAGTAAATTTCTTACATCCCAACAAAAAGAATCTAAAAACACGAAATGCATAAGCAGCAGCAGCAATTTCTAGAGACATAACATCATAGTTTTTCTCCTGTGGTCTAAGACTTCTACTGCAAAATACAACTGGGTGTATTTCATTATTCTCATCTTCTTGTAATAAACAAGCACCAAGCCGCATAAGCATAAGCTGCATCCACATGCAAAAAAGTTTTACGCGTAGTGTGAAAGGGCGCTAAAACAGGCGCAGATGCAATGCACTTTTTCACCATTTGAAAACTTTTTTCACATTGCTCGTCCCAATGAAATTTCGCTCGTTTTTTCAATAATCCCTGAAGAGGTAATGTTATGTTACTATAATTCCTTATATGCTTTCGTAAGTATCCAGTAAGCCCTAAAAATGACTTCACTTTTTTAACTGTTGTAGGACGAGGAAAATCTTTCACAGCATTAAGTAAATGCGGCGCAATTTGTATACCACGTTCGGATACAAGATGTCCCAAAATCAACGCTTCATTATAAAATAACTGAGTTTTCTTAACTCCTAATCTCACATTAGCTCTACGAAGTCTCTTAAATACTTCTTCCATTGTATTGAGGAAAAGTCTTTAGAATAAAATATGAAATCGTCCACAAACGTGGAGAGTTCAGAGGCTGAAATACCTGCAGTTATCATAGCTACTAAGCGACACATCACTGAGGAAGAAATACACAATCCCTGGGGCATACAATTGTACTCCCAACTACCAATATTAGGAATGCTAAAAGCTGTTTTAGGTTTAGAACTCTACGTCAATTCAATGTTAAAAAATCCAGAATTTAAATCAAGAACACTGAACCACTTGCAACCTGCTAAATTCGTAAATATTTGCTCCATGGACGGTATTGCAAAATTCTCATTTTTTCGCACAATCCGATTCAAAAATTGAAAATCAGATATAAATCTATAACCACCTTGAGGTTTCTTTACACGAAGAACAGGATTATTAAATCCTGAAGACCTAGACCTACGTATCACACCCTGAGATTCTAATTTTTCTAATTCATCTCTCATTTGATCTACCAAGTGCAATGGAACAGGATACTGCTTTACATTAACAATAGTGCCATCAGTAGGAATATCACACTTAATAAGACTAGTATCACCTGTACAAGTTTGATCCCAAGAAAATATATCGCTGTATTTAAAAATTAAGTTTAAAATTGTGTCCTTTTGAGACTGAGACAAAGCCGGATTCACATTTAACAAAGAAGGATCATAGCGCTCCTGGTGATACTCTATACGCTTTCTAAGGCCTTCTTTTTCAGTTTCGCTTAACTCACTTTCCCAATCTAGTGCCTTTTCGCCTTTTCCCTCTTCCTCAAATATTTTACAAACAACGTCACAAGGCGATGCGTAACCAATAACTGTATTTTTCTTTAAAACTACATTGTGAGGATTTGGATTTATAATGGGAATCAGTCTATCCTGATTTGGCAACAATGCATTGGGAATAAAAATATTGCGCTTTAACAACAAATCTACGTTTGGTTCGAAACACGAATATTCCTCTACATTCTGAACATTTACTAAGTCTATAGGAACAAAAGTACGTGTGTGAGGCAAAAGTTTTGTTTTGACCTCTAATACTAATTCAGGCTGTCCTTGTATATTGACTTTTGACAAAATACTATCTGGCAAAACATACTGTATTTTCTGAGAATTTGTAAAATTTGATTTGGGAGGTTTACCGTATCTATACAATGTCAATGTCAAGTCGGAAAAGGAAATAGAGGCATTTTGATGACTTAGAAAATCAATGCCCAATAAAGGTTTAGAATTCAAAGGTATAATTCTAAAACAATGTACGTAAGACTTATTTCCTAAGAAAAATTTCAAAAATATTACTTCCTTTGAAATAATTTTAGCACCAGACACCCCTATGAGATTACTAGTAATTTTTACACGTTTCACGTTTTCTGGAACCAAATGCTCAGGCCAAACCGAAATCATGGCTGCAGTATCAATTACTAAATCCTGTTGCATTCCATTAACTTTAGCTGTAATAAGACATAACCTTGATTCTACTCTTATGGGGATTTGATGCTTTTGAATATCTACCAGATCCCCCCTTCGATCCGTAAATGATTCTAGTTTAAATTTTGCTTAGGAGCTCGACAAAATCTAGCAATGTGGTTTATTCCTTTGCAAGCCCTACATATTATAGGTTTGTACGAATCAGAATTATTTTGACCCGTGTTCTGGTTACTGGCTGAACTACCCTGTGCTTCGTTCTCCCGGTTAAAATAATTCTGAGTTTGCGGCTTTTTCTTCTTGTAATTATCGTTATATTTTTTCTTATCCTTCATGGATGATTCAAGATCTAACACAAGATTCTGCATATTTTCGCACACTTTCTCAATATCAGTTTGGGAATTAGAGGTGCTAACCTCACCCTTACTCGTCTCATTATGGCTTTGAGCTAAAGCTTGTTTAACCTCCCCTAATTCTTTAGAAAGTTTCTGTATTTCATTGTTATGAAAAGAATTTTGAGCTAGTACCGGCGGTTGATAAGTAGGTGGTAAATGATACGAAGAAAGAAATGAAGAATCATATTGCATCTGCGGAAAGGAATGAGAATTTCCTTGTACATGAGGGAACACTGGTGTCTGACCAGACATCCAAGAGCTACCAGGAAAATTGTAAGGTATTCCCTGCGGAATGAAGGGATTTTGTGCATAAGCATTAATTTCTTGCTGTTCTTCCTTAATACGTTCACTTAACATTGTTTCTTTTCGATCTACACTGTTCAACTGCTTTATTAATTCGTCCACTGAGCCAAAATGCTTGTCGGCAACTACACTCATGTACTTGGACCTAAGACCGTCTATAATATACATAATTGTCTGCTGAACGGTAGCAGTGGGCAAATACAACGCAACTAATCTGGCTTTTCGAATGGCATACATTTGTGGAGATTCACTAATAGATTGTTTAGCCCTACGTAACGTGTCTTCTACTGTTAAAGGCGAAGATATGCCTCTAAAGGTGGAAATCATGTCTTTCTTTACATCGTCATAAGATTTCCCATCATATGTACTTTCCTTCTTATAATTTAAGAACCAATCACAAGCTAAATCTGTCAAACAAGTAGGCAAAACCTCTTTTAGCTTGTCATTATTCCACTTATAATATCTTCCGGCGTTTTCTAACTGTTCAAAAAATAAATCTACTTTATGAGGCTCATAACCTGTATAAGACGGAATTTTCACTAACTGTCCTATACACTCCATAAAATTATTCCGATTTTCACTAGTCATTTTGCTACGTTGTGATTCTAATTGCCTACGAAGTTGCCCCCTCGTACGTACGCCACTAAAGACCTCCGTGGTTATTGAAACAGAATATTCCGCTAATACACACAAAAGGAAGTTTCAACTCAGCATATTCATAATAGAGTTGGCAAACGAGGCCTTTAACACAAAGCAAGAGAAGAATTCATTACTACGCATACAAGAAAGAAAAAAAAGGAAAGGAAAAAAGACAACGAATTATTACTCGAAAGCAACACGACATACGAGACAGTTCAAACAGCAGATGCTGATTCGTCAAAAACAAAAGAAAATATGAATAATCTATACAACAACCTTCACAATGCCAATCATGAAATGGATTCTAAATAAATTCATATTTTATTCTAAAAAAGTTGAGTATTATAAGCACTACTAAATAATGGGGAAAATCAGAAGAGAGGAAAAAAAAAAACAAATAAATAAGTGCTTGAGACCAGCATTCCACCATGCTTAATTGGGATCGTAGCAAGTCTTATGCGAGAGTAGTAAGGAATTGGGGATGCACTGACGAACTAACATTTGAACAAATTAAATGAACAGATTCAAATTTATACCTTTTAATATACGAATTTATTCACTTCCTATCGAGAAATTAGTCTATTGGCCTAGGATGAAAGTCATATCATACTCAGAGAGACCTTGTGTACATACCTCTTTTCCTGTCCATACCGGGCCCACTATTTCTCCTTTCGTCGGATGTCTTTTCACTTAAGATCACAAAGACGACGAACCGAGGTTCTAACCAGAATCATCCTTAGCCTTACTGTCGTCTGGATTTTATTCAGAAGTCACTTCCTAGGTTCAATTCAGCAGTTTTCTATCATTGAACCCGGCAGTACACTAAAGAATGCGGAATCCAGACAGGGTGGTATGATCAGGACAGAGCAATATACTCAAAGAAAATACTGTAAAACTTCAATGGCTCGTTCTCTCCAAGTATGATACAAACAATATATATATAGGATGTTCCAGATAAAACTTCCGGTGTATTTAATAAAAACGGTTGAGAATAAATAGATGACAAAGACTAAGAGGAAAATGTCATAGGGATCATGAAGTGATTTTTTGTGGTGACGTTCAGGGCCCTTCTTGATGGGTGTCCAGGGGCCAAATGCAAATTCTCAAATGGGAACCTGTATTGAGTCATTCCTCATTAATTAGTCCTTGAGAAAGGAAACAACATTTGTACGAAACAATTTTCGATTTGGACCACCGTTTTCAAAATGGACACAAAAAGTGTTTCCCGTAACAGTTAAAAAATCCAATGCTTATAAATCAGAAACGACTGAGAAAAAAAGATGAAACAGAAACTGAGATAGGCAAATGGTATACAGTACATAACATGGTGTTGTGGTGTTGACCAACAGGACTCTCCTTGAAAGGGGCCCAGTGGCCAACTTCAAATTTTCAAATGGGAACATGTATTGAGTCACAGGTTATACGTTAGTCCTTGAAAAACGAAACGATTTTCGATTTAGACCACCGTATTCAAAATGGCCACAAAAAGTGGTTTCTTTAACAGTTGCAAAATCCAATGCTTATAAATAAAAAGCTGCTGAGAATAAATAGATGAAAATAACTGAGATAGAAAAATGTCATAGGGATCATGAAATAGTGTTTTTGTGGTGACCTTCAGGGCCCTTCTTGAAGGGAGCCCAGGGGGCAAATTCAAATTTTCAAATGGGAACATTTATTGAGTCATACTTCATTAGGTAGTCCTTGAGGAAGGAAACAACTTTTGTACGAAAGAATTTCCGATTTGGACCACTGTTAAAATGGCCGCAAGAAGTGGTTCCTGTAACAGTTAACAAATCCAATGCTTATAAATCAAAAACGGCTGAGAGTGAATAGCTGAAAATAACTGAGATAGAAGAAGGACATGGGGCACATCAAATTGTGTTTTTGCGGTGACCTTCAGCATCTTTATTGAAGGGTGACCTGGGGCCAACTGCAAATTTTCAAATGGGAACATGTGTTGAATCATACCTCATTAGGTAATTGTTAGAAAACGAAACAACTTGTGTACGAAACAATTTTCGATTTGGACCACCGTTTTCAAAATGGCCGCAAAAAATGGTTCCCATAAGAATTTAAAAATCCAATGCTTATAAATCCGAAACGGCTGATAAGAACTAGATGAAAAAATATGAGGAAAATGTCATAGGGAACATGAAGTGGTGTTTGTGTGGTGACCTTCAGGGCTCTTCTTTAAACGGTGTCCAGGGGCCAACTGCAAATTTTTAAATGGGAACATGTATTGAGTCATACCTCATAAGGTAGCCCTTGAAAAACGAAACAACTTTTGTACGAGAAAAATTCGATTTGGACCACTGTTTTTAAAATGGCCGCAAAAAGTTTAAAAAACAGTTAAAATCCCGCATCGGCTAAAAAATCCAATGCTTAAAAATAATAAAAAACGGCTGAGAATAAAAAGACGAAACTAAATCTGAGATAGGAAAATGTCATAGGGCTCATCAAAACGTGTTGTTGTGGTGACCTCCAGGACCCTTCTTGAAGAGATCCAAGAGCCTACTACAAATTTTCAAATGGGAAAATGTATTGAATCATACCTTTGGTGGGAATGAAGCACGCTGTGTTCAATGCACTTTATGACATTCCCCGATCGCGCTATTTGAAAATGGTGGCCCAAATTGAACATTGTTTCCAACAAACCTTGTTTCTTTTCAGTTGACCAGTTAATAAGATATGACCCACCCTATATACCTATTTGAATATTATAAGTTTGCCCGTGGGCTCCCTTCATGGAGGGCCCTGAGGGTCATCACAACACCACTTTTATGCTTTATCATTTTTCCCAATCTCATTTCTTGTTTCATCTTTGTATTCTCATTACTTTTTGATTTATAAACACTATACGTTTTATTTGATACAGGATCAACTTTGTACGACTATTTTGAAAACTGTGGACCAAACCATTTTTTTTTCGTACAGAAGTTGTTTCGTTTTTCAAGGACTACGTAATAAGGTATGATTCAATACATGTTCCAGTTTGAAAATTTGAAGTTGCCCACTGGGTCCTGAAGGAGGGCTCCGGGGGTCACCAAAACAACACCATTTGATGTGTCCTATGATATTCGCTATCTCAATTTTTGTTTAATCTTTTTATCCTCACGTGCTTTTTATTTATAAGCACTGGAAGCTTTATCTGAAACACCCTGTATATATATTTTAAAATGCTTCATATTCTACATTTGATTATTAGATGTTTAGTTGTGCTTATAAATAAAAATAATTAACTAACTCTATGGCATATGGAACTCGAAGGTTGAATGCCACGTTTCCAAAAGCTCTCCACTGACTTCTATCCTTGGCCAACTGGATCCAGTTTCTAATTTGTATTCTTATTTCCGTGAGGTCCAACTTAATATTGTGCTCAAATCTGCGTATACGATGTAGTTCTTTCTAATGGTCGTTTTCAGACTGGTCTTCCAGTTAAGACTTTGAAAGCATCCCTATTTTGTTCCGCCATGCCTACGTGACCTGCCCACCTTATTCTCCTAGGCTTTTGGAAACCGTATAAATCGTGTAGTTCCTCATTGTGAAGTTTACGACATTCCCTATTAACCTTCCTCTTGGAACCTAATATTAGCCTCAGAATATTGTTCTCCAATATTCCTACCTTCTTATCTTACACGCGGAGGTCCCACAAATTGTGACAAAAATCTCATTGTCACATAGCATATCTCATAGAGCATCATGAGAAAAGAAAATGAGCAAATTTTAAGTTGCTATAGACCAAAAGGATAGGAGCTACGGGTATTTATATCTCAAAAATCTATATCATTGAATTATGTATATTTAAAGTAACTATCTTGAAAACCATTAAAACAATCAAAACAAAGCTTGCACAATATAATGAAAAGAAAATGCTATATCGAACACCACAAGCAGTGTTGCTATAGGTGAAGCAGTGTTGCCAAAATAGCTTATTTTCTTTTTGGAAATAACACCATACAAAAGTGTTCACAGATTTAAAATACACTATTATCACTAAACATGACAGTGATGTGCAGTGGTACAGTGTTGCTCACTATTTGAGCTTCTACATACCTTTACGGTTATCTATCTACCGTAATATTACCATATCCACACGACCCGGAGAGACGTGTGGGCTAGAATGCTAGACAACCGTCATAGCTTACAACGTGTGTAAGCTTCCCGTGTCAGAGAAAGCGACCATGTTTTGCAAGCATATACAATAACAGACATTGCTGTCGTTTTATATATTTTAAGATTCAAACTCCTCGTCAGACCACAAGAGATTTAGAATTGTATAATAACACGAATTCCTGGTTTTGGTAGACATTATATTTCTTCATGTATATGGTTTACGACTGTTAATATTGATCCTAGATATTTGAAAATTTCCACTTCATCATTATTTGAAAACTTAACGCATCCCTAATTTGCGATCCCAACAAACTTCTGTTTTTAGTTTCCTCTGGATTTACTTTTAAGCCATGTCCCTGCAAGACTTTAATAAAACTTTGGCATTACTTCATATTGTCCGCCTATACATCACCTATTAAAAAGATCATCAGCATACGTAATAACCTAGTGAATACCATTAAACTATAGCCCTGGTTGCTTTCAGTGATTTTAGTTATAGTGTATTCCAGGACAAACTTGAATAATAGTGTTGACAACGCATCTCCTTGTTTCAGGACATTCTCGATGTAAGAGCTCCTGAACAAAACATTTTCCTACCCGGACGTTACGTTCACATTCATTTAAACATACCTTAATAATTCCTATTAGCTTTTACAGTATTGCAAATTATGTAAGAATCTTATACAATGTTTCTGTCGTAACTGAGTGGTAAGCCTTTAAAATCAATAAATATTTTATGCGTTATGAATACAACTTCGAGATACTATGATCAAATTTAAACTTAATATGAATCTATATAAACCAAAAATAATTTAAAAAAGATAATGTTTATAATAGACTTACGTCCGCATAAAGCTGTAAAATACCAGACATACATTAAAAATATAAATGTTTCTAGCTTTTTGTTCTTTAGTTATATATTATCAGTAATTATTAACGGTTATGAAGTTAAAATATATTTTGGGTGGACATAATCACTAAGCATTTCAAAAAGAGCATACACTTAAACAATAAGGATTATGTAATATGTTTGATTGTGATATCCTTCTTAAACAATGGTCTTTGGAATTTCTGTATCTGATTACAGGTGACATATAGACAGCTAATCTTAAGCAAGCTTGTGCGTTTAATACATACACAAGCAACTTACACACATATTTAAACATACTAAAGATCTCAGACCAAACATATGCAAACAGATAATTCCTACATACAAAGGTATACAGCTAATATAAATTTAAGATTTATTATATTATAGCATTTTCTACCAATGTTATTTTCCCCATTCCATTTATATGTATTTATTTATAATTTTTCAATAGTAAAATCTGTATTTTCAATAATATTTCGGATGTGTAAAAAAATGCAATAGAACACTCGAAGTGCTTGACTGATTTCATTTGTACTAAGTCAAAACCGTTTATTTCAACTTTGTGCTAAATTTTAATTGTATGTCTATTATGACCATCAAGAAGTTAACAGTATATTTATGCTCTGAAAATTCCAGATTTAAGTGAAAACAGCAAATGTTTATTATGTATGTTTCTATTTAGGTTTTGTATTCAGATGAAGTAAACATATCCTAAATAATACAATATGCTCCGCTAAATTTTCGTTTGCTTGGTAAGACACTGGTCATGTATTAACAAGTATACAGAGCATTAATAATTATTACCTTTAATATTTAACCAAATACAAAACTCAAATGAACAATATTTCTATAATGTTCTTAGCTGACAGCTCTATAGTATTGCAGATAAACTTCAAGTTTGTAACTTCAGATAACTTCTAAAGTGCTACTGCAGCACTCTGCTGGTGACAGCCTGCTTAAAATGTATATTAAAGTTACTGACTAGACATGCATGGCACATTCTTAGTAAAATTCTTCCGAATTCGGAAAGAATTAAATTGAGATAAGTACAAGTACTTTAGGGGGGAAAATCGAAAGAACTGTTAAAAAGAAAGTAGTCCAGTAATATATTTCTTATTGTCCCCTAAAATATTTGCACTGGATGACATAAAAATATCTCAGCTGGTATAATTAAAATTCAAAGGGGCCAGTAGAACTATTTGTTGAAAATCTACAATTCACTTGCGATT
Source organism: Thermobia domestica (assembly GCF_964235325.1). Taxonomy (NCBI): domain Eukaryota; kingdom Metazoa; phylum Arthropoda; class Insecta; order Zygentoma; family Lepismatidae; genus Thermobia; species Thermobia domestica. The sequence goes on from NC_137457.1 coordinate 138,086,457, forward strand.
TGCGTATAAATACTGCTGCTTGCGACTGAATGGCATAAAAGCTATGGCGCCAAAAAAACAATAAAAATGGTGCTAGGTAGTCCGTAGAAAGCACGAACGTTCTGTAACCGAGTCAGGGCAGAGCGAAACTGGTGGGCCTACTACATCCAAAGAGAGTAGGTGCGTCATCAATGGTCCGTATACGCATTACCAACTGTAGTGAAAGAAGCGCGTTTTGGCAATGATACGTATTTGAATAATACTTACCATGGATTCACACTAGTAACGCTTTACTTGTAAACGTAAGTGAAGAAATACTACGCCGGTATGAAATAATGTCTAAAAATGAACCTTTCATATGCACTCGCTTATTATATTTATCGTAAATCTATTCTAATGATTTTATACTACTACGACTACACCCGTAAACCTAAAATACTGTTGTATCACTTTGTAATTTATTCTGTCGCCTGCAAAAATTTGTTCCTTAGAAATATATTTTTCGTGCAAAGTATTCAATTTTACCAGCAAATCTTCCAAAATATGGTGCGCCAAAACTACACCAGCACCATAGAATAATCAATATGTTCAAAGATCAACTCTGTTCTTGAACTTCAGTTACTTTCCATAAAACATTCTTTTTGAACACCAATATAAAATAAATCAATCCTTGTTAGCGGCTCTATTATATTAATTCCTTTTCCTGACGCGGGTGCCTTCAGTTCACATTATAGAATTACACCAATTACGAACGATAACTTAGGATTCATAAATATTGCAGTTTTTTGCCATGATTCATCCTCTATGCTACAAATAATTTGTTGGCCCTACAAATGTTTGCGCTACACAAAAGATTTATTGGGCCAGAGACTACTTCCTTTTTGCTTTTTGGGCTAGCAACTTTTAGAGTTTCGTCTACTTTGGAAACACCTTTACTAACTTTGGGGCCCACGTCGCGTTATCCTCCCAAGTTTTTGAGCCAGATGAGATTTTATGTTAACTGGATAGTAATTTGTTTTATGTGATTAGGTAAGAAAATATTAGTGTTTGCTCTATCATAGTGTCCGTGACATAGGCTATTGCATTTATTAAAAAGCGATTTTACTGCCTTATTTGTAGGTTCTAATTTCACTAATATAAATTATCTAAGAAATACCAGATGTTTTGTTAATGGGATTGATTGTGCTTCGTTAAGACTGACAGGTTCTGCAGCTTCTAGCGTTTGGGCTTTTATATATGAGCTATTATATGAGCTCTCCGATATATGATCCATTATATTTATTACAACGTTCTTATCCTGCTTCTTTTGTCCGTGCTAACTTCACCAATATATCATGTTTGAAGAAGTAGGATGTATTTGAAACAGATTTAGAACTTCAGAAAGTTCGGAAGCCAACTTCACGGTAGCCACTTAAGTATTTGGACCAAACAATAGTTTTTGGTTCTAGATGGTACTAGCTATGGAATGATGGCGTCAGCAACTTTTAGCGCTTGGACTATTATCGGTTACGAGATGTGAGATTATATATTTAGTAAAACGTTTGCTACTTGTTTTGCCGGAGCGGCACGAATATCACCGGACTGACGATTATTGGAATTAGTAGTACATACTTTGTGTTTCTAGGAGTGTAGCAAATTAGAAGATTTTTGTTCCATTTTGAAACACAATTAGACTCACAAAATTTGGGGCCAACGATTTAACACCTATTTGGGCCGGGGAGATTTTTATTATGTTGCATTGTTCTTCGTTTTGTTTGGTTGGTTCATCAACTATCGTTTTTGTTGTTATATTTTTCGAGATATGGACCATAACAATTTAGAAGTAATTTTTCTGCTTCTTTTGTCGCTGCTAATTCACTAATATGATAGGTTCGATAAATACGTTTATTGGAATTAGTAGTACTTAGTGTCGAGTAGCAACGTTTCAAGTTTTAAGTTTTGGGCTGTATTTGGAACATCGTTATGCCTTCACAAAGTTTGGTCGGCCAAATTCACATTATCCCCCTAAGTATTTTTCAAAGACGAAAATTTTATGCGATTGGATATTGCTTGGTTTGTGTTGATGGGGTCAGAAACTCTTAATGTTTCGGCTGTTATAGTTTCCGAGATGTAGGAGTAGTAGAAGAATGTACGTTCTGGAACAGTTTCTGACGTTTTTTCGTTTTTTTCGCAGTGACTCATGATAGTATGTATTCGATTTCTCGGTGTCGCACGATATGCCATGACCCACGTACCATCCAACCATGGGAAATTGAACACCCTGAAAACTCGTTCTCTTTTATGAAGGTGTACTTCTCTTTTATTACCACTTTTTATGGGTGTACTTGTTCCGTTTTATGAGCACTTTTATCAAGCCCTATGTGACATAGCACAGAATACGAAAGACTGTGGACACCTATTTTCGTAACCCTTATGTAACATAACTAAGGCTACTAACATAACAGAGAATAATGAAGTTGTACTGGTTCAATTTTATGAATACGTTTTTCAACTCCTATTTTAACATAGCACAAATTGGTAATTCTTTATTTTGTTAACATATGGTTGACACTAATGAACTTTCTAGTTGCATCTTTACCTCTATATACAATACAATTTGTTTCAGATCCTCTACTTTTTACAGTATAATAATACAATCCAGATTGTTTATGTTGTTTATATTTTGCATACAGTTCGCTTACTGGATAAACTCTTCGCATCCAATAACCTTGTGCAGTAAGCATTAAAAGTTGGTGTAAAAAAACATTTTCATTATATATCGTAGTTCTCACATTTAATATATATATGTTTTTTGGATATTTCAATATTAATAGCTTTATGAATAGAAAAAAAATTATCATGTTATATCATTCATCTTGCGAATAAAAGTACAACAAACATCTATCACATAAATATTTTTGAGCTCTCCATTTCGTCATCTATCTACTAACTAATCTAAGGTAACTCTATGGCCTATGGAAACAGGAGATTCAATGCAGCGTTCACAAAAGCTCTCCACTGACTTGTATCCTTAGCCAATTGGATACAGTGCTCCACTGACATGTATCCAGTCTGTACTGTGTATTCCTATTTCTGCGAGATCCATCTTGTCCTCCAAAGTGTGCCTAGATCCTTCTAATGGTCGTCTTTCGGTTGGTCTTCCAATTAAGATTTTGAAAGCGTTCCTACTTCCTTTCATCCTTGCTACATGATCTGCCCACTAGGTCCTCCTAGATTTGGTTACCGTAACAATGTTGATTAAGGGGTATAAATTATGTAGTTTTTCGTTACGAAGTATCCGCCATTCCCCATTCACGTTTTACTTGGGTCCGAATGTTCGTCTCAGGATCTTGTTCTCGAAGATCTTCAATCCATGCCCTTCTTTCCAAATAAGCGAACATGTCTCACATTTTAAGCTTCAAATTCCTCGACAGAATACGCGGTGACAAGTTATTTTGAACTGGATAATAACACAAACTCCCTGCTTTTAGTCGACATTTAATTTCTTCGTGAATATGGTTTACGTCTGCTAATATTGATTCCAGATATTTGGTGGTATCCACTTTATCAAAAGTATTATTCAATATTTAACGCATCCATAATTTTCCGTATTACGATCCAGACGAACTTCCATGTATTTAGTTTTCCCTGCATTTGCTTTTAAACTCATGTCCCTGCAAGCCTTTAATAAGACCTGTGCGTTGCTTTCTATTGTTCTCCTATCATCTCCTATTAAATTTACATAATCGGCATACGTCATAACCTGGTGAACATCGTTAAAATCTACGCCCTGGTTGCTATTTTCCTTATAGCGTATTCCAGAACAAAGTTGAATAATAAATGCGACAACGCATCTCCTAGTTTCAGGCCATTCTTGACATGAAAGCTAATGGACAAAACTTTAATTACTCTGACATTACCTTCGGATTCATTTAAAGATATCTTTATTAATCTAATATGCTTCTTCAGTATTCCAAATTCTGTAAGAATGTTGTACAATGCTTCTCTACTATTAGAGTCGTTAACCTTTATAAAATCAATAAAGAGTTAAAGTATCCTGGCATTGTATTACTACTTCTTTTCGAGAATTTGGCGAATGCTAAATATTTAGTCCATTGGTTTATCAATTTCTTCTAAATCCGCACTGATAATCTAATAACTAATCTACTTAAGTGTTTAATCTAACAATCATCTGTCTTATTTCCTTCTTTTACATAGAATAAATTCACCTGATTGTCTTTTTTTATTTTGAGTATGATATAAGATGTACACCATATATTTTTTGTATGTAAATTATTTAATGGAAATATCTAGTATTTTATTTCAAGTTTTGGGATGTCACTTAGTTTTACTGGAAAATGAATCTTCTAATTTTTCCTTAAAGTTAGTAAAAACACGTTTGTGTTTTGATGGTCTTTGTGCATCTTTTTCAACCGAATGTAATAAACAAACAATTGAACATAATAAAAAAGTTAATCTTTATTCTTTATATTAATAACAGATTGTTACTTTCTTTTTTCAAATAGTAGTTTATGTATGATGATTCTCCAAATGATGCATATTTATTAATTTTTACTTATAAATAGTTAATGTAAGTAAGAGCCCAACAGAAGATCTAGCTGGAAATTCTTTTTCTTGATTTTCGTTTGGCATTAGTTATGAATTCTGTTAAATTTGTGGATTGGGAAACTTTTTGTTATTAGTGTTGAAATAAAAGTATTTAATTTATGTTCCTTTATTATATTGAAAGTTGGTTAAGAGATCATCTTTTAACGAACCATGTTTTCTTAAGCTTGCATGTAGTCAATTTAATAAAACGTTTGATGTTGGAGCACTATATTGTCCTCGAGGATCATGTTCTTTATTGTTTTATATTGTGAATATTCAAGTTTTTCATAAATTGATAGTGATTCAGTTTTTACTTTCGGCTCTTCAAAGATCTCTTCCTGAGACGGAAGTAATTTTAAACGTAAATTTTCTATTTAGTCTTATAGGTTTTGGTACTTCACATATTCCTTTTTTTAAATGAAAACAGTTTTAAAGTCTTCTAACTTTTCAATATTTTAAGCCTTGGTTTTTCAAAGATTTCTTCTTTAAACGAGAAAATGTTCTGTATGTAGTGGTTTGGTTTCAATGTTTTAAAATCATTTTTCTCAAATAAATAAATAAATAAGATCTGCTTCTCCCAATAGGGAGTAAAATTTAATATTCCTTTCTTTCTAGAGCTATTTTACCTGTTTTACAGTATATTTATTATAATTTGTCTCATTTATTATAACAAATAAAATATTTTTACAATTTCATTTTTATTGCTATTACACTATAAAAGTATTTTACAATCTATATATCTAATATAGTTTCTGGGATCGAATTCAGAAAGACGTATTTGTATAAGGTAATCAAGGTCCAGTTTTTATTTTGCCCTTTGAAATTATTACTAATAATATTCTTCACTGTGCAAATTCCCATAGCGTATTAAGTATGCAACTGGAAATTTAATAGGAACCGAGTTCCGCAGTGTTTTCACTCCACAGAAACATAAAACCAATGTCGTAGTCAGAATCTCGACCTGCGAAATAATAACCCGAGTGTTTTCTCTCGTAGAAAGCAGGATCACGTATTCATTTTGGATTTGAAGTGTCTTTTGTAAATCAAAGGAGATGGCATGATATATTGTAGGATTTAAAGAAGCAAGCCTTGAGAAATAGATGAGTTTTTCCTTAGGGGCTTCTTCCCAAGCGAGATGTAGCGATCTACTGGCATTTAACTGTTTGATTTCGTTTCCATAATGTACAGATTTAGCATGATCCAATTTTATCTTATACGAATCACGAAAGAAACGTGTGTGTGACTTAGCTAATTTAAACCCTTTATAAATTTCCTCACAAACAAAGCCTTTGGAATCTGTCAGAACTAATATGCCTCCTGAAATACACACCACGGAACATACGTTGTCTCATACAGAGAATTGATAGTGAGCTCGCAGTCCAGGTACTGCTTGTTCGCGTTTTGGCTCGGGCTGTAGTGACTGGCATATTTCGATATAGATGTTATATACTTCCTTGCAAATACCAAACTGATTTCTGTAAACGCATTTGAACGCTTGTGGCCCTACCGCTGACATCGGTTTTGGATGTTACGCCTTGATTTTTTCCTGAAGTAGCTTTATTCGTTTCCTTCTACGCTAAAGGCGGTGAACTGCAAGAAAGGCCTTCTTGCACACACTAATATCTACACAATTAATTTTCAAATTATAGATGAATGATCTAGATTATCCTTTTGTGTATGAAAGTATCGTATTCTGAATTCTTATTTTTCCATCCTGCAGATTTGTTGTTCTGCATAATCAATGATGTCGTAGAATGAGTGACAAAAAAGCTATATTTTCCTCCTAATTTTGTTTCAGTATTTTTGGACATAAACATGGTTCACTTACTTTCCTGTCTGGAACAATATCCTTCGAATAACTCGAGGTGTATTGCTCTCCTTTATTTCTTATTCTCTTGCTCTTTACTCTCTACCAGGTAACAACCCTCACATCATCTCTATTTGACTGGAGGATGTTACACTGGAGTTCCCCCTGTCATCCTTGTGATGTGAAGATCAGCCTGAAGACGATAAAAGTAGGATTAAGAACATACATGCTACATTCCTTTCAACAGGAAATTACAAATCACAATTACATAATGAGTACATTCTTCTGACCATACTTTTATTGAATATATTGTATTTCCAAACCGATATGACGTCTCAACCCTACTGTTGATCTGGATAAGCGGACGTTTAGCAGCTGACCTGTTACCATTAAATTTAGCAAAAGATGTACAGGCATTAACAAATGTTTTTTTCATTTCATGAAAATGGTTTCGAAAAACTTCAGAATTGAAGGAAAACTTGAGTACATTTTGCAGTAAATTAAAGAGTGTAACTTTATGTACATTCCAGGCAGTGTTATTCTCAAAGGCATTTAACCAAATGGATAGAATGATTGTCACTTACTGTACAACCAACTCAAAAAGCATAAATATTCGAGACACATAAGTATTAAAATGTCAAAACATATCTTACCATTTTCCCTGATATGATTTTATCATTATCTATCTCATTTCATAGAATTTTCATTTTATAGCATTTTACACTACGTTGTCAGAATTTGATATCATGAGAGAAAAAGTTACATGTGCAATGTTGCTTTCTTCGTTGTTATTCATTTCAGCAATATGGTGCTAACCAACATTCATTATGTTGGCACGTGTTGTCATCAAAAAAGGTAAATGATTTTTTCACACGAATTTGCTAGGATCCTCACGAATGCATAGTGAATTGATTTGCGTACTAACATGCTTGTAATGACACACACTTACAGACCGCTTTTTCTTAGTTCAAATTTGAGGCAATAAAGTGTAAACCAATATTTAAACAGAATTCCGCAAGTAAAAACATACTCGTTTCTTACCTTAGAGTTGGTGCTGTTGTTGCTCGACACTTCAAACTCGCGTCATCGAAGTTGTTGTCACCAAGTAAAGGGACTTCTTCAGAAGAAGAATCACTAATATGTGTGAAACAGGGTTGCAGACATTTTTCGATAGCCGCCATTGTCCTGTAGCTTAATAGCTTTGTGGCTGCGCCGCACATAACTTTCCAATTGTACTTCTCTTTTGAAGAAGGATGTGGCTAACTTCATGGTTATTCGCTTTCCCACAATTGTTTTTACTATTAGTTTTATTTCATTTAAAATAATTTTTCTATTTTTCCTGTTATGATGATGTCATGTGATTTAATACCATGCCAGAAGTAGGAATACAATCAATTCAAATTTATTTAGATTTAATTAACCAAATTATTTTGCAGACTAATCAATTTTCCCTATCTTGAAAGAATTATTTATATAATTTCGTAACTAATTTTTATTTATAACAGCTAAATCAACCTCTTGAATTAAATGAAATATGAAATTATTTATTTAACTATATTCCATATATTGCAGTGGGCGTTCTCTTGTTTATACAGTTGTAACCCCCTTAGCACCAGAATTAGTAAATATTGCATTTAGGATTACCGACTAATTTAGGAGATTTTAAATGGATCAGACACTTAAGTTTTAACGGTATGTGGAAAAATTGAATTTTTTCCATTTTAGCTTCGACTTTGATATAAATACATATATATAAGTGTTGAAGAAGTGTTTCCTTGTTTTAGGCATAAGTTATTGCCTAATATTTGACAATTTACACAGTATGAGGAGATAAACTAAGTGACTGAGTGTTCTACGTATGATCCATCTTTAACGGTAAGATTAGAACAATAGAAGCATTGATATTAAGAAGTTACTTGATTGCATTTTAGTGGTTGATAATTATCGGTGGTGTTAACAGTATACTTTTCTTCAAAGATTCAAAATACATACACAGTATTTTTTCCTGATATTTATGTAGTAAACACAATGCTCGTGTATAGAAATTTACAGCCTCCCGCTTTCAACCCTAATACCGATTTCCTGCATATTTCGTAATAGTAAAAACGATTAATCTAGTACGAATTTTACAATATGTTTTCGATTAGTTAAACTAACCTAATAAGCAATGTGAAACAGATAGATCTTGGTGATTTCAAAATTTTCTGTAAAATATATCTTAAGAGCATGAGTATTTACTAGTTGATTTTTGCATGTCGTTTTATTTCAAATCAGTATCGTATTCCAAATTATCTGAAATGTTAATGATTCAGCAAATACATACAGTCAATTATTTCTTACGGTTTCGCATCGCAGTTCTCTTTTGCTTAAGTTTTCCTGATCAAATCTAAAATAGCAGAATAATTCTTCAATAATAACATTTCTTTCTATTTCTGATTACCGGTAAAAATATGAACTTTGCAAGATATGTAGCCTACGATTATTTTATTGATATAATTGTGTTTATAAAAACAATAAGATTAATTGAAGAATTTCTTCGTGAAATAAAAATGTAATTAATTTTTAATGTATTAAAATGAATAATTTATTAAAGAAAAGAATTATGACAACCTAACATAAGACAATTTTCCTAAAGATATGTATGAAACATGTTGTTAATAATTTAATGGCCACTGCAAAGTAAATATGTACCTATAATTAGTATAAATTTTCCTTCTTGCTCACATGATTATCTGTACAATTGAATAATACTCAAATTATATGAATTTTGAATGTTGTATCAAAAGACATAACTGTTCTGTGTTTCGACTACATTATTTTGTAATATTGTTAAATCTCTTGAAAATTGTGCATGCTTAAAAATCTCATTTATTTTTCCCTTTTGGAAATCTATAAACTAATAATTTCTGTAACTTCTTTTATGAAGTAGCAAAAGCAGAATTTACTGATTTTGATGAATTTCGACTGTCATAATAAAAATGGTATTTGAAAAGAAAAGAATTATATAATTTCTTAAACAGCATTGATTCAGTTATATATAACAAATTGACTTTCTTAAACAGCTATAGAGTACCCACTAAGATGTGAGAGTACCTAGATAGGTAATTGAACATTGTAAGCAATTTTGTCTTATTTTTTTATTTAGTCAGATTGCACAATTATTTTCCTTTTGCGGTAGTTTTTTCCCGTTGCCGCTAGCGAAATATTTCTTGTAATCAATTATTAGTATTATTTGTCGATAGTAGAAAGTGTCTTCTACAATAAGTGGCTCCCCTTTAGCCAGGATCGTCTCATATCTTATGATGCTGTGCTCTATTGTTGTTATTATTAAATACAGAAAGAAGTCAGCCAAGATCAAATGCAGGTAAATATTGCGAAGTAGCAGGTTTTAGGTTGGGTCCTTGGAAGCGGGATAGGCTGTGTTTGCATGAAATAAAGCTTAACAAAGCTAGTGTTAGTAAAGTGAAGAACTTGAATTTAGCAAACTGAAGTTTTTCTACGACATTTAATGTTTCATATATTTTCTTAGTGTGTGTATTAAATAACACAATGCGACGTACTAGGAAAGCTAAAGTTAACGAAGAAGTAGCATTAAAGTGCTGTTCCGATAATAAAAAGGATGATTCGGTGCTTGAGTGCAAAAGCTGTTCAAGTGCTTTTCACAGTACTTGTATTGTTATTAATGATGAAGAGTTTGACAAGTACAGGGCTGGAAATTTAATTTGGTTTTGTGAGTTTTGTAGAGAAAAAGCGGCACCTATTAGCGACGACAATACTGAGAATGAATCTTTTGCGGATTCAGAAAATCTGCTAGGTTTAGTGGCGAGTGAACGGAAATCCTACTTCAATTAATGCAACTGGTAATACAGGAAGTATTGTAACTTCTGAAGGAGGTAGTGATAAAGTACGCCAAAACACTGGTAATGTCACTATTGATGGTGATGCTTTTCAGGTGTTGATGAATAAACTGGCGGAAATAGGAATAGCGCAAACTGAATTAGAAAAAGGAATGAAAGAACAGGTAGACAAACTGGAACAAAATGTAAACAATAAAATCGAACAAAGTCAAGCTAGGTTAGAGAATCAAATGGAAAAGTTACAAAACGATTTCAACCTTTTTAAAGGGGAAGTACAAATGAAAATAGACAAAGTACATTCTGATTTGATTGAACGGGTTCAAATTGTACAAAAGAATACCACGGAAGCATTATCTCAGTTTGATGTACAATTTGGTAGTGTGAATGCCAAATTAATTTCTCATAGTTCGGTAATAGATAAATTAAAGAACACTGTAAAAGAGACTAGCGATAGCATGACGGTATTAGATACTAAGGTAAATCAGATAACTGATATTGTAAAAGATGTACTTAATGGCGATCAGAAATGGAAAGAACCGGTATCGAATCTAATTCGGGATGTTACTAAGCATAAGACGGACTTAAGTAGGATAGAACGAGCGATTCAATCCGGAGAGGTGAAATCTGCTAGTTTGGAAGAGCGTGTGTCCAAGCTAGAGGATAGACTGGAAGGGGTAGATGCTAATATGGCAAAAGATTCAGATAATTTGAATACACGCGAGACGAATCATGCTCGATCGGTAAAACGCAAACGAACAACTTTTGATATGTATAGCCAAGATCCATTTGTTTTCATGGGGGGAGATAATCACTCAGAGAATGAGGATGAGATTAAAGAAATTCCTACAAGTAATGCAGTTAAACAGACAATTTTCCCTACCTTTAATACCTGTTTTAATCGGTTATCTGATAAATTTCAACCGCAATTTCCACGTTTCGTAGATGAAAGGAACGTAAGTCAGAATGATAGTTTCAGAACGCCAATGGAAGATTATCACAATAGTAATAATCCTTATTTCCAAAATCCGTATCATGCCATGATTCCCAATAGTTGTAGAACAGACAGAGTCAGTGGAATTTCAGAGACAGCTCCTAGACTTAAAGTTAGTGATTTAAGGGCTTTTCCACAATTTTCAGGAAACTCTGGTAAGGAATCCGCTAGAAATTATTTAAGAGATCTAGAGCAAAGCCTGGATTATTTTCAAATTACAGAAAAACGAGATTTAATGTTCGTATTAAATCAAACTTTAACTGGAGCAGCTAAGATCTGGTTTCTTTCGGCGGAAAACCGAATAAATAATTTTTATGATTTTGCCCAGATTTTCACACAAAATTTCTGCTCAGATTATAAGGAGCGTTGGGAGTTAAAACAGCTAAAGAACGAGAAATATGAAAAATCTAAGCATGGCTCGTTAATCAATTACGTGTGGAATTTAATAGGTAGATATCAAAATGCAGTCAGCAAACCCACAGAGAGAGAAATAGTGGACATTGTCTTAGATGCAATTCCTGACGAGAGATTTGGATTCTTAAAGATAGTAACGCCTAAATCAGTAGATGACTTAATTTGCCATCTGACTAAGTTGCAACCGCAGAAAGAAAATAGTTCTAGTTTTAATGAAACGATTAAACATAGAAATAAGTTTAATGTGCGTCTGGTAAAATCCACGTCCACTAAGGAAAGAAAATCTGATCGTATGAATAGTAGTTGTCAGACAGAGACTAGATTTGAAAATGCATCTGTTAACAATAACACAAACAATAGATTTATTGGCAAGAGTAGTAGTGACAGATTCGTAAGTGATAGAAATAAATATTTTAATGGGAATGTAGCCAATAATTATAGAATCTTAAGTGACAGAAACAGTACTGAGAATTTCAATAATTGTAATAGAAACACAGAAAATGGACAGGATAGAGATGGTAGATATAAATGGAATAATTCTTTTAACAGAAATGGCCCATTTGCACATCCTTTTCCACCATTTCCTTGGTTCCCCATGGGAGTAAACTGGTGGAAATTTCCTCAATCTAGATTTAGGGGTAATAATCCTAATTATTTCAGTGACATCAGGAGAAATAGAGGGAATAATGAAGAAACAACTCAAAATGAAAATCCGGAAATCCCGCAAAATTTGGAAAATGCCTCCGGCAGTCAGTGAGCTCTGATGGGGATCCTGTCTGCCTAAATATGATTTCCCCATCGATCATAATTTCTGGTAGGGAACTACATGAGGCTAATATGGTGGATGAGAATGAAACTTTAATTAAAACTAAGATGTCGGACAATAGTATGGCTTTGAATATTCATTTTGTAATTGATGGTGAAGAAAAACAAACAAATGTGATAGGAACCTACCCTTCACCAATCATACATTGCAATATAGCAGATATTAAATTAAAAGCCATCCTTGATAGCGGAAGTGATTTAAATATTCTCAATTACAATATTTGGAAGAAAATTTACGAAAAATTTCCATCTCCTAAGTTAAAACCAATGACTTCTTTATCACTTAAAAGTTTTGCAGGACAAGAAGAGGTACAAGTAAAGGGATTTTTAGTTTTGAACATGGAAAGTAAGGGAAGCATTTTTGAGGTACCAGTTTATATCGTAAAAAGTTTGAAAGTAGATTTTTTGCTCGGATATACATATTTTATACGTCATCATGCAATATTGAATTGTAAAAATAAAACATTAGATATTACAGACAATTTCAACAAAAGCATTATCATTAATCTAGACGAAGATCATACCTTGTATATAAAGTCGGTCACTACTGAAATAAAATATGATAAATTGCAAGACGATGAGAGTACAACTTCAGAAAAAGAAATCAGGGAGAGTATTGGAAGTAGAGAGGATTTGACGCCAACTATTAAAGCTAAACTATTAGAACTGCTTTTACGTTATAGGCATTTATTTTCGAGTGATCCCAGATTGATAAAGACAGGCCCTTACGAAATTAAATTAACTGATGGGGAACCAGTTGTAGGAAAAATATACCCAATTAATCAGGCATTACAACCAGCTTTCGAAAAGGAGCTAGAAAAATGGTTGAAATTGGGAATCGCTGTTAAAAAGAGCAGTCCGTACAGAAACCCCATTCATTGCGTGAAAAAATCTAATGGTTCTCTAAGGCCAGTGATTGACTTAAGATTACTAAATGTTAAGGTAATAAGTCCAAAGGTACAAGTAGAACCAGTGCAAGAGTTACTTATGAGATTAGCAGGATCGAAATACTATAGCAGTATCGATATAACCCAAGCCTATTATGGAATAGCCTTAACTTCTACTTCTTATGAGTGTACAAGCTTCGTATACTTAAATAGACAGTATTGTCTTTGTCGTTTGCCTATGGGACTAAAATCTAGTGCTGCAGTATATCAAGAGGTTATGAACAAATATTTTGGGTCAAGATTTAAATCATATGTTATTAATCTCTTAGACAATTAACTTATATTCAGTAAATCCACAGAACAACATTTTCTATATTTGGAAACCGTATTGCAAATTTTTGACTCAGCAAATTTTGCTTTAAACTTTAAAAAATGCGATTTTATTAAGACAGAGATAAAGTTATTGGGCCATATTGTGACTGCAGAAAAAATACAAGTTAATCCAAAACTTAATGTACCGATTAGATATTTTCCATTGCCAAAAACAAAGAAACAAATTAGACAGTTCTTAGGTTTGATCTCTTGGAGAAGGAGACATATAAAGGGGTTTGCTGAGCTTACTGCGCCTCTGTTTGATCTCCTATAGAAACAACAGAGAGTAGGATTTACACCTGATCTATTAGAAAGATTTGAACAATTAAGAATATTAGCCAGTGAGGCGCCATCGTTAGCTCAACCGAATTTTGATTTACCACTCCATTTATATGCAGATGCCTGTGCTCAGAGTTTATCCTCATATTTGGCACAATTTCCACAAGGTAAAGAGGAGAAGGAACCAGAAGTAATAGCCTATGCAAGTAGGAGAATAAAAGCGCATGAATATCCCTTAAATATATACCAACTGGAAACGCTTGCAATATTATATGCATGTGAACAATTTTCACAGTTTATTTTAGGCAGAAGAGTTATAGTTCATACGGACAACATGGCAGTAACTCATTCGCTAAAGGTACAAAACTTAGATCCACGAACTACAAAAATGTTTTTAAGATTACAACGTTTTGATATAGAATATCACCATATTTCGACACAAGACAATAAAATAGCTGACATTTTGAGCAGAAATCCTCCAGAACCGCCACTAGATACAGAAGAACATTTAATTAATTTTATAACAGTCAGTGATTACAATATGCTAAATTGGGAGGAACTAAAAGTAGAGCAACAAAAGGATGAATACTGTAATAAGTTAAGGAGATTACAGTTAGATAAGACATGTTTACATGAAGGAATATTATTCCTTAAAGATGATAGTAACAATAGCTGGTTGTTGGTAGTACCGAAAACTATGACTAAACAAATAATAGAAAGAGTTCACAACAAAGCTCATTTCGGTTTGAATAAATGTTTAAATTTTATAAGGAGATTATTTAAGTGGAAAAATATCAGGGCAGATTTACGTCGTTATATAAATGATTGCATTGAATGTTCAAGAATAAAACATACTAATATAGTTATTTCAAAGGAGAAATGTCATATTACAGCCATCAATAGCCACGAAAAGCTTTGCATTGATATTGTAGGTAAATTGCCTAAAAGCGGGAATTATAATTATATTTTATCCATAATAGATGTCTACTCCAGATTTTTAGTTTTCTTGCCATTGAGGAAAGCAAATTCTAAAGAAATAATTACAGTACTTAAAAATAGATATTTTCACATAGTGCCATATCCAATGATGATAATCTCAGACAAAGGAGGACAATTTTCTTCTAAGAATTGGAAAGAATTTTGTAAAATCACTGGTATGAAACATATAATGGCATCTCCTTATTCTCCTTTCTCTAATGGAATACTAGAGAGAGCTCATAAGAATTTGAATCAATTGATAAGACTTCGATGCCACAGTGATCACACAACCTGGTCTAAATTTTTACAAGAGATTCAAGATATGTTAAATTATTCTATGTGTGAAACTACAGGAAAATGCCCGTCGGAGTTATTTTATTCCTACTCAACGGATATGCATCTGAGGAAAAATTATCCATGGCCAAAGGTTTTAGAACAAACCCCATTGCAAGATAGACATTTTCAAGCAGAAATACATGTTCAAAACTTACAGGGAAGTAGGAAAAATAAAAATAAAAGAGAGGTAACCTTAAATGAAAATGATCTCGTGCTAATAAAAACGCACGAATTATCTTCTGCACTGAAACAAAAAACACATAAATATTGTTATTGTTATTGTGGTCCATTTATTGTATATAGAATACTAAAAAATAGAGCCATTCTGAAAGATCTCAAAGGAAATGAAATAGGAACACAGAATTTTACAAACTTGAAGCTTTTTAACTGCTCAGAAGAAAAGAGGAATGAATTACTGAAAGACTATAGGCCCTGATTTAGACAGATAATCTATTGTATTATTGAGGAAAAGTAAGTTAATTCTAGCTTCATAGGAATGCTGTTCTGAATAATAAAAAAAATATTATTATAAACATTAGTTTAGATTAGTTGTGTTTAAGATAATATTTATCGTGTATTGAGCGTTTGACAAATAGATGCAGTTAATGTTAGAACAATTTAAAATAATTTCATCATTTCACTAATTATGTTAGATTATAGGAGAAATTATTTTTTCCCCAGCGGGGGTTTGTGGCTAACCTCATGGTTATTCGCTTTCCCACAATTGTTTTTACTATTAGTTTTATTTCATTTAAAATAATTTTTCTATTTTTCCTGTTATGATGACGTCATGTGATTTAATACCATGCCAGAAGTAGGAATACAAACAATTCAAATTTATTTAGATTTAATTTACCAAATTATTTTGCAGACTAATCAATTTTCTCTATCTTGAAAGAATTATTTATATAATTTCGTAACTAATTTTTATTTATAACAGCTAAATCAACCTCTTGAATTAAGCGAAATATGAAATTGTTTATTTAACTATATTCCATATATTGCAGTGGGCGTTCCCTTGTTTATACAGTTGTAACCCCCTTAGCACCAGAATTAGTAAATATTGCGTTTAGGATTACCGACTAATTCAGGAGATTTTAAATGGATCAGACACTTAAGTTTTAACGGTATGTGGAGAAATTGAATTTTTTCCATTTTAGCTTCGACTTTGATATAAATACATATATATAAGTGTTGAAGAAGTGTTTCCTTGTTTTAGGCATAAGTTATTGCCTAATATTTGACAATTTACACAGTATGAGGAGATAAACTAAGTGACTGAGTGTTCTACGTATGATCCATCTTTAACGGTAAGATTAGAACAATAGAAGCATTGATATTAAGAAGTTACTTGATTGCATTTTAGTGGTTGATAATTATCGGTGGTGTTAACAGTATACTTTTCTTCAAAGATGGAAAATACATTTACAATATTTTTTCCTGATATTTACGTAGTAAACACAATCCTCGTGTATAGAAATTTACAGCCTCCCGCTTTCAAACCTATTACCTATTACCTGCATATTTCGTAATAGTAAATCCGATTACTCTAGTACGAATTTTACAATATGTTTTCGATTAGTTAAACTAACCTAATAAGCAATGTGAAACAGATAGATCTTGGTGATTTCAAAATTTTCTGTAAAATATATCTTAAGAGCATGAGTATTTACTAGTTGATTTTTGCATGTCGTTTTATTTCAAATCAGTATCGTATTCCAAATTATCTGAAATGTTAATGATTCAGCAAATACATACAGTCAATTATTTCTTACGGTTTCGCATCGCAGTTCTCTTTTGCTTAAGTTTTCCTGATCAAATCTAAAATAGCAGAATAATTCTTTAATAATAACATTTCTTTCTATTTCTGATTACCGGTAAAAATATAAACTTTGCAAGATATGTGGCCTACGATTATTTTATTGATATAATTTTGTTTATAAAAACAATAAGATTAATTGAAGAATTTCTTCGTGAAATAAAAATGTAATTAATTTTTAATGTATTAAAAATGAATAATTTATTAAAGAAAAGAATTATGACAACCCAACATAAGACCATTTTCCTAAAGATATGTATGAAACATGTTGTTAATAATTTAATGGCCACTGCAAAGTAAATATGTACCTATAATTAGTATAAATTTTCCTTCTTGCTCATATGATTATCTGTACAATTGAATAATACTCAAATTATATGAATTTTGAATGTTGTATCAAAAGACATAACTGTTCTGTGTTTCGACTACATTATTTTGTAATAATGTTAAATCTCTTGAAAATTGTGCATGCTTAAAAATCTCATTTATTTTTCCCTTTTGGAAATCTATAAACTAATAATTTCTGTAACTTCTGTTATGAAGTAGCAAAAGCAGAATTTACTGATTTTAATTAATTTCGACTGTCATAATAAAAATGGTATTTGGAAAGAAAAGAATTATATCATTTCTTAAACAGCATTGATTCAGTTATATATAACAAATTGACTTTCTTAAACAGCTATAGAGTACCCACTAAGATGTGAGAGTGCCTAGATAGGTAATTGAACATTGTAATCAATTTTGTCTTATTTTTTATTTAGTCAGATTGCACAATTATTTTCCTTTTGCGGTAGTTTTTTTCCCGTTGCCGCTGGCGACCTATTTCTTGTAATCAATAATTAGTATTATTTTTCGATAGTAGGAAGTGTCTTCTACAAGGATACCACGTTATTGAGCGCGATGACGTCATTGCACAAGCGCCATATTTGGTGATTGCAGCAGATGCTCATTCCATACATACTGCACTCTTTATCTCAAGTTTAAAAGAAATGAGGGTTAGCTTCTTATTGCACCAAGCCCTTCAATTATTTAACATTTCATTTGTTCATATTCTTCTTGCTCTTCTTTTATGTCTTCTACCTATTCCTCTTTTTCGTCTGCTTTTATTTTGAGTTTTGTTCTTAATTTCTACTGATCTATTTTCACTTTCGATTGTAGTCTCTTCTAGTCTGTCCATTTTGATCTTATAAATTTCTAGAAAAGTTGTAACTGCTTCATCAAAATCTGCATCATCATCAGAAACTATAACAACGATTTGGATACAACTTCTAAGAAGTCCTCACATAATGTACAATTATCATATAAACATTACCGCTTTCTCAAATATCTATTAAGGAATATATGATTCCAGACGATTTTAGCTTTATAAATACTATTATGAAACAAATAGAAAAAAATATATTTTCAACTACTTCTATTTCATCACAAAATCCATTCACAAGTTAAAATCTAAAATCAGGAGAGTGCTTTTGATACCTTATATTTTCATTCCAATCTAGTTTATAGCAAAACTCAAGAATGAAATTCTCAGACAACACTTGATCATGTGATATGATATACCAGAAATGCTCTTTAAAATCTCTAATGAACAGTTCACTGAAGTTATAATTGGTTGCTAAAGTATTTCAATTTTTTTTAGATTTATCAGAAAATGTTGTAATAAGCATTTCCGACTATTGCTGAAAATTCATCAATGTTCCCTAAAGATCATCATTAAATTTGCATTCACATTCTGTTATAAAGTTTTCTGATAATTTTTGTTCGCTTGCAATATAACGCCAATATACATTATCTTAAAATTATTTTACAACCTCTTGTGATAATTTTTATCTGCATGAAATTTCTGTAGATTCCACTCTATTCTCGAAGTCTCTTATAAAGTCTCATGATTATTTTGGATTTGCGGAAAATTCTTTACAATTCACTTTAGCTTTAAATTCTCTTATAAATTCGTCTGGTTTTTCTTGGTATCTACTTAGATTATCCGAGTTAACTTTTTTTAATATTTAAAAGTCCAGTCTTATCTCAAAAATCTATCCTATCTCAAAAATTTATCTACATACGTTTTAATCAATTCACGCAACAAAACTTTTTCAAACAGCTTGAAACTCATTATTATTTCAACTAGTTTGTCTTTTTAAAACGTTTTGAGTATGATATGATTTTCAAAATATATTGAAATTTAAACAAATAATTTAATTTTTATCTAATAATGTTTGTAGAACAATTTCTATTAAAAATAAATATTAAATCAATTTTATGTTCAGGATGTACCTCGTCGTAAACTATATTATCAATTGATGACTTACTTACTTTGTCACTATCCCAATTTGATTCAAGTACATATCTTCTTAGTGCTGCATTCTCTTTTTATTTTACATTGATTTATTTTGATAATATTTTCTTCATTCTTAGCGTTACTGTAACTTTATGCCATTTATGAATAGGATTAAATCTATAAGTATTAAATTACAACATACCTATTTATTTATTCTATAGAAAGTCTTTAAAATGAAATTATATGTCGCACTTCAACATTTATTAAATCAAATATGTCATTATATAACTACAAATTAAGAGTTACATAATTTTCGTGTAACTTGTGATATGTTAGATCACTTATTCAAAAGAATGTATTAAACAAAATGACAAATGGCATATAGAAGATGCTCTTTGTCGTCATGTTATGAAGTTATCAGATAAGGTATTAAACACATTAAAAGGTGAGCAATGGTATTCTATATGGTACAATGATTACGAAGATGAATGTGAATGTCAAACCATTGGAGAGCATTGTATATAAAATATAAAGAGAATGTTAATTAGAATATTATATCAGAAAAAAGTTTTATCAGATGATTCTATAAGACAATTTGTACACGTCTTTGATTCGACATCGATTACTATACCTGTTTATATATAAAAAAATATTTTATTAGAGATGATTTCAATTAATTTTGGGAAGAAATCCTCGTTTGCAAACTTTCAGAAAGTTTTATACCTAAACATGATGATCAATTTCATTGGTGTTATTTATCCTACCACCAAACTTTATCTGAGAATTTTAAAGTTTTTATAGTATAGAGTATGTTGGAAGGGAATTCTAAAGAGACAAGGATTATCAAATGCTTTCATTTTAGAATTTAAAGATAAAAATCATAATGAACGTGCATTTATATTTAGTCATAATTTGAGTAGCATAGTATTATACATATTTTAGTTAATACTTTTTTGTTTATTATTCATAAAAATACATAAAACATGACCAAAATATTTAAACGCATAGTAACCAATCACACAAAACATCAATTTCTTCAATGGACTACACATCTGACAGTTGTGTCCAAAGCTCATTACCCTTCTTTTACGAATATCCTGTTCATGTTACATTAATTTAAATACCACTGTTGATCCGTAATCTTTTCGTATATTATCTCGAAGTTGGGATAAGTATCGTATCCTTCACGAAGAGATTTATATGGACTTCCCTCTTGACATCTGATAGCATAATAAGAAAAAGGATACTTTAGTTAGTTCTTCTTGTATATGATTAAACGTACATTGTTGATTAACAAGATACTCATTTTTAGGTTTTAATAATCCTTATTCTCAAAACCTTCCTTGAACATTTAATTATTTAAATCTTTTGTTCTATGTGTTGGTAGATTAGACAAAATAACCTTTTTAAAAGCAATCACTTCTCTTGACCAGTTAGGTGTATATTCTTTATCAAAGACATCTTTAGATTTACTTATACCAGTATAGTCTTCAATTTTATATTTAGGATTACCACGCTTATATTTTTGTTATACACATTTTAGAATATTATTTTCAATGAATTGTTCTATGGTTCCATGTATTTTATTAAAATACACAGTCCTTGTATTCTTGTAATATATCAATCCATTGATGAATTCCTAGAGTGGTAAACTTCTTTCCACATAATTTTTTTAAGAGTGCTGTTAAAGCATTCCACGATAAAAGCCTCGGCACCACTAAAAGTTGAGTAGTGATTAATATTGCGATTTTTCATCAGATCTTTAAAATCTTCGTAATAGAATTCTTTTTCCTTAACAGTTTGCAATTTATTAGGTTTTCTCGGTTTTAACACTGATTGAGACGCTTCTGTTACATTCTTACTGCTCTTATCTTTAATAGGAATATCAAATATTTAGTAAACATCAGTTACACAAGCCGACGCTTTTAAACTTTTGAAAAGTTACAGAAGCAAAGGTCAGTGACTCTGACTAATTTTAGATACCTGAATATGAATATAATATCCATTTTACTACACTATCTCGCATCCATATATTCTGTTTGTGTATTAGCACTAAAAAAATATATCTATATTTTGTTAGTGTAGGCCTATTGACATTTGCATACACAGAGTAATTTATAAAGTCTAATGTTTAGAGCTGCATATAACATCATCTGCTTTACTTTTTTCTTTCATGAAATATTGGGTACTCTATCTTCACCGACCAGCAATAGTCCCCAATCATTGCAGTGTCCCAACGTCCTTGATATTGAGTCTCCATCGTTCTGATATCCTGGTGAAACCGTTCTCCCATTTCGTCGTTTACATCTGTAAGACTTTCTGGAAAGAAATTGAGGTGTGTGTGCAAAAAGTAGATTTTCAAAGACATGCAACATCCCAGAGCTTCATGTGCGACCAGAAGTTGCTGCACCAGAGCCTCGTAATTTTAAAGTTATTTTTGCCCAAAAAACGTTTTACAACTCGGACAAAACCACGCCAGGCATTTAAATTTTTGTCGTTTCAACTCTGTTCAAACAATTCGTCATGGATAAGTTTGCGAATATCATGTCCTGTAAAAACTCCTTCTTTTACCCTCACTTAGTTTTGGAAAACAATGTATAAGATACTTAAATCCTTCACCTTCATTGCCCATAGCTTTTAAGAAATTCTTCATGAGGCCCAACTTAATATGAAGAGGTGAAAGCAGCACCTTGGCTGGATCGATCAGAGGCTAATAGTTGACAATGTTGGTACTGGTCTTAAATGTATCTCTAGGGGGCACCTCTTTTTGCGGAAAATGTTTTCCTGTTACTCTTGAGTCCCAAAGACACAAAAAGCGTCAATACTTTGTAAATCCACCTTGCAAGCCAAGTAATTTTGCAATAACTTTCGAATTTCCGCAAATTTGGCAACCATATTCTTTATACTTAATACGATTTAAAATAAGTGCAAGATTCTCTTAGGTCTCTTTCATCGAAACACAGTGTGCCACAGGAATAGACGGCAGCTTATTTCCATTATGAAGTATAACTGCTTTCAGACTGTACTTAGACGAATCAATGAAAATGCGCCAATCGGATTGATCATGTTCAATTTCTAATTCATTCATCAGACCATTGATGTCCGTGCATACGCAAAGGGAACCTTACCTTCTGTAGAATTCTGAATAGGCTCGTTCATTTTCCTGTAGTGAGTGTAAGTAGTTCCAGGATCCAATATGTTCTACTCTCTGAGTCGAGTACCCAAAAGTTGAGCTTTCTCTTCTGAAAGTTGTAACTCTCTCACTAAATCATTCAACTATTGCTGTAGGATGAATACGTGGAAGGAACTGTCATTTTTACGTGGAAGGAACTGTCTCTCGGATCGTCATATGTAGATATTGAGTTGGTGTCCTCATCGCTTCCTGTAGCAACTGTAATATCGATAGTTTCCCTATCTTTTGGAAGAGTAGGTAAACGTAATTTTTCTCCATGGGACACTGGTCTGATCGCGCATCGCAAGTTTGGGTATACGATGACACGTTGTTTTTCCTTGTTACTTCCTGCTGTATTCGTCATACTGAAATAGCAATCTTCATAATGATTCACAGGTTCTCTCCATATCATAGGAACAGCAAAAGTCATCCTTCGTTTGACTCCTTTAATCCAGGGAGTCAGAGTTGCACATCACACAACATCAAACACACATCAAACTACACACATGAAGTGCCAGGTTTTATCATGATCCATAAATACGCCATAGATATAACAAAATCGGTCCGGTGAGTTTGTACCTCCATTGCGGGAAGTTTTTGACGTTTTGCACAAGAAAGCGAATCTTAGAGCAACAGCACAAGCACTTATTCCATAGAATCATTACAATATACTGAAAACACCGCAAACAGTTGTAAAAATACGGTAAAATAAAACTGAAATTACAGACGTAAAAACTCCAAGTAAATCTTCCCGACAAAATACTTATACACTTGGGAAATGACTTACTGCAAATAATAAGAGCAAGACTGAGCCACGCAATAACGGCGTTGTCGGATCATTTTTCGACCGTATCATCGTGCCGCTCATTGTTGCCACGTAGACCCTATTTTTAAACCGGTTTTAGTGGACTAAAAGCAAACTAACAAAGGAGCAGGAGGAACACAAGTGCTAAGCATTTCAATCATCCCCGTCCGTATTCGGTACTTTATATATATATATATGCCAACAACAAGGGTAGTCCTATCTGTCGCCAACTGAGTGAAATCTAATGTATTTCTTACTCAAATAGCATTGTCAGACCTGATTCTTCGACGACAACTGCAGCCGTCCCTACAAAATGGCAAAATTGGCAACAACGGCAAAATATGGCGTTAATAATGTAGTTAAACCGCTATCAATTTCGAATTCAGCATCCTGAAATTAGTCAGAATCAGAGGCTTTCCTTTCTGTAACTAAACTGACGTCGGTCAGTGTTATCATTATTAAATATTTATAGCCATAATTTAATTTAGCAATACCTTTCAACACACAACTGTTCATTTCCACGAGATCAGCTTGTCATAAATCATATATGCGTTTTATAGTAGCAATTAGTTCCTATCTTATAATTTTCTGGCAGCCTTCTGAACTTCTTCTATAATGTCTTCTCGAGTTCCTTTACCTTCTTCTAGTCAACGATTACTTTTTCAAATTGAGGTTTAGTGATAACAAATAAAGTATATACTCCTTTCTTTATATATATATATATATATATATTCCATTCATTGTTTGTTGTATTATACTAGTATATTTTTTCATATGTGGGGATTTCATAGAACTAACACAAACCATCGTCGTTATTCATTATTTAATAAAAATAATTTAGTTCCCTTTCTATATAAGTAATAACAAATAATAATTTTCCTTCTTCCATTGTTGAATTTTGATCAGCTTGAAACTTGATAATATCACCCTTTTCCATAACTTAAAGGAAAATTTTCAACAAGGGGATTCTTTATAAATATTTTCTGAAAGTATCTATCCAGACCTGATTCCATATGCGTTATTTATCCATTATGAAGGAACTTATAATCACTCGATAAATTAAATATTATAAACATGTTTTCTTACTCAATCGACATAACAGGTCATGTTTTCTTAATACACAATTAATTTAAAACTTTGTCTCTTCATCACTTGCTCATCTTCCTTTGCAAAAAGCGTCTTAGTACCATATTTTTAAGTATGTTTCTTGTAATGTTTCAAATTTGATTTTCTCACTCCAATTGACTAAGATTACTATTTAATGACTCAAGTCACTTCCAAGTTACTACATTGTGTTGATGAATTGCATTAGCCACCCTAGGAAGTCTATTGTTTTCAAAATCCACCCATGTTGTATAATTTGTTGTGAAAACGTTAGTTACACCACTTAAATGCCTTTATGATTCCAATTGCTCTACTCTAATGTTTGGAGCTTCACTTTTCATAGTTTTAATATTACGAAAGACATTCATATTTATTATATTTAAAATTCTGATTATTTAACCCGGAATCGCCGATTTGACATATATGAAATGCAAGAAAGAGAAGCAGATATGTGCCATCTACTACAACTTGTTCGCTGCATTAAAACAAAAACTGCGTCTTATTTTACGTGAGAGGTTTGTCATGCACCTGGGGAATAGATATAGCACTATTTGTATATTAGCAACAATGGATGAATCTCGTAATTATACATGGCTTCTCGATCAGTGTGGAGCACAAACATCTTAAGTAATTATTTATTTTCTGTTTCTTGGATAGCTATACAATAATAAATACCTATGATTCATTTCGCAGAAGACTCTAGAGAGTAGCCTACGTTTTCAGATAGTTTTTTTTTTAAGTTCTTGATTTTGTGTCATTGCAAATTGAGCTCTTAAATTTATGTTAAAAATGGGGGGCTTATGTTGTAATTTCAGTTTTATGGTGCTTATCAAAATAACATCATGTGTTTGTTTACGTTCTTGATTTTATAAACATATGTATTACTTTCAGTGTTATTACAGTAAGTTCGTACAATCGTTTTTCAAAAATAACATACGTTCAACTTATAAACGTATGCTGATGTCTTAGAGATCGATACCCTGTACAAGTTAAATTTATGTCTTGTGTCAACCCTCCCCACCAGCCCTTAGGTGCCTACAACTTCTAGCACACCCATGATTGCCTATAACTTCAAGCATACCCATCACTATAGTGCTTTGACAAACACACAATAATTACAATGCTAAAATGAGACTCTGCGCATAGGCTTTTAAGATATAACCGTAAAACTTACTTCCTAAATACTGTGTATGTCTTATATGTTAACATGATTACAAGTTTGGATACGGTTAGTTAAATCTGCTTATCTCGTTTTCTATGGGAAACAATGACTCTTAAACTCAGTCCATTATCATAGTTTAAAGAAAATAGACAGCCATTTAACTCAAACACGATTTCAGTATGGTCCTGAACGTTCTTAAAGATTGCGTTGAATGTGTTTTTAAGAATGAATTTTTCTCCTTGCAGGTTTATTTTAAAACATATTTTTAAAGTTCATTTGATGTTCATTTAAAATATTTGATGCATAGAATAGCTATTATTAAACTGTTTCATATCAACGTAACACATAAATAGTTTATATTTTTCATATATTTTAACAATTGCTCTGTATGTTTATTATATCATTGTAGCAATAATGTTTTATATTTCCATCTAAATGTACTAAAACTCTTTTACCTGTATATTATGTATGAATCGACTTCCATAATGTGATTTCGTAAGTTTTAACTTTTTCTAAATCTTGAAATTTAACAGGTCTTTAAACAGTAATATCGTTTCTCTTGTTTAAACGGGATGTCATTTGTTATTTATTATAAAAAAGATTACTCAAACACAGGATTCAATAGTAGGGTAATTATCTTTTGGTGCAGTGTATTTAATCTTCAATCCATCCTTAATTATATCATTTATCATTTATCAGTCTGGTGTTTAAATCTATGTGGATGAAATACCGTAAACTTTTCACTCTCAACTAAATTACTCTGACCATATTTACTCCTCAATATATATTATTTATGTTATAATAATATTTCTATAATACGAAATGATGTGTCTTGATCCACTGCCCGTAACTGGTTCTGTTCCCAGTTTCCAAGCTTCTTTAAAACTTTCCAGGCTATTTCCAAGCTTATTCAACGTATCCATTTAATACGTAATCTTTATCTACCTTTATGATATATATATATATACATCAGCTAATGATTATGACATCAAACACTAGTCGAAGCTTTCTTGCACCCACTGGAAAACGTGAAGTATAATAATATTTATTTGCATATATTGTAATTGTAGACAGTTCCGATAATGCCCACCGACATCGATTTTACAAAATTTGAGAAATAAATTTCACTTTTTATTTTGTGGTCAATTTGAAGGTCTTTTGTTATACTACCATAAAGAAACACATATACATCATATTACGAATCAATCATTATGGAACAATTCCATGTGTTAGGCGCAGCCATGGTACCAATCTTTGAAAGTTTCATTTACAACTTTTTTCCTTTTTCTTTTTTAATTGATTTTGTGAGTAATGGTGCATTCAGTATAAAGGCACAACAAGATTTTCTCTCTCTCTCTCTCTCTCTTTTTTTCTCTGTCTGTCTGTGTGTGAGTGTGCTTCTACTTTCCGGCGTAAGCGTGTGGATACTACCAGGTATACTTTCGTGTGTACATATGTTAGTATGCGTGTGTGTGTGGGGGGGTATATGAAGTATTAACTGTGATCGCGTAGTGGAACTTATCGATATTAGTACGTACATACAAGCAGCTGTTACTTCACACGATAACTTTGGACGAATGCGAATTTTTAATTCTGCTTTTTGCAATAAATAAGTAGAGTGATTCCTCTCGAGGGAGTTCCCCTAAATGGTAGCCCCTCACCATATGCAATTCAATCACAAATTATCTCAATCGTTTGTACAGAAATGTGCAGGCGAAATTTTCGCTTCTACACAATTAGGAGCACCGCCAGAAGGAAAAAAGTGGGATGCTCTCTAAGTGGTAGCCCCCCACCAACATGTCCAATTCAATCACAAATTGTCACAATCGTTTGTACATCGTTTGTACAGAAATGTGCAGCTGAAATGTCTGTTTGTACACAATTAGGGGCGCCTCCAGAACGAAAACAAAGTGGGGACTGTCTAAATGGTAGCCCCAACCGTATCCAATTCAATCACAAATTATATCAATCGTTTGTACATCGTTTGTACAGAAATGTGCAAGCGAATTTTTCGTTTGTACACAATTAGGATCGCCGCCAGAACGAAAACAAATTTGGGGACTGTCTAAATGGTAGAAACATTAAAAAATGTGTCACATACTATGTAGTATTTTTCTAACAAGAATTTGTTCACACTATTGTGAAAATGAAATGAAATCTCTGAGTTTTACGTCCCACGTTTATGCCGGTTAGGCTAATGGAGACGGTGATGATGAAAGATGAGTGAAATGGTGGAATGAAGAAAGTGGGAGGAAACGGGAGAACCCCGAGAAAACCCACGAGCACGGTGTTTGTCCTCCACAAAGTTCACTTGGCGGGGCTGGGATCGAACCCGGGACCCCAAGCACCAGAGGTGAACGCTCTACCACTGAGCCACCGCGCCCCCTCTGTTCACACTATTGTGTCGATTGGTATGTTGGTACAGGAAATTGATAAGTGGAAGATATAACAAATTCACAAAGTAGAGGGGAAAATATAACATAGTATCTTGTTTTATTTGAACATCTTCATTAATCTCATTTTGCAGAAACTATAGAATGCATGGTGAAGTATTTTGGTTCATTCAGCATTCTGAATTACGACTAGGGTTGCTAACTGGCCGGTATTTGCTGTGATTTTGATTAAGGCCGGTGACCGGTACAAACTTCTTATTAGCCCCCTTCTCACCGGTATTTTGGAATCTGCAATCCAGAATATAACATTGAACATCGAAATTTTTCAACAGTGCCTTTACAAACACAAATTTCCGTTGTATTATACATTATCGATATTCTTTTAATCTATGGCAGTTTTTTTATTTATTTGACATAAGAAATTTGATAACACTTAGATTTTAATGTAAAATAATTTTATACACTTATTGAAAGTAGAAAATGACTTTTTAAAGCAATTTCCTTTGAAGTGTAAGTTTAAAGAGTAAATTTCATTTTATGAATCAACTTCGATAATTTTAAAGAAGTGACAATTGCTGATAAATACAATAACGATCAATACAGTCTTCAGTTTCTCATTTCTACAGAGAATTTTGAGGGTGTGCCGGTAGTTTTGTTTTCCTCAGTTGGCAACCTATTTACGAGGTTTTGTTTCAACTCTGCTACGTAGTGGCTCCGTACTGACACTCCGCATGCAAATAAGTATGTAAGGCTACCATACGTCCCAGTTTCTTAAAATTTCTCCCGGTGTACAGAAGTTTTCCTTCATGTTCTGTTTTTTTTAACCCTTAAGTACTATGGACGAAAATAATCACGTAACTACTATGGAACGGTCTGTCAGACCGCATTGTTGTTTCACATTTTCTGAATAGTAATTACATTGCATATTTTTTAAAGTGATATCCTACATATCTTAGTTGCTTATAGAAAAATAAAACATAGTAATTTCACGATGTAATAAAAGCTTTATATTTTTAAAACAATGAGGAAGAGAACATAGTCAAAATTTGCAACAATGCTTTCATTGTTATTCTGAAATTGTAATTGTTGAAATATTCAATTTCTACGTAGTCAAAATAACACTAATTTAAAATGCACTGTTCTTATAGATGCACTAAGAATATAAAATACACTAAAAACGGAGGAAAACATGGAATTTTAGCTTTTTTAAACTTACAGGAAAGTAATGTTATAGTTGTACTCTTACATTTTTTTGTAGTGAAAAGGTAATGAATAAAACTTATTTTTAGTTCTTATATGATGGAGAAAGTAAAGAAAATACGTTTTGCCGGTAAAGAAAGTACCGCACTAACTTTTGTGACAGCATACACTTTCTTCAGGGAGGCGCTTAAATCTTTTTTATTCTGAACTGCCAGGAAATCGGTATCCCACACCGCCGTCACAAATGAATATCTTTGCTTTCCGCTTACAACTCAGTTGACAGAAGACTATGTTTTCCTTTTCAACTCCTTGTGCGCGATGGTGGGTAACTCACTTTCAAGCTGTAGTATGCTCTTGATTGAAAAACTCAGCTCACGTGGCATATGTCCGATGAACAATCTACGTTCTATGTGAGGCCTAACAAGTCATTTTGCCAACGTTTTCATGAAATCAAGACTTGATTTAAGACATACGCATTGACACCACACGCAACATCCACCAGCATAAAGAAAATTGTCAATGGCTATCGTCTTATTCGACGACTTGATGTGTAATCTGTACATTTTTTGTCTAGAGTATCCACTCCGCCTTTACTCATGTTACAAAATATGATTTTTTCAGGTTTTCCATTCTTTGGGTCATTTATTTGATGTGTGCTGCAAGACGTGCCACACAGTAAGACTCAAAACTGCGAATAATCAGTCGATAACGAAAGACAACTGAACAGCATAATACTCACGTAACTACTATAGTACGTCTGTGAGACCGCTCGACCCCTCCAGTGCCGCTCACAGAGGATCAATTATAACACGAACTTCACAATATGTAACCATTTGCTAGACAGGAAGGTAGACGAAAAGATCCACTTGTAGTAGTGAGACTGTGGAAAATATAATGATATGAAAAGTCGCAGCGGTCTGAGAGACAGTCCATAGTACTTACGGGTTAATTAATTACATATCAAAATTTCCGAAAAGATAATAAAATCGACTTATTCCTTTTGCTTTCGATTCTGACAATACTATAGGAACAATTTCATTCTAATATTCATTATTATTCCAACTGCTGCTTCCCCGGAAATAACATTCAATGTTTAAATCCTCCTAAGTGGCACTCTGATCACTAAAAGATACCCCGAGGTGGCAACAAATTCTTGTAACGTTGCAGACCAGCCCTGAAAACACAATTTTTTTCTGCATCAGAAAAAAAAATATGCAAATTGCTTTCTTTTAGTTCGCATTTTAGGTTAACAAAAATAAATCAGTCCATTGAAATTTGGAAACAACTTCATAAATCTGGATTTTTTTCTTTATAGACATGTAGAGCATGTAAAGGTTGTATGTGTAATAATATTGAAAATATAATTTTTGCCTAAATATTGTATGTTCACTTATTGCGTTTATATTGTATAAGAGCTTCTAGCTTCTATAATAATTTTTAGCACTGTTGATTAAATATGGACTATATTAATACATTATTTTATGTTGTGTAATCAGTGCGATGCTGTAGTAAAATTCGAAAGATAAAAATAATTTACTACTAATTTTGTAAGATGTTCCGTTTTTTATGTTTCAAAAAATATGGTAGCCTTAAGGTATGCTAAACCATACAAAATAAATTGTACTGTAAATTGCACCCCTCTGATAGTGCTCTCAAACGGGTCGGTTGAAGGGTTAGGTAGGGTCGGGCTTTCGGTACGGGTCACCTCGGGTCGGGTCAGTCGGGTTAGCTCGGGTCGGTTCACTCGGATCGGGTCGTCACATTCTTCACTTATTTTGAAATACTATAAGGAGCTTTGTTGTAGAACTCAATTCGAAGTTGGTGAATTAATGATAATTGTGACTAATTGTAGGTGAAATAGTAATAAAATTTTAATTTAACCATATACTAACTAATTGGCATGGTAATTGTAATTAATATTACTACTGACTTTTTTCTTTCTGCGTTTTTATGTCAAGTTAAATGTCACATTAAGTGAAATTGAAAGGAAATATCAAGTTCACGTCCCACGTTATGCACCAACGCTCAGTGATGATGTGAAATAATTGAAGTGGTTGAATGAAGAAATTGGGGGGAAATGGGAGAAAACCGAGAAACCCATGCACACGATGTGTGTCCACCAGAAAACTTACTTGGTACGAGCTGGAATCAATACCCATGGACCTTCGGGTCAAACATCTGATTTTGGGCAGGACACATTATTATTATTATTATTATTATTATTATTATTATTATTATTATTATTATTATTATTATTATTATTATTATTATTATTACTTTAAGAGTGACCAAGAAAGTTACGCCGCCTTCTCACCAACACCTTCGAACATTGATGTGTAACCTAAGCGAACCTGAGAATATCAAAAATAGTCTCCATCAGCCTCGACGACCTTCTGCCAAAGTTCTGGAAAGCTATGGATTCCACCGCAGTCGAACTTGGTGGATCGTGAAGTGGAGAAGGTATCAAGTGCATATTGAACCTCTACTAGCGATTTGAATTGGCGTTCTCTAAGGTGATTGTCCAAGGAATGGAACAGTTGATAATCGGACGGTACATTGTCCGCGGAGTATGGCGGATCCAATAGTGTTTCGCATCCAAGGCGTAGAATGTTGTCCTGGGTCATCTTAGCCACGTGGGGCTTAGCGTTGCCTTCTAACAGGATGACCCCTTTGCGATTCAGAAGTGCTGGATCCAGAGAGTAACTGACAGTACACAGTTGCATTGATGATCTGACCAGCTGGTAACAGTTCCCGATGGAGGATGCCGCGAACAGTCCACAAAATGCACAGGAGAACCTTATTCTGGTGTAGTGATGGCTTCGGCTGTTTTTGAACCGGTTTATGGGATGCTAACCAACGATGACGGCGCCGTGGAGCTTCGTACAGAACCCACTTTCCATCACACGTCAACACCCTCTCCAGAAATTGCTCCTTCCTCAGACGAGACACCAAAAAAACACAGGTGTCTGCTTGCGTTGCTTTCTGGCCCAAAGTCAAATCATGTAGGACCCATCAAACCAACTTGCAGTGCTTCCCAAGTTGATGGTGGTGGCGCCGAAAGGTTTCTCCACTCACACTGATTGTAGTACCAGTTCCTCACATGTCTTTTTTCGCCTCAATTGCTGCCTGAAGATCTTTATTTTGAACATCTGTTTGTCTTCCAGCAAGTGGTGCGTCTCCGAGTGTTTCGTCACCGTCCTTAAACCGTCCTACCTCTGCACTCTTCGCGTAATCACGATACCCTCACCATAGGTCTGTCATATCTTCCGCCCCGCGGAGCAGCAATTTGAACTCGTACAACTAACAACCCCTTATGATGCTCTGTGAAGGTCCCATGTTCATTCTTTCCTTACGCACGTTCACGGTGTATTTGAACAGGTAGTATGTTAGATATACTTACTAGTGTTGCTCACTAGACCAGGTTTGGGGCATTCTCGTCTCGAAAATGTGTCGTGAAGGTAGTCTCGTCTCGAAAAGTGCATATGCGTCTATTGAAAGAGCTCTGTCTCATCTCGTACCCCTTCATGAAAATTCTGTCTCGTCTCGTCTCGTCCAACATCTGACCTTGGCCTTATCTCCATTCGCATTCAATTCACGGCGTGAGGGTCAATTGAACACAGACCTCCAGAAAAAGAGAGAGAACTCTGTTGGTCACTTTCAGATTATTATTATTATTATTATTATTATTAGTAGTAGTAGTAGTAGTAGTAGTAGTAGTAGTAGTAGTATTGCTGCGGTAGGGATTTGACTTTTGAAGTTGATTGCCTAAATTTTAACCTTGGAAAATTGGATGTGGAGGAAAATAAAGAAGGTTAGCAGGATAGAGAGGAAAACGAATTAGGAAATGCTGAAAAAATGCAAGAGACGAGAGCAATATTGGACGATATAAGGAAGCGAAGAAATGGACGGAGCACAAGTTTCGATCTTGCTAAGGGATTGCATTCTGAGAGATGAAGTTAAAGGGGTGATATCAGGAGAGCGAGAGTGTGTAAAAAGGTTGCAATTGATAGATTGTAATAAGGAGGGTGGAACATTACGTTGGGTTGCGAGGAAGATATTAGCGGGAAATCGCAAAAATGGAAGCTTCTTACCTAGTTCAAGGAAACTGGCCTGGCATTAATGGCAGAACACTGAGGAGGAGCAGGAGGAGGAGGATAATTATACTACAAATAAAAAAGCCGAAACAATGGTTTATGCATACGAATTGGTCAGCATTTTTTTTCTGACGGCAGCTTTGTAAGGTTCTAGTTCTCTCAAACTGTAGGTCAGGTCACTCGTGTCGGTTGTCGGGTTAGGTCACCTCGGGTCGGGTCACTCGGGTCAGCTCGGGTCGAGTCAATCGGGTCGTATTGTCGGGTCGGGTCACGGGTCGGGTCGGTCTTCAACACATAATTTCCACAAAAAATTAAAATATATCACGGTTTATATCTCATTGGACTTCCAATAAAACATTTTCAATGATGGGTACACCATGTCGCCATTTTTGTATGGGGGAATTTCTAGAGGGATTTTGTGGCAATTTGATGGAGTGTAGATTCGTGTGTATATGTGTGTGATACCTTACAGGATACAATATGCCGGGGAATTGTGTAAATAAACCGGACAATTTCTGTTATGTATGTGGGGAGCTGACATTTAAATCGCAACGTCGATGTTTTACTCCACTTATGAGGAACTGTTATCAGTTATATTTTGGTTCCTGTGTAGGAGACCAAGATAAGAATTTCGTTCATCACTACATTTGTTGTACTTGCGTGAAACGTCTGACTGGGTGGGCAAGTGGTGAACGAAACATGAACTTCGCAGTACTTATGATCTGGAGAGAAACAAAAGGTCATTCTTCAGACTGATACTTTTGTATGACACAGTTAAAAGTAATAACCCTAATTTGCCATCAGCAATTAGGCCAGTTCCACACCGTGCAGAATTACCTGTACCAGTACCTCCTCCTCATCTTACGGTAAATGAGGATTACGTACTTAAGGCAACTACTGAAGTTCCAAATGAAGAAGATGATTCTACTTATGTAGGAAGCACATCTACATTGGATCCCCATATGATAACTCAGGGTTAGCTAATTGAACTCATACGGGATTTAAAACTCTCCAAGATACAGACAGAACTTCTTTCTTCTAGACTTAAAGGCTGGAATCTGCTCCATCGTGACACTAAAGTGTGTATATTTCGAAAGCTTCATACGGAGTTTCAAAACTATTATTCTCAAGAAAATTATTTAGTGTATTGTAATAATGTCTGTGCTGTGATGGAAACACTTGGACATGCACATATAAGTACAGAGTCGAGATTGTTTATTGACTCCTCCAAAACTAGTTTTGAGGCTCTCATTTTGCGTACTGCCTACTAATTTCCTTCAGTGCCTTTGGCTTATGCAACTAATATTAGGGAAACCTATGAAAACATCGAAATAATGTTAGAAAGAATTCAGTATGAGAAATACAAGTGTACCGTTTGCTGTGATTTAGAAGTCATTTCTTTGTTAAGGGTTTGCAGCTTGGTTATACGAAATATTGTTGTTTCCTCTGCGAATGGGACAGCAGGAACAAAGTGGAACATTACACCAAGAAGGAATGGCCAACACATGTATTAACTCCTGGACAGAAGAATGCTGTTTATTTCTCACTGGTGAGCCCTGAGAAGATAATTCTATCTCCTCTTCACATAAAGTTAGGGCTCTTCAAAAACTTTGTTAAGGCAATGGACAAAAGTAATGCAAGATTTTGTTATCTCAAGGAAAAATTTCCTTAAGTTAGTGACGCTAGGGATTTTTGTAGACCCCCAAATAAGATGTTTGATTCGTGACCAAAAATGTGAGGATGTCTTAACTCTGGTTGAGAAAATAGCTTGGTGTTCATTTAAATGTTTAACAGAGATTTTTTAGGATACAAGAAAGCCCCAAATTACCGTGAAATTGTGAGTGATTTCCGGCAATCATTCAAAGAAATGGGTTGCAACATGTCCCTTAAAGTTCACTTTCTAGACTCCCACCTGCATTTCTTTCCTGAATACCTTGGTGCTGTTAGTGATGAGTATGGGGAACATTTTCATCAGGACATTTCCACCATGGAGAAGAGATACCAGTGACAGTGGAGTTCAAAAATGATAGCTGATTACTGTTGGACACTTAAAAGAGATGTTCCAGAAGCCAAACACGGAAGAAAGTCGACAACTAAAACATATTAGTTTAGGTAAGTAAGTGTTAATTTATTAAGAAGATACTACTCAATTCTTTTGTATTATTTATTAAGTAGATATAAAATGGTGACACGGTGTATACATCATTGAAAATATGTTTTATTTCAAATCCAATAAGATATAAACCGTGCTTATATTGTATTGTTCGTGGAAGTTATATGTGATTTTACCTGCACTAATGGATATTGTGAAATGAACAGTTCACATAGCATATAAATATGTTTATTTCTCTAGAAAGAATAATGCAATTCTTATGAAACTTAGTGGGCTTCCTACGTAGAAATCACGCTAACATACAATATACTTTGTGCATTTATATACCTAAGGTACCCGAGCTACAGGTATGAAAATGGTAAAACAAATTGAGGGGAAATTTCCCAAAAATCTTTCTGTCACGGGAAAACTGTGGGTGATGGAGAAAAAGTGATTGCAGATTCGAATTCTACGTGAAAAGTTCTATTAGAATCAGGTATTTTCTTCCGTGTGCCAGAGAGAAAGATTTTTTGGTCGACTAGTGTAATAGGTACCATTTTGAATCTCAGCAACCGTTATTCAAACCGGTTAACGTTGATCGCAGATATTAAAAATACTCACATCCGTATATTATTTAATACAAACGAAAATTTTACTTGTACATTTCTGCACAAACGATGTATAAACGATCGTGACAATTTGTGGTTCAATCGAACATGGTGGGCCTAGCACTTAGACAGCTACCCTTTCTTTTTGTTCTGTCGACTCACCTGATAACGTATAAACAAAACTTTCGCCTGCGCATTACTGTACAAACGATGTACAAACGATTGAGATAATTTTCTTTTGAATCGGACGTGGGGAGGTGCTACCAATTAGGCATCTTATACCTTGTTATCGTTTTGGCTGGCCCCTAATTATGTACAAACGGAAATTTCGCCTGCAAATTTCTGTACAAAGACATACAAACAAGTGCTACAGTTTGTGGTTGAATTCGACATGGTGGGAGGGTTGTCAATTAGAGAGACCATAGTTGGTTATCGTTTTGGCGGCGCTCCATTTATGTGTAAACGAAAATTTCACCTGCACATTTATGTACAAAGACGCACAAACAAGTGAGAGTTTGTGGTTGAATTGAACATGGTGGAAGGGCTACCATTTAGACAGCCCCCCACTTTGTTTTCGTTCTTGCGTGTTTCCTACTTGTGTACAAACGAAAATCTCGCCTGCACATTTCTGTACAAACGATGTACAAAGGATTGCGACGATTCGTGATTGAATTGGACATGGTAAAGGGGCTCCCAATTAAACAGCCCCCTATTTTTTTTCTTGCAGCGCCCCTAATTGTGTACAAACGAAAATTTCACTTTCACATTTCTGTACAAAAGATGTAGAAACGATTGCGACAATCTGTGATTCAATTGGACATGGTGGGGGGCTCACAAAGACAGCGCCCGCTTTTTTTCGTTCTGGCGGTAACCCTAATTATGTACAAACGACAGTTTCGCTTGCACATGTCTGTACAGACCATGTACAAACGATTGCAACAATTTGTGATTGAATTGGACGTGATGGGGGCTACCACTTAGACAGCCCCCTTTTTTCGTTTTAGCGGCGCCCCTAAATATTTCCAAACGAAAATTTCGCCTGCATATTTCTGAACAAATGGTGTAGAAACGATTGAGACATTTTGTGATTGAATTGGACAAGGTGGGTTGCTACCGCTTAGACAGCCCCCACTTTGTTTTCGTTCTGGTGGCGCCCCTAATAGTGTACAAACGAAAATTTGGCCTGCACATTTCTGTACGAATGATGTACAAACGATTGCGACAATTTGGGATTGAATTGAACATGGTGTAGGGGCTAACATTTAGATGGCCCCCACTTGTTTTCGTTCTGGCGGCGCTCCTAATTGTGTACAAACGAGAATTTCGCCTTCACCTTTCTGTACAGACGTTGTAGAAACGATTGCCACAATTTGTGATTGAATTGGGTTTGGTGGGGGGTACCATTTAGACAGCCCCCACTTTCTTTCGTTCTGGCGGCGCTACTAATTGTGTACAGTCCGCGGCATAAAATGTGTTACAAAAGTTGTAAGTCCAAATGAATAACAAACTCTTGCCCAGTTTTCTTATGCATTCCTGCATTACATGTATCAATCGATTAGTTGCTTCTAGTATTTATTCCAACTCCTCCCCGTCCTCCATTTCTCCTTGTCTAAAGCAGTGTGTGTGACGTAGTACACTCTTTCCATTCAGCTGGAAAAGAAACAGGAATCAAGTTTACAAGGTTATAGTTTCAAAACAGTCTTTTACATTCGTTTGTTCTGAAATATTTTTAAGAGCCTAAATTAAAGGAAAGTCACACAATCCTCCCAGAGCTTCATAAATATCTGTAGTTTCATTCGTTTCTTTCTTTAAAGAGTGCAAGCTAGTAAGATGCTCCCTAAGAAATCTATGTAAACTGTCAAGAGCTCTAAAATATCTACGGACAGAAACGAGTTTTATTCAATGATTCATTGAATTTATTTTCAGTAAGTGCACTCAAATGTTTCAGGGGCTTCAATTGGGCAGGACAGGAGGGTGTAATTCCCCCTCTCTTGAGCTTCATAAATACTTTTTTTGATCAAATGTATAGTAATACACTAATAAAAAGTGAAAATCTTATGTCGCCGGAGAATCTCTTTCTTCCCCCTCCCCCCGAATAAAGTCAAAAAGAAACTGGTTATAACAACAAACCTATAGAGCTACGATAGCACATTGCTAAAGAGCTTACATTTGGTTTCAAGAGTCGAAGGTTTGATCTCAAGCCATATGACTTCCTGGGTGACATTCAGAGAGAGAGAGAGAGAGAGAGAGGGAGAGAGATAGAGAGAGGGATTCAAGTATGGAGACAGAGAGGGATGATTTGTATACACAGATTTAGATTTGGGGAAAAACGATCGGACAGCATTCGTATTATGACGAAAATTCTGATTTTTGAAAGATAAGAAGGGAAGTTTTCGAACTGCGAGGATCACATTAGGCAGTTGTCGAATTAATGTGGAGAACTCTTTTTAGAGAATCAGATGATTACGAAACGAGAGAAATATCTTCAGAACTGAGGAATTAAGATTTCAAAAAGTCTGATTTCGGCGACGGGTTTCGAACCACGAACCTTGTGATTATCGAACCATGACTTTATCCATTCTGCAACGGAGAATTCTATTGCGGGTTCACATACGTTTCTCTTAGCTGCGTTGAAAGCTACCTTAAGGGGATATTCCAAAAGTTGACTCGGTGCATGCCCCGTTCAGGTAGGACGTAAACCTCTTGTAACTTAGTTACAATGTGCAAAATGAACTTCCTCTTCTTCAGGACACTTTTTAAAGGTTTAAAATTTGTTACTATTGTTTTAATTACGTTACATTTGATAGAACCATCTGATAAAGTAGTGCCAAGCCCTGTGCGTCATTGTCTGTTAGGTGAATGGTTAATGTAAGTTACTTCTACGTGGATGGTCCGAGCTTCCAATCAAGACCATTCTTTTTGATTATTTTATTTGAGCTACGCTCATACTGTATATTCCACAAGTTCAATTTTGAAGCAATGTAGTCACAGCTAGTTTAATTCGAAATAATTTTCTAATATTATATTTGTTACTAAATTTACCTGGCACTCCTCACTGTTTGTAGCCCTGCATAAATGCAAAATTGTTTTAAAAGTATATTTTACTTTCAAGTTTTAATGTTTTTTTAATTGTCCTTCAACTTTATTTTGTAATTATTTTCTATTTCTTAATTATAACATATTTTTTATTTATATTGTATTTTCTGTTACACGTTTGTTATTTATATTTTATGTTTTACCTTTGAAGAGGAACTTTTGACAATTCAGAACAGCAGGGACATACACATGATGGAGGCCTTTGCAATCAAGAGCTTTTGCCCCCACGATATCAATACTTTTTTTTGTAAATTATATCTAATTTTAGAGATGATGATAGCAGGGGCGGATTCAGGGGAGTGCGTTAGGGCGATCACATCCCCCAGAATAGGAAACTTTTTATACTTTTTATTTTAAAAATAAAACATATCCTAAGTATTTGTCATTTTTGTATTATAAACTTGTACCTTGATTTAACTTCGAACGACCGTCCCTCCCAAACAATCATCCTGGATCCGCCCCTGGATGATAGACGTTTTAGTAAAATATGCCCTCAATCGCTGAAATAAATTCCTGTCAAGCTTTCGATCGCTGAAATAAATTTCTGTCTACGGCCCTGCAAAACAGTGACGATTTTAGAGAGAGATCAGTTAGTAATGCCTCCCTGGAGCAACGACGCTTCCACAGAAGTCATATCTCCGATAATTGAGAATGTGATTTGTGCATTATCACTTTTCACTCTCAGTGTCTTGAAACGCACCAAAAAGGAACTGTTCTGAAGTATTTACTGGTTCTCCCTATGACCCCATTTGAATATGGCCAACCTTGGACATATACACATCTGAAATATCACCTTTTATGTCAGTGATCCCGAAAACTATCCATTCAACAAAATATTTGATATTTTCGATTCTTTATTCCTGTCACCCTCCCATTGTCAACTCGAAGCCAACCAAGGCTTATTTTGGACTTACGCAGCATCCACAGTGTCACTTTTCATCTTTGCACATGAATTCGACACTAATTTCGTTCGTATTTGACTACTTTTACATGTCACCTTCACCTATTAGTAGGGATTTTTTCAGTATCTCGCCCCCACAACTATGGAGAAATTTCAACCAACTAAGTATAATTATAAATTATCATCTGAAACAGAACAGTACGGGTGATCTTTTTCGCAGAGGAATTCGTTAACCACTGTTTCAATATCAATGTATTGGCTTTTTTTGCTCTGCATGCTGGAGATTGCCAAAGAGCAAAACTTCATTCTGTACTATTGTGCTATGAATATTGTGGTTTAATTCACTTAATACTCGCTTAGATGATGCTCTTCTCACAGAAAAAGTGATATACAGTTATAAAAGAAAAACGAAACGAAATATTTAAGTCTTACGTCCCACGTTATGCCGACTACGCTAATGGAGACAGTGATGTTGAGAAACGAATGAAATCGTT
This sequence comes from Thermobia domestica, assembly GCF_964235325.1. Taxonomy (NCBI): domain Eukaryota; kingdom Metazoa; phylum Arthropoda; class Insecta; order Zygentoma; family Lepismatidae; genus Thermobia; species Thermobia domestica. The sequence goes on from NC_137457.1 coordinate 138,126,987, forward strand.
TAATGAAGAAAGTGGGAGGAAACGGGAGAAACCCGAGAAAAAAGATGCACACGGTGTTTGTCCATAATCGAGTTAATTCAGCCCGAGCTGGGATCGAACCAAGGACCCCATGCACCATAGGTAAATTTATAAAAGTATAGGCGTCTAAACAAATACGGAACACTACTATCAATGAGAGTTGTATAAGATTAGATTTTTATTTATTTCATTCTAAGTTGAAATTTCAATCAATCTTGATCTTCATTACAGTTCGAAATCCGGACCAACCAGTATTCCTTACTAGGGTAAAGATTAATTGATCGCCAACAGAAATCCAAAATCCTCTGTATAACCCTACGTTCCATTATTCCATATACACAATTAAGAGTCCAGCATAACCTACCAGTTGAAAAGTTTTCTTCTTATTATTATTATTTTTAACACCTCAAAAATATAGGCTCATAATTGAACCACTGATTGGAAAAAGGGAATAAGTACATAAAAATATTTTACCACTTTTAAGCTTTTCTCACCAATTGCAGTGCTACAATGCAGGATTCTTCTTTTTGTCGTAGAGTTTGTCAGTTCTTTTGCTACAATTAATCAGTTATACACGTGTTGAAACAAATACAAATACGCCTCGGGAAGGTTTTTTTTGCGTTTCTGAAAACTTAGGTCTGATGTACTTATTCCCTTTTGCTGGAAATAGTTGCTGCAATGACGTGATAAATCTTTTCGGTAGACTTCACAGTCTATAGCTCCTTCACAACTTCCTTTTCATCTAAGGCTAAGTAGTTACATTTGAGACATTGAGGAAAAAGTGTGAAATTAATTAAAACCTTTCAAAGTGGAGTTACGAATCTTCAATGGACCCCATTTTGCTGTTGGCCTCGCTCAACGCACTCCCGTCACTGTTCAGGGTGCACGATGGAGTTTCTATTTTTTAGGAATACTTTCTAAGACAGTACTAGTTTTTTTACAGCTGTTTCAATTGAGTTGTATTTGCTAGAACTGTCGGTTAAAGAAAACAAAAGATCCTATACCCAACACAAATCATCTCTCGAGAAGCTCTAATGGAAAACGAAACGAAACGTCGTAAACATGTTACGTTCTTGAAGAGGAAAACAGCAAAACATTGATTGCACAAAAGCATAATGGTATCATTTGCTTGCAAATTTAAAACTTATAGAAGTTGATGGCTTGTTAGGTGAGGGGTTAGTGAACAGGATTTTTGTACTAATCTAATCTCGAATCTCGTGCGTTCTTCTTACGTTTTGTTTCTTTAAGCTACACTGAGTTTGTTCATTCCAATTCTTTAAGCTTGAATTAAATCTAATACCAGTTAGTGAATTAAAAGTAGCTAACATTATTTTCAAATACGAGACGTTATTACATACTTGTCACTAACTCGCAATACTCAACTTTGATATAAACTCTTGCATCCTTCATTTAACTCATTTCTTGACGTGTTTTGTTACAAAACTCATGAATCGTGGCGAACAAAATTGCTTTACCAGATAATGGTGACTGCTTTGAAACCAAATGAAAGTATGAGAATTAAGCGTATCATATCTGTAGTTTGGTGTGCAGAAGAAACCAAATAGCGAACGAAAGGTTTAAGAACAACCACGTTATTAATATAAACTATGCCGAAGATTATTGACTTATATGATTAAAAAAATCTAAAGAAATTTTGAAAGAACGAATAATACTAACTTAGAATTTTGTAACTGGAGGCAAGGAAATCTAATTTAAACATACTAAAACATATTTAGCGCATATAGAGCGTGGATCTGTGCTCAAGGCGCTAGCTAATAATCTGGAGGTTCTCAAGTCGGAACCATGTGTGAATATATTTTTTTTTAATTTAGAATTTTTGGTGATCATTAGTCGGCGATGACACACGTTTAATTGTCTTAAGGTATTTGAATATTTTGATCTTTCAATATTTGAAAGATCAAATCTTCAATACTACTACTACTACTACTACTACTACTACTACTACTAATAATAATAATAATAATAATAATAATAATAATAATAATAATAGTTATTATTATTATTATTATTATTATTATTAGCAAAGTAATTCAATAACACGTTAATATATTTAATTATTTCTCGATAACTACTCGAACTTAAGACGTCCTCGAATCTAAGTCGCACCCCGATTTCGCTGGGCTAAATTAAAGAAAAATAGTTATATGTTATGGTTTTACTATTACTAAAGCACTCCTTGATATTGGTCATTTTCGATGATTTTATGTAACCCTCTCCCCTCTCCATGTTGGGGGCACGGTATGACAAAAATTATCCCAGGCCCGAATGTCATGTACGTTGAAAATTTAATCGAAATCTGTTGGATGGTTCAAGAGTTGTTCTATTGATTTTTATATATTAATCTCCCTTTCTCTTATTCTCTCCTGTGTTCTACCGTCAAAGTGAAAATTTTAAAACAAAAGTTTCTCGGCCCGAAAGTCGTCTATGTTGAAAATTAGACCGAGATCGGTCAGGTGGTTCACGAGTTGTTAAGTTTTATTCATTTTTATAGATATCTCCCCTCCCCTTCTCCTACCCTACGTTCTACCATCAAACAGATATGATAAAAACCACCCCAGGTCCGAACCTCATCGATGTTGATAATTCGATTAAGATCAGTTCGGTGGTTTAAGCGTGGTGAAGTCACCAAGACAGCATTTTTATTTTTATTTTTTTACATAGTCCCCCCTTCCCCTCCCCTACATTGTGCCGTCAAGGCAAAAAATTAAAATATCCCTGGTCCGAACCTTATTTATATTGAATGTTTGATTGATTGGGATCAGTCGGATTGTTCAAGAGTTATTAAGTTTTATTCATTTTCATATATTTACCCTCCCCTCCTCTTCTGCAAGTTCTAATATCAAAATGAAATAACAAAAAGCTTCCCAGGTTCGAATTTCATCTATGTTCAAAATGTGATTGAGAACGATCAGGTAGTTCAAGAGTTATTCACCATAGAACATTGTCACTTTTATTTTTATATTTATAGCTGTTATGTATCTTCCCCCTCCTCTCCATCCTCTACGTTATTCCGTCAAAGTGAAATGGTAAAATCCATCCCTCGTAAGACGGGGACATATAGCCTCATTGCTGACGTCCCCATTAATCCCCCTACTCATACCCTTTAGTGTGTTTAAGTTAGTTATTTTTGTCTTGAGTTGCAAGTTGTTTTTCTTTGTTTCGAAATTCTCGCATTTCTTGTATGATAATACAAGTTAATAATCATTGACTTGTTTTATATTAATAATCTGAGTTGTTCTTAAAGCTTTGGTTTCCAATTTTGTTTTGTCTCTACACCAAACTACAGATATGACAAATTTAATTCTCATACTTTACATTTGATTTCAAAGCGGTCGCCATGAACTGCTTAAAAGCACTTTTTCGGTCACGAAATACCCGGCATAGGGTGTTTACAGCAATGAGAGGAAACTCCGCCTTGTTATGTGACGTCACATGAAGCACGTTCCGTTCAAACACCTAAGCAAAGCTATCATTTTGCTTCTGGTGTGAAAATGGCTCACTACGAAGCTTCTGTTAAAAGCAGTGTGATTGCTTTAATTGAGCATGCGGGCATGAACTATAGCGAGGCAGGCGCGAGATATGGCGTTAACCTGCTACAGCACGGAGGTGGTGGAGGAGATATGAGCAAACAGGAGATGTAAGACGTAAAAGAGGAAGTGGGCGACAAAGAGTTTCCTCTGCCGAAGAAGACCAAAGTGTAATTGCCCAATGCCGTGAGCACCCTTTCATGTCTGCCCGACAGTTACGAGAGGAAACCAATTTCCCAGGCGATGTTAGGACTGTCCGTCGTAGACTCAAATCCTTTGGTTTGAGATCATACAGGGCAGCTGTTAAGGAGCGACTAACAGAAGACCACATGGTTGACCGTCTGGCGTTTGCACAGTTAAATATTGCACGTGTGTGGGACGAGGTCGTTTTCACAGACGAAAAATGTTTTCCAGTGCAAACTTCGGGCCGAAGCGTGTTTACCGCCCCCCTGGAAAAAGGTATGCCTCTGAATACGTTTCCCGTTCTGGTCGAATGGGACATGTAACTGTCTACTGTTGGGCATGGATATGCAAGGTTGCAAATTTCGGAGGAATCTACAGGATTACTGCTCGCCTAAACGCTCACAAGTATGTGGAAAATCTGGGTGAAACGCTTCCGGAAATAAAATCTCATGTAGGTGACGGCATATTATATTTGCAACAGGACAATAGCTCGATACATAATTCAAATGTGGTTCAGACATGGTTGCAGAGGCAACCTGATGTCGAAATAGTTGACTGGGTTCCTCATGGAGCAGATATGAACCCTATTGAAAATATGTGGGCCTCTGTTGCAAGAACATTGCGGGAAACCTGGTCGAACAATCCTCCACGAACATCTAATGATCTTTGGGAGCGTGTTGAACATGCGTGGTCGACTTGTTGCACCCAACGCTATATCTCTCGCCTGGTGGATTCAATGCCACGGCGTATGGTAGCTGTAATCGAGTCCCAAGGGGACTATACACACTATTAATAAATGCTCGCCCACAACACCATCAGCCCTCTCGAGGGCTACCTAATTCGACCCACTTATTAACAAAATTTTTGAAATACAATACGCGACACCAGTGAATGTAAGTGTCTACGTATGTTCTGCATTAATAAAGAGGCTAACGTGCGAGACTTGGTGGCCGAGTGGTATTACGCTTGATATGTAAACCAAAACCGCCTGTGACAGTGGTTCGAATCTAGTGAAGAAGACCCCTACTTTTTATCATCAGGGATATTTGCAATACGCCTTCTGCTATGTCCGCCTTCGTACGGTCTATTATATGACACATAATGTGGACCGCCATAAGTTTTTACTTAGTAAACAATTTATAAATATATGAACAAATACCTAGATATATTAGAGTAAAAATGGAATATAGTACTTTCGTCCGACTGACGTCGCTCTGCAAATGTTCATTGTATTACACCGGAAGGTGAATTAAATAAAGACTGGAAAATTTGATATAAAAATTGATAGGTAATAAGTTAAAGACAAAATATGTATTATAATCTCATATTTGAAACTAATTTCGACTACAATTAATTCTCTACCTGCTTTCATAAATAATCCAAACCAAACTTCGAGGTTTGGAATGCACAAACTAACTGTAGCTAAGAGAAAAAGTAACAAGAAGAGCAGAGATTCGAACCCACGACCATTAGCGTAAGAATTCCTTTTACTAACCCTTCATCTATCAAACCATGACGTGAACATGACTTTTGTAAGTTATAAATGTTTATCCAAGAAACACCATTAAGCGTATGTGCAACTACTGCTTTGCTCTTTTTCTCTTCAAAAGCGTAACATGTTTAGGACGATTCGTTTCGTTTTCCATTAGAGTTTCGAAAGAGATTATTTGTGTTTGAGTGTAGGATATTTAGTTTCCTATAACCGACACTTCTAGCAAATACAACTTAATTCACACAGCAGTTAAAAAAACTCGTACTGCCTTAGAAAGTATTCCTAAAAGCAGAAGCTGCATCATGCATCCTGAACAGTGACGTAACTAACGGCAGTGCGTTGTGGGATCCCAGAGTAAAACGGGGCCCATTGAAAATTCGTAATTCCACTATTTTTCCTCGATGTCTAAAATGAGACTACTTTAGCCTTACATGAAAAAGAAGCTGTGGAGGGGACAGCGAAGTCTACTGAAAAGATTTATCACGTCCCTGCAGCAACCACTTTAAGTTTTCGAACAGTAATGAAGAACAAGTTTGATTGAAATTTTAACTTAGAATGAAATAACTAAGAATCTAATCTTATATAACTTTCATTGATAGTAGTGTTCCGTATTTGTTTAGACGCCTATTCTTTTATAAGTTTACCTATGGTGCATGGGATCCTTGGTTCGATCCCAGCTCACGCCGAATGAACTTTATTATGGACAAACACCGTGTGTATGGACAAACACAGTGTCCTCGGGTTTCTCCCGTTTCCTCCCACTTTTTTCATTAAACAATTTCATTTATTTCTCACCATTACTCTCTCCATTAGCATAGTCGGCATAATCGTGGGACGTAAACATTAGATATTTCATTTTTCTTTTATAACTGTATATCACTTTTTCTGTGACGAGAGCAACATCTAACCGAGTATTCAGTAAATTAAACCACTAAAACCTATATTCATTGCACAATAGTGCAGATGAAGTTTAGCCCTTTGGAAATCTTCAGCATGTAGAGAAAAAAAGCCAATACATTGATATTGAAACAGTAGTTAACGAATTTCTCTGCGAAAAAGATCACCCGTACTGTTCTGTTTCAGATGATAATTTATCATTATACTTAGTTGGTTGAAACTTCTCCATATTTGTGGGAGCGAGATACTGAAAAACTCCCTACCAAGAGGTGAAGGTGACATGTAAAAGTAGTCAAATACGAACGAAATTAGTGTCGAATTCATATGCAAAGATGAAAAGTGACACTGTGGATGCTGCGTAAGTCCAAAATAAGCCTTGGTTGGCTTCGAGTTGACAATGGGAGGGTGACAGGAATAAAGAATCGAAAATATCAAATATTTGTGTCGAATGGATAGTTTTCGGGATCACTGATATAAAAGGTGATATTTCAGATGTGTATATGTCCAAGGTTGGCCATATTCAAATGGGGTCATAGGGAGAACCAGTAAATACTTCAGAACAGTTTCTTTTTGGTGCGTTTCAGGACACTGAGAGTGAAAAGTGATAATGCACAAATCACATTGTGAATTATCGGAGATATGACTTCTGGGGAAGTGACGTTGCTCCAGGGAGAAATTACTAACTGATAACTCCCTAAAATCGTCACTGTTTTGCAGGGCCGTAGAAAGAAATTCATTTCAGCGATCGAAAGCTTGACAGGAATTTATTTCAGCGATTGAGGGCATATTTTACTAAAATGTCTATCATCCAGGGGCGGATCCACGATGATTGTTTGGGAGGGGTGGTCGTTCGAAGTCAAATCAAGGTAAGAGCGAATTGCAAAAAAAGAAAGAAAGAAAAGAAAAAAACAAATTTAGAAAAGGAGAAGTAGCTCTTCTGCAGAATTAACTTTCTTAAGAAAGTAAGGCCTATCTACTTTAGGTTTTAATTTAAGTATATAATACAAAGATGACAAATACAAATAATACAAATGTTTTATTTTTAAAATAAAAAGTATAAAAGTTTCCTATAATGGGGGATGCGATCGCCCGAACGCACTCCCCAGAATCCGCCCCTGCTATCATCATCTCTAAAATTAGATATAATTTATATAAAAAAGTAGTGATTTCGTGGTTGCAAAAGCACTTGATTGCAAAGGCCTGCATCCTGTGTATGTCCCTGCTGCTCTGAATTGTCGGAAGCTAATCTTCAAAGGTAAGTCATAAAATATAAATAATAAACGTGTAACATAGAATGCAATATAAATAGAAAATATGTTATAATTAAGAAATATAAAATAATTATAAAATAAAGTTGAAGGACAGTTAAAAAAACATTAAAACTTGAAAGTAAAATATATTTTTAAAATAATTTTGCATTTATGCAGGACTACAAACAGTGAGGAGTGCCATGCAAATTTAGTAACAAATATAATATTGGAAAATTATTTCGAACTAGCTGTGACTACATTACTTCAAAATTGAACTTGTGGAATATACAGTATGAGCGTAGCTGAAATAAAATAATCAAAAAGAATCCTCTTGAAGAAGAGTGTCCTGAAGAAGAGAAAATTCGTTTTGCACATTTTAACTAACTTACAAGAGGTTTACATCTTACCTGAACGGCACATCCACCGAGTCAACTTTTGGAATATCCCCTTAAGGTAGCTTTCAACGCAGCTAAGAGAAACGTATGTGAACCCGCAATAGAATTCTCCGTAGCAGAATGGATATAGTCATCGTTCGATAACCACAAGGTTCTTGGTTCGAAACCCGTCGCCGAAATCAGGTTTTTTTAAAATCTTAATTCCCCAGTTCTGAAGATCTTTCTCTCCTTTCGTAATTATCTGATGCTCTAAAAAGAGTTCTCCACATTAATTCGACAACTGCCTAATGTGATCCTGGCAGTTCGGAAACTTCCCTTCTTATCTTTCACAAAATCAGAATTTTCGTCATAATACGAATGCTGTACGATCATTTTTCCCCAATTCTAAATCTGTATTATACAAAACATCCTTCTCTGTCTCCATACTTGAATCCCTCTCTCTCTTTCTATCTCTCTCTCTCTCAATGCCACCCAGGAAGTCATATGGCTTGAGATCAAACCTTCGACTCTTGAAACCAAATGTAAGCTCTTTAGCAATGTGCTATCGTAACTCTATAGGTTTGTTGTTAAAACCAGTGTCTTTTAGACTTTATTAGGGGGGAGGGGGAAGAAAGAGATTCTCCGGCGACATAAGATTTTCACTTTTTATTAGTGTATTACTATACATTTGATCAAAAAATATGTATTTATGAAGCTCAAGAGAGGGGGAATTACACCCGCCTGTCCTGCACAAATGACGCCCCTGAAACATTTGAGTGCACTTACTGAAAAGAAATTCAATGAATCATTGAATAAAACTCGTTTCTGTCCGTAGATATTTTAAAGTTCTTGGCAGTATCCATAGATTTCTTAGGGAGCATCTTACTAGCTTGCACGCTTTAAAGAAAGAAACGAATGAAACTAAAGATATTTATGAAGCTCTGGGATGATTGTGTGACTTTCATTTAATTTAGGCTCTTAAAAATATTTCAGAACAAACGAATGGAAAAGACTGTTTTAAGGCTATTAAATTGTAAACTTGATTCCTGTTTCTTTTTCAGCTGAATGGAAAGAGTGTACTACGTCACACACACTGCTTTAGACAAGGAGAAATGGAGGACGGGGAGGAGTTGGAATAAATACTAGAAGAAACTAATGGATTGATACATGTATTGCGGGAATGCATAAGAAAACTGGGCAAAAGTTTGTTATTCATTTGGACTTAGAATTTTTGTACCAAATTTTATGCCGCGGACTGTACAAACGAAACTTTCGATTGCACATTTTTGTACAAATGATGTACAAACGATTGCGACAATGTGCGATTGAATTGGACATGGTGGGGTGCTACATTTAGACAGACTCCCCCCACTTTTTTCGTTCTGGTGGTGCCTCTAATTGTGTACAAACGAAAATTTGGCCTGCACATTTCTGTACAAACGATTGAGACCATTTGTGATTGACTTTGAAAAGGGGGAGGCTGTCTAAATGGGCGTCTGCTTTTCACCTCTAGTGTATTGAAATTCTTCCACCAGAAAATCTGTAATCAGCACTCTCAGTAGTTACGTCCTCGACTAATATACATTTTCAAGTACAGCTTTATTTTCGTATTTTTTTCAACAGTTAACCAATTTAAAACCGTATTATAATTCAAAGTACTTATAATATTTCTTTCGTAAACAAGAATATGTAGTCAACTTCTTAAATACTTCGCTCCGCAGGAACCCGTTCAGCGCGTGCAACAAGCAAAAACAACATGTTTGGCGTCTCACAAATGACAAAGCAGAGAAAAGAAAAGCGAAAGCAACACAGCAGTGCCTTATCGCATTCAGAGCTGAGAACATAGTTTCTGTCGTCACTGACACCAACAGACCTACAAGCGGTGGACAAGAGTTATACAATTACAATATACGTTATGCCACATTAGCGCTACAGACGGAATGTGCACGAGCCAGAAATGAATATGATTATTACAAATATCAGTCACTCTTGCACCCTCTTCACATTCTACACCTGCTTTTTTCTCCCACTATTTGACCTTGACTAGCAGAAGTACCAGGCATTCCGAGTTCACAGCCATTAACTGTTTGTGTATAGAGTACGCTTTTAGTTCTTCTGTGAGCGCGAAGAACAAGGGTGATGATCGGACTACCGTATACGGCAGTCAGAAACACCCGGTTGCAATAAGAAAAGTAAAATACAAATATAGAGCCTTGACAATGCCGTGATGATATATATATATATATATATATATATATATATATATATATATATATATATATATATATATATATATATACACGATAACATTTATGAGAAAATATACTATTATTTGCTACTGATTCTGAAAAATCGGCTACTATTTTTATATTAGTTATCTCATCTATAGATATATTATTTCTATTACTATAATTAATCACATACATCGGTCCATTTTTAATAAACTCACCTGGACTGTAGTAAATTTCTTTATTTCCACAAGCTATTCTCTTAAATGCAGTATAGTTATCATATATCTAAAATTAATCACTATTATCAATATCTAAATTTCTGTTTTTCTTTTGAAAGACGTAACGTCGGATAGAGATTCTTAACTTTATGATGATCAAATTTACAAGAATCTGCAGTCTGGTTATTGCTTTTATAATTTTGAAAAGTTACAATTACAAAATTAGGCATATAAATTATCTAGAATTAAATTGAGCAGTTACGTCAAATTCTCAGAAACAACCTTTTACATATTTTGTACTCCCATGCGCAAAAAAAAAAAAAAAAAAAAAAAATGCGCGTATACTGTAACTCACGATTTTTCTCAATTAATTCATTCTCCTTATGTTTATGGATAAAATTCAGTTATTAGTAACAAATAAAACACAGTTCTGACCAGAGCTGAATGAAATATATTAAAAACTATACTTACAATGTTACAGTTTCAAGGACCTAACGTCCTCTTCATCAGACACAAACACTGAGAAAAGACATGTGACAACAGATCTTATATACATGAGAAAGTGAAAGGCCACGCCCCTTCTTCTCTCTCATTGGTCGGAGGGAACCAATGAGGATAAAGTTACTTACGCGAAAACAGAAAAATATAATGAGCCCTTTCACTTTTTCTAACAGTTCCTTAATGAGATAATATACAAAGAAAGTAAATAACAAATAGAAAATATTAAATAAGAAAAAAAATATATAACTAAATATATAAATATATAAATTTAAATAATTAAATAAATAAATATTAATAGCCTATATGCACTTTTCTTGTTCCTTTTCTATCACATCCAACAATTTCTCCCATTGCTCGTGTATTATCATACCGCTTGTCCAATTCATTAGGTTCTCCTCTTGTTCTCTCTTTATTCTTCTAGCCTCTTTCCACTTTCTAATAATCTTCCTCTTCTCTCTCTCTAAACCCCTAGCTCCCTCCCAGTCTATTTTATGTCCCGTTTCCTTCACATGTTTGTATATAGCATTATTATCCCTTTTCAGTCTAACATCATCCTTATGTTGTTTTAACCTGTCCATAAGCCTTTTCCCCGTCTCCCCTATGTATTTCATGTCACACTCACTACACTTCACTTCATATATCACTCCTTCTTCCTGCTCCTTTATATGATTTTCCTTCCTTTTCCTTTTCTTCCTTATGCATTTCAACAAAGTTTCTCCTCCTTTTCTATAAGTCTTCACACCACCTTTTCTTAATAACTTCTTCAGCACTTCGGTCTTTTCGCCTATGCTCTGAATGCCGTACCACTTCTTGTCTTCCTCTTCTTTCCTATCCATATTATCTTCTTTTCTCTTTCTCCTAAACTGCTCTATCCTATATCCATTATTGTTCAATTGTTTGTAGAATTTTTCCAAATCTTTTTTCTTTCCCTCTTCCTCGCTGTTGATGTTTTCTATCTTCCTTTCCATGTTCCTAATGAAATTCTTCTTAGTTGCTTTGTCTACATCACTTGTCCAGTGGCAATAAATACCTGCCCAACACGGTTTCTGATACCAACTAGTAGTCACTTTCTCACCTTGCTTCTCTATCTTCATATCCATGAAATTGATAGAGTTATTTTCTTCAACTTCTAATTCTAACCTTATGCCTTTCTCTTGGTCTTCTATACTTTCAACATATTTCTCCAGTTGATTTCTAGGCATCGAAATCTTCTGTAGCTTAGCCGCCATAACCACTACTTAAAAACAAATTTTCTTAGGACATTTGTGAGTTCAGTACCCCTACTATCTACATGAAATTTGCTTCGAAACATTTCGTTTAACTTTTAGCTTGTTTTAGGTACGTATGCAGTGAGTAACGACTGATCATCCTGACACCTTTCTCCGATCTCGACATTTTTTATTTTTTTCCTAACGATAAATGCGATTTTACAAATTTTATTACAATGGCCTCATACGGAATTTATTTCCAAAATTAATATTATTATGAATAGTGAATATTTGAGTATTTAGTTTTACGTCCTATTGAAATAAAATTAAGCATACGCAAGTTAAGAAAAATGAAAAAAAAATTAGACCCTTTATAAGGATGAATTCCCTTACAAGATCTAACAGTTTACACTTATAAGAAAACCAGGGTTTGAAAATCTAACTTCTTGGAGTTTTAAATTCTACGGTCAATCGCTCAGGCATCACTTTGTTAGAATAACGAAAGATCTTACCTTTACTATATGAAATGGTAGTGTTTTTCATGTGTAAAATTCGACAATTTCCAATTATTAGTGTCTAATTATTTCTTTGTTGAATTATCAATACTTTATGGGTTGATTGTGCTATGTTTCAGGCTCTCCATATAATAAATAAGTTTCATCATTTACTATAGTGGAAAGCGTAAAGTAAAAATATATGGATATATGATACGAAGCACGGTATCATGTAGTTCAAATGTGAATGTAAAACTCCTATATATATCCCATCAAAATAAGTCACAAAGGCGTATGGAATTGTGGAAAAATTTGCATAGTTTCAGAGCTATAGCTGTTCAAAAATTGCGAATAAAAACAAAGTTTAAGAGAACCTATTTCGAATTCGAGAAATCGTGAAGTTGCGGTTCTTATCAGAGTAAAGGAATTCATGCCTACCCAATCCCAAAATGAACTTCATTAATGTTCAATGGGTATGATGAATATTCCTTGCAGAGTGAAATTCCAAAACACGCCATCAACCAATTTTGAGATATGCTCTGATTTTATGATTTGTTCAAAGTAAGCAAACGATATGCCTTGGCAACCGTAACACGGAATACTTTGACGCGAGGTCGGAAGTGTTAAGAATCTCCAACAGTACGGTTTCTCCTACCTGCAAGAAAAACATGTTGCGATTTTTTCTTTCACGCTTATAAGTGGTGGAAACGTGAAGTATTCCGTGACAAAATACATCGCATCACACGTTATTCCGAACTCATAAAACATGAACCTGCATATTTCAAAAACTTCGGAAATCCCTTGGAAGCACAGGTTGTCGATTATTGTCAAGGCGTACATCCTGCCTACATTGGACCCTCCTTGAAATCAAGGTACATTTGAAAAGTCTATTGAGAGGATATTGAGAATTATACCCTGCACGGAAAACTCTATACACCGATTAACATTTGATATAATAAGCATTTTGAATAGGATATGCGTAGCTTCCTCTACGCCGATAAGTACCATTATCAACAGTTTCTGGAATTCGAAATAGAGCCTGTTGAAATTTAGCAATTTAGCGATTTTGAGCAGTCCTACTTTTGAAACTATGCACTTTTCGCCTATAGGTTCATTATGAATTTTTTTCTCTTATTTTGATGTGAGGAATCACCTCTTGTAGTTAGTCCATATAGTTCATTAACACCCTATATATGTGAAATGCCCAGTAGGATGGAAGCTTTAGCACTTTTGTTGGAAATTCGATGACAGCTAGTGCGGAAAAGGTGTCATTAGTGCACTAATGACATCGACATGACAGATTATTTTTACTTTTTTGGACAGCTCCTTACCCTCCCCAATGGACTTAATTTTTTTTAATGTTTGGTTAGGCAACATGCACAACACCGATGACAGAAAAGCTACTTGTGGTCGTTTTTAGAGTTACCTGACGGCTATAATACGAATAGGCATCGTATAGGAATACGAATAGGTTAAAACAAAACATGTAGCAATGCCAGTAAATAATTTTAAAATGTTTATGATTCAAAGTATAGCCATGTTAGCTCAGTTGTTGGAATTAATGTCCATATTTTGTTTGGAATGCCACGTTGTTTGGAATGATTATAGGCAGAGCTCTTGATATAACAGGATTTGTTTTTGGCCATTCTTCGCTTGTTATGTACACCGACAACAAATGCCACCTAGCGGCAGGCTACACAACTGCGTGGTTGCTTACTTTGGCCACATCCTTCGAGGGTCGTCGCAACGACCGGCTATATCCACGAGATTCGCGCACATTCTGCTCGCCTCATTGGCTCCAGAACCTACGCCGACGTTTCTAGAATATACTAGCTCGATATTCGGCGGTAGTTTAAATATTGCGTATTTCAGCTAACCAATTCCACTGGCCAGTTCATTGCAGCTTAAGCTTTAACGGTTTGCTACTGTTTCTGTAAGACAGAGAGTTTGTGGATTGTACCTAAAGTTAGTCTTCATAATGGGATACTATTCAGAGACATTTTGTATACGTTGGTTTCCAACTTCGGAAGCAATGAAAGGGAAGATAAAGAAAAAAGTCTCATAACAGACCAACGAAGGAAATTTTCAAACGAGGCTTATTTGGTACTCCAAGCGAAATGAGTGAAGTGCAGTTACCCACGTACGATGAAGTTATGCAACGTTATCATTGGTTTCGAAGTGGTTTAAGTGGTGACGAAATTACATTACTGACATTTATAAACTAGTTGGGCAAGAGTTGTACATAACTGTCGTAAGCAAGCATGCTTGTGGTTTCCGGAAAAAGAGTCTTTTACATGCTAACAATGTTTTGTAGTAAGTGTCGCACCAAGGAAAAACACTTCTAGGTGCAGGTTTTGTTGCACACGCGGAAAAGTCTCTTTTTTGATATTGCGTCTTGCAAATTTGAGACAGCTGAAGATTGCCACTGTGAGAGGACACGCAAGATACCAAAACGAGAATTCAAGTCTCTTTTGGGCAAGAGAACATTACGGAAAATGATCATTGGTAACATTGACGTCCGAACAAGCAAATCTCGGTCAAAGATGTTTTCCCGTAAAGTGAGCAGATTTAAGGGGCAGCTAACCAAGAAAGACATTGGAAGGGTTAAAGCAAGTGATATGGGGGATTAGGCATATTCACAGTCAAAGATAGTGGAGTCGTCAGGATAATCCAGTGAAGCTGTTGAATCGGGAAGCACGTCGGGATATGACTTCGAGGCGCGACCAAGAAGGAAACATTGCCTAAGCGCATCTGTCTTCAAAGTACAGCGGAGGCAGCGTTTTAAATTGAAGCTTCAGACAGACATGTTGCTTTTATCGTTTCTGCCGTACTTTAGGACGCGCCACGCATAATGTTAGAGGACAATAATCTTGTTCTTGACAGATCTAAGGTACGATGAAGATAAGATGAACTGGGTAAGAAGACAAAGAAAGAAAAGGTTCAGCTAGGCCGGGCGATTACAAGTATCTACTTCGACGGAAAAAAATGATGCAACTCTTACACAAGTAAAATTAACGGCAAACTACGGAGACGAGACGTTACAGGAAAGCATATCACAGTTCTATTGGAGCCTGGTTCAGAAAGTTGGGTATGACACACCTAAGTCAAGCACTGAGAAGGATATTGCCGACTCAATATTGGAGCTTTTAGAGATGAACCAGTACGACGGCCAAGTCTTGAGGCAGTCGGCAGAGATGGTGAAACCACAAACACAGGATGGGATAACTGCGTGATTAGCCAGATACAAAGATCCCTAGGAAATGAACTGCAGCATCTCATTTGCCTTCATCATAACAACGAGTTGCCATTTCGACACCTGGATACCGAATTAGATGGTGGAACCACCGGACACAATGTTTTTTCCGCCCTTATCGAAAATAAATTAACGAGTTGTGAACGTTCACCAATCGTTTCCTTTACACCCCTTCCGTTGAATGGGTGTCTGAAATGAAAAAAAAAGGTTTAAGCAGCGACCAGAATTATCTCTTTATAATTTTTAAGGCTATTGCTACAGGAATGTGTACTACTGATCTAGCAAACAGAACACCAGCACCATTATCAGATTCACGATGGCTTACATTGGCCTGTAGGATGCTTCGCCACTACATCAGTACTGATATACCTAGTTCAAGTTTGAGTCTACTTTGCCAGTACATTGTTAATTTATGTGCTCCCGTCTTGTTTTCAATACGGCGAAATCCTTCGTGTGAAATGGGCACCATGCATCTGTTTATATTAGTTAAACTATCCTGTTTACTGCCAGAAAATCTACAACACATAGTTCATTCTGTTCAACAAACAAACGGATACTACGCTCATCATGAAAACCTGCTGATAGCGATGAGAACATATGAAAATCCGCATATTCGAACGTTAGGCTGGAGAAGGATAAAAAATTGCCGCAGCCAGAAGACTCTGAGAAAAAGCCCACGTGACTTCATTGTTCCGAAATTAAACTTTACAGCCGAAAATTACTACGTCACAGGAACGCACAGTGAAACTGCTGTTCGAGGCAGCGTCGAAAAAGTGCGGCCAGAACACAAGAGATATCTACGTTAGAGACAAACCGAAGTCTTGAACAAGGATACCACACTTCGAGACCAAGATAATCTACGCGACCTAACGTCAAATGTCAACGTATGTCTACTGGGTGGTTAGTTGGGTGGGCGGAACTCGATGTGCAACCACCTCCCCGGGGTGAGTTCTGGGTTACATTGCGTATTGAGAAAAATAAGCGAAGAGTTGCACAAAGAAAATTGTGTTATATCAAGGGCTATTGCCTATAACAACGTGGCATTCCAAACAATATGTTGACATTAATTCCAATAACAGCTAATATGGATGTACTTTCACTCATAAGCATTTTAAAATTATTTACTGGCATTACTACAAGTTGCTTTTAAAAAACAATTGTATAATAGCCTCAGGTAACTCTAAAAACGACCACAAGTAACTCTTCTGTCGTTGGTGTTGTGCGTGTTGTCTAACCAAACACTTTAAAAAATTTAAGTCCGTTGGGGCAGGGTAAGAAGTTGTCCTACAAAATAAAATAAATCTTTAATTTCGGTGCCACTAATGGCACATTTTCCGCACTATCCGTCCTCGAATTTCAAACAAAAAAGCAAAACGTTCCACTGTAATGTGCAGTCGCCCCTTGTCAGTCTGGAAGCTCAGATAACTTGCTGAGAAATTTTGTAATTGGGTATGTCACAACCGACAAGTTTCGACAATGATTTTTTAAACATTGAACTTGGTAGAGCACAATGCACAAGATCTGATCTTTATTGCGTACAAATAAAATCAAGCATATACAAAATAATCACATTGTTATGTCAAAGGGGCTCAAAAGGGCGAGGAGGGAGTAACATTTTTGGGTGGAAATCTACTCGCACTTATCTGCAAATCTCGGTGTTTCCCCCTCGACGATTCTTCAAGTGGATTAACGTCAGTCCCTCGTTCTCTCTGGTCTAATGAGCGTCCAGGAAATCGTGAGATAAATATCTGCGAATCCCGATCATGAAAACTAGCATTGAGAGAACAGTGAATTTAATCAAAATCGAAATTCCTCTTTAACGAATTTCCCATCGTAGTTGATACCTACAACCTTAGATATGACAAGGTGCTATCTTGAACGTCCAGGTAATCGGGAGATAAGGATCTGCGAAACCCGGGCAGGAAAACTAGCATTGAGAAGACAGTGTTTTTAATTAAAATCGAAATTGCTCTTTAACGAATTTTCCATCGTAGTTGATACCTATAACGTTAGGTAAGACAAGGTGGCTATCTAGAGCGTCCAGGTAATCGGGAGATAAGGATCTGCGAAACCCGGGCAGGAAAACTTGCATTGAGAAGACAGTGTTTTTAATTATAATCTAAAATCTTCTTTAACGAATTTTCCATCGTAGTTGATACCTATAACGTTAGGTAAGACAAGGTGGCTATCTAGAGCGTCCAGGTAATCGGGAGATAAGGATCTGCGAAACCCGGGCAGGAAAACTTGCATTGAGAAGACAGTGAATTTAATCAAAATCGAAATTGCTCTTTAACGAATTTTCCATCGTAGTTGATACCTATAACGTTAGCTAAGACAAGGTGCTATCTAGAGCGTCCAGGTAATCGGGAGATAAGGATCTGCGAAACCCGGGCAGGAAAACTTATGTTGAGAAGACAGTGAACTTACACAAAATCGAAATTGCTCTTTAACGAATTTTCCATCGTAGTTGATACCTATAACGTTAGCTAAGACAAGGTGCTATCTAGAGCGTCCAGGTAATCGGGAGATAAGGATCTGCGAAACCCGGGCAGGAAAACTTGCATTGAGAAGACAGTGAAATTAATCAAAATCGAAATTGCTCTTTAACGAATTTTCCACTGTAGTTGATACCTATAACGTTAGCTAAGGCAAGGTGCTATCTAGATTAGAGGTAGGTTAACTTCTCGTGAACTCGGAATTGTAGCTCGTGTTCCTACATGTTGACTCGTCTCCAATCTACACTGGACTACCCCTTCCATAAGTCTCTCAAGGATTTTTTTTCGATGTCCCTTCGGGGTTAATAGTAACATGTTTAGCAAGAAACCAATCATTCCACAATAAAATATAAGATGCTAATTAGTCTACAACTATTAAAGAATTTGTAAATGGATAACCGTCAATTTTGCATTTCAACACAGCTAATGTATTTGTTTCAAGTCCTTTACTCTAGGTGCCACGGATGATAGTACATCTTTTAACAAGTCTAGTGTTAGCAGGAAGAAGCTCCATAGTGCAGATAGAAATTTGACTAACAGAATCCAACATCGCCATATACTCTATACTTCCAAAAGTAAATTTGATACAAGGCAAAATCCTATCCCTAACAATAGGCCTAGTTATCGTGTGGGTCTTGAGAGCACGTCTCCCTCTTTTCCCTGAATTATCTTCTCTATTTAAAACATTAATTATATCTCTGTCATTAAATTGAACTATATTGGTCAGTAATGGTTTTCCTGAACAGTAAATACTATTATTCGCATGAGCCGTACCATAGTTTCCGTTGCTCCAGTTGTGTTGGTTTTTAGAAATAGCATAAGTATTCGAAGGAGAACTCATTCTGTTATGCGTAATATTACACTAGACTACAAATTAAGACTGTTTTGTAACTGGAATGAAAGTATCCCTTCTTACTGATTTGGAGTAGTTGAATTCAATGGTGTATTTATAAATTTTCTATCACGTCACATTTCTGAGTTATTAAATATGGCCAGTTTCCATATCCGATATAGGCTTACTATATACAGCGCATCATGTATTAGGATAGTAAAGTAGTAAATCATTCTTTTCTGCACCGAAACTGCGTGACACAATAGAAAAATTTGATTTATGAGGCACTTACTTGTTACTGCTGGAAATAAACCTCAGATGATCTTCTTTTGTGTAATTTAGTGTCCGACTCTCTGCACAGAAGCTAATAGTAGTCGCCCATGTTGAAGCAACCCATCTGTTACCGGCGTTCTATTTGGGAAACTTCTTGCTGGAATCGCTCTTCGTGTTCATCACTCACGCCACACAAGTTTGGAGGGAAACATTCCAAGTGAGAATCAAGGAAATGTAGCTTGAGTGACTTACGACAGGCTAGTACTTGATAGGTTGCTGTCAAATCATCGATCAACTGTACATAGTGAGGACTCCTGTAATTCCCTAGGAAATCGTCACATAACGCAGCAAATACATTCCATGCAGCGACTTCAAAATGATTCATTTTAATTTCAAAACCTAGGTCATGAAATAATTTCCTTATCTGAGGACCGGTAAAAATCCCTGCTGCAACTTTTGCTTCATTTAAATTGTGAAATGTTTCCCTTAAGTACTTGAACCCTTTACGCTCTCATTGTCCAGAGCCTTAACAACTGTTCTCATTAAACAATCTTTAATGGGCAGTGGGAGAAGTAATTTTTGGTTAGCATCAATCAGTGGAAGATGTTGTATATTTTGCTCACCAAATGTGTATTTCTCACGCTCAGGTCAAGCCCTTTGTACATAGTGGTTTGCAGTGTCTCGGCTGTTCCACAAACACAAAAAACAATTATATTTTATGCGTACTCCTTGCAAACCCTATGGGATGCCTACAACTTTAAGATCACAACACACTTTCCACTTAAAAAGTTGTATTTTTATGGCAGACAGCACTTCATCCATAGTTTGGTACGACTTTTTCATGCCTACTGCGTAGGCAATACGTATGGATGGCCAATGATTGCCGTTATGCAGAAGTACTGCCTTTAAACTCAACTTATAGGCATCAATAAACAGACGCCATTACATTGGGTTCTTCAATTCCAAGTGTATGGAACAGTCCATTCCCATCGGTACACACACATTGAATTCTCCACCCAATAGAACTGTGTGAATTATCCCTGTACAGTGAAATAGACGTGCCTGGTGCTAAAAGATGCCACTGTTGTAGCCTAGACCCAAGTATCTGAGCTTCATTTTTTTTGTCAAATTGAGGTCTCGCTCTAAGTCATTAAGTTTAGGTTGCTGAATGAGATGAGGCAACTGTCATTTTCAAATTCCCATTCCGATAGAGAATCACTTTCACGTTTGTTGCTACAATCCTCACTTTCAGCCACTATGCTTGATGTTGCCTAGGAGATTGGCAAATCCGGCCCGTGCGTTACCGGTTTCATTGCTGACGTCACGTCGGCATACACAATAGAATGTTTACTGGAATAACCTGAAACCCTAGTCAGACAAAAGTAACAATCCGTTGTGAGGTCCTTCGGTTAGGGCCAAATCATGGGCACTCCGAACTTCATTAATCGCTTCTTTCTTTTTATCCACTCAGTTAGTGTTACCACATTTGATATTCAACACTCATGTGGTGTCCATGATTTATCACACGAACCACCAAAGGGGTAATTTTGATCCCTCAACGTTATTCATCTTCCTCTAATTTGAACATTAATTAAAATATTCCAAACATATTTCTCCACTTTTCTTCTCTCTAACCAGTGTGATTATATCCTAAATACCATATTTCAATTATTTTTGTTTTTCTTTAAAAATGGTGATTAACCTAGAACTACCACAGGGGTCATTTTGACACCTACGTGTTTACTTCGAAAATGAAATGAAATCTTTGAGTTTTTCTTTCCACGTTATTCCGGCTAGGCTAAATAAGATGGTGATGTGAGAAATGAATGGAACGCTGCAATAAACAAAGTGGGAGGAAACGAGCGAACGTTGAGAAAACACACGCAGACGGGTTTGTCCACCACAAAGTCCACATCCTAGTTATCTTACCCTTGATAAAAAATGCCTTTTTGATTCTTGTTTATACTTTTTATCAAGGTGTATTATTGATGCTCCCGAAACAATTGTGAACAAGCATTGATTTGCGGTGGTTGTTTTTGAAAAACATGTTTCCCTGTTTGAGAATGATGGAGTCTTCAGGTAGTAAACGACATGCAGCAGCAGAGTTTATAGCACAGTTTCAGGATATTGACGATAGGGCTTCTGGTGATGAGGACAGTTAATTGCTGGATTGAAAAGGAAGATGTTACAGACCTTGGAAAATAAGATTTTTCCAGTAGTTATGACAAGGAAATCAAATATACTGATTCTCTTTCCAGTAATAATGATTCAAGTGAAGAATCTGAGCAAGAGAATTGTACTGAAATTACTGGTAGGCCTAGTGAACTCCGGATCAGACTGTGTGGACGACAAGGAATGTAAACAACAAGACAGTCGGAAGATTACAGAAACATATTATAGTTCGTATCAAACTAGAACCTACATCACTCGTTACGCATAATATGAATGGTCCTTGTGCAAGTGCATTCAGACTGATTACAACCAATACTCTACCCCGAAATATAAAAAAGTGTACAGAAGTTGAGACCCGACGAGTTCTAGATGATCCTTAAAGGTCAGATTCTCTCGATGAGTTTGATGCAATTATTGTCTTGTATTTCTGTGGAGCAATGAGGATGAAGAGCATTAAGTGTAAAGTGTCTCTGTTCTAGAACGCTTGGGCTACAGCTTTCGGAATGTCATGCCTAGAATAAGTTTGAAGAGATAATGAGATTAATAAGGTTTATCTCAAATCTAAGAGGAGCGAAAGACGTAAAACTAGCAGGTTTCCTTATTTTCTGATATTTGTTATTAGTTGGTTAAAAATTCACGAAGGTACTACAATCCGCACAATTATAGCACTACTCGTGAGCGGCTCTTTACAATGACATCTCAAGTACCATTTATTGTGTTCATAGGTATCAAGCCGGAGAAATATGGTGACAAATTATGAACACTTGCTGAAGTGAAGAACAAATATATAGTAATAGTTTTCCATGAAAAGAGGCCAACGGAAATCCCTCTTGCTGAACATGTGCATTGCACGTAATGTCAGACAACATTTTTACGTCTGTACATTTTTCAAGAGAACTAAAAACTAACGGAATAAATTTGCTTGGTACTGTAAGAAGCAACTGGAGGAAAGTTCTAGCTTCTGTACGTTTGCATAATAAAGATTTCAATACCATAGACTACTCAAAGCAGTGGACAATATCATACTCACCACATATCAATGCAATAAAAACAAAAGAGTACTCATATTGAGCACCCTTCACACTACGTACACCTAATGAGTGGTCACAAAAATAAGAAAACTGAAAGTTTTCTTTTTTTTTGCAATTAGTAGGAAATTGGTGTAAAAATTGTAGACCTGATGGATAGTAAATATTCTGTGAAGGCTGTAAAAAGAAAATGGCCGGCATAGCTCTTTTGCAACCTACTTGATTTGACCGCCGAAAACTCTCATATCTTTACAAATAGGGATACAAATAGTGTGTTACAAATAGGGATATTAGTAGATAGAAGATTGGTTAAGATCTGTATTTTCAATTTGTCGAAGGAATATTCTGAGAAAGTGAGAAAAAACGTGTTTCGAAAAATTTGCGAGCAGCTTCAGCATCTACCGTAAAAGTGAAGAAGTGCCAAATCGGGACATGTAGCGGAATCAGTGCATTGAAATTTTTACCTACATGCCTCAATATAATACTATTATCAAATTGTGATTGACTCTTGAAAGTTGTACTCGTTTATATGCTCAAATCTTAAATTTTTAAATAAGTGCGTAACCTATTGGTATAATAAATGTTCCTGAGTTTATCTTTAAGAAACTTTCAAATGTACATTTATTCACATATTATCGAACATTTTGGGCGTGGGAGACTTGTTTGATACTTGGTTAAAGCTAGGGTGGATTCTAAAGCATATTATTTTTTTTATTAAGTCACATCAAGTCTTGGTTGCCAAAGGAACGGTAAATTTCATCCTAAAACACCTCTAAAACACAAGGGGTCAAAATGACCCCTTTGGTAGTTCTTGTATAATTAATTTCCTGGTAGTTCTAACGTTATCTTGATCGCCTAGGGGACAATCAACGTATGTTTTGTATGCTGTCCGTATCAATTGCGAAATTTGTGTCCTATGTGATTTTGGTAGAAAATGTAAGAGAAGCAATTTGGATTTGTAACACAACTGAATTTACTTTTCTGTGGTAGCCATTGAGTTCCAACTTGACTATATTGCTATCTAAACCAGAGAAACAAAATGTTCTATTCACAACACACATTCCAATACAACTACATAAATCGGATGAACTGCAGCAACTATACCTCCACCACGATAACAGACAAATAGCACAACAATCACAAGAAACTCCCATCGATTTATTTATCAAGGATAAAAATCTAGCCGTCTGATATACGCCACTTGTATTTTTCTTTTTCTTTAGTTCAGCAGCGTTGGCAGCAATATAAATAAAACATTCCAGCCGCAATGTAACACCGGAATTGACGTCATGCGTAACTCGAAAATGGTACGTCGTGGAAAATTTCGCGTTAAAAACTTCTGTTCAGCGCATCGGAATTAGTAAAGAACACATATTGGCACCGCAGTTAAAAAATGGCTGTCACCTTGTGATTAATCATGTCACTCTTACATTTAGAAGTACAAAAAGAAGAAAAGGAGTTACATTTCTGTTGATGAAGGGGGATAGGATCTACAGAATGTTGATTACCGCATTCTTTCCCGGCGGATAAGATATCATGATGTTGTAAAACTGTAAGCTTTTCTTTTCTCCGCTGTTGTTCTTCCAGAGAAAATGAAACATGAGAGTTATCGCGCAACGAAAAATCAGCTATCTTTGCGATAAATTCCGGTGTGGTATACTGCAAGATTTGTTCTTTAGACTTAGTTTAAACAAGCGTCTTATAATTCACAATTAATTCCGTTGACTGTTCTTGTAATATTGATTCACACAACGCATCAACCGACAAAAAAGATTTATTGCATGAGAGTTTAAAGTACTGATGCAGTAATGATTCAACTAGAAAATTTATTTGTTTCTGTATAGTCATAGCTTTATCGATACTAAGCATGAGATCTAGCTTTGTCAAAATATGTCAAAATCGTTTCCCCTAGTTTTTCATCTCTAGATCAAATGTTGTGTTCCCCAACCTTCTTAACTACAACACCTCCAAATAATGTTAGCATACGTCTTTTTATGTCTACATACAAAAAGTTAACAAATATGTATATCCTAGTTAATGCTAAAAACCACGCCAAATCCCCGTCCCGTAATAAATATGGTAGCAAATTACGCTTCTTAACTGCGATGAACTCATAAATGATGCAGAAAGATTCAAAATATTCAAAGAAAGGAAAAATGTCTTCCCCATACTTGTCGTGAAAAACTGTGGGGTGCACAACCGAATCTAGAGACGTAAGTCGAGCTAGTGCCATAATGCCAGAATTCATCATATTCTCTAAATAACTCTAAACACTGTGTCTAAAATGAACAGAAAAAAATAACACACAAAATTTAGAAGATGGATGGAGAGTGCTAAAATTAATAGAATTTCAGTAAATCCTAACTGTGGGCAAAAAGCAAACTAATGAAATAATGAAATTTAATTATGTTCAGCTACATAAGAAAAATCGATTATTACAAATATGTGTAAATCCACACAAGATTGAGGTTATAAATAAGGCGTAAACCTCCCAGCATTTTACAATGTGGAGAACAAAAAATTAAGGGTTAAAGCCACATCTCTGCTTTTCCATAATAAACCAAAGGTATGAATATCTACTAACGATTATTGATGTGATCTCGAATTATGCACTTGCTGTTAATGGTAAAGGTAAGAGTGGCAAGAATGTTACAGAAGCGTTTGAATCAGTATTAAAAACTTGAAAAGATAGTAACTTACAAACTCCTCAAGGTAAAGAATTTTATAACAAATATTTGAAAAAGTTGCTGAAGGAATATAATATTAATCGTTACTCACCTTCTCATAATACCTCAATTACTTTGTAACTCCACTCAAAAGTGAAACAACACCAAGACTCATAATATCTCAACTTAAAACAAAACCATAACGAACTTTTCCAAAATATATATACGGATATCTGAAAAGTGGTAATATAGTGTGTTTTCTAACAAAACTGAAAAATATTACTGAAATAAACGGACACATTCTATTTCAAGCTTAAACCGAACCCAAACCATTTAACCCAGTCGTGAGTGAATGAAACCTTGACCCATGAACCACTGAGCCACCACTCACCGTGACCTATGCTGACCAACAACTCACCATGACACACCACCCACCGTGACCCACTCTGACCGACCACCCACCTTGACCCACTCAGACCCACTGACCCCATGAACCACTGATCCACCAAAACACATTGCTTTCAACTCTGACACATGAAATTATGCCTCTCTTATACCGAAATAAGAGTTCACATATATAATAAAACTATTTTGAAATTATAACTTATCGAAGTTTGAATTTCTGCGGTCAATCACTCAAGCACCGAAGGATCTGCTGGCCTTTACTATCTTAAATGGTAAAGTGTTCGTCATGGGGAAAATTCGAACAATTTCAATTATCATTATCAATAAAGAGTATTATGCTGAATCTCAACTCCGTAAGTTGAACTGCTTATGAGATATTCAATTTTCTTCGCAAAAATCTGTATCAACGTTGTCCCTTAGTAAATTATTATAATAAATGCTATTTGGAAACATCCTGGAAGTTTGGATTCAGGCTTAAGTATATACCAAACGTCATTTCATTTGACTCCCATTTGACCGTGATGATTAAGCACACATAGATACGTTCAATTTTTTATATAATAATTTATATATTACAGTTATTCAATAATGTATTTTTCCAGTAATTTGCTCCTCTAAAAACTCACTAGCTGTGTGTCGCGAAAGCCTAGTAGTAGTATAAGTAGTATTGCTTTTATCACAATTAAAAATATCAATATGCAAAAAGGCCTCAAGTTTTATTTTTTCACTTATAAATACTCATCTCACATAAGTAAACAGAAACAAATGAAAAAGGGAAGTGGAGGCACTTAAAGTAAAACGTAGACAAATTTACCAGTGTTCAGAAGCATATTTTTAAATAACGGTCGATCATACTCATAGGAGCTAAATACATGGTTCTGGTTAGTTTCAGTTTTCAGTTTCTCGCCACGTACCATAAATATAGCAGAAATCAAATGGATGTTACTATGGTCTTCGTGGCAGAGCGCGCTTGTCATTATAATTGCTGTTGGTGTGGGTTCAAGCAGGGGCCAAGGATATATTTTTTACTTTTATAAAAGAAATAATACTGAAGAATTATTACTTAGTATTAATTACCTTACTTACTTACTTACTTAGTATTACTTACCTTACCCTTGCAGTTTTGCTATACGACTACACTGTATATGCAGTAGTAGTAATAAGAATAGAAGGAGTAGTTGTGCTAGTAGGAATGGTTTACAATCCCCGTGTGGCTGATTTTTTTTCCAGCTTCACTGCCATGGTATAAATATAACCAACTGCTTCTTCAATATTCTTCTTCTTGAATTCTAACAGAGTAACAATTTTCTTGTATTATTGCTATAATACACCAGAAGCTTTGGACAAGCGAAAACTACAATGAATCAGAAACGTGATTCAGTTTCTATCTCTAGGGTTAAGGGTGAGGAAAAATATGCAGTTCAGAAGAAGCGGTCTACAATGCAGTGAGCAGAGTTAGTCGGTGGTTCTGAGTGGATCATAGCGGGTGGTGGATAGAGGGGCGTCACGGTGCGTGGTGAGATTCAGTGGGTCACATGTTAATCCACGACTAACTGACCCACTCAGAAATCTCGACCAACTTGACCCACCGACCAACTGACCCTCTACAATTATGGTGGAACACGTCTAGTACCTAGATTGTAGGGGATGTTACTATTCTCCTCTTGAAAACTACTGTCATTATGTAGTTCAAATGTGAATATAAAACCCCTATAGTCAACTCATATACACAAAAACTAGACTGACATAATGAACTAGACCGACAAACTCTAAGAGGTGATTCCTCATATCAAAATAAGTCAAAAAGTCATATGGAATTGTGGGGAAAAAAGCATAGTTTCAGAGCTTTGGCTGTAGAAATTCGTGAATAAAACAACATTTTAAGAGACCCTATTTCGAATTTGAAAATTCGTAGAGTTGCGGTTCTTATCAGAGTAAAGGATGGCATGACTACGGAATCCAAAAATACATATTTAATTAATGATAATGGGTGTTATGAATTTTCCTTCAGGGTTAAATTTCCAGACATGCCATTACCGATTTTGAGATATACTCTGACTTTATGATTGGTTGAAAGTAGGCAAACGATATGCCTTGGCAGCCGTAACACAGGATACTTTGGCGCGAGTCGGAAGTGTTATGAATCGTCAACAATACGGTCGCCCCTACTCGGATAAAAACCATTATGCATTTTTTTCTTTCACACTTGTAAGCGAAGAGAACGTGAAATATACCGTCACGAAATACATCGCATCATACGATGTTCCGAACACAAAAACATGGAGTTACAGGTTTGAAATGTTTCCAACTTCCCTCTGAACCACTGGGTATCGATTGTTGTCAAGGCTTACCTCCTGCCTACTTTGGACTCTCCTAGAAATCAAGATGTATCTGAACACTCTATCGAGAGAATATTTGAGAATTATAGCCTGCACGGAATACTCTGTATACCCAATGAAAATTGATGTAATAAGCATTTTGGATTGGTTGCCTTTACGCTGATAAGGACTACCATGAACATTTGCTGGAATTCGAAATAGCGCCTGTCGAAATTTAGCATTTTCGCGATATTGAACATCCCTAGGTTTAAATCTATGCACTTTTCGTCCATATGAATTTTTTCTGTTATTTTGATGTGATGAATCAGTTCTTACAATTAGTCCAAACAGATCAATAACTCTCTCTCTCTCTTTCACTATATATATATATATATATATATATATATATATATATATATATATATATATATATATATATAGGGTCATTCCGTTAGTCCGTACCAGACCTTTAAATCGAAAACGGACCGAGATATGTACAAACTGAAAGACACGTATCACATTAGTTGCAAAGGACAACAGAGCGAAGAAAACGTTTCGTCCCAGAGTCCCCCGCAGGGTCCCAGACGGGGTCCTAATCAAAAATGTCAAATCGAAAGTCGAGCCAAGTGGTATATGGCTTGAAAGCTCTTGCAAAAAGAAAGAAGCTACCACAAGTCCCGAATCAGCTACGATCGCTATGCAACAATGCGGTGGTTCAACATGTCATCAAAAGTTGCATTGAAATGAATGTGAACACATATTCCAGTGGAATTGGCGGTACAATTCCTGGACAGTACCCGGTAGTCCTGGAGAGTTGTGGTGTTAATCATAAGAACACATCTGCGAGTGGTGTACAGAGTCGAAATATTGAGTCAATGACACTAGTCGGTCGGGAGAAAACAACTGTTTTCACTTTGCTTGCACAGAATTCTTCGAGATGTGGAACGAGGCAAGCATCCGCTACCAATTTTTCCTGGATCTGTTTTGTAAGAGGTCTGGGGCTGTTCCCAGATATTGACCTTGGTGTCCGCAGGATGTGTGTTTGAAAGCCCATTGTCGGTAGTTGTGATGTTGCTTCTTAGGGTGGCCTCTCCCCTCCCAGACCTCCGACACTATGGGATCAAGGAAATTGAACACTGTATCCTTCCGACTGGCTAGTGCAACTAACGAAATATTTCGGCTGTGTGCACTACGCTATGATTTATTACCATTATGCACACAATAACTCTCCAGGGTAAAGCAATTATACGGAACATTTCCCTGGGACATGTTGTTTTGCACCATTTGACCGCATTTAGCCCAGAACCCAAAACGGCGGTATAAACAGATCTGTATTCTGGACTTGCCGTGTGCTATCCAATGGCCTTGCCAATCCCGGTGCGTTATTTCCGTTCAAGAATGCATTTTCCCCCAATTCCCGACCTAGGTTTGAATGATGTCGCAGCCTAGTTCGTCTGCATACCTATCTTAACCTCAGTGTTCCTCAGTAACAACAGGTGAATAATGGGATTGACGCAAGGTTCCAGCCGTGTTCTTACCTGCCCTTGTCTTCCCTATGCGTTGTGTAAGTGTGAATCATGGTTCGTTCCACAGAAAGTTGAGAGGTTTTGATGAATGGTCGCTAGTACGAATTGTAGTGAAGTACTTGTAATGTGCAAAAGTAATACAAGCTACGAATTGAGTTGTGTGTGTGTTAGTGCAGTGTGTTAGTGCAGTGTCGGTGAAAGATAACATCGTATTGGAACAATGTGACATACGAGCGGGAAAGCATTTGACATGTTAATGGTGTTAGGGGAATGTAGGCAAAACTATTGAGCTGCAGCCCGAATTAATAACGCAAGGTTCCCACTGCGACAATCAATTTCCCATAATGTACTTCGACGGTTAGCAAATCGTCTGAAACAAACAGGGCGCATATCTCCTCAAAATGGGGGTCACAAACATGCTCCAATTGTAGATGACAACGATGTCGTTATTGATGTTTTGGCTGCTGTCGAAGTACGTCCTAAATGCATCCTCAGGAGATATTACCCGGGATCGCGGAATTAGTCAAACAAGTGTAGTGCGCATACTATGGAAGCATAAACCTCACCCGTATCATATCCCCTTGTGCCAGGTGCTAACAGATGCCGACCATAATAAGCGCCTCCAGTTTTGTAATTGGGCCCGTCAGAAATTGAGGACAAACCCAACGTTCTTCAATATGTACGTGCTGTGGACAGACGAAGCAATATTTACTAGTAATTGTCATGTCAACCTACACGATGCGCATTATTGGGCTGCGGAGAATCCCCTCTGGACACTACAGATCCACCGACAATGACGTTGGAGCATCAGAGTGTGGGGTGGTATCATTGGAACACATGCAATTGGGCCCTGGTTTATTGATTGAAATTTAACGTCGGCTCTGTTCGTTCAATTCTTGACAGAATATCTACGCAACTACGGTAAAACATCCCACTTCATCTGCGGCGTAATATATGGATGCAATTGGATGGTTGTTCAGCACAGGCTGCTCGTATATGCAGAGGTGTATTAAATACTTTATTTCCGCACCGTTGGTTACGAAGAAGGTCCAATACTCCTTTCCCTCCTCGTTCTTCAGACCTTACGTGCATGGACTATTATTTCTGGGATCGACTTAAGAAGCTTGTTTACACGAATACAACAACTACCCGAGAAGATATGAGGCAACGTATAATAACGGCATTTCGAAGCATAGAAGAGGCAGAGCTTGAAGCTGTGGGCTATAATTATCATCGCTGTCTTGACCGTTGTCTTGCTGTACATGGACGACAATTTCGGTAAAAAGTCATGTAAAACGTGCTGTGTGAAGTGCACATCTGTTACAAGTAAATAACGAACATCAGCCGTCTCCAAGGTAAATATGATATTTTCTTTGTACGTTATGCGATGGTAAATTAATTCTTAGAACAACGTTAAACGTTTCAATATAATATGCTTACCTGTCCACCATAACGCTTCCATTTCCATACTGTATATGTTACCAGTGTTGACTACTAGACGAGACAAGACAACACTTTTCAGTGGTGTCAAGAAAGCGGACTGAACAGTCTCTGTAATATTGTACCCGGAAAACATGTGTTACCAAGGAAGTATAGCTGTTCAAAATGTTCAGGGTCTTTCCTCCAGCACAATCAAACAACTAATTTGGAGGTGGACCATGCCTAGTTATCTAGAACTGGTTACCGTGATATGTTGTACTTTTGAAATAGTGAGACACTTGTTTTTTTTAGTTTTTACGTCAGGCTGGCCTTTTCAGATTTATAGGGGTGGCCGTATTGTTTTCAATCCACATTTTGATTACATTTTCACCCGCTGCCATTTTCATAGGGTGATCGTAGAGAATCGGGATTTGTAGGTTCTTTCTTTTTAGAAGTGCTTTCAAACGATATACCACTTGACCCCTCGTTACATTTGACAATTTTCAGTAGGACCCTGCGGGAGACCCTGTGACAAAACTTTTTACTTCGTTCTGCTGTCCTTTGCAACTAATGGGATACGTGTTTTTCAGTTCGTACATATCTCGGACCGTTTTAGGTTTAAATGTTTGGTACGGCCTAACGGAACCACGCGATATATAGGCTTTTTCTAAGTATATACCAACCTGGATGCACAAATGTTTCCTTTCGGAGTTATAGACTGCCGAAATCATGGAAAATTGAACTTTAAAATATCCATAGCACTAACACTATGGGACACGTTCCAGACACATTTACGGCGGTGTCCTGAGAAAACAAACGAGCACAATGTTGTCCATCTGAAGATTATTTTCACTGGGAGCGAACTTACTTACCTTCATTCGTGATTTTAAAAAAAGTCATCCTTTTTCCGCTGGAAATTATCGGTAATTCAACAAGGAAATAATTATACCATGGTGATTTAATTAAAATTTATCGTAATTTTACCCACGTAAACACTTTACTATTTTATATCATAAAGGTTAGATCCATCGTTATTATAACTTTGTGGTGCTTGAGCGATTGACTTTAAAAATTCAAACTCCGATTAGTTACAATTTCAGAACCTGGTTTTCTTACAAAGTGTCATAGTTAATGAGAATGTGTTTTGGTGGTTCAGTGGTTCATGGTAGGTGATGGACCGGAATGAATCAGAGTGGCTGGTGGGTCAAAGTGGATCAGGTTGGTTCACGGTGGGTGGCCGATCATGGTGGATCTTGGGTCAGAGTGGGTCACGGTGGGTGGTGGGTTGAGGGTCAAGTTTTCAATGACGCACGACTCGGTTAACTGGTTTGGATTCGGTTTAACCATGAAACAAAATGTTTTCGTTTATTTCAGTAATTTGGTTCAGTTTTGTTTGAAAAGAGACACTATTGACACTTTTAAGAATCTCCGTATATATTTTGGAAAGGTTCCAAACGATATGTAATAATTTCGTTTTAGGTTAAGGTGTTATGGGTCTGCTATTTCACTTTTAAGTGGAATTACGATTCCCTATGTTTTTCTATATAGTTTTTTGTGAAAACACGTTAATGAGCCGCAGAAAATAAAACTGTTTTTCGGTTCGGATTGGTTTGGCTTAACAGCATCAAAATGTAATCTTTACGTTTATTATCGCAAGATTATACCTGATAATTTAAGGAAAACTGTGTTTAAACAAAGTGAATTATGATGTACGAATTGGAGGAATGAGATAGTGGGAGTGACCCTAGAAAACTCACAAACATGAGTTTGTAAGTCTCAAGCTTACTTGCTTTCGAATGAACTAGGTGCCCCTCCTATCATATAGTTTAGTAGACGGGGTTTCAGTTTCAGTAGGAGACACATGTATGTTCTGCAGACACTTTTCCCCTTCCACCCCCTAACTGTCAAAACTTACAAATCCACCACTAGCCATAGCACTTTAACACAGAAGGATAACCCAAAGTGAGATTGAATATGCTTTTATGACATTTAAAAATCATAAAAACTTACATCTAAAAACCTACATCTAAAATTACACTACACTACACTACTTATAATTACACTTTTACTCTATCCCATAATGACCCCAAGCTAATGTATTTATACCATCTTGCTTAATATATCTTTTATCATCTGAAGAATCTAATGCTAGCTTATAACTTCTAATGAGGTTTATGTCTTTATACGTTTTAACATTTTTAAATAAGCTTTCTTTATAATCATCAAACTGCAACTCCTTTGATATTACGGCTTTAGTTACTCCTTTAGCCTTTTTCTATTCTTTATTTTCAACTCTATAAGCATACATCTTTGATCTCAATCCAATAAACTCTGTCATTATCTTACATTTATTCTCATCTTTCATCTTACCTATTACTTTTTTGTTTATTAGTGGTAGTCCATATATATTATTTTCCTTGTACTCACTCGTGTCAAACTGGACAACTATTTCTGCTATATGTTTGTAAAAGTCTTCAGTCTCAATCTCATATATAAAGCTATCGGTATCCATATAACATAAATCTATATTGTTTCCATATTTCGGCTTCATCGTGTTATAATGAAAATCATACATTAACAGTTTTGATAGTTCTAATACACTCATACCAACATATATTGGCTTATTAAATGTCAATCGCTCTTTTTTATATGTATAGCACATTAATTCTCTGTAAATATTGTTCTGTAATCAAAATTAGGTTTTGTAATTAATTTTTCTACTCTTTCAGGATGACATTCTAATTGTATGGGTTGTCTCTTTCGAATATTTTCTATTGTTTTTCCGAATACCAAGTTATTCATGAGCTTATAAAAATCTTCTTCAAACTTGTTTTTAGCTTGCGTTCTCATATTTGTATTTAAATCAATGTATTTCTTTAACCAGTCTGATTGTTTGAATTCTAATATTCTATGCACTTTCTTTAATCTCATTCCAAGTGACATATATAGTTTTAAGTTCCTATAGTGAATTACATATCTTTCCTTCTTATAAAGTGTGGTTAGTAGTTTTGATTGTTTAGATTCTGGTGGACACATGTTTTCTGGAGCTAATGGTAAATCAGAATGTTTGTTGTGTAAATACTTTGGATATTCTAAATCTACTTCTAATATGTAACCAGTTTCTGAGCCATCCGGAATGTTCATTATATCTATGTAATTTTTAACCCACTTAAAATCTTTATAAGGCATGTATTGACTCATCGCCCATCCATATAAGTTGTTTGCGTCTAGATATGCTAGGCATGTTGAACACTCATCTTTATTATAATCTTGCATATATTTGTTGTTAGCATTTACATATTTTTTACTACATTGTGAGATTCCTCTTCGTATACCGTTTTCTAACATTAGTATTTTATCATAATCAGTTAACATTTCTAAGTTAATTTTAGTCATCTTTAGCATTGCATCCCACGATAGGCCTGGTGCTGTATAATACCAAGCAGGATCTAATCCATATGCCTTTAAACACACATCTCTAAAGTTTTCAAATATATCTGTTAATTGGAGGACATCTGTTTTGTTATAATGTTCAGTTACGTCCCTCACTAACTTCAGATCGAATTCTTTACAAACTCGTACATGAAGATTATGACGTTCAGGACTCATTTTTTCTCCTGTTAATCTGTTTGTAAATTTGTCTATAGATAATGGAATAGATTCTTCTAATTTTTCAAATGAATCAACATAAGCAAATGGATAATCACCTTTAGTATTAATTAGATCAAGCTTATCAATCGGGAAAAACTTTAATGTTTCTCGAAATTGTTCTGGCTTTAAATTACTAGTTAACTCTGCTAAACTCTTTGGCATAAATCTAAATGAATCAACAAATCTTAAATTTATTCCATCTTTTTTTGGTCCTGCTTTTACATATTTTTCATATGTTATGTACCTTTCTTCATTGTTTGCAATCAGTTTAATTTTCTGTGTATCATAAGCTAACTCCTTAATAAACAAATGCATATCATAGCCAGTTAAGTTGTGAAGAAATACAGGAACAAAGTTAGAATTTTTATAGTTTAAATTGCAATAACTGTGAGCTGCACCTCTAAACTTTCCAGTTAAATGATCATGATCTCTTACTTTTGCTTTATTTTTATTTATCTTATACAAACATTTTTTTAAGTCATGCTTCCATTTCTTTATTTTTTCACTCATATCATCTTTATCCTTGTAGAACTGTATTTTCCCCTTTAATATATTTATTTTTTTCTCAACAGCTGGTGGTAAGTCATTCAAGTTTTTCTCACATATATGACAAGTATCCGAACTGTTATAAGCTTCTATTTCCTCCTCACTAAGCAGGGTCATATCAACTACCCTGTTATATATTTCCATAATTTCTATTGCTTCTTTTTGCAACATTTCAATAAATACTTTCGCAGCATCTGGACCTATATAACTAACAGGGGCTTTATAGTCCCCATTTGAATATTTGACATAGTAACAAAAACTCATTGGTTCATGCTTTTGATATTTTACTGTTTTACTACAATTATGTTCTATTTTTAACTTACATAAGATGCATTCAAAGTCGGCAATTATCACAAATGGAACTCTTAATGATCGATTATACTTTTGAAACTTTATTTGATTGTCATATGGTTTAGGAAGTTCTATTCTAAAAGCCTCATGCTCTTTACAATATAGCTCATGGTTTTGCAACTGCTTCTCATTTCGAAAGTGTCTTGCTAAACGTCTATCACAAAAGTATAACTTCTCAGTATGTTTTGTCACTTGACTTCTTATTAATCGTGATAAGTCTTTTATCCAACAGAAATGACTGTTTTTTTCATTTTTTACATATAATAAATTGATATGAGTTTCCTGCTTATTTTTTGTGATTTTAAGTGGATATACATTATAGTTCTTGTCATAGCCGTAAACATTAATGGAGATATTACTTCTTCTTTCAAATTTTGGAATATCTTTTAATTGTACAGGAAATTCAATGTTGTCACAATACTTCTTTTGCAACTCATTAACAAGCTGTTTATAATGTGAAGGTCTTTGATACTGAGAACATCTGTCTATAGGTTTTAAATAGCTTGCAATAGAAAACAAGAAACATTTGTTGTCTTTATTTTTTTATTAATCACTGCTTTCTTATCTTTAATTGGTTTAGGAAGTTCAATACAGGAAGAAGCTCTTAATGGAACATACTTGTTTAATCTGATTTGTAAGTATTTAATTTGACGCTATGTCCATCCTGATCCTCTACCTTCAAACTCTTCCATTTCTCTACGAAGTTTTTGTTTTGCATGATGTATATATTCATTTAGGTCAGTTGATTCTAATATTCTCTCGTTTGATGTTTTGAAATTGCGCTCTTGTATTTCTTTATCTTTAATATAGTCACTAATGAAAACGAGATTTACTTTAACAGGATGAAATTTTAGTTCCTCTTTGATTTTATTAATAGCAACTCTTCCACTTGTATCTAAAAATTTTATTGGGTCTTTATATCCGCCTGTGTTTTCAACTTTAATAGTTTGTAAACGCTTCTTCAGTGCTCTTTCTTCTAATTCTACTTTTATAGGTATACGTGCTGGTTTCGGTTCTTCAATTACTTCTTGTTTAAATGGGAATATATTTCTAATTTGTCTTCTGCTTTGTTCATCATCATATTGTTTAAGAAGGGCTATCAGTTCTGCTTTTCTTAATCGGGAATATCTTCTGATTCCCCTCACTTTACATTGTCTTCTTAACTCTATTACAGTAAATCTATTATAATTACTCATCTTATTTATTATATAGAAATTCTTACTATAACTCAATTTTTATCTTCACCGGGTTATTTCTGTTCATTTTTGTACTATTTTTAATTCCATATATCCTAATACAACGCTTAACATTGTACACTCCTGCCATTGTCTACATGTTACGCGTTGTATTAGAACACGGCTTTGATGAGAATATCCCATCAAAGTCACAAATACACATATTAAAATTAAATCATTTTTGTAAACTTACTCATCATCATCATCATAATCATCACTACCATATTTATATTCATCATCACTACTCAAATCAGATGTTTTTTGTTGCATTATTAATAATTCTTTTTCCTTCAACAGTATTTGCTTCTCTAGTAGTGCTGCTAAGAGTTTAAGATCATGATGAATTAGTTTAAGTCTATTATGTGATAAATCAAATTCTTTCTCCATATTTATTATATAGAAACCAACAAAAACGAGATAAATTTAAAAAATCTAAGAATAAAAACAAACATGACTAGTGCTAAGGAAATATTATCTTACAAACCTATATTTGATTGTGTATGTAAATATTTAGATATTGGTGGTTATAATGATGAAGACAAAATAAATTTTAGCGTGTCCATAGGTATGTTAAATCATTTGTTCAAGAAAGCCACTAAAGAAAACAACTCATTTCTTATACAAAACATTCTCTATGCGAACGTTATGAATTTGTCTGATGAAATATTAGATTCACTGACTGATGAACAATGGTTATCTATAGGTTATGATGATAATGAGGGGGAATATAACTATGATCACATTACAGAAGACTTCATACGTAAATATCTGCAGAAAGTTAATTTGAGTGAAATATGTTTATGGAAAAAGTTATCGGAAGAGTTTATAAGAGAATTAGCTGATAAAGTTGATTGGGAGATTATTTCAGGAAGCCAAGACTTATCAGAAGACTTTATAAGAGAATTTGCAGATAGAGTTGATTGGAAAGAAGTATCGTATAATCAAAACCTATCTGAAGAATTTATTAATGAGTTTATAGACAAAGGTGATTTTGATGCTATATCTTATAGAAATGAAATGAAATCTTTGAGTTTTACGTCCCACGGTTATGCCTATATCTTATAGAAACAAACTCTCTGAAGCCTTTATACGAGAACATGCAGATAAGGTTTCTTGGTGGTACTTATCTGGAACTCATCCATTATCAGAAAACCTTATAAGAGATTACGCTGACAAAGTAGATTGGGAAATGATTTCAATGTCTCAAAATTTAACAGAAGAATTTATTGCAGAGTTCGAAGACAGAGTTAATTGGGATAACATTTCAATTTATCAAGACCTATCTGTAGAGTTTATATATATGTTTAGACATTTTGTGGATTGGAGAGCTATAATAAGAAAATATCATAATAATCCTGATTTAGGTGGTATATTGAATTTAGCATTCGATGTTACAACAGATGGTTTGTTTAATGTTTAACTAATTGCCTTTTATGGCTTATTATACCATAAAAGTTGTAATAAGAATGAGTAGAGACCGGACTCGTTGATGAATATTGTATGAGGTTGTATGTTTGAAAGGAGTCCAGTGCTGGTGGACCCCAGTTGTAACTTTAATTATCTAATATTAACCTTAATTATCAGATAATAGCCGATCATATAAACAATCAATTTCTTTAACCAATTCTTTTTTCTGATAGTGATGTCCAAAACTCATTACCCTTACCTCTACGAATATCTAGTTCTTGCTGCATTAGATTGAATAGCTTAATACTGTTAGGATCTCTAAACTTTTCACATATTATTACATGATTCTGATATTTTAATTCTGCTTCTTTAAGAGGCTTATATAGACTTTTCTTTTGGCACCTGATAGCATAATAAGGGAAAGGATCATTAGGTTGGTTCTTCTTATATATGATTAAGCAATTATCTTTTGAAACATCATCTGTATATGGTGCTGCGATTGTTCTAAGACGGTTTATTTCCTTTTCTTGTTTCTCCTTGTTTATACGTAATTCATTCATTTGTTGTTCTATGTCTTGTACCTTCATTTGTAGTTGTTCTTTATCGTCAAGGTATTGTTCGGCATCTTGTGTGAAGTAGTTTTCAATAATATCATAACACTTATCATAAAACTCTTTAGACAACCAGCGAGCTATAGCAATAAATATTTTTTATAAACGTATGTTCCTGAGACAATTGATGTTGTTTCTTTATCTCCTCCTTTTACTAGGTATGTAGAGCAACTCCTACGATTATAGGAGCTGGTTTTTTTTGTTATAATATTCTATTAGTTCTTGAGATTCTTTATTTTTCAGCCAATTATCAAATCTTTTCCCACCATCTTGACATAGTTTAGTAGCATTGAAATATCCTGTACTCTTATCTATAATCAATTTGAAATCACCAAAAATACCATACCAATAGTTATCTTTAATCCGTTCATAACAAATATCGTTTAAACTAAGAGAACTATCCATAGTACCTATATTTATTATATAGAAGATCTTTATTTTTAACGTTATTTCGTTACCAGCTAGTTTTTACTGTGTAAGATGAGTTTCTGAAGTTCCTAGAATCCTAGGAACTTCGAATTTTGTTGTAGTAATCTAGTAACTTTTTGATCCGGTGCAATGACTTTATATAAGAAATTAACTCTTTAGATTCTTTATCTTCTAACCATTTATAAAATTTCTTCCCTCGCTGTTTCTTTATCTCCTCCTGATGTGTAGAAGAGCAGGTGCGTATTTCTTCTCTAGTGCTTTTTTGTTGTGTTGCTACTTTTTTTGATAATTTCTACAGGCGGTTTACCGACTCTGGAAATATATGTTATGAGAGTAACGTTTCGTTACCCCTATCTGATTTAAACTATCCTTTTATGGTTATTATTCCATAAAAGACAACATTTATATTTACACTACAACATTACTTTTATCTATCCAACTATTATGTGAATCATCAAAACCTAGCCATTTAACATATACTTTATCACCTTTCTTTCTTATCACCTTTTCT
The DNA here is from genome assembly GCF_964235325.1 of Thermobia domestica. Lineage (NCBI taxonomy): Eukaryota > Metazoa > Arthropoda > Insecta > Zygentoma > Lepismatidae > Thermobia > Thermobia domestica. The sequence continues at coordinate 138,166,529 of NC_137457.1, forward strand.
ACCAAGTATTCATCCTTATGTTTCGTCTTTAATAGTTCTGGTTCGTAAAATCTACCTTGTACATCCTTTTCTTCTAAATCTTGAATTCTATATGTAGGTGGATTAGATGGAATAAATTCACTAATAACAAATACTTCTGTTGACCAATTAGGTGTATATCCTTTCTCAAATAGCCTTTTCGACTTACTTATACGAACATAATCACATAACTTGTATTTGGGTTTAACACGTTTATATTCTTTCTTATACACTTTCTCCAATATTGTTCACTCATTCCTCTTGTAAACTTCTATAAGCTTTAAACCAATTGTTCTATGTACTCAATTATTATACTCACTAGCCAATGTTGGTAATATCTCTATACATTTATAATTTCTTTTTGTTGTGAACCTTTTCCACATGTTCTGTTTAAGTGTTCTATTAAATCTCTCAACAACAGAAGCTTTCTTACCACTATAGGTTGAGAAGTGATTAATCTTATTTTCATCCATTAACTTCTTAAATTCTTTATTGTAAAACTCTTTACCTTGATCAGTTTGTAAGTTACTAGGTTTTCTTATTCTTAATATGAATTCGAATGCTTCTGTAACATTCTTACCACTCTTATCTTTAACAGGAACAGCAAACGCATATCTCGAGAACACATCTATAATCGTTAGCAGATACTTATAACCTTTATTTAATTTGGAAACACCTTTTAATACTCCACTATCCATTTCAACAAGGTCAGCTTGCCAAAGATCATCGATACTTTTATAACTACACTTAATCTGTCAAAGTTTTTTCTAGATGGTTTGTGAATTTCTTCTATAATGTCTTCCCTAACACCTTTACCTTCTTCTAGTCAATCGGGCTTTTTAACAAATTGATACTTAGTAACACCACATACAGAACAAATACCTTTCTTTAGATATCTTCCATTCTTTGTTTGTTCAATTCTAATGGTATCTTTCTCCGTATCTGTCAATTTCTTACACTTAACACAATACATCATCATTATGTATTGTATAGAAAATAAAAAAAAATTAAAATTTATCAATACCTAATACTAAACTCTTTAGCTTTGGGCTTCTTTGATGATAACAATAAGGAATACAGACCAGACTCGTTGATGAAAATTTTACGTGGCTGAAGTGGTATTTTTTTGATACCACTTAAAGCCGAATACTGTTGTTCTGGATTAACGCGGGGCATTGATTCAATGCCCCTAACTTCTGAAAAATTTTTCTTATCTTCTTCGTCTACATGATCCGACGAACTATCAATGTTTGTGTAAAGTTGTTACTAAACCTACCGGGGGCTACGCTGTAGCCCCCTTGGCTTTCGTATTCGTTTTGATATCCAAGAATGTTCTCAACGTCCTTACTTATGAACCATATTGCTCCGCTATCATCGATCACAAGAAGCTCTTGGTCCTTCCATATTTATTATATAGCAAACGTCTTTAGGAAAGCTCTCTTTCTATGTAAAATATAACAAACAAAAATTGACCTTCTTCCATAACTGAATTTTTATTTGGTTTAATCGTTATTATATGATTCTTCTTAAAACCAAAAGGTATATTTTCGATCAAAGTATCACCTAAATATATGTCTAAAAAGTATTTGTCCAAACTTAATTCCATGTGCATTATTTTTCCATTATAGAGAAATGTGTAACGATTAGAAAGATTGAATATTTTAAAGATTGGCTCCTTAACATTTTTAATTCTCAATCGGCATAATAAAGGTATAGTTTCGTTCTGCATAATCAATTTAGTAGTATCCATCCTAATCTTTTCAATATCTTCTTTCTTTATGTATGTGTCTTGTAACGTTTCTAATGCATCTTCAAATCGTTTTCTATAGTTCTCTAATTGGGCTTCTATTGACCTAAGTTGACTTACGCTAACAACATTTAAATTCTACAACAATTTTAATTTTTCTTCACTAATATCAACATTATCTTTTCAATCTTTAACATTACCAAATATATCCATACTTATTTATTATACAGAAAATGTCCATCCTAGTTTTTCAAAACATCTCTTTAACATCTCTATTTGTTTAGATGAGTGTTTAAAATCAATATCAACATGAGCATCGTGGTTTTCCAACAGATGGTACAATACACATTTTAAGTTAATAAACAATACTCTTTTTGGATACAGTTCTTTAAAGGTTTCGTATAAGTTTTCGAACTCACTTATAAGTGTTTCCTCCATATGTCGTAAGTTTAATTTTTTTTGATCGGTTAGGTGATAGTGTATTAAATAGACATCATCATAATATTTTGTGTATTTGTTTTTCTTTAGTACTTCTAAAACATCTTTTGTTGATATTAAATCTTTTGATATATCTCTAAATTATCATTTAACAATTTGAGCACATCTTCGGAAATAATTCTATCCTGTAAAGCTTGCAAACGAGATAATTGTAACTTAAATCTTTTTATAGTATCATACCACTTTTTTCTTACACAACCAGCTTTCATTTCTTCATTAGTACTGTAAACCCAACCACTCTCTACAGAACAATCGTCACAAATGTATCTACTCATACCTTTTGTTAATGACTTACTACCACAATAACTGCATTGTAATGGTCTAGAGCTATAATTTGACAACAACTCCTTTAAGGTAATTATTGGACGTAACTTTTCCAACTCTTCTTCCGTGCACAAAAATTTAGATATTAACATTTTACATCAATCAATAACATTATATACGTTGTCTTTATCTTTTAAGTCTATCTCGCTAACATCCTGAAAATACTGATAAAAATTATATCTATCTAGTGCATCTAGTTCATCCTCATGCTTCTCAAAATAATCTAAAATCTATTGTGTATAGCTTCCATATTTATCTTAAAACAAAACTTTTATGGATAATACCATAAAAGCACTTAAACCTAATCATTTTTAATCATATACATAACATCACTAAAAGAATACCCTTGATTTAGAAGATTTAAAACCTTAACACAAAGATGACCACATATAACTGAATTAAAGTCTTGTATTCGTTCGTCATTGTAAAATAAGTTTTCGGTACCAAGATATTGTACCAGCTGTTTAGGAGGAACACCACCATAAGAATCGAACACGTACTTTATGTTGTTATCTTTCCAATAGCATATCCAATGAGTACCAATATTTTCTGATTTATCAAGGTTAACTACACCACACTCATTTATATAGGGTTTTTGTGGAAGTTCATCACTCTTAAATACACCTCTAAATCGTTTTATCTTTAATTCTTTAGCCAACCATTCTATATCGAATTTGGTCAATGGTTTTAGTTTTTTGACTTCTTTGGTTTACCTGCTCCAGCTTTTCTTCCATAGCCATATTGTGCCTTTTTTGTTCTTCAAGTTCTTGTTTATTCTTCTTAGCACCCAGTACAGTTTTAGTAATCGCTGCTGCACCACCTGCTAATGAGCCAACTGCTCCTAAAGCTGCTAAAAGGGCCGGAATTGTAAAAATAAAACCACCCATATGCTCTTTCTTAATCTTTTTCATTTGTGCAGTAGTTAAAGTTAAATCCATTCCTTTACCTTCTTTAATTTTCTTAGATTTATCGCTAAGTTGTTTCTTTTTTAATACATGATCAATCTTCAAATCCTTTAGTTCGTTATAAGGAACACTAAACATACAACCTTTAATAGAACGCATCTTCCTATTTATTTAAGAGAAAATCTTAGTTTGTAAAAATACAGTTGTTGTTGCTCCACCAAAATCAATTAAGGAATCATTCTCATATGTTATCCTTATCTCAAAATTATCAACCTTGTCTTTGGATATAGGGAAAAATAATGGATAAGTAGGCACATAAATAATACTATGTTTAAACTCGGCATCTGTTTTAAATGATGCCATAATTCCTGTTTCTCTATGTGTGTATTCTGTATCTTTAACAAAGATACCATCTGCTATATTACAGTGAACATTTATAGTATCAAACGGATGAAACTTTGGTAACTTACTTCCAATATGTGTTTTGTTTTTTTCTAAAACTTCAAGAACATTAAACCCAAGGACAGTACCTATACCTCTAATTGTAACATCAATACTATCAGTTTCTATTTTAACTCTATTTGTTATATGATCCTCTTTAAACGTTATGTTTATGGAGCGACATTTTAAATAATCATTAAGACGGTTTAAGCTGTATTGTCCATTTGGTATATGAACAAATTCATCTCCATACTTAAACCACGCATTATGTGTAACGTTTGGTGTCAGATATGTACTGTAAAACCCAACTAGTCCTATACTTAAATTGCTGTTACTGTTGTCTAATTCATAATGGAGTTTCTTCTTTAAAACAGAAGTATCACTCGTTAACTTAAATACTTTAGCCATTTATTATATAATAAATGAATGAGTTTGATTTACCTAGAGATTTTCCAAGAGAGAAAGTAATCAAGTTATTAGAAGATGTCATTCAAAAGTTAGAATACAGTTTAAAGAAGAAAAAGAGAAAACTACGAATTGTTAGATATGCATACTACACTTTGATCACGTTGTCGGTTATACTTTCTGCAACGACTGGATTTATTAATATTTTTGTACCTGTAACAATTTACTCGATATTAACAACATTTCTTGCAACTGGAAGTGCTATAATAACAGGTTTGTCTTCTAAGTTAAACATAAGCAAAAGAAAAGACGAATATAAAATCATTGTCACTTGTATTAACTCATTTAAAGAACAGTTAGAGATGATAATAACATTAAATGGCGAAATGGATAACGAATATATAAAAGATACGTTGCTTAAGATCAGAGAACCACTTAAAGATATAACTAACTAACTAACGCCATGGCCTATGGAACCCGGAGGTTCAATGCCGCGTTCACAAAAGCTCTCCACCGACTTCTGTTGTCCGAGGCTTTTGTGAATATTTCTGAACAAGTGCTTTTTTTACAGAATGAGGTTGTTAGCCCCAACCAACCCCCAAGCTGGAGGACCACTCCTAGTCGGCTGTCCGCGACTGCTTATTCCGTATATTCGCAGCTAACCTCTATATCTAGAGGCCTTCTCCTCGATCCGCAACCTGAGGACGCGCCATGTCGTGGTGACAGGAACCCACGTTACACGGAACTAACTCTATGGCCTATGGAACACGGAGAGCAACTTAAAGATATAAGATCATAAAAGAGACAATTTTCTCTATAATAAATGAGTAAGAAAACTATTAATTGGGATGGAAAAGAGATGATAAAAGAAACAACAGCTAAGAAAAGAAATGGAGAACTTATACCTGATGACATTCGTTGTCTTATAGTGGGTCCGTCTGGGTGTGGTAAAACTTTTTTGTTGTTTAACTTCTTATTACTGCCAGGTTGGTTAAACTATAATTACTTCTACATATATTCTAAAAGCATGAATCAGCCAAAGTATGAGCAATTAAAAGATCGATTTGAAAAGGCAGAACTAAAGTTTAAGAAGCAAATAGCAACGTTCTTAAGCGGCAATGATTCTATTGTACCTACTGATGAATGTGAAAAATACTCTATAGTTGTGTTTGACTATTACATTTTGGAGAATCAAGATACTGTTAGAAATTACTTTACAAGAGGTAGGCATAGACATTTAGACTGTTTCTATCTTGCACAAACATATTCAAAAGTACCTAAACAGCTTATAAGAGATAACGTTAACTTCCTATGCATATTCGCACAAGATGATACTAATCTTAAACATGTGTATAATGAGTTTGTTGGTGGAGATATGTCTTATGATAAATTTAAAGAGATATGTTCAAAATGTTCTCAAGAAGATTGTGGTTTTATAGTAATTGATATGACAAGGAAGTTAAACAATGGTAACTATAGGAACAAGATAAAACACTTTATAAACGTTTGATGTTTTTTACGTTTATTGACGTTTTTGACGTTTTTATCACGTTTATTGATGTTCTTTGACGTTTATTGGCGTTTGTTCGTTTTCTATATAATAAATGGATGAGAAAGATATTAATAAGAATATCAAGTTAAAGGAGTTTTTGATAAAGGGCTAGAAATCTTGGAAGAAAGAAATAGCAGGTATATATGATAAATTTAAAACACAAGAGCAACCTGTAATTGATGCTATTCAAAACTTGGGAAGTGAGATCAAAGAAGTAGCAGAACAAAATAAAAATCTAATAACTGAACTTGTTCCAGTTGTACATAAGACGGCTTCAATAGATCCTAGTCTACTAGAAACACCTAAAAAGATAACTTATAATAGTTCTCCAAGTAGTATTTATACGCCTATAACGGAAGAAATAAAACAAATGAGAAAACAAATTAAAGACAAAGTGGAAGGAGTATAACCTTTAACATCAGCACAGTCATTTGGTAAGATTGCAACGAAATATTATAGTAAAAGAAATGATAGTGTATTTGGAATAAGAGCTGCAGAAAAAGATGGAAAAATAATAAACAAGATAGGAAATTTGGAAGTTAAAGTGAATGGTGATGATTTGATAATTAATGCTAAACTTATAAAGGAACAGAAGGTCTATGGGAATTGTTAACGACGAATTCTAATAAAACCATTGAAGATTATGATGATGATGATTTTGAACAGTACAAGGAAATAATAATAGAATCATATGCTGTCTTCCAAAAATATAATCGAGATAAAAAAGTAGCATCTAATAGAGGTTCTAAGTACATTAATATTATCAAGCCTATTTGGGATAATTATATTAAACCATATTTACCTCCAACTCCTAAAAAAGAACACGACACCTAAAAGGACTGGTGAAGGAATTAAACAATATACAGAGATACCTAAAGAATATATATGGATGGATCATGTGAGATAGTTAATTGATCTGTTAATAGTTATAGATGGAGAAGAAAGGGCCGGTAATAATAACTTTTATAATAAGAAAGTAGGTATAGTGAGTATGATTAATAATAAGCTTTCACAATTTATTCCTAATGATCCAAAAGGTATAGGTTATTTGATTAAGATCTTAAATACGTTACCACCACGATTCTGGAATGATGAGAAGCTTGGAAAAGGACTAATGAATAAGATTTCAAACATAAAGGGAATGCCGGAGTTACATATACCAGGCTTCAGATTTTGCGGGCCTTTTACGAAGCTTCAAGAAGGGTTAGAGAGAGGAGATGAAGGTATTAACCCATTAGATGAGGCTGGTAAAGAACATGATATATATACTACAGAGACAGTAAAGATACAGTGTCAAAATATATTGCAGATAAGGAACTAGAAACTAAAGCATGGAAAAGAGCATTTAGTAGTGACGCATCAATTGGTGAACGATTAGCTGCTTTTGGGGTTGGTACTGCTATGAATGCTAAGGTTAAGTTAGGATGGGAATTAAAAGTTTTTAATTGTTATTATGTATGCTTCTTTTATGGGTGTATCCCATAAAAGCGTTGTTTCAAGATTTTCTTTATAATAAATGGATAGTGTTGAGAGTTACGAGTTAGTTTTAAAGCTAATAATTTGAATGAAGCTAACAAAGACATTGAGTTTGATTTCGATGTGGGGGATGGCTTCCTTCATCCACTCAAAGCAGATTGTCATATGACTTTTGAAGATGTTGGTGCATCAATTGGAAGAACATTTGGTGCAAATGATACTATAAAAGTTGTAAAAAGATAACTTCTTTCCATTCTTCTTTTCTCAAATTGAGGTTAGAAAACATGGAGTTCTTATAGATAAGATTGAACTACCTGGTATAACATCTACAGCTATTGGAACATTAAAGATTTCCAAACCAGAAATTGAATATCTAAAACAAGCTAATTTTGAAACAGATAATAAACTTGGTCTAAGAAAGGACTTGAGTGTTTTGTACCCATTAAGATTAATTCCAGGCTTTTTAAGTGATTATAAAGATGTTATGTGGAAAGGTGGATTGAGAATAACATTTACAAAAGCTAACAACAATAACGATGTCTTGTACAAATGGGCTGGTTCGGGAGCAGGTGCAGCAGCTCCTCATGATGGAAAAATTACAATAAAGTATGGAGATAAGAATGCCTATTGTTGAATACGAATCTAATTATGAAAACAAGTTACAGTTGAATATTCTTAAAAAAATCTTAAATCATGTTTTCATTCCATACTTATCAATGCGTTCAAAAGACTGTTTTCAGGTTCTTTCTTGGAGTTTGATGTTACTATTCAATTTAATTCTAGACAATTTGATATGCCTGATTTCGTAGTTGTAATGTTCCAAACTGATAGAAGCGGTATACAAACAGCAGATGCAAGTAAGTTTGATCATTGTAAAGTAAAGAATATCTATCTTAAGAATGGGAGGAATGAGGATATTTCCAAAAGAATCAAGAAACTTAGATATTGCTAACAAGGATTATTTTAAGATGTACGAAGATTATACTGCATTTAAGAGAATAACATGTGGCAATAACGAAATGTACTATGATCCTAAAGAGTTTATGGATAACAGGCCAATGTATGTGATTAATAGTAGTAAGAAGAAAAATGTATCGGTTAATGAGAGAAAAAACATAAAGATTGTAGTAGACTTTGCAGAAGCTGTGGCTGCTGATACTATATGTTATGCGATTTTAATTGGGCGAAAGAACTTTACATATGATCCTAAGAATGAGAAAGTAGTAGAAGAGTTAAATGCATGTTTGTATTGTTTTATTGAAGTTTTTTTATAAAACGAAATTAATAAAAAATGATTAACTCCCGACAAGCTCTAGAGACTAACCTCAATAACCGACTCCAAAGTCTCTAAACGACTCCAAAGGCTATCCGTGCGACGTATGTCTGTTTCCGGGAGGCTATTAGAAACTGATTTTTAAAAAGTTTAATATAATAAATACGATGGCGAGTCATATTGAACTTTTAAATAAACCTGGAAGTCTTGAACAAAAACAGGTTATTGGATTAAGAGAATTAGAATTAAATACAGAATATAAGATTGTGAAAATGGAAAAGATTGAAACTAAGTATGGAAAGAGCATTTTAGTTAAGTGTGAGGAGTTTAAGGTTTTTCTTCCACCTAGATTTACAAAACACTTAACAGATAAAATGATTGATGAGATCGTTAAAGATGGAATAAAAATCAAATACACTCGTTTAAAAGATAATTATCCAACTGTTGAGTTCTGTATGTAAATTTCAAATGAGGATCGGTTTTTTAAATCCAAAAATAATAAAAGTGATCAAAAATATGTCGTCAGAAGTAAAAAATGGAGTGGATAGAATGGATCCTCAAAAGAAATTTATACTTAAGAAATAATTTCAATGTAATTGTAAAAATAGTGCAAACCGAAGTTAAAGTAGTTTCTGATATTAACGACTGTCTATTCATCTTGAATTATAAGTGGACAGAGTTTAAGAAGTCATTGTTTCCTATAAAGAACGAGGTTAGCAGAAGATTCCATTATCAATATCCGAACTTGTAATTTTAAGTATGTTTTAAGTGTATAAGTGTTTTATAGTATCAAGACTATAAAAAACTAAGACCTTTGGATATACAGAACATAATGTCATTTAAATTTTAAAGATACATGTATAAATAAGGGATTTATTTGAGTTTTTATAAGTATATCCTTAGAGTTATGCAATTTATAAGACACTCAATAGATAGGAAATTTATTTCTCTATTGATTGCCGTTTGAATTTTGAAAATCGGTTAATAATTGATGAAGTTACAGCAAATTCGAAATTTCGGGAATTTTTTACTGGTTTATTTTTGAGTTTTCGGGGAAATGTTATTGTTTAAAAAAGTCTTCGAATTTTCTGATGATTACGCTAGTATTTTTTTTTTCAAAAGTAACAATAATTAGTGAAATTATTAAAAAGTAGAATTGCACCCTTGAAAGTAGGCAACCAGTTGTACATGAAAAAATAGTACTTTTAAGTCTCTATCGATTGTCGTTTGAATTTTGAAAATCGGTTAATATTCGGTGAATTTACAGCAAATTTAAAAAAAATCAAAATTTTCGGGAATTTTTTGACACTTTATTTTTGAGTTTTCGGAAAAATGTTATTCTTTAAAAAAGTCTTAGAATTTTGTTGAGATTATGAAAGTATTTTTTATTTTCCAAATATCTTAATTTTTATTTTTTGCAGTGTATACCAATTCATTTTTTTTTCAGAAATTTACCAACTTTTTTATTTGATGAGTTAGCACATTATAACTATGGAGGGGTAAAACTACCCTATTAAAATATTTTGGGTAAACACTATAATATTTGGTAAGTGAGTTGGCAAAACTGACATTTTTTCTTTTTTTAAAACATTGATGTTTTAGCTATATTTGCTAGCTAGGTAGGCATTTTAAGAAGTTACTCACTTACTCAGTAGATAGTGCTGCATATCGTGTAGTTTATCACTTTGCTAATAGATGGCGTTACTTGTAGAAGTATTTGTTCATATATAAGGACCGATTTTCTCTCCTATATACAACGTTAACCCGTAGCTCAGTGGGTTAGCGCGCAGTTCCATAAAGCTTGTGATTTGACACTGAGAATGTAGGTTCAAATCCCTGCCTAGGACTTGCGAATTTATATCTACCGCCGGGGTCTAAATTTGTAATTTCTCAAGGAACTGTAGTGAACTGAGCTATACGGCTGTCTTTCATCACAGATGGCTACACTGTCCTCACCTCTGACTCATGTGTGGGATATGGCTGTACATCTCTGTTACTTGGGACAGCAAAAAGGGAAGGGAGGGGAACTTGGCGCCAGGGATGGGACGGGATGGATACAATAAGATTGTGAGCTGTGTGGGTGAATGTTGTGACTCGTATTCAGATAGGTACCTATACTGAGGCTTTGTGGAAAGCCACAAGTTCGCTTACAGACCTCAAAGGAAGGAAGTAAAGAAAGAAGAAAGGCACATAGAAATTGAACAAAAAATCCTAGGATCTATCTGGGGGGAAACAGAAACAACAACATCAGCGCTGACCTCTCAGATGGATCCTAGGATTTCTGCGACGGCAGTTTTGCTGAAATAAACTCTGATTTTTTAAACATATTTATTTAACCTATTTCTTATGATCTCGTGTTGTGGTGTTCCAATGTTAGTACTGGAATCGTTCAAAATGAATCAGTGACAGATCACCTGTTCCTGAGTTGTATGTATTCCTTCTCATTGAGTTTTTAACGCTAATTATTAACGGAATTTCATGATTCAAATGTCAAATGAAAGCTTATAAACTGGAGATTAGGATGCAATAAATATATTTTGTGTAGGATTCCATTCTAATATTTTAGATGTAAGTTTTTATGATTTTAAATGTCATAAAAGCCTATTCAACCTCACTTTGCGCTATCCTTCTGTGTTAAAGTGTAATGGTTAGTGGTGGGTTCATAATTTTTTGGTAGTTAGGGGGTGGAGGGAAAAGTGTCTGCAGAACATACATGTGTCTCCTACTAGTTTCGATTCCCGGTGTGAAAACCTTTGAAATATTACATGTCCTTAATATATCTGTGTTCAAGTCCCTGTCTTTCAAGTTTACTGGAAAAAGCTGTAAAGGGACAATAACCGATACAGAAAAGCCACGGAGATACTTTCAGTGAATCAAAAAAGAATAGTCTGAGAACCCAGGTAAAGATGTCGAATTACTCTTAAAACCACTTTCTCCTACACGTTCTTGCGTGTTCGTAAGTATTTTTATCTTAAATTTGAATTGTCTGGACTATAGTATTTTATCATGACCGGAATCAGTGCTTCATCGTTAATAAAATATTCGAATCAAAAACGTGTGCAATTTTCTACTTAAACGCGTGTTTCTTGACACATAACACAACAGTCTTAGGGTTTGAGCATTCATTTCGTAACTTAGGGGACCACGGATCGATTCCTTGTGAGGAAATTAAGATTTTTTTATCATATACAATACTGGTATTTCTGAGGAATATTAACATGAAAAATAGTCAATTTGTCTAGTTCTTCTAGTTCTCTAGTTCTTCCTTCATAGTGGAAACACTGAAAACATGCCGTCACTGCTTACAATCTAAATTCGTACTCTGAAAACTTAGTGTGTTTAGCCAACAAATCACAAATACACAATGTATGAGTCATAAGTGTGTCTGAAATATTATTGTTTCATTGTCGAATTGTTTTTAAGTTCTTTCACTCTTACTAGAAATAATAATAAAATTTTTCGTTTGCCAACTCCAACACGTTCCATATATCTGTTCAACAGAAGTTTATAAATGGGAATTATTTTTATTTATATTTGTATGCATATATTCCATACTCCAAACATATTCCAAAATATTTTACCCTAAGAAAGGTTGTTACTATGTATATGATGAATACAAATTCTACTTAGTTTCTGTTAAGGCATCCGAAGGTTAGATTGTCATATTGTACAGGAGCTTACACCTTTTCCCCCTTTATTTCTTTCCTAAGTATATCTTGTAAGCAAATTCATCCTTATATAGGGTCGAAAAAATTTCTTTCCTTTTTCTTAACGTCAATATACTAATTTGCATTTTAGTAGGACATTATATTGACGCACAGTGGGACGAAATGTCGAAAACGTGGACAAAAGTCCAAAAATTAAAGGTTCGATTTAGTGATTTTTATCTTTTGGGTTGGCTAGAGTATTGTTGGCACTACTGAAATCCGGCAATGTGATCAGTTAGCTGTTGTTTGTTGAAGGGACGCAGAAGGTCAAATGTGGAGTTGGTTTATTAGTGTCGCGTTAGGATATATCCACGAACAATAAAGTGCATGTTCAAATGTAGATACAAGTTTGCAGTCAACACTAATTCCAAATATTGAAAATGGAGGGTATTCAGCAAGGTATGTACTGAATTATAAATCCATAGTCTCTTGTTATATGATGTATAAACCATTGTTATTTGAATTAACAATTATATTGAAAAATAATCTTAAAAATCATATAATTTAGTTGAAAGCAAGATATGAGTTAAAAGTTCCACGGAATTCCACTCAGTTATCCTTTTTTTTCTAAGCTAGGCTATATTAACTTCAAGATAAAACGACAAACTCCTTCTACTAGCTTCTATTCCGTAAATGAAAAACAGATGGAGACACGGCTGCAATATTTCAATTTTTCATATCTATATTTAAAAGTGCAGGAAAATTCTTAATAGTGTTCAATTTGGACGAAACTGGGTTTTGTATAGTAATTGGCCTTGCTGATTACGAATATGATGTCACAATTTAAAAATTGTTGTTGAGCCCAATATGAAGTAAATTGCAAAATTGATATACAGAAGTACAAATTTTTGGTGAATAATTACGCGATATTTTATTCCGTTTTCTAATGCTATTGATTGTATGTTATGATATGATGTTAAAAGCTTCATTTCTTTTCAATTTCTATTAGTGACACTAATACCATGCAGTAATCCAGAAAATAAATCTTTTTGGAAATAAAGCAGCATTTAAAGTGCGACATCAATGTCATAGTTGAGAATCTGGAAAAGTCTCTAAGTGAAAAGAGTGGGCATCCTGTTAAAATACCGGAAACCATGAAGTCAACTATTAAAGTGTTATGTACCAAACTAAAGACTAAATTTTGTGAGGCGAAGGGCCGGGAAGATTATTTCTTAACGAAAAACGAATCATGGCTGGATGCTAAGCTAGACTTCTCTGTGACCAAGACGACTGAAAAGCGTAAAGCAACTGGACGACCACCAGCAGAATTTGATAAGATTTCAGATAAATCTAAACGCAGAAGGACGGAAGATATTCGCGCAGATTATTCCGATAAAGAATTAGCATACGCTGCGCAAATGAGTTTTCGAGCTTCTGGGAACGTGGATGCTTCAAAAATAGTAAAAGAAGTTTTATCAGCCAGTCCATCCAAAGTAGCCGAGTTTAGAAAATTGAGATGTCATGACAATTTATTACATCTCTGCGTCAAGAACGTCCGAAAAACTCAAAAAGCTTACTACCAGAAGCCAAAGCTCTTCTAGTCTCAAGTCCAATTACGGAAAACCGCGAAGAACATTCAGGCGACGAGGAAAGCGATTCCGACGAAGATGAAGGTTCAAGTGGGGACATCAGTGGTTTTGGAATTGAAACTGATGACTAATCCCAATAACAACCAGCTGAATACATTGATTCAAAGAAAACTCAGCATGTTGCATTTAAATGTGATTTTTTTTTATTATAAAGAAGCAAATTTTGTATTGTTTGTGTTTTATCAATGTGCCTTTCTTTAATTATAAAAACAAGATAAAACGAAATTAAAATATCATATATGACTCATTTTCTAACTTTTGTCGTATTGTATCAACTATTTATCCTTTTGAATTTTGAACATTCCCTGTACGCTTCGTCATCACCTCACTTATCAACATATAAACACAAGTTTCGGACTTGATTATTAATTCTTTTTTAAAACTTTGACCGCCATATTGCATCCACCGTTTTGAGTTCCCCAATTGTAGAATAAAATTCACAATCTGCATGCTCAAAAGCATGTAAATACAAATTTTGGACTTATTTATTTGATGTTTTTGAATGTTTCCCGCCATATCAAATCCGCCATCTCGAATTTTGAAATTCGAACACCAAATTCGAAATCAGCATGCTTGGAAACATATATTTACACGTACTGGACTTATTTACACGATTTTTTCTAAAAAATAATGTCCGCCATATTGGTTCCGCCATTTTGAATTTTGTAATTTTGACATCATATTCGTAATCAGCACGGTCAGTTACTATAAAAAAACAAGTTTCGTCCAAATTGCACAATAATTGGACTTTTGTCCACGTTTTCGACATTTCGTTCCACTGTGTGACGTCTCAAATATTCAGTAATAATAATAATAATAATAATAATAATAATAATAATAATAATAATAATAATAATAATTATTATTATAATTATAATAATATAGAGGATAAATTCCTTATGAGGACAGACTGTATTAAAATTTGTAAAATCACCCCTAGCATTAGGCAAATGTTACAAAATAGTCGCGATTAGAAAAAAGTGTCAGGATCATCAGGAAATACCCTCTGTATACGTCCCTACAACTAGCTTAATGTCAAACGGAATGTTTCCACACAAATTTCATGCAGAAAGTAGGGCTACTGAGCTCACAAAAGCCATAAGAAAATTTGTTTTTAAGTAATGGTTATGCCGGCTAAGCTACAGAAGACGTCGATTATGAGAATGAAAGAAATGCTGGAATAAAGAATGTGGAAAGAAGCGGAACCCGGAAAAATCCTACACACACGGCACAATGCCTACTAGGAAGCAGCTGGATGGAGCTGGGTGAACAATTAAATTCAAACACTACAGTATTATTAATAATAATAATAATAACAATAATAATAATAATAATAATAATAATAATAATAATAATAATAATAATAATAATAATAATAATAATAATAATAATGTGAAAAATTTTAAACTTGCCCTAAAATTTGAGAAAATTTACTTAGAAGTAGAGATTTCAGGGAAGGGGTTCAGTATCTTCAAGATACAACTCTGCAGCTACACAAATTTCAAACTCATACGTTCCGCTAAAATTTCATGTAGAAAGTATTATACTGTATGCTTTAAGGAAAATAACTATAATAAAAATAACTGAATATCACTCAACAGTAAGCCATATAATGAAGTAATTTTAACTTATGCTGTGATAATTATAAAAGCTTTGCTACAAAACACGTACATAGACCATAATTCAATGTGCCCTGAAGCAAAAAGTAACAAAAGAGCCTATAAGATTCAGTCTACAGAGAATTGTTACTTAAAGAATCGACATGCACTATTTCGAGAATCGAGACCAGACGATAAATGTTTACGATACTTTCAGGCTAGTCTCGATTCTCATCCCCAAAGCGAGATGATGATTTGAGTTAGGCTCGTCCCGTCTCGAATGTAAAATATTAATTCTCATGTTATTTTGTAAGTTTTAGAAACGAGATGAGAAATTCATCTTCTTGAGGGCGTCATTGAAAACCCGAAATATTTCTTCCAAATTTCACGTTCCTGCTTCCAATCGTATGACCTGAGCGATAATTAGCTCGGAGTTATTTAATCTTCTACGAGATAATAATAACTATAATTAGTAGTTTATTAATAATAGTATCATTATTTCTGAAGACTTGATACTTAAAGTATAGAAACATCGGGGTATTCAAATATCTCAATATAATAAAACGTATGTCATCGCTGATCAATCCCCATCTAAAATTCTAAAGTAAAAAAGCATTGCGCGACTTGGATTCGAACCATGAACTTCCATATTACTGGTCAGTCGCCTTGACCAACGAACGACGATCACTACGCGGTAAACGATTCGTCTTTATTTTGGTTACGTTAGGTTTCTTTGCTTCAGGTTGCAAAGTTTTATGTTATATTTCTTCGATTCAAAATGTATTTCGTATTTCTTTTATGATGATACAAGTCAATAATCTTCGTTATATTAATAACTTGAGATGTTCTTAAACCTTTGTTCAAAAGTTTGTTTCTTCTCCACACAGAACTACAGTTATGACAGATTTAAATCTCATTCTCTGCATTTGTTTCAAAGAAGTCGCCATTACCTGGTCAAATATTTATGTCCACCACGATACATTATGGCAAATAGGAATTGTCCTTCTTCGAAAGCTGAATTTGTATGTGCTTGAAACGTAATTACGTCTCCATTTTAATGTCTAAAGGAAAATTTCTACTAGACTATTGTTTTAAGATATATGTATAAAGAATTAATTCATAATGCATTATTTTACCATTATAAAGAAACTTATAACCATTGGATAAATTAAATGTTCTGAAAATTGGAACTTTAACATCTTTACTTTACAATCGAAGTAACAGATGTTTAGTTTCTTTCTTTATAATGAATTTATTTGTTTTTTGTTTGATATTTGGAAATCTTCTATTGTAACAAATTATCTAACTCTGACTCAAGCTGACGTAATGATACAGCATCAGATTTTGCAACTGCATCAAGTTAAGCTGTTACTCTTCTATTTCCGATGTGTATCTATTCATGTAGTATCTCAAAATGTAACTATGATAATTCTGATATTATGTCTAATCCACCTTTCTTTAAGTGTGTGTCTTCAAACTTCTTTTCATCCCTTTCTAATAAGTTATTTATTGACTCGAGCTGTTCTAAAATTCCTACATCCTGTTGGTCAACTGCATTAGCTGCATTACCAAGTCTTTCATTTATAAAATTAGCCCATGTTGTATTATTCGATGTGAAAATATTATTTAATTCAAATTTACTCACGTTCCTAGCAAACTTGGAAACGTTAATCCTTTAACAATTATTAAATTCTTCTTTCGTAAAAAAAATATGTAATAGCTATTCACTAATATTAACATCAAATTTCTAAACAAAATGCAGTAATAGCTCTTCGCGAATTTTAACAACACTTTTCTTACTTATGACATTACCAATGACATCAATTATTTATTATATAGAAAATGGTTATTCCCATCCTAACTTCTCAAAGCATGTTTTCAATACAATGTCAGTCTTTTTTCCTTCGTTCATCTCAATATCAATATATGTACCGTTTTTCCTTAATAACCAATACAGACCATACTGCACATTTAAAAAGGAGGTTCGTTTACCATAATAAAGCTCCCAGAAAGTGTAATAAAATTCTTCAAGTTCATATTCAAGTCCATCTCCCCTAGGTTGTAACTTTATTATGGTGTGATCTATAAAGTCAAAGTGTATTAAATAAACATAATCACAATATTTTGAGTATTTACGTTTCTTTAATATTTTAAATATACCTTACACTGAGATCTGACCTTTCGGAATTTTTTAATTTTTGGTTTAGCATGGTATACACCTCTTTTGGTATAAGTATATCTTGAAATGCTTGTAGACGAGATAATTTTAACTTAAATCTTTTTTATAGTATTATATTAAGGTCTTCTCATACTAGACATATAATAAGCATTTGTTTTTGATCTATATAGTTGGAGCCAAGAGGATGAGCTATTAACATTCTTTTCAAATTTAGAAAGTTAATTATCGGCATTAAATTTTTCATCTGTATATTAAAATATAGAAATAAGGGCTTTCCAGACAGCAGTGACATAATAAATATAATATTTATCTATAAGTCTATATTTTTAACACACTTTCAATATATTAAATATTACTGAAATTCATCTCTATTAATGTCATTACACTTCTCAAAATAATCTATAATTTATTATGAATATCTTCCATATTTACAAAAAGCAAGCTTTCGTAAAAATTAATACTCATAAAAGTCATTAAAATATATTTCCTATTCATTTTTATTATATACACTACATCGCTGAAATAATATCCACCACTTAATAATTTTAAAACCTTAACTCATAAATGTCTGCAAATAACAGAATTAAAATCTAATAGTCGATCGTCATTATAAAATAGATTTTGATTTCCAAGATCAAGTATTGTACACCTCCATAATAATGATACACGTACTTAACTTCTTTATCTTTCCAATAGCATATCCAATGTGCCAATGTTTTCTTATTCATCTAAATTAAGAACACCACACTTGATTTATGTATGTTTTCTACGTAATTTATCACTCAAAAACATTCTTCTAAAGTGCTTCATGTTTAATTCTTTCACCAACCTCCTTATGTTTTATATCTTTAAGACTTATGTGAGCCAAGATACACAGAAAGAGAACTTAAATGATTGTGTAAATAATAAATAAATAATAAATAGATTCATTGTTTTAAATGTAAGAAGTCAACAGGTATAAAGCAAGATACCATTAGAATAGAGCAAAACAATGAATGGAAGATACATTAAGAAAGGTGTTTGTTCTCTATGTGGTGTTAAAAAAAACTCAATTAGTTAAAAAGAAAAATTGCTTAGAAGTTGAAGGTATTAGGAAAGACATTATTGGAGAAATTCACAAATTTTCAAGAAAAATCCTCGGCTAAGTGTTGTTATAAATGGTATCGGCGATCTTTGGCAAGCAGATCTTGTAGAAATGTAAAGTGGAGTATTTAAATATGTTCCTATATTAAATAAATGCTTAAATATCTACTAACGATTATAGATGTGAGCCAAACATATGTGTTTGCTGTTCTTGGTAAAGGTAAGAGTGGTAAGAATGTTTAGAGATGCGAGTGAATCAGTATTAAAAACTAGAAAACCTAGTAACTTACAAACTGGTTAAGGTAAATAATTATTTAACAAAGAGTTTAAAGAGTTGATGAACGAATACGATATTAATCTTTAGTCAGGTTATAGTGGTAAAAAGGTTTCCATCGTAGAACGCTTCAACAGAATTCTTAAGCAAAATGTGTGGAAGAAGTTTGCTAAGGAAGGAAATTGTTAACGTACAGAGATATTTCAAACATTAGTTAGCAAGTACAATAATAAAATGAATGGAACAATTGGTTCCATTAGAATTTAATAAAAAGAATGAGCAAATAATATTAGAGAATCTGTATAAGAATGAATACATCCGTGTTAAACCTAATATATAAAATTAATGATGGGGTTTGTATAAGTAAATCTAATACAATAAAGTTTAATTGTTGACACCAGTGTGCAATCCAAAAGTGTTCTCTGTGTGGTTTCTGCCTACAAATGAGGAAATACCATCTGTTGACGAGTTTGAGTCGTATGTGTGTGTGCATAATGTCTCCGAGATGAAAGTGGCGAAATCCGTATTAAAGTCGGTATTGTGGTTATCTTATTATACACAAATAAAAATAGGCCTAATGAACGTTAAAATTCCGTAATCAATTAACAATGAAATCTAGTGCAACGGAAGAAAGAAAAATGCATTTTTATAAGTTAATATTTAACAATAACAATGAATGAAACAAAACAATTTTAATAACTTATAACCATAATATGGATACATAAAACATTTCAAACCATCTGCCATATGTTCATTGCATTAAACATTTGCTTAGACCAAAATGTCTATCCATTCAGACAGGCAAATGTCATCATGTGATACGCAAGAGTAAGGACAGTAACATGAAACTTCAGCAGCCTACTAACTATATTTCGGATTTATTAACCTTAGATTTCATTGACAAGTCTTCTGAACTTTTATCCAAAATGAATGATCTTATGTATGATTCAAAGTCTAATCTTCCGGTTGAACATCGTGTCCCTCTCAGTGATCGTTCATCGGTAGCTGATTTTCTAAGTGATATTATTCGTAATATCAACAACACCAATAATGTTGATTCTTGGATCGACCTTCTAATTTTCTCTTACGCAGTGATTTGTACCCCACCGCGTTGTGAGAACGTAAGTAATCTCACCACTTGGATGAAGGTAAGAGTCAGAAATTGGAGGAAACATCATGGTGAAATATTAACGAAGCAGCATCGAATGGCCAACAAAGCTCGCAAACCAAAAAAATCCAGTTCAATCAGTACCAAGAGCATCTAACAAAATTAGCAGATGGCAATATACGTGTAGCTATCAGGTTACTGATATCCGATTACTCTGAGGCTTTGCCAGATACGTCAGCACTACATGCTCTCAGACAAAAACATCCAGCCCACGCTCACTCATTCGTCAATCCTGAACGAACTGAGTACTCGACTATAGTAGCTAAAGTCTCTTCCATCGAATTATTAAATTACTCAGAATGTTCTTATTGGAAGAATTACTCAGAATGTTCTGCAATTATTTTCAGGCAGTCTAGCGTTTGACGTTGCCATTTCTTCTGTACGTGTTCTGACTGAGGCATAGTCAATATTAGATCTGCTGAGGGGAAAAAAGGAAAAAGACAGCTCGCATAATCAGCGAGTTGTTATTATCCTCACTATATCTATGCTTTAGTTTCTTACTGTATTATTGTTTATAACTAAGCCATGACCTTCTGTCCAGATCACAGTCATCTCTAATAATCAGTACCAGATAGGGGAAAGAGGAAAACGCTCCAAGTCGCGGTTTAGGGGAGAGCAAGCTGCAAAAGTAAAACGCAAAAGCTCCCAAGAATGAACTACAATCACCTATTGATTCAATTTGGCATAACGTCTTTCAAATTTCAATACCAGTTTGCTCATACATTTGTAATGTTAATGCCTAGAACCTACCTCCTTCTGCAATTCAAAATACGTATTCAGGTCTCCATTGACAATTTTTAAAAAAAGTGGACTACATGATGCGAGATCATGCTGGCCGTCACGTCGGCTAATCGTATTGTGTAGCTCAAACAAGATGACTCTACTCCTCACTGCCCCGATCCGCCCCTTCCATTTTTCTTCCTTCTATCGAAGCCAGGACTGCCTATTTCGTAGATGTCTCAATATTGAGGATGGCTAGTGGTGAAAGCGATGCATCTGCCGTTCTGTTGGAAAGGGGGGCTGGAGAAAGTGCCGTAAACTTTTACGTTGCTCCAATAGGAAAATATCTAGATTCGACATTACCAATCTATGTATTAAAAATTCAAAGTAACTATGTTTGTGATTCTATCTCCTGAACCGGCCAACCGGTCTTGATCAGATTTCTAATCTCACGGCTCTGTTTTCCCGGCCAGAAGGCAGAGAAACACGAGATACTACAAATTAAATTTTGTCTAGGGATATAGGGATCAAGATACACCCATCTAGTTGTACCCTATACTCCTATCCTAGAAAGGATGGGTCTAGGTCTAGTAGAAAGGAAGAACTCTTTCTTCATTTAACAATATACAATTTATTAAAATAAAATAAAGATAACAAGAAAAAAAAGAAGAAAACATAGTTCGCAAAACTCATAATATATTAGAGGAGTACTGAGACAATATTTTGAAAGCCTTGACAAATTATGACATCTTGTCCGTCTTTAAGTAATAACAGAATAAAATAAAAATCAAAATTACAAATTACAATGACAGATATTAATTGAAATCGTTTCCAATCAATTAAAGAGTTAAATTATTCTAACATTTGACAGATAATGTGTTTAGTTGAGACTTCTCCACTAGAACTCTGCCATATTGAATTTGTTCCGAGGCTGCCTGCCGAAAACAAAAATTACTTAAAACAGAAACATATTTACCTGAAAACTGATGGTAGGCTTCGTACAAGTTGTTGACACTTGACGAACACTATACTTTCAATCGCACTCAACTAAATCTATATTTCACGGGTTCGGGCATTTTATTAGGCCCGACTCCGTCATTGGTGACGCAGGTGGTGTTGTGATATTTTGGATTTTTCCAGAAAGCAGGATGAGTCTCCTCTTCATGTGTCAGTGCGAGGAGGGAAGAAAGATAGGACGCAATTGCTTATCCGGAATCTATGTTCTTCAATAATCAAAATAAGTAATGCAACTCGACGCTTCAATATGGCATAGAGGTGGAGAACTCATATCAGAAAGGTTGTGTTACAAATGGAAGTACGTACTGAAACTAGCAATTAAACTACTGAAGTTATTGAATACACTATGACATATGAGTGGTACGTCGTATACTAATGATACAAGTTCTCTGTAATCACAAATGTTACATGGACTAAAATAAAGAATAAAAGTAAAGTACAGAGAAAACGAGTATACTAATACATGAATCTAATCGATTAAATGTGTTCAGAGCGACTGTATGAATGTGCAGCAACCATGCTGCGATGCTTGACATAAGAATTACAATAGAAAAATGCGTCATTAAAGTGTAAAGTATCATGATTTCACTTTGAAACCATAAGATTCAAATTACTGGGTTGTAATATTCAGAAATGTAGCAACGTTGTAATACAAAGCATAATGAACAGTGGTGATAGAAATCTCGATATTAACAAAAACATTAACGATACCGTAAAATAATGTAAAGTACTTCGTTACTTTTAAACAATTTCCTTGATATGATTGAACCATTGAACTTCGTACTTATTGATAACGTTTCTATAAAAAGGGAAAGCAAGCAAACCGTAACTTTTAAACAAGGAGGATTCAGCAGTGAATCCGATAAAAAAAGTGTGTATTGCAAACAGTGAGAGTAATGCATAACACATAATATATAAACCAAATAATATGAAAGTGCCACGTAATCTAAACAATAGGCATTTAAAACAATAAGGAAATAAAAGTTAAACTGAACTTTTAAATTGAACAAAAAAGAATTGAATAAAGAAATTTAAAAACAAACTTTGCTTAATTATGCAGAAGCATAAAAAACAAAAATAAATTGTACCATAATCTACACCTTAAATACACTATACTCTAGTTATAGTAATGGGCAAAATAATTATATTTCACATTACAAATTGACGTTTAACTTTGAACAAAGCGCTTAAAATCAGCAATACGATAAATGCAATGTTACAAAAATAAAACAAGTTCGGCAGGAAGAATAAGTACATACCTATATACGTATATAGACACGGCGAAACTATATAAGGAAATCTATAAACAAACACTATGAATAACTTCAATATATGAATAACATATTTAGAGTAATATAAATAATGATGCTCTCGACCGTCACAAAAGATGGGATCTCGGGACGTGAAAATAAAAATATATACTAAAACGAAAAATGAGTTTAAAATAATATCTTCAACCGCACCCAAAGATCCGTGTTCTGTGAGGGTGGACGTGTCATCTTTGGGTCGCCGTTTCCCAAACCATAGTACGCGAACACAAGTGTGCCGAGCAACAGTAAAGGTTGGGAAACACCAAGCCATGCACAATGTAGATCAACCTTGGGCCATTAGTAGGTATAAGAAGATATATAAACATATACGTGAATATTACATATACTCATGTGCAAACACAAGAGTGTTATTGGTTGCGAGATGAAGGTAATACAGCCAGTACAGTAATATTGTCAATTACGAAACAGTAGCATAGCACATGTTGGACGAAGTACTACCAGCTTATGGCACCTTATTTGAGTGTCTAGCGAAGACACCAGCGCGCAAAATCCAAATGTAATAGAGGTGCGGCTGCAGAGATTATAGCATATAGCGGCGCAGAGCATACCCATAGTGAACAACGGCGGAGGATTCAGAGCAAAATGCTCGCATCCCCCACGGAAAAAAATCCCATTCCAGGGGAAAGCCCAAAAGGAAACCATGAGGTATTGTGGGCTGCGGTCCAATGGTTGAGAACCGCTAACCAAGGATCCAGAAAGGTATGAAATGAAATAAACCAGAATTAATAACAGAAGCATAAGGTAAACTTGGCAAAAATAGAAACTACTCGCAAAAAGAGCGAGAAAAAAATCTGAGCTGAAAAAAAAAGGAATTATGCAGTACATAAAAAACACATGTTTAGTTTATATTTAATCCAGCAGAGCACAGTTATACCATAGCACTAGTTTATGTAGAAGCAAAACAGAGAGACATCCAGACCGATAAGGAACCGGATGTTCCGAGATAGGAACAACGCAGTCTACGCTAGCAGGGAGTGCCCATTTCGAATTTCGAGTGCCCATTTTCACATTTCGAATTTAAGCGAATTTTACATTTCATTACATTTTCTGAATAAATAGTGTTAAATTTTGATATTATAGAAATCGTCTCTTTTCTCCATCTTTAAGAGGGGAATTTCCGGAAACATACGTTCAATTATTTTTAGTTAAGAAATCAAAGCCAAATTTCACACTTCAAACGTAAGCAAATGCAGAAATTTTAATAAGTAGACACTATCCTCCATCCTCCTCTTAAGACAGAATTTTCGGAAAAGCTAAACATGTATTGGTTTGTTTTTAATTGAGTTTAATTTTGAAATTTCACGTCTCCATATAAAGAATTCTTACATTTATCATTTTCTAAAAATAAATGAAATAAAATACAGTTGAAAAATTAATGTTATACGAATTATTTCTTTCTTGTTTAGGTCCGGAATTTTCAGAAACTTTGAGAAACATGTTCAGTTATTTTTAATGATTAGTTTATATGTCTAGTTTCATCTTCCTTACACCAGCAATTAGCAAGATACACTATCCTATTTACGCCCATAAGCCTACATATTTACAAAAATCCTTGTTTATCCCTTGTTTTCGTCAAAGAGAGTGTTCTTATTAATTATAGTATTATGGCTTGGTCGATAATGAGTAACTCACTTATATTGTCTTATATACTGTATAGATTATTAATATTATTGTTATTACTTTTGTTGCTATTACTGATGATTTGAGAATACAATGCTGCAACTAAAATTGCAGAAATGGTCAAAGACATGCACGAATGATGTGGAGTGAAGTATGTAGGGTTTAAGAATGTGGGCTCTTCTTAAAAATGTTGGAACAATTGCCTTAGAGGTTCCCAAAACTTTAATTTAGAAAACACAGTGTCTTGTATCATTTCCTACTTTATAACAATACAACGAATAATTTATAAGAACATTGTACATCTGCTAAATTACCTCGCTGAACAGTACTAAATGATCACCGAAAGCTAAGATGAAATGGAGGCACCACACAACTAGATTCGCTTCTTCTATAGTTCACTAAACATTAAGTATACTACCGAAGTACCATTATAGATAAAGTGAGACTGTAGAAAAAATGAACCTTTCCTCTGACAGTTAAAAGAATAACAGAAGATGGACGCAATAATAATAATAATAATAATAATAATAATAATAATAATAATAATAATAATAATAATAATAATAATAATAATAATAATAATAATAATAATAATAGACCATGATAGCTGCTGCGATTAAGTTATTGCGCACGATAGCTCTTGAAAGAAAGCAATATTTTAAAAACAGTATTCAAAAATAGATAGAGGAAACTGCAGTCTGGTAATTATTATAAGGAACCAGATTGAAACGTATTAGCCACTTCTCAACCCACTGAGGAAGAGAAAAGTTGAAAGTAAGAGATGAAAGGTAAGAAAGGAATAGTAAGAAGAAGAATGCAGTTGGTCGGTGATTTGAAAAATGGTATCAAATATTGGGAATAAAAAGAGGAAGCTGACGACCGAGAAAGGTGAAAGAAGAATTTCCAGACCAGATCCTAAGAAAAAACACAATCACATTCGCATCTCCCATTAGTCCCAGTACCTGCCAACAGGTAGAATACTTAATAATAATAATAATAATAATAATAATAATAATAGTAATAATAATAATAATAATAATAATAATAATAATAATAATAATAATAATAATAATAATAATAATAATAATAATAGACCACGATAGCTGCTGCGACTAAGTTACTGCGCACGATAGCTCTTGAAAGAAAGCAAATTTTTATTTTATTTTATTTATTTATTTGCAAACTATGGGTAGAGTAATTATTTCGGAGGACCTAGTTAATTGATGTGATCCATAAACCGAAAGTGGTAGAAATCAACCTTTTCCAAGTTTTAACGTTGACCACTATAAAACAAAAACGGTTTTCGGCAATCTATTAAGCATTCCAGAATATTTTTCATCTCCTTTCGTTACCAACCGAAATTGGTAGAAATAAACAATTTCCGGTTTTACGTTGAACACTCTAAAGCAAAATCGATAAATAGTTACGAGCGGTTTTCTGTAATGGCAAATCCTTTAGATAAGATCTGACAAGAGATTACCGATAAATAAATTACCACACGCAAATCAAGCCAAAAACTTGGCCAAGCTCGGCCAGCAAATGTAGAGATCTTAGGTTGGGCTGCCCACCACTGAATTTTGTTCCGATTCGGCCAATAGTTATAGAGAAATTGCTGGTGGCTTATTAAGTAATTATCGAGAAATAAGGTATGAAATGCATCCCGTGTCCACCCTATTCTTGACCGATTTTGACCACAGAATATACGAGTACTTATTCCTTAGGGAATGGGCTAGTAGCTCACAAAATTTAGTAAGCATCGGGATAGTATTTAATTTAAAAATAAACTCTAGTAAAAACCGTAATGAGGATGAAATAATATGTTCTCAATTAATACGGATATCGGAATTTGTATCATTTCTTTCACTTCTGGTATTAATAGAGAGATTACTGTCGAGATGGAATACACTCTTGGGGTACTTAATGAATTACATAAAATACCTTATAGCTCTCCTATCTATAACACTCAATTTATAACCGGAAGTGATTGATATATGCCACTTCTGCTTTTAGTATAAAGGTTAGAGTCGAGATAGAACATATTGTTGGGACACTAAATGATTATAGAAAACCGCTTCTCCTTATCTGTTATCTTTACTAATGTATTGCGATCAACACTAAAACCGGAAGTAGTTCGGTTTTGCTACTTCCGGTTTGGAGTTTAAAAGATATAATAACTTACTTTTTCCCTCGACGTTAAATTGATTCCATAAAACTGCTTCTCCCTTTAACTTATAGTTTAGCTCTATGTAAATTAAATTGAAACCGGAAGTTATAGGTGATTTCTACAGTTCCTGTTTACTAGGGTCTTAAACACGAAGATGAAAGTTACTCCTGGAACGCTTTATCGATTGCCGAAAACTGCTTCTTACTGTCTATTATCGTTTTCTCTCTATAGTGATCAACGTTAAAACCGGAAATGGCTCAATTCTGTTACCTTCAGAATTTACTAGCTTGTTAAATGTGAAGAAGGTTATTTTTAAAAAGTTTAATTGATTGCCGAAAACATCTTCTCGTTATCTATTATCGTTTTTGCTCTATAGTAGTGAATGCTGAAACCGGAAATGGCTCATTTCTATCATTTCCAGTTCTACTAGAATGTTAAGAATAAGAATAGACATTCCCTTGAAACGTATAATCGATTGCCGAGAACCGCTTTTCGCTATCCATTACCGTTTTTGTTTTATATTGATCAACGTTAAAACCTGACATAACTCATTTCTACCATTTTGTTTGTCGAATCACCTGTATTAGTGAACTCTCTCGAGAAAATCACACTATCTACTTATTGCGAAAAATAAATAAATAAATAAATAAATAAAAAATAGAAAATTCGGATCCTTTTAAATGTTATCGTTCGAAGTAACGTACGTATGTATGTACGTACATACTAATATTACGATATTACAAGTTCCACTACGTGATCCTAATAATAATAAAATCTTAAAGAGGATCATGTTATATTTTCTATAGTGATTTGGGAACCAGAAGTTCTAGTATATTTATTTCACTTCCGATTTGAGTAGAGGGATTACTTCCGAGATGGATTATACTCATGGAGCACTTAATGAATTACCTAAAAAAGCCTTCTCGCTATCCGTTCCATAACGCTCAATGTTATAACCGGAAGCGATTGATTTCTACCACTTCAAGTTTTAGTAGAAAGATTAGAGTCGAGATAGAACATATTCTTGGGACACTTAATTGATTTCAGAAAACCTCTTCTCGCTATTTAGTATCGTTTTAATCTGTTGTAATCAACACTAAAATGGAAAGGAGTTGAGTTTTGCTACTTCCGACTTGATTAGAAGCTAAAGAGAGAAGACGATGTTTATTCCCACCACGCTATATTAATTCCTAAAACAGCTTCTCCCTATCCCACTATGTAGATTAATTTGAAGCCAGAAGTCGTAGTTACGTTAATTTCTATCTCTTCCGGTTTTACCAGGATGTTAAGGATGAAGCCGAAAGTTATTCTTGATACCCTTTATCGATTGCCGAAAACTGCTTCTTACTATTTATTACCATTTCCACTCTATAGTGATCAACGTTAAAATCGGAAATGACCCATTTCTACCACTTGTAGTTGGCGAATCACCTCCATTAAGGAACTCCCTCGAGATGAATCACTCTACTTATTTATTGCAATAAGCAGAATTAAAAAAAAATCCATTCGTCCAAAGTTATCGTGTGAAGCAACGGCCGCACGTATGTACGTACTAATATCGATAAATTCCACTACGCGATTCCAATTAATACTTCATATACCCCCGCCACACACACACTAGCATATGTACACACGAAAGTATACCTGGTAGTATCCACATGCTTACGCCGGAAACTAGAAACACACACACACACACACAGAGAGAGAGAGAGAGATAGAGAGAGAGAGAGAGAGAGAGAGAGAGAGGAAATCTTGTTTTACCTTTATACTGAATGCACTATTACTCACAAAATCAATTAAAAAAGAAAAAGAAAAAAGTTGTAAATGAAATTTTCAAAGATTGGTACCACTGCTGCGTGTCACACATGAGATTGTTCCATAAAGATTGATTTGTAATATGATGTATATGGATTTCTTAAATGTAGTATAACAAAATGCCTTCAAATTGACCACAAAGTAAAAAGTGAAATTTATTTCTCAAATTTTGTAAAATCGAAGTTGGTGTGCATTATGGAAACTGTCTACAATAACAATATATGAAAATAAATATTAATATACTTCAGTTTTCCAGTGGGTGCAAGAAAGCTTCGAATAGCATTTGATGTCATAATCATTAGCAGATGTAAACATATATCTGCTAAAAAAGTGGGTGCGGAAAAAGTAGCGGAACGGTTCAATATCTCGCTAAGTATAAAGTTCAACGAATCAAAAATAGTACGTGTTAAAAACTTTTGGAAAAGCTATGCAATGATACCAAACGCAAGATCCTTTCCCTACCCCCTTCGGCGGTACGGAAGGAAACTTTAAAATTTTAAATGCAAATCTCTATTTACTATATCACATTTGGATTCTCCAGAAAAAGTGGCAGTGATTTGACACAAAACTGAAAACAATGTCTTCGCAGATGACGTCTGAATCAACACACGAAAGAAGGGGGCACCAAAACATTATGAAAATGTAGCGTCTTAGTAACGCACGTTGTGATCATATGTTTAGCGATGTGAACTGCTGAATCAGGGGTCGTATGTTCGATCCCCGAAAAGAGTAATGTTTTATGTGTATTTTTTATAACCAAATAATGAGTTCATATATTTTAATTTAAATAAAAATTACGTATTTGTTCATATTTATTAATTGGAAGACAATACTAATGGTGACCAAAATGCTTTAGTCTACTACTAAGAACTACTTCATAAAGCTAGCTTCGAATCAATTATCAAAATTTGTGTTGTGTGTAACTTCAAAAGGGCACTAATTGAAGTTAAAACGCATGGAATTTATTTGGTAAAAGAAAAGAAAAGAAGAATGCTCTGAATGGGGATCGAACTCAGAACCTTTGCCTCCGCAATCCCATACGCTGACCATACGGCCATACAACACTGCACTGACAATTGGCATTTTCGCAAACGCTTTCTGCTCCGCCTTTCTTGTGTGTGTCGATTCAAGCGCCATTGCGAAGATACTGTTTTCAATTTTGGGTCAAATCACTGTCACTTTTTCTGAAGAATCCAAATGTGCAATAAGAAATAGCGGTTCTCATTTAAAATTTTAAAGTCACTCTCCGTATTCCCGAAGGGGGTGGGAATGGCAGGTTGCATTTGGTATAATTGCATAGCTTTTTCCAAACTATTTAACACGTGTTCTTTTCTTTTCTGATCTTTATACTTCGCGAGATATTGGACCGTTCCTGGGCTATGGAGAGATAGAGAGAGAGAGAGAGAGAGAGAGAGAGAGAGTTCATATATATATATATATATATATATATATATATATATATATATATATATTCCCACAACAAATGGGGATCGAGCTTTTATATACCTATGTAGCATAGGAGTATTTAGGATATTAAAACCATAAATTAGTAAAATAATATCGTATATTTTTTTCTCAAAATTGTTTCGTGCATCCATATTTAAACATGTTTTAGGTGCCTTTGTTATACTAAATGAAAATAAAGTGTGAATGATAATGCTTACCTACACATGTTACTGTAATGCACATGAAAATATATTAAACATAATCATATTGAGTATCTTGATTAATAGTGTATGATATATAAAGTTTATATTCGTTAATTCATAGATAATTATATTAGTAAACATTACCAATATTGCAACGTTTCAGTAAATGTTTTGCACAGAAAGAAAATAAAATTGCTTTGAAATTGATTGACATACACATATTTTGATTCATTTATCTTGAGTCGCATTTAATATCTAATTTACCTAGAAAACGACGTGTCTACACCGCCCGTTGAATTCTATCTGCAAGTTATACACGCTTATTATTGCGAGAATCTTACTTTCCGTTAGAGGAGAGTACAGCTTGACAATTCGTATTCCATTCACTAGTTTGTAACTTTCGACAGGAGGAAGACGTTGCAAAATCAACGATGCGTGAGGAGTCCGAACGCTGAAAGTATGTTAGGTTTGTGTTTGGATTCTTGAGAAGGGTTCTATAAAAGTAAATTCAGTTGTCTTGTTACACAGGAAGATAAAATTCCAAAGATGTAATTGCTACGTTACTGGATGCTTTGACGTGATAGAGTTAATTGTGGCTCAAGTCGTTTCTGTTTAATTCCGCATTCTCATGTTGGTACATGTCAGTCAAGACATCAGGTAGCATGTAGCGTTGATGTTCATATTTGTGCCACGGTTAGGATATTCTGTTTAATCCTTATGAGAAAACTTCTATAATCTTCAAACTTTTATGAAAATTCTCCACCCATTAGCGAAAGAATGTGCTTCGGCCCTTGGCTACAGCAGATCAGTAAATTGCGCACTTTATTACTTTACCACAGGTTTTGAAATAAATCCATGCCTCATAAACGCTAACGCGAAACTTCCACCGATAACCACAAGTTACGCTCGTAAATATTCCGTCAATTGCATTTTTGCTCAGCTACATGTCACTGTTTTAGAACGTGCACTGCTCCTGCAAGAGACACTGAGATGTTAATACCTGCAGAATGACGAAATTAATTGTCACCTCCGATTTGCTGTATTTACTGTAAACGCACGAGTAAACTTTCCGTTGGAAGTTGTCATACGCAAGACCATAACTGTAGCAGAGAGATTGTGTTTACGGCTAGCTTTTCCAGTAAGGATGATAAGCCCAACACTTTTCGCTGAGTACGTTTCACGTCCTACCCGAACATTACGCACATTACACATTTCTACGATACCTGATGCCGTGAACATAGTGTCAGGCTCTAATCAGAATCTGTTCAGTTTCGGCGGCATGAGACTAACCTCGATCACATTTCTCTAGTCTGTTACCGAAGAGATGATATTGCTGATCGCGTGGAAGTCTCTCGCCGATACGTTAACAAGCAGGATTCAACTGCTTACTTACTTCGGTTCAGTATTAATAAATCAATGTATAGTTTTGTCAAAAAGATCAATTGTGACTCCATAAAATTTCCGTTAATTTTTTTTATCCCTAACTTATCGTCTCCAAATTTATTAGCGTACTTTAGTTAAAAAAGAAGAAACAATATTAAATATTTGCTTTGAAATCATTAATATCATAGTATACCCATGTTTGTAAGAAATGTACTATATTTGCCACTCTTATATTCGAAAGATTTTTGAAATCGTAATGTCGTAGAACGAATAGATATATTGTTATTTCATTATGTATACACGACTCCAGAGTTGCATTACCACATGCAATTCTCCTTTTCCTTCAAAAGTATTCAATCCTAAAAAGCTAAGTCGTTAAGAATTAGAATTTGGTTAAGAACTAGAAAGGCATTGGACAAAACCTGAATTTTGTTACAAATATATCAGTGTGGCAAACTGGAAATAATAGAATAAAATAAATTGTTAAGAATTACGGTTTTATTATTGAGAGGGAAATGGATGACATAAAAAGTTAAAAATGATCTTACTTCAGCAGTTGAAACAAAATGAATGGTAAGAAATAGATATAAGAGGAAAGCAGTTTGTTTCCCTTTTTAAAAAGAAAACTCGTAAAAAAGAAAAAAAGGTTACATAAGGTAAAGGTTTAAAATAAATGCCTAACAGCACAACAAAAACATTTACAAGAGACATAAACACATACTAAAGCACACTTTGGCGTAGCAGACTTCCATCTTCCCATGCAAAATAAAGAGATTTGAACTAAATCCTGAATCAAATTGTATTATTATTATTATTATTATTATTTATTTATTTATTTATTTATTTATTGTAGATGATAAAGACCGCAGCCGAGGCCAAAATGGTCATATATGCAATAATATACAATAAGATATTACGAGAAATGTACAAACAAAGTAAAAGAAATTAAAAATACATCAAGTCATCACTGACAAATAGAGAGAAAAGTAAATAAAAATTTTACACATAAGTTTGATACAAACTACGTGTGTTACTTCTTCAGAGATAGAAACACTATTTCTTTCTGAAGCAGCACACTTTTCGTCTGTGAGGAAAGTTACTCGTTCGCACATATTATCCATTTTCTGAATCATTCAATCCCAAATATTGATACTTTCTTCTATCTTTTTCTTCATATTGTCAAATTTGTCTAAAAATCGCTACTCATTTCGTCGAGCCAATTCTTCAAAACCAACATATCGATTCCGCCATATGGCGCATTTTCTTTCTGGCATCCGTTTGTTTTGATAGTTTCAGAGCAAAATACAAATACACATCAACATACAAGACTAAACACTTAGGGCCTTATGCAGAGTCGTTTTGACGTCTGATTAACGCCATACTACGAAGTTGGATAACGGATTGTTATCAAAATTGTATTCAGAGTCTCTGATTAGGACGTATATTTGACGAAGTTAATCACATGTGACTAATTAATCTAGAGAAGAGACTTTTACCCACGGCTTAGCGTGCGACACAACATTTCATATTACGCATTTTATATATTTTCATTTTTACAGACCACGCATGCGCTCATCTACTTTTCCGTAGTTGCCACATTTACTTTTCTCACCCGATGCATTGGGGTTATATAAGGTAATCATACGAAAATCATCATTTTAGTTCTACTCAAAGTAGAATCTGAATACCATAAAGTGCACCTTCCTTAGTAAAGAGTTAGTATGCTTTCTAACTAGTCTATGACTAACCCTCGATTAACGACTTCTCTCTGAATACCGCCCTTATAATCTCAAGACGTCGGCTGTATAAGGCGATAATCCACAGTTTCCTTATTTTTGGAAAAATTGAATTGAATGTTTAAGAGCATGGCATGTACTTAATCTGCTGCAAAAATGTACTCAGTTTACAGCTTCCTAGAGAACATGTATCTCTTCTGGTTATTCTAGTTTTTTATCAATTTAGCATTCGAATTATGGATTATAGAAAAAGAAAATTAAAATAGTTTGTTTTTACTTATTGATGGTTATCACCATTTACGTGCATATGCATTGTTAGTTATTACCTTTTACAAGACAATTTCTTTTATTGATCTTTCAATTCGAAGTTTTATTTAACGCTTGTAAGTACCTGTGACACAAATCGGGATAGAGACGAGGAAGGAATCAGCTTCGATCTATTTGAAGATCCATCTCGGCATTTACTTGATGTGTCCAACGAAAAAATAGTATTAAGAATAGCACTTATTACATTGTTTCGTAAATACGTTAATGGCAAAGCAATGGCTAGCTTTTGACTGAAAAATTACATTTAACAAAATACTAATTAGAAATCCTTAACCTAGAACTAGTGGCACAGAGACACTTTTTATATTCTAGACGCAATTATAACACTACTCTGATATACAAAATCTGACAAGTTTTAACTTCAAATTAGTACTATAAGCACATTTGCACTTGTACTTCTAGCTGTATCTTTAATTTAAATCTGCGGCATGAGATACTTTATATGCTGCTTAAGTTTACCACTACCAAGTCATCTAACTCCCCTACTAAACTATCTATCGTAGTATGAAGAAGCAAGTTAGGCTTTGTAACTCACAATAATTCAAATCCAGCACTTGATGGATTACAATAGCCAATAAAATCGTTAGTACACCCGAGTCTATTAATATAAGATACATCACCGAGAGAAAAAACGAGTTTGAGACCTCTGCATTTCACTCTTTAACACATCTTACGAACACTTTAAAGAACTGAAATCACCATAACAATATATCAGACATTAAAACAGTGGCAACTGGAATAGTTTACTCCGTTTACACTATGAAACCCGCACTAATTTCTTGTAGTTACTTGTAGATCTACGTAGGTACTTTTAGCTGAAACACACTATTACAACCCATCACATTCATTGTCGTAAGTATGTAGTCCCGACAGTTCTATATAACAGTAGAGTCCTCAGACTGTTCATCTGAATGTACTTCCTGGGAAAACCTTTGTTGTAGATAGAAGTCATGGTACGCTGGAGGAATCCATTTCAGACATGACATGACATCATCATATTTTATTTTATGGAGTGGAATTTTCGAAGTATACTTTCTCACAAGTGGAATAGAGGACAAGTCAATTTGATGTCTACCTCGCTTTCTGAGACTGACGTTTACAAAATCGTTGGTATCTGGTGCATAAGAAGTTGACACTGCCAAATTATATGGATGATTCTTCTCAAACTTCATTCTTGCGACTTCCCTTAGTTTGAAAGGGCTTCCACTTTCATATTTGGTTTGTTTCCGAATAGCGTCGAGAAGAATCGAAAATTTTAGAAAATGTTCTTGAGTCATTGCGAAGGTTTTTAAAGGTTTCACATGCTTGTATGTTTCAATGACTTCTTTCCAGTGTGATGGACTGTACACGTTCTGGTGATTATGACGAACACTATTCTCAATAGCAGCAAAGTCCCTATCTGACGGCAACATAGTATGTCCAACAACAGGGAAGTAATGTTGTATGGTATTTACCCTGGAAAGCTAACATGTTCAAAAAGTTACGTTAAAGCTAACGTATTGTAAAATTTACGACTGATTACAAAAACTTAACTATATACATATCCTTTTACAAACTGGAACTTCAGTAACTACAGTTGGAAGAATACATATTAGTGAACTTTTTTGCAGACAGTTTAGTTGTTCAAACTCTTTCCGCACAGTACACACAGTATTTCCCACGATGTTCTCAACAGATCGGCCTGTTGCAGCGGCAGCAATACATTGACTTCATTCTCCTCTTTGCTGATGCGCTAATCCATCAAATTGTGCGAGGCTGGTATTTGCACTGGACAGCATTCTTCTATGGCACAGGTATTTTCAGAATATCAGCAATAAATAGCCGGGTTTTCGTGGCAAATTTGAGTATTGAACCCATGGCTCAATAAGACTGCTGTGAATTTTCATGGCGAATTTTCTTTTAGAAAGAGGCTTTTGACCCATTTTCACAACGTTTTCAACATAAATGACGTAGGTATTAACCAGGGTTATGTTTATCATCCGAAAAAAGACACACAAGGGCCATCGTTTGGTCTTACTTCTGCACGACATCTGATATCACATTTGGTCCAGTGCATCAACGTCTTCTTTCTTTGCATTGTAAATCTCGATAAGGTCACTGTCATCAATACGCGTTCGATTCATTTTTTAACTTTCCTTGCATAAATACTATAAAATAAAACCAACACTTTTACTAAAATGTATCTGTAAGTTAACTCTAGAAGTAGAAAATAATAGTAAACAATATACAAAAATCCAAGCGTTATTCCTAACGTATCGTAAATCTTACGAGCTGCTAACGAGTTCATATAGAAATACAGTCGGAAACTGAACAAAGTAAATACTGCCCAACAATACAGGCTTAGTAGAGAACAGAACTCAGCGGTCGAGTCCATTTTCGCCGAGCGAGGAAAGTGAACATCAAAATAATAAAACTCGCTCGTAGAATTTACGACACGTTAGCTTTCTCGGGTTAAACCTTCCGCTACTCAAGAGATACAGCCAGAATGACACAAGTAGCCAGTTTTTGTTTTGTCCAGCAATTGTCCGAGAACACTGTTAGTGTTTCTCCGCGTAAGTCAGTTTCTTCAATGAAACGACGAAGACAACTTGCTATTTCTTCAGACCCTCGACCTGCAACAGATTCATCCCACAGGAAGCAATATCCTTGTTCTTTGCTGCAATCATGAATATTAAAGTTGTACGTAAACATTTTTCTTTTGTAAAACGTAGGTCTAGTGGACAACTTTGGTGTAGGAAGAGTTTGCTGCATGTCGAATGTCAGTGTTTTATGTGATAGATCCTTTCTGGCACGCTCTTAATGTATTTGTATGCTTAGCTGTCCTGTTCGGCTTTACGGTGGTGCAATTGCTGTTTCTCTTCGGCAGCCCTCAGAGCGTCGTGATCTCCTCGGTGCTTAGCATCAGTAATAGCGATATGAAGTCGGTCACATTCAGAACAAGTATCAACTTTAGGTGTTTTGAATGAAAATGGAAATCTTCTGTAAATATTCTTCTGTACTTGTCTTGTGAAACTGGTGTAATGTTTAATTCTTTACAGTAAGTTTTACGGTAATCATCATAGCACTTTCGGATGGAATATTCCATTGTCATGTATTCTTTGTTGTAGTTTTTCTTGCGGGAATAGTGACTCTTCTAGCGAGGCGATTTGTTGATGTGAGCTCGAACATTTTCAATATCACTTGCTGAATACTTTCTATGATGCCGCCCGTGACGTCCACGTTGATCACAAGTTGGAGATACTGTTGCCGGTGTATGTTGTTCATTTTTTCCAGAGCTTACAATCTTCTGAACTAAAAGATCGATCCTTTTACGAGAGTTCTGTAAGCCATGTATGCTTAGAAAAGCCTTCTTACACACGCAAATTTCCGTTGAATCCTTTACATAGTAATCAACTGAAATATTCCTCTTCTCTGGATTTTGTGCCTTATACTTCCTCTTTACTTTATGTGGCCTAATAAGTCCAAATAAATAAGCGTTTTGTGTGTTGTAACAGCCACTCTTCAAAAAGTTGTGAAAAATACGGTTGCGGACATCTTCGTTTACTTTCACAAAGCACCTCTTTCTGCATCTACAATCTTCTCCCATTTGGCGTGCGTTTGAAATAATTACTTTCCCTCTTTTGGTGATATAGCTTTCACCCTAATACGAAGCAACTTTGCCTTGTTCTGTCCACTTAGATTTCTCTTTCGTTTTCGTCCCTTTTTGATGTTTTGGTATTCGGGGTTTCGTTGCTCATTCTGTGAAAGAAAGAAAGAAAAAATAATGAATAAAAGCAATTAATCATAAACAATTACGTTTATGATTAACATTTCTAGTATGAATTTAAATTTTATTTGAGGCCTTTAAGCATCCCTGGCCCAGCCCGGGACAGGAGAGGGGAGGGGAGTCAGTCTGGGCCTAGTTTTGTGGGTATAAACCCGTCATTTGACTGACTAGACTGAGTTAAACCCTAAAAACTCTCAGTGAACCAATAGTCATTTAGATAAAATTGAAGTAGGATTCTGTTCTTAACATTCATTCTCACAAACTTATTATTATTATTATTATTATTATTATTATTATTATTATTATTATTATTATTATTATTATTATTATTATTATTGAAGCACAAAAGCACAACTCGAAATTAAATTGGTTGTAAGCTCAACGAACCGACCTCACACCGCAAGGGTTAAAAATATATTTTGCAAAAATTGGCGGAGTTTTATTTTCCAGCTTTTTTTTACAATACTTCCATTTTGTAAAATAAAATTCACAGCTGCAACAGTAATTAACATACAAAATAATGAATCAGAAATTATTTTTATATCAAGGCCATCAGATATCAAAAATACTACATAGCGTATCTCGTAAAAATGGAGAGAAAGTAAAAGAAACGAAAACGTTAGAAATAGTTACAAATTTCATTTTGGAGTGACCGCAATGAGAGTTCCTAACTCGGAAACAGTACAATTATTTTAATCCTATTATACCAAACATAACTGCAATGCACTTTACACGTTGTAATAATCATTCTTGTTGATGAAACTGAATCGTTTCTACAAACAAGCAAGCAAGCATTTTTTGCCCACGCAAGAAGAAAGTTCGGCTTTCAGAAAGAGACCTACCGTTTTTCATCTCTCTCATTCTATTTCTTTGTCAACACAGAAGCATAAGTTGGAGGGGAAGAAAATTTTCAGACAACCATATCCATCTCACATGTTGCTTCTTAAGATCATTCGGATAGTTATTACGTTTGTTCTGTTCCCCTGGCTCAATTTCTCCTTTCTTCCCCCACAAGAACAATAATCATTGATAGCAAGTGTGCAATAAAACGCGTTTATCATGTAGTAATCAAATCAAGACCTACAAATAGCTGATTGTGATTCTTTTAAAATTAAACAGCACGTCGATTTAATAGCCCACGTAGTTTCAACCGCAAGACCATGACTTCCTCCTATGGTGTTTAAATGACGTCATTGCTTCATATTTTTCGCTTTGTAAGCTAGGTTTGAGATTGACACGTTACAGAGGGACTAAGGGGAAACATACCAACAGTTGAATGCTAAAACAAAATAACGTCAGATATGCGTAGTTGCTGAACATACCACTTGCCTTATACTACGTATAATCCTTGGCAGACCCCAACATGTTCTCCTATGAGAAATTCTACATTGCAAAGAAATTATGAAAGGTAGAATACAACAATGTATTTTCATTATGCACATGGGCGGCGATTAGGGGGGGCAAAGGGGGGCAGTTGCTCCCCCACTTTTTTTAAAGGAACCCATTAAGGTATACAGTTTCATTTGGAAATGTAAAGTATGTATCACTGGTTCATAGAAAAAATGGTGCCATATAATATTTACCATTGCGTGAGTACGTATTGGTTGTCTTCCCGTGGAGTTAAGAAAGTTACAGGAATTGTGTTTTAATTGCCACCGAAAATAACCCAAAAATTAACCTATTGGAGCACAACAATTCCACCATAATTTCACTTCTTCTTACAAGGGCTCGATATGTTAGTCAGCCGCTTTGAAACTAATTCAGGTCCACCCTCAGGGTCCCCGGTGGGGTCCAACTTTAAATTTGAAATGGTGACGAGATTAAAGAGCATATCATTGGAAAGCTGTTGGGAAATGAACGAAGACGAAACAAGTCTCTACTCTCTAAAATTACCATATGCAAAATGGTGGCCGCTGAAAATGTCAGCAAAGCCACCATTGTATAGTCTATGGCCACCCTCATGAATCTGAAATGGTGCGACAGATGTCAAAACAGGAAAACATGTGAGTCATCATTTCGAAAATTGTATGATTGAAATTGTAAATACTTGTCCCAGGGTCCTCCACAGGGTCCGGGACGTGGTCCTACTCGAAAAATTTTCAAATTTCAACTGGAGTTAAATAGAATAATGTTTGAAAGTTATTGTTAAGTGAAACAACTACATGTGTATGGAAGTAGCTATTCACTGTGCATGTAAAATGAACTACGATTTAGCATTTTTGTGAAACACAAATGTCTAGAAAGTCAGTTTCAGACTTTATTCAGACCATTTCCGATGCTATCTGATACAATATTGAATGAAAATGGGAAAACTTACCAATAACCCTTAACGAGGCGCGCTCTTTTATTCACAGTTAGCAGGCGCGTGGAGGTAAATTTTACCCAGAAAGTTATTTTGCTTTCTCATTAAAGTATTGTTTAGATTTATTGGCAGACAAATTTATGGTATTACCGAAATTTTTACCAGCCACCAGAAATGGATTTTGATATAAAATATGAGATAACAAGGAAATAAAAAAATAAAAATAAAATTGATGGAATTTTATCTCCTGCTTCGCATTTTTTGGATACTTTTTTTTTAAGTTACAACAATAAAAATTTAACAAATATTAAGATAACGAAATACGCTTTTTCATTGAATATACACCCTGATATTTGTTTAACAGTAGTTCGATTTTAAAACCATAAAATACTTTTTTATCACTCCTTTACTTGAAAAAATCTAGTTTCTGTATATGCAGTTTATTACAATGTCTTGCCTTTTAGGATTCCAATTGAGATTTTACCCTTTTTTATTTTCCTTTATAGCAATAATTTCAGAGTGAATAAAACAAAATATTTTGAAGTGTATATAAATTGAATGTAATATAAAATGAAGTGTATATAAATGAAGTGTATATAAAAATGATGTGTATATAAATTGAAGTGTATATAAAAATATTGCAAACCTCTTCTACAAATAAATATTTTATTTCTTGTAGTTAATTGAATATTGACTAATTGATTTAATTTTGTAATTAAACAGTAACAACTATTACTATATAATAAATCAATAGGTTTACAAACTGAATTATCACTAATTCGTAATTGTTGCTTTGTGATCATCCACACAGTAAACATTAATTGATATTTGTTGATCATTATTGTTGTAAACATTAATTGATATATATACACTAGCACTAAAGACACCAAAATATATGGAAAATGTATGGGAATCTCTTAGTATAGTCAAAATTAAAATTTAGAACTGTTTTTCCAGAAAAGAGCGTGCCTACGTATGTTTCTTTAACTTTTCAAACTCTGCAAGAAATTATTTTCTGTTCTGAAAGCAGTATGTATTAAGCAGAAGGCACTTGGCTTCAGCTAAAATGTTCCTTTTTACTCTGGCACTTGAGGATCCAAAAGGACTGTTGGGGAGGGGGCGGTTCGCTTCCTGGAAGATGAGCGTAGCCTCAAGGTGTCCAGAATTTGACTTTCGCAAGAATCGGACGCATATAAATGTGGGACTAGGCGGGGGAGGGGAAACGTGATTTTCAGATTCCATTTCGGGACCGGATTTTTTTTTAAAAAAATGAAAGTTTATTCTTTCTCTAGATTTAAATTTAATACGCTCCTCCGATATGGAGGTGTAGCGGTGTTATGGTTCAAGGGTCCCGCAATATATCAGATGCACTGTTTTCCACAGTACTTGCACAAAAGAAAATATTGTATTGACGATGACATTTATTTTAACGAAAAAGTGTACAATTTGCCCTAATCATTTATATTTTTAATAACACTTGCGGAACAGCAGTTGAAAAAAAACCGACAGACTCGGTCTACGCAAAAATAATGATAAAATAGATAAAAAAGTATACATGCATGAAGAATAATACAAAATGTCAACAAATAACAAAAGAGATTATGCTATTTCTATATACATTTCTTGGTAGCTTAAAAATATTACATAATTAATTATGAAGTCATGTTTAATAGTAGGGTCTATACGGCACACATTGTCCCAAATAGGCCAAAATATATTG
Source organism: Thermobia domestica (assembly GCF_964235325.1). NCBI lineage: Eukaryota > Metazoa > Arthropoda > Insecta > Zygentoma > Lepismatidae > Thermobia > Thermobia domestica. The sequence continues at coordinate 138,208,316 of NC_137457.1, forward strand.
GAGCAATCTTTACATATAGCTTTCATTTTTGTTTAAATCTGTATGTAATTTAGGAAATGGAAAATTGAAAAGAAAAATATAATATTCAAACTGATCTTCAAAGATGTTTTAGTCGTTCCGTGATTATTCCAAGTGATAGTAATTGCCTGAACATGGCTTTCCCCCGAAATAACAATGTTATGGTTGTTGCGTTAAAAGAACTGGCCTGCTCACTCAAAGGCACAGATCAAGTACTGGTGAATAAAATTTATACACTTCCTAATATATAATACTAATCCTAACTACATTTAAACCTTGTACTGTACTACTAACAGTAACCCAGAACGACGGTTTGAAGTTAAACTACGGCAGTAACATATAACGAAATGAATTGCGAGTATACATCCTATATAAATACCTATTGCTGTACTCCTTAAACATATAAATCACTATGAAAGTAATTGCACATTTCATTCAATAAAATACTGCAAATAAAGTAATAACAAAAATGTCAATACTAAACTTTCTCTTGCACAAAACTCAACAGAAATTTTGTCGGATCTAGTAAGAAATGTTTATAAATTTTACATGAATTAAAATATGACTTAAAATTATATAGAATCGCAATATAAGCCATTATAATGTATAACTAGTTAAAAAAACTGAAAGATTACAATGCCTACAACAAATGAACGAAAGACCAGAAAAGTAAAACCAAAGTGATGGTTCCATTCCTTACTGCACGCAACCTATATTTCCTTTAACATACTGACTGGAGATATTTGACAATGAAAATTAAAATTTAATTTTGGAAAATTCTCACCTTTAGACGAGATTACCAATGAAGAATAAAGTATGTATAACTTGTTTTTCTTTCATTTCAGATATAATATGGACCCCTCTTGGTATGACTAACACGCTTATCGTTGTTGCGCGTGATCCCGGAAATTGAAATATTTGAGTTTTATGTCCCACGGTTATGCAGTCTAGGCCAAACGAGACGGTGATGATGAAAAATGAATGAAATGGTGGAATGAGGAAAGTGGGAGAAAATGGGACAACCCCGAGGAAACCCACACACACGGTGTTTGTATACCACAGAGTTCACTTGCGGGAGCAGAGTTTGAGCCTGACACCCTCTGCACCGGCGATGAACGCTCTGTGTGATTGCGGGTTCAATTCCCGGTGGGGGTATATTTGGACGAAAAGAATGGTTCGGATTTTACTATAATTAGTAGGTCCATGTCTCCTTCGGTCGTTCTATCACAAACGTAGGACGTTAAAAAATATAATATGTGTAATATATAACTGATTACTAAAATGTAATAGCCAACATACCGTTACAAATTTTCTACGATTGTAATTGTGCCTTTTTGTTGAAGTTAAAGGTTTTCAAAAGGCAATTTCAAAACCCTTTTTGAGTACGCTTACTTTTCTTGATTTTGTTTGCGATTCAGATGCATCCAAGGAGTTCAACTTTAGACTCAGACTAATAACTTTTTTGTGAAAACCCACAAGCTGAAAATAATTACGGCCAGAAACCACGACGGGCGGAAACCACAGAGCGACCTTACTCACCTGCAGTCTATCTTTGTGAAAGTTACAACACAAACTCAAATCTACGTCCTTTCTTGTTCTGGCAAATCTGTCGATGCCACGATCGTGATCTATGTTTGTATCGGTGCGTGTATAGTAGTGCCAGGCCGCTAAGTCGATCTGCACCCATCCGGGACCGTACCCATGTCTTCAATCTTTTTAGTGTTGAAAATGTTCTTTCGTCTGTGTCAACCCCCCTAGTTGTGCCTTTTATAGCAATCGCGTAGCTCTGAAAGTAGGGAGATTGTCCTCTGAACATTCTCTAAAATGTTCAGGAAGAATTTAGTAAACTTACCTCAGGAAAGCAAACACAATGCCAAGTTCCATTATTAAATATTTGTATTTTCATTAAAGTGATTTGTCATTAATGTGTAATTTGTATTGTGTGTGAGGGATATGCAAAACATTATCAGATCACAACTCACAAAGCCTGATTATTTTCTCTATTTGATAACGATGATCAGATAGCAAACACATACCTCTTAAATTGATGTAGTTGACTGTCCTCTGGAAACAAGGTGCTGCTTAGCAAACTTCAACGACTTGGAACGATGCAACTACCAGGATTTAAGACTTCAAACGATGGTAAATCTTAATAACGGATAATAGTCCACCATTGCTTGTAAACTATTCGCTGTCTAGTACTCTCGTTGTTCGCTGACTTTCTCTGATCCTCTTTGAATGAATATCTTTCTTGAATCCTTGTTGAATGATCCAGTTCCATCCTTGGTAGAGTATATATTTGGAAAATGTTGATTTCTAAACTGCTACCATGATTCACGTCACTCCACGTGTTTGCTTATCTCATTGCCGAAATTCACATTTCTGCAATGATCATCAAATAGAAGAAATCTCCAGACGTTTATCTCCGTAATCTGACAGTTTTGTCAAATCCAAAATTGTGTTGATGTTAACAAATAAATCTTACAATAGTTCTTACTCTGCAACTTGCTTATTTGTTGTCCTTCGTCATCATAACATTACAAATCAACATGTCTGTGTTTACAACTTACATAAAAGCAAACAATAACTTGGACAACATTACAATCTCATCATAATTTTGAAATATCTTATTAATGTCTTTATTTTACTTAATTTTAAATTTTGTAATTTCTTGTGCTTAATTCTGTTACATCTTCTTGTCTTTATTTCAATCAATTTTAATAGATTTTTGAAATATAATTTTATTTAAACTTAACTCCTCATCACGGCCCCTTTTCAAACTCAAAGGTGCTTCGCAGCTGATCCAATCGAAATATGAGATTGGAATGACAATAAAATGAACAGCAATATATATATATATGTACAGCTTGTTCCTTTTTTCATTACCATCACCTCAAATTTATAATAATGTTGAAAAAATAATCAAAAAATATATATTTACATTAGGTAATTAAATAAAATTTCTGTATTTACATTTTCGGGCGTCTATCTATCTACATAAATAGTGTTATCAAAAACGTTCTCAGGATCATTTTCCTGCCATCTATTGTATTTACTCAATAACTACAAACTCTTGGTTACTTACTTGGGAGTATATGAATAAGTTATACATATATTTTTAATCTGCAGAGTCCTTCATGGAAGATTCCACTCGCTCTTATGTGTCCATGGTCTCCATCTTATATATTTTTACTGATCTATATCAGTTTTTTACTTCACATCACATCAGTGTAAAAATATACTAATAAAATCATTGCTAATTAGTTTTACACACTTGTACTATCACTGGAACATCTACACTTCACACTCATTCACAAAAAACACTGGTAATTCAATCGTTTTACACAAATCATCATACAATCTTATAAAACCACATTTATCAATAAAGCTATGATAATCCATTTCCATGCATCTGGCAACGCTGCTACTTCCGCCAACTTGCAGAATGTTCAAAATTAGAAACCTTCCCTTGAACGAATTCAAGTCCGGATTTCTGCTCTTAGAACGCGTTAGTCTGCAGTTGTGAAACAGTCCTGTAATTCGAGTCTCCACCAAATGCGATAATTTTACAGTTATAATACTAAAATTTGACAAGGAAAAAAAGTAATCTTTATTCCTTGTTGAGTCTTTTCCGGTTGAACGTGTTCTGACCGTGTTTTCAGCTCGTGAATGGTCAAAATCAACGTGTTTCGACGTGGTCGTTGAATTTGTTGGATGTGCACTCTCCAAAATTTCAGTGGTGTCTGAAAACTCGTTATTATGCTAAATTATCGCCTTTATTGAATTGTGATCTGTGCTATTGTGATTACTAGTGTCTATAAAATAGTGTGTGATTGTATATTTTCAGGTGTCGTTAACTTCTGTGTTATTTTTTACTATTCTTATTAACTTTGGGATAAATCGGCACAGATAGGTAAAGTTTACTAGATAGTGTAAGTAGGCCTATAATTGGCTTCTCATAAAAGCTTTCAGAACTAGTTTCACTTCTGGTATTAACAATCTTACATTATTTTATCTTTCTATTTTAACTAGGATATGACCGGTAATTACGCTAATTATAATTACCAATACAATCAGTACTAAAATTGCAAGATAAAAATATAATTTGTTGTTATGTATCATTCACGATAATCTGTAACAAACAGAGGAAAAATTATAAGCTTTATTGTTCTTGACTTGATGGTATTGTCAATTACTTTAAGATACTAATAATTATCTCTTATTTTTGTCTACCAATTCATTTTGACTGTATTTTACAATCCCGTTATTCGTCTGGTAGGCGCGTATGTTCTAACTTCTCATTGCATTTTCTTATGCATAAGTATGCTTCCTAATTGCAATGCTTTGTCTATCGTTCATCTGTTACATGTAATCTCTAACAGTACTAAAATAGTCCTGTGAGTTACATATTTATTTTCCTGTATTTTTCTATCTTTCGCTTTTTTCAAACTTCTCATAACACTAAATTCCTATTATTATATCCCTAAATAGTCTTCATTTAAACTTGTATTTAGGTATCTAATACAATATCTTAACTATAATTATCCATTTGACGTTATTTTAGATCATTTTAATCGTGTCTTTTAATTTTAAAATTGCATAGAACAAATGCATCCTTCGCCACGCATCATATTGTTCTGGTAGAATCTCCTCTCACTCATGGTAGGCGTGGCTAAAGCCTTCAGCCATCTTGTCGTCATTACGTCATCCTTACGTCACCAGGGCTACATTAAGGCATTCTTCCGCGACTCTTAAAGACTAGCTTGATAATGACACTCGCTTTTGCATTCAGCGAGATGCGCTCGAAACAATACATGCAGTCAACACTCAAATGCATTTAAAAACGTTATTATTTATTTTTGTTAAAATTAAATGGCTTCTCGTACTAGCGTAAAATATACATAATTATAAAATCTACAATCCTATTCTTATATTATGCTTTTTGTTCTCTACTTTCTCCCTATAATACTATAATACTAGCTAGTACAAAAATTACTTAAAATTATTTTCTCGTGAACACAATGTTTACTAACGCTTTATATAATTATCCTCTCACTGAATCTATACTGTTCAGTCATCATTACTAAAACTTTATAGTATATATCTTTATGTCATTATCTATTTTCTGGGTGTAATTAAACTATTAACAATAGATCTTGTAGGTATCTCTTCTAGTATTTCTCTTTTGATCTTCTATTTTCCTAGTTTTCCTTTTTCTCAGTCTATTCTTATCGTGTTACTTCGTTGTCTTTCCTAGTTATGCTTATCTATAATCTATTTTTAACCATGCTTAACTATTTTCTTTTACTCTTCCTTGATTTCCACAATCCATTTCCGTTTCTCTTCCGTTCATTTCTCAATGGGTTATGCTCCTTGACTTACGGTTCTAGGATCAATACCCCCAAGTCAATTTGTTCCTAGCTGCTAGGTAAGTACCTGAATATGTTCTATTCTACTTTTCTAATCATTTTTATTCTTTTCCAGCAATATATCAACCAATTTCATCCTTCAGGTGCATTTCATGTTATTATTGTTATTATTATTACTATTACTATTATCATTATTGTCGTTGTTCTTTTATGTCTTATGCTTTCTCTTCTTGCATTTTTAGTTCCTAATTGCTTTATATAGTCTAGAGTACAAAACTATTAATGCTATTATCGTCAGTATTATTACAATCATTTTTCCAAAGATTACATACCTAATATATTCTGTTGTAACAAGTTGTGGCACAGTAGTCTCGACTTGTAATTTTAACAAATTTTCGGTTAGTGTATGAAGCTCTTGTGTGTGTAATAAAAAATTTAATTGTTTCTTCGACCAGTTTCCCATTAAATTTACATGTTTATCTTTTACGTTAATAATTTGTTTAGTAGGTATTGCCAACTCACCAATAATTATTCGATCAAAATCCTTGTAATTTAGAAAATAGGATCTGTTGTTATTATATTCCAATTTGGTTGATGTTATTCCCTAATGATTTTCTAATTTAGTTTGATATCCTTCTTTTAATGATGAATATATTACTCCAGCGTGCGTATATTCAAACGAAACTTCGCCTAGATATTTCTCTGAATTTTGTTGGCAATTTGCTAATGACTTGTTAAATACTATATTATTTAAGCATTTAGCATCGTCATCGAGTGTAAAAACTTCACAAAAATACAAGAAACTTTTAAATTCACACTTTGACCTGTCTAGCGTGTGATATTTTCCATTAGCTAAATACACTACCTTCGGTAATTTATAAAATATTTGAAACTTTTGATTCAAATAACCCATAGACATAACTACACATTACTGCAATACTATTCTCATAAATTACAGGTGTCTGTAACAATAAATCACGATTATCATCCTCATAATTATACCGCATTAAATACATCGTCGAAATTCTATAAAACATCCCTATATCTGATCTATGTAAAGTGTTTCAGAACATCGTGCATGTTTACAAATATCTTTGCATCTTGATTCGTCAAAATATGATACGACAATTGATTACTTAGTATATCGCTCATAATTTTGTTTACTCTTTCTTGCTCCAAGTGTGAAAATAAATTAGCCAAAATCTTTCGTTGAGCCTGGTGAAGGTAACAATACGTATCCTGTAATTTATTTTTAACACCTTGTAAAACTTGTTGAATTTTTATTATAATTCCATGAACTACTGTTATTTAAGACTTAAATGATTCTTTTAAATTTGTAACTTCAGTCGCTAAAACTTTCTCATGTTCCGTTAATTTATTAAAAGAAGATGCCAATTGCTGTGCATGTACAAAAATTATAAGTTGAAAGTCCTAACGATGAAAGTCCAAAAAAAACAAAAATATAACTCTTATTCCTGTTTCTTTGTTTAGACATAACACTACCATTTCGATAAAAAATGACAAGGAATGGAATTTATAATACTAGACCGACATTCTTTTTCTTTTACAGCATATTCGTTTAAAATTTCAAATGTCTCAGAACAAACTTCGTGTATTGGTACAGCTTGACTAAAATTCAAATGCATATGTATGGTTGTATACACTACATTAGATGCGTGCAAAGCAAACGCATCCTGCATCCTGCACCAATTTCAGGCAATGTTATCTGTTGATGTTCATCTACATCTTCTGCTTTCACCAACAAAAATAAAATCCCGTACCAAATAAGTCTGGTCATCGTATTATTTTTACGTATTCGACTTTCAAATGAGCTCTGGAATTAATTAAAATTATCTAATTACCATTTTATTTCCTGTTTATATGTATTATCTATTTATTTAGTTATTAAATTTAATTACTTATTTATTTTATTTTTAGAGTTTATTTCTTTCTTTACCTAGCTACACCTGAGAACTACTCTTTGCTAAATTCTTTACAAATAATAAAATTGTATAATGATTCATATGCTCTAATTTAAAAAAAATCACTAATCTATGTGACCAATACATGTTTATCGGTTCAAAATGTTAAAATATCTGCATTTCCTCGGATATGATGAGGCTTTGGTTGAGTACCAGCCGCCTTACTGACTGGTTACCCATAAACACGCACTGTGCACAGATTATGTTTTACTTTCTACTAATATTTCCTTAAAAAAATTCGAGATTCCATTCTTCTCCATATCCTACCTCAATTCCTAATCATACTATCCGAATCATAGTTTTCCTCTGCTTCATCTTCCTTTTCTTCCTTTGAACTTACAAATGATTTAATTCTCCTAATAGCTATTGTATCTACTTTTTTCTCACCTTTTGATGTTTCATATTTAACTCTATATGAGTTATTATTAACTTTCTCTAGTATAGTGAATCTTATATTCTATCTTCCAACAAAACAGCCTGGAATTCCAGCTTGTGGCATCTTTGTGATCAGAATTTGCTGACCGATCTAAAAAATTGGTTCGTCATACTTTTTCTCAATCTGCTTTTCCTCCCCTTTAAGCTTTTTTTTGTAAATTTCGATAGGCTAATTTTCTTCTTCTCTAGCAGTCTGTATCGTAGACTCATTATCTACATTTTCACACAGTATATCCAAATCTTGTTCCAAAAATCTCCTAGGTTCCTTTCCAGTCAACAGATAATACTGTAAATACCCTGTTCCATCATGTATCTGAGTAATCATCGTAAATATTATACTGGGTAGGACCTCGTCGCAATTCGTAAATTCTTTATTAATGTAAGGCTTCATCATTTGTTGGATGGTTCCACATGCCATCTTCTGGGTTCGACATTGTTTACCATTCTTTACAGTATACCATCTAGATTGTTTTTCTGCTTTCACGTCGGTTCCATCCGGATCTTCAATCGCCTTCATAATAGGGCCGAAAAATGCATCTTTCCGCTGTAGTTCTATCACTTTTATGTTCTCTTCAAACGTCATGTTCACTTGAAGATCTTCCTGGTTAACCTGCAATGCATCTACTTCTATATCCTCTTTGGTTGGTTTAATTGTCATATTACGCGACAATACATCACTCGGGTTTTTTTCTCGTGGACAATGGATTGGCGTATAATTATATTGGGCAAGTTCAAGACTTAAACGTAACAATTTTCGAGATAATTTTGGTGTGGTTCGCAAATGCTTCAAACAACGGCAGTCCGTTCAAAGTTCGATCTCTTTATTGAATAAGTAGTAGTTAAAGGCTCGGAACGAGTCCACTACTACAAGGATTTCCAATTCAACGATATGTATTTGCTTCTTCTTGTTGTCTCAAAACTCTGCTGTAATATGCTACAGGGATCCATTCTTTACTTTTCTGTTTTTGCATAAATACCGCTCCAATTGAGTTCATCGAAGCATCTGTGTACACTCATGTCTCCAACTCTTCACGAAATGGTGTCAAAAGTGGTGCCTCAAGCAACGCCTCTTTCAGCTTCTTAAAACCTTCCTGATGTTCTTCTTTTCACACAAACTTGTGACCTTTCTTCAAGAACAGGTGAAACACAGCAGCAATTTCAGCATAGTTTTTCAGACGTTTCTCACATAATTAGTCAACCCAAGAATTGATTTCAACTCCGGTGACTTTGGTGGTTTGAAAACTTTGATTGCTTGAAAAATTTTTGGGCTTATCTCGTAACCTGCATCCCTCAGAACGTGCCCCAACGCCAATACCTTTTCTCTACCTACTGATATTTTTCTAGTGACAGTTTCAACCCGTAATGTCTTAATCTCTGGAAAATTGACCTCAACATCTAGACCATTTTCTCCTGTTCGTTCGTTTATACATATACGTCGTCCATGTAATACGATACTACCTCTGGACTAACATTTCCTAACGTCATCGCCATGATTTTCGTGTACACTGCCGGTGATTGCACGTACCCCATATCTAAAACTTTCTAGGCATACGCTCCAACACTTGAGATGTTAAATGCAGTGCGGTCACATGACTACTTCGTGATGAGAACTTGATGATATGCCGCTTTTACGTCCAAAATTCAGTAATACTTGTGCCTCCCATACACGTTAGTATTTTGTGTATGGGTGGTAATGCGATGCTATGGAACTTTACATGCCGGTTGAGCCAGCGACAGTCCAAACATGCTCTTGTCGCTCCCTATGGCTTTTTCAAAAATAGCATGGGCAGATTATACGAAAGATGTCATTCTTCTATGATGTTTTGCTCTAACAAGATATTAATCTGTTCCTTAACCTTATCCTTCAATGATTTTGATGTAGGATATTGCTGACGCCTGAAAGGAACTTTTGTTTCAAGCTCAATGTGATGTTCGGCATGTTTAACTCTTTTAAAAATTCATTCCCTTTCCATGCAAAAACATCAGCATAGTCATGGCACAGATTTTCTATCTTCTTAATTACAGGTTTAGTCTGATTTCCACACTTTATCCCTGATGTATCAGAATTCTGTCTAGCCTCTAATACTTTATCGATATCTTCCTGAGATCACTCTTCATCTCGCAATTCTTGTTCACTTTTGCACTCTTCTGCATTTCAAATTCTTAAATTACGTATTAAAGTTACTGGTTCATAAGTCGGATTTACAATTTCTAATTTATTATTTTCTTTAGACAACAGAACTTGGAGTATTAATATATTAAATTGTTTATATAATTCTCTATCGGGCTCTAATAAATATTCGTTTCCATTCCAAGATTTTATTAAATTAACTTCAACTACCGTTCGGCATTTTGGACATAATTTCACCTTCTGATTTAAAATCTATTTCGGTTTCATACAAACTTTTACACCGGCCGCAGCATTATCAGAAACTGAAACCGTTTCAGCACTATTTTCTCTTCTTGCTTGAGGCTTCCCAAATCTATCAATCAATAATTTATTTTTTCCGTAATCAATTTTGCACCTCTAAGATCTCAAGAAATCATTGCCGATCAAAACTTGGTACTGGAAGCTCTTAATTACACGAAATGGTAAATGAAAAGTTTGATTAGTGACTCTAAATTTCACTATAGCTATCTTATTAATTACTAACACATTCTGAGTAACTACCTTAATGCTTGTTTTTTGCGGAATTACTTTTGCAGTAGGTGGAATTAATTTCTCATCTAAAATTGAAATTTGAGAACCACTATCTATCAACGCTTTAACTTCTCTATTCTGTATATCTATTGGCAAATAAATCATGTTGTTATCTTGACTAAATGAAGCTATTACTTCTCTAACTTTTCCGTTCGTATTTAATGTAAATTTGCATATTTAATGTATTCAGTTAAAATTCTGGTTACCAAATTGTTGATAAAACGTTGTTCCATTTACTTGGGTAGGAACAACCTGAACATATCGTGATTGTTGTTCACCTTGTTGTCCCGAATTATGACAACATATATTTCTAGACGAATTACTGTTTTGCCAGTAATTATTCTGTCTACCCCTATTATTTCTCCAGCCATTACCTCTATTACCACGGTAATTATTTCCATAATTTGACATTTCCTCGATAGTTATTCCATCTACTACTATACTGTTTCCTATTGTGGTTATTCCAATTCCGACCATTGTTTCCTCGGTACTGGTTTCTTACGCGATTTCAAGAACCTCTATTGTTTTCAAACCATTGATTACAATCACCATTATGTTTACTTGATTGTTTTTCATTGTCTTTAACCTTAGCTGACAATGCTAACTGCAATTCCTCTAGTTGCTTTTCCAATTGCGTTAATTGGGTCAAGCTGTTTCACTTTCATTTTCGATTTACTACGCATTTCTTTTCTAAGAATTACTCTACTTTCATCCGAATCGCTATCTTCACAATCTGCCTGCAGCTTGGTTTTCTTTACTAGATCATTTATTGTAACTTTGCCTGTTTCTTTTTTTATTCTCTTATCTACCTTACATTTGTTCTTTTCAATTCTTTGCAAGTCCTCTACAAACTTATCTATCGTGGAATAGGCAATGGTACCAACTTTCTCCATATAATATGGTTGCAATCCACATACAATAATGCCTTTTTTTCTTTTTATCCGTCATCTTTGCATCTAACTGCTCGCACATTACAAGCATGTCATAAATGTAATTTACAATGGGCTCGTCCTCCTGATGTAATCTTTCCCTTAGCTTCTCCTCAATATCTAGAGTTACATTTGTCTTAATAAATTGACTAATTATCTGTTCTTTTAAGTCTTTATACGTGATTTCCGCTAGATTCTTTCGTTTAAGAAACAACTTAAGAAGAACTTGTTTACCTGTTCTTGGAAAAACGCTTGGCAATAGCTCTTTCGTTCTCTCTTCTGTTACGCTTGCCATTTGACATGTGCCGTCAAATTCATAAAAAAATCCGACTATGTCATTGTCAGTTCTTAAATCAAATTTCGGTAATTTATTGATATCAGCATAAACCGTTACGTTAGATGCCATTTGTGTCTTATTTCGGAACTCTGTTTCTATTTTCTTACTACTATTATTAGATCCGACGGATTCCTCTACTTTACTAGAACTTTTCTGCCTTTTTACTAATTCTTCATCTAGCTGTAAAATAGACGGAAAATCTTCCGTCAACGACTGTGGTACAGGGCTTGAGGGAAAATTCCTAACCGGTCCTTCATGATACACTATTCTAGGACTTCCTGTTCTATCTTGCTTTCTTCTTTCCGGAGTTCTAATATCAATTTTTTTTCTATTTCTAACGGTGTTCCTTTATTGGCTGTTTGTGCTCTTGTTCTAATAATTCCTTCATTCATTTATTATAAAAATACCTACTTTCCGTATATGAATAATAATTTCTTACTACTATAAAATTAAAATAACTCAACATAATACCAATTAAACTTAACTTCATCTAATAACTTCTAATATTCTACCAAAATAAAATAAAATTTATCTAACATGTTTCAATATGTCATTTTAACTTAACTTATAATTACAAATACATCTTACAATAGCTCTTACAACAGTTCTTACTCTGCAACTTGCTTATTTGTTGTCCTTCGGCTTCATAATATTACAAATCCACATGTCTGTGTTTACAACTTACATAAAACCAAACAATTACTTGGACAACATTACAATCACATCATAATTTTGAAATATCTTATTAATGTCTTCCTTTTACTTAATTTTAAATTTTGTAATTCCTTGTGTTTAATTCTGTTACATTTCTTGTCTTTATTTTAATCAATTTTAATTGACTTTTGAAATATAATTTTATTTAAATCTAATCCCTCATCATCTCTTACTCTATATAGTTTATTTTGTGAGTATACACCCCTTTTGCAGTTGTATATTTGAGTATGTAAAGTTAAAAAATTATTAGATCAGACTAGGAATAGGGGAATAGAAATATGCTCTATTAGGTCATTTCTTAAATGCAGTTGTTAGAAACATAGTATAATTATTGCTTTGCTTATAACAATAAAATTATATTATACTAGCCTTCGCCTTGGTGGGGCTTCGACCCCAGGCCAACAATTAGCTTGGTATATGGTCTCGCATAACATAGCAAATGCTCATACGTGCTAGTGTGGCACACTATTTCGCGTTCTTCCTTCTGTCTCTTTCATGTAGAATTGGATTTAGCTAAAACTCTGTCACGGAATTCCAACACTCGAAAGGCATTTCAGTGAACCTGCCCCACCTCTTTTCTTTTCCTTCTACGTTAAGTAGCAAAAAACGCTGAAATACATGTTTAATTATTTTAAATAAAAAATTAAACAACCAACTTTTATGTTCCTAACCGTAAGGTATCCCGAGATATGGTTATCTTATAATAATAATAATAATAATAATAATAATAATAATAATAATAATAATAATAATAATAACCCGTAAATACTATGGACCGTCTCTCAGACCGCTGCTACTTTTCGTATCACTGTATTTTCTACAGTCCCACTACTACAAGTATATCTTTTCGTCTACCTTCCTGTCTAGCAAGCGGTTACGTATTGTGAAGTTCGTGTTATAATTGATCCCTGTGCGCGGCGCTGGAGGGGTCGAGCGGTGTCACAGACGTACGATAGTAGTTACGTGAGTATTTGGCTGTTCAGTTGTCTTTCGTTATCTTCTGATTATTAGCAGTTTTGTGTCTTACCGTGTGGCACGTCTTGCACCGCACATCAAATAATGACCCAGAGACGGGAAAATCTGAAATAATCATATTTTATAACATGAATAAAGGCGGAGAGGATACTCTAGACAAAAAATGTACAGATTACACATCAAGTCTTCGAACAAGATTATATCCATTGACAATTTTCTTTATGCTGGTGGATGTTGCGTGTGCTTTCAATGCGTATGTCTTGTATCAAGTCTACGCTAAGTCCGCAGTGATAACAAGACTTGATTTCATGAAAAAGTTGGCAAAAGGACTTCTTATGCCTCACATGGAATGTAGATTGTTCATCAGATCTCCCACGAGAGCTGAGTTTTTCAATCAAGAGCATACTACAGCTTGAAAGTAAGTTTCACACCATCGCGCACAAGGAGTTGAAGAGGAAAACATAGTCTTCTGTTCACGAATGTCTAAGCCGAAAGCAAAGATATTCGTGTCAGCGGTGTGGGGTACTGATTTCGTTGCAGTGCAGAAAAAAAAGATATAAGTGGCTACCTGTAGAAAGTACATGATGTCAGAAAAGTTCGATCGGTACTTTCTTTACCGGCAAAACGTATTTTTCTTTACTTTCGCCATCACATAAGAAGTAAAAATAAGTTTTATTCATTACCTTTTCACCAAAAAAATGTAACAGTACAACTATAACAGTACCTTCTTGTAAGTTTAAAAAAGCTAAAATTCTTTTTTTTTTCTCCAATTTTCCTGTATGTTTTATTCTCAGTGCATCTAAAAGAATAGTGTATTTTAAAGTAGTGTTATTTTGACAACATAGAAACGGAGAAAAAAATTGAATGTTTCAACAACTACAATTTTAAAATAACAATGAAAGCATTGTTGCAAATTTTGACTATGTTCCATTTCTCATTGTTTTAAAATATAAAGCATTTTTTACATCGTGAAATTACTATGGTTTATTTTTCTATAAGCAACTAAGATATGTAGGGTAGCATTTTAAAAGATATGCAATAAAACTACTATTCAGAAATTGCGAAACAACAATGCGGTCTGACAGACCGTTCCATAGTAGTTACGTGATTATTTTCGTCCATAGTACTTAAGGGATAATAATAATAATAATTTCGATCCCTTTTCTTTTCTTTTAGGTAAAATATCAAAAACGCTGAAATACGTATTAAATTATTTTGAGTGAGAAGTCCATACATCAAATTTGATGTTTCAAACTTTCAAAGATTCTTAGATATTAATATCCTATTATAATAATTGCAATCCTCGCTTCCTTTTCTTTCCACCTTTTTTTTGTTTTACTCAAGTATCAAAAAACGTTGAAACGCATGTCTAATTATTTGAAATGAGAAATCCAAAAACAAAATTTCAAATCTACGTCCTTAGGATATTCGGAGAGAAGGCCAAGTCTCTCCCCCCTTGGCCTTTCTTCTAATCTAGTACATAGCGATTGATCTAGTAGATAACGAACGTATCTTTGATCTTTCATGCATGAGGCTCTGTGGTTTGATTCCCGATGAGTGAGCATTGAACGCACTACTTGGTTCAAATCCAACTTTAAACACTAGTTCTCGTTCTTTAAAGCATCGCATTTGACAAACGACGTAACCAACGGAAAAGTCTCATATTCAGAGAGCTTTTCGGTTAGGAGCACAAAATATTTTATATTTCTCTTTATTCAAAGTAAAGGTACTTGAAGTTTCGCTACCCGAATTCCATTTCCATATCCTTTTCCTAGGACACAATTTTAAAATATTCCTTTTTAGTTTAAAGTTTTATCCTCGTTCCTACAGTTGTTTGTCACACAGAATTAATCGGTCGGGAAAAGACCATATTTGTATTTTCCAATGATAAATGCTGGAAGTAAAAAATCAGACCTTTGGTTGGCGGTCGCCCCCTTGGATCCGCCAGTGTACTCTGGAGATTGACCACTAAGGCACTGATCACCCACGGGTTTCATGCGAGAAGCACACATGTTGGCTCGACAATTGAAACAGAAACTTTTCACTTTCATGTCCTTTCTCGTTGGGCACCGTGCACAGCGTGATCGACCAGGGATTGTCTAGTCACAGAAATCTTTAGGCTGAGAGTGAGGGAGCTCAATTTTTGCAATCTTTGCTGCTTTTTCACGCAGACGTCTTGCAATTTTTGTAGTACCTGTTCTCTTCACAAGTTGCGATTTCACCAGGCTTATGCGGACTTCCCGCAAATACAGACACTTAGGAACATTCTTTTCTAGGTTATTGAATAAAAATATTACTTGCCCAGTTACTCCAGCAATGTCAAGCAGACGATAGAATAGAAACGTGGCCATCGTCTGCATCGTGTTGCAACGTTGAGCGCATCTCGTACAGCGTGTTGACTCCCCCTTTCGTTGGTTTATAGGGGGTGATGATCTCTGGTTTCTTCTGGTCACCAGTCTCAGGATCGATTGCTCCATCGTAGAGCATGGTGGACAACACTCTTCTTCTGGATCGCTTTGTAAGAAATTCTGGTGATATTGGGCGTAAACCCAAATAGACTGCTGCTCACTTCTCGAGTTTTCACATTGGTGAATTCTAAAGGTAGTTCTGGTTTATTTTTGCACAAGGTACCAACATACGTTGTCTTTCTTTGTAACACGTTTTGTGTTAAGGGCGCACTAAAAAACCAGCTGTCATATATCGGTCAGCAGTTATATTTCACCCAGTGTTTTCTATCGGTCTTACCAAGCGCAGAACTATCTCTTGAGGACGATTTGACTGCACATACGGTACTTCAGGTTGAAATCCAATATAGACTTCCGTTGTTTTTGTATATACTGTTTGCCATCAGCAAGAGATAAGATTTTCAGACCATACTTAGCTGGCTTGTTGGCCATATATTGCCTGAAACTACAGCGACCTCTGAAGGGAACCAGCTGTTCGTCTTTGTAGTGTCCTCTCCAACAGTGTAATATATTTCACAATTTGCAACAAACACCTCAAACACTTCTCGGAAATCTGCAAATTTGTCCACTTCACCTTGTTGCGCATGATCTTAAATGTCATCAAATCGTATACACCGTAGCAAGAACAAGAATCGCTTTAGACACATAGTAGTGTAAAAGATTTCGATGCCAAAGCAGATCTGGTCCCACAGATCGTCGAGATTTCGATGACCTCCACGGAGAGATCCTGCTAGAAGTCGCAAAACAAATACACTTCTTATTTCTTCACAAGTTTTCACGATGGCATCTCTTTCTCTCATATATACTCCCCATAACTTTTCTATGAATTTGTTCGTATTTACTGTTACAATTCTCACAATAGAATCATGTATAAAAAGTGAAAAAGTCTCAAAGAGCAGATTTCGAATTCTTAGCTTATGTACATGGTACAGGCAAACATAGAACAATGTTCACACTTCTTGTCCTAACATTAGGGCCAGAATACGGGACTTTCTTCCATCGCGTACACTTGTCATTACCAACGTAATAGTTTCCATCTTCATTTACGAGGATATCGCTGTCATCATTGTCACTGGTCCCAAAGTTGGATATCGCTCTGATTCACTCACATGGTCTTCTTTGTCATGGTCAGATTCTTGATCAAAGTGTTCAGTTTTAGACAATACTGATTAATTTAGCTCTTCCGCATTCCACGTCCCCTCCAAACCCTGCCATATTCGCTCCTGTTCGTTTACATAAGCCATAATTTCCACGAAATCTTACACGAATAATTTCAGCTACAACATACCGCTGTTTAACACAGACAACCACTGATGCAGCATAAGATAAGAAGTTCAGGGAATTAAACAACAAATGTCAGCATACAACACTGTTAAAAATAACGTATTTTTGCAACAATGAATGATAAAAGCAAAAATTCAGATAAGACAAAAAAAGAAAATGACATACGTTACTAGGCGCGTGCCCCTCGTGACTTTGGAACGTACTTTCGCCACGATTCTTTTACAACTACTGAGTTGAATGATTTTGGAGGCAAGCTTATACCTTTCTAGAAAGGTACTAGGAGGGCCAGCAGTGTGGCCAACCAGCAAATATCTATATCACAAAATGTTCACACCTGGGAGAAAAAGTTATCCCCACCCGCCCAGTTACGGGTTAAACATGCTTATGACTCGCACCGTACATGCATCCGGACCAAAAATAATATTAGAGTTTCTTAATAAGCGTAGTTAGTGCTTTCGATTAGTGTATAAGCCATCTTCCACTTCAATATAATACTCTCCGTCCCTTTTCGTTTTTTTTTTGTTCTTGCCGTTTCTTTTCTTTTTCTTTCTTTTTTTATTTTTCTTATACACATTAATGGGCCCTCAAGAGCAGAATCTCATAGTAGGCGCATTTCCTTTCTTTACGTTGCGTACACAAATTAAAGTGAAAACAAACGAACACCCGAGTACAGAAAAAAAGAGTAAAACGCAAGATGTTTGAATAGAGTTTTCGCAGAACGTCCAGACTTCTTCCATCTACTTTCATTGAACAACAGTTTTCAAACAATATGCAACTTAGCCCCCCTTGAAATTTGAAAGTTTTCAGTTGGGAGTCACTGTCTGGGACCCTGCGGAGGGTCCTGGGACAAATATTTTTGCTTTCAATCATTCTACTTTCGAAATGATGACTCACGAGTTTTCCTATTTTGACCTCTGTCGCACCATTTCAGGTTTATGATAGTGGTCATAGACTTTACAGTGACATTTTTGCTGACATTTTGACCGGCTAACATTTTGCACATGGCAGTTTTAGACAGTTGTGACTTCTTTCGTCTTTGTTCATTTCCCAACAGATTTCCAATGATACGCTACTTGCTGTCGTCACCATTCGGTAATTTTGAGTTGGACCCCTCTTGAGACCCAGCCGGTGGCCCTGGGACTACATTTTTTGCTTTGATACATTGTATTTTTAAAATGATCAAACACGTGTTTTCCTGTTTTAGCATTCGTCGTATCGTTTTCGATTTCTTGTGGTGGCAACGGATTTTCTAGACACACTATATATTAATATAACGCACAGTATATGCATTCGGAAAATTTTTGTTACAGTTTCGTAACAGGTGTCATCCGTGCTTTCGATTGGTGTATAAACCATCTTCCAGTTCGATATATAATCTCCCTCTCTTCCCTTGTAAGTACAATTTGGCGAACATTTATTAGATTTAGTGAGAAATTATGACACAGAATCTTATAAACATGCAATAATGGTACATATAAACGTATCAGTTCGTACAAGAAATTGTATACTAGTAATATAATAGTATACACACATATTTATATCAATATTATTATCAGAAAGAAAAATATTATATTTTGTTTAACCTTTGGAAAAAATGATATAATTTCGTGAATAAGATTACCATATAAAATGTCAAAGGGAAAAATAAAAATCTTAACATGAGGATTAGTAATGAGCATTATGAAATCAATTCAAACGAGTCGTTTCTCGTACTTTCAGATTAGCTATAATATTATGCATAGCATAGAAGCACCCTGTCTTTTATATATTCCCTTTTTTGCATTTCTTATATTCACACATGAAAATGTATATATCTTAATCGTAATCAACACATATTCGGTTTGCAAAAGTATTCGTCAATACACTTCTTCCTTTTCTGGAGCTAAGAGATCAAAGTCTCCTCACTCGTATCATGATGAATATGTTATGGATTGTCATTTGCTTACTATCATATTAATTCTCTTTCAATGAATATTGCCTTCAACTATTAATAACATACATGTATCATTAGGATTCCAATATATATATATAATGCAATATTTATGACAGATGTGTGTAACTAATGAAAACGAGAATTATCTGTGTTCACAAAGACTGTCGGTTGATTAGTAAAAATGACTGCTAAGATGGAAACACTGGTGAAGTTTGAGCATTTGCATGGGAGTAATTGAAATTGTGGTGTAGTTCTAGAGAAGGATTTTATTTTATTAATTTGATGGTTGATTCAAGGACACATTAGGATTACGATGACCTGCCTAAATTCCATGCTACATGGAGTTAGTATATAACATGCGATGTTAATTGTTACATAAACTACTTAATAGCATTATAAAATTAGACGGAATATCTAACATGCGACTCTATTTTACAACTTTTCCATTTTATATATATCTTCATCAGATATTTCCCAACTATGGCAATCAAGAACCGTTCGTGGTAGTTACTAGGACGCTTTACATATATATATATACCAACTTCAACATTATACACTATTACTTCAAGATTATATTCATATTCTACACATATTGATACATATATACTCAATAAAAACTTAATTTGTCAAACTAATAACCTCGAGAAATTCAATTTTAAATTTGCATCAATTTACATAAGGAAAAAAAGACTCACAAATTTAACTAATTACCCGCCTATAATGATAAAATTAGTATCCTGAAATATTTTGTTTATGGCCAGGACGTAAACACACAATATGTACAAATATATAATTCTGTTCAATACAACTACAACAATATTTACATTTGATTACACTAGTTAACAAAGGTTTTGTTACATAAAAGGAAATACCTGTTCTTAAAGGAACTTTTTGCGCTGAATTCGAATATGCACTCGGTTTTTCTCCATCACGTACGATTTTCTTGTAACAGAGGGATTTTCGGGAAAATCCCTCAAAAGTTTCCCTTTTCGTTTATTTTACACCCCAAGATCTTGTCCCCTTGCATATACTAACATAGAAATTATACCTAAGTATACTTTGATTCATATTTAACAAACCCTCCAAGTTTCGTAATAATCGCTTTATTCTTTCTAGAGAAATAAATATGTTTGTATGTATAATGTGTGTACTGTTTATTGCACCTTATAGTAATGCTTTCAGATCTCTTAAGTTGAGGTAAACCGTTTTGCTTTATTACCACAAACACATATATAAAATATAATACAATATAATTTACAAGTGTGACAATTTACAATAAACAATAATACAAATGTACCAAAAGGTCATGAAAAGATAATCAAAACCATCACAATATATGAAACTTCCATTGGGTTACAAAAACGTACACTACTTCCTTCTTTTGTAAGAAATGTTGCATTCTCTACCAAGACCCCAACAATAGTCCCCCATCATTGAAGGATCCCATCGTCCCTGGTACCTATTCTCCATTGCCATTATATCTTGGTGGAATCTTTCCCCCAGTTCGTCGCTGAGAGCACCTAGGTTAGCAGGAAAAAGCTGAGGTGGGAGTGCAAAAATTGGATTTTTAAAGACATCCTACAACCCAACTCTTTGTATTTCTGTATCATGTCCTGTACGATTTCTGTGTAACTCTCAGCTTTGTTATTGCCCAGAAAGTTGCGCACAACACACTTAAATGCTGTCCAGGCAGCTACCTCAGTACTGTTTAACTTGCTGTCAAATCTATCATCAAGCATTAATATCCTAATTTGGGGACCAATAAACACTCCCGCTGAAATCTTAGCATCACTCAGGTTAGGGAACTTATCTCGCAAATACTTGGAACCTTCACCAGATGTGTCCATGGCTTTGACAAAGTTTTTCATAAGTTCTAACTTGATATGAAGTGGCGGTAGTAATATCTTATTAGGATCTACCAAAGGAGCGTATTTGACGTTGCATTCTCCAGGTACGTAATTCACTCTAGGTTCCCATTCCTTCACTTCATAATGTTTGTCATCAGCTCGGCTATCCCATAAACATAAAAAACATTGGTACTTCGTGTAACCGCACTGCAGTCCTAATAAAGTTCCAACTACCTTGAGATCACAACATATTTGCCAACAATGGTTCTTGTAATTTATAAGATTTAGCAAAGTTGACATGGTGTCATAGGATTCCTTAATCTTCACTGAGTGCGCAAGTGGTATAGAAGGTTTTTTATTTCCATTATGTAAAAGGACAGCTTTAAGGCTGACCTTTGATGCGTCGATAAATAACCTCCATTCTTCTGGAACGTAAGGAATTCCTAGCTCCGCCATCAACCCATTTACATCCCTACACACGCACACATTATCTTGCATTGAGAAATAGCTTGAAAATTGAACATGCCTTTTCCTTTACACTGATATGTTCGTTTCTGCATCCAATAAGTTCCACTGCTGGAGCCTTGATCCCAGAAGTTCCGCCTCTTGTTTTGTCAGGTGCAAATCACGGACTAGGTCATTAAGTTCACATTGCCGGATGAAATGTGGCTCGCGAACACAGTCAGGGATGAACGTTGAATCCTTGGATGTACATGTTGATGTCGATGGTTCTTCAAGGACATGATCATCATCAGAGTCTTTTGGCCATATCTCTTCCCTGTTGGTAGGGGGCTCGGGAAGTGGAAGTTAATCCCCGTGCGGAATAGGTCTAATTGCGGATTTAACGTTGGGATAACTTATTGTGTATTTGCTTTTTTTAGAATGTCCCATAACTACTGTGAGACAAAAATAACAATCATCCAGATGGTTGGTGGGTTCTCTCCACACCATTGGTACAGCAAATTTCATGAACCTCCGTTTCCCTTTGGCCCATGCAAGTAAAGTGACGTAGCACGACGCACAAATTATGTTAGGTGCCCAAGTTTTGTCCTGATCTCCCACACGACATCTGAAATATATATAATATGCTAGTTTCACCGATGGCGTAATGGATCTACACTGTCCTCTAACTACAAACTGGCCACACACATAACAAAAAGTATTTGGTGAGTTAACACACGAACGCCGTCCTCTTGACGCCATTGTACTGATCACAAACTAAACTTCTGGTCTTAGTTGGATATAATGCCGTTAAGATCAAACATGAAAGCACTCTTAGCAGCAAAGACAACTTTGAAAGTGAAGTAATTTTAAACCACACGTCAATATAAAATGTACAAAACTCCCTCACCAGGTGTCAAGAAAACAAGAAAGAAAGAAATGCGCTGGGGGAGGGGGAAACGATACCGTAGTGGAAAATTCAGACTGCATGAGTTCATTGTTGTCAACAATGAGTCTGTATTCCATTCTTTCTTTCTTTTGCATTCTGTTACATTTGATAACAAATATTGATAACCATTTCATGAACAAAACGAAAAAAAACTTGGAGAATTGTATATATATGTATTAAGATATACATATACTGTACGTTTAAAAATATATACGTTTTAAGTACATTCTATTTTTATACAAGTTTCTAATTTACAGAGAGCAATACAAGTGTGTTGTTGACTATTGTAAATATTCATTTTTATGTCTGTGTTTGTAGTAATGAAGCAAATCGTTTTTACCCCAACTCAGGAGATCTGAAAGCATTACTATCAGGTGCAATAAACAGTGCACACAGTATACATACAAATATATTTATTTCTCTAGAAAGAACAAAGCGATTTTTACAAAACTTTTAGGGTTTATTAAATATAAATCAAGGTATAATATCTATGTTACTATATGTAAGGGGACAGAAGCTAGGGAAATAAAATATCTGAAAAAGGGAAATTTTTGAGGGAATTTCCCGAAAATCCCTCTATTACGGGAAAACTGTACGTGATGGAGAGAAACCGAGTGCATATTCGAATTCAGCGCAAAAAATTCCTTTAAGATCAGGTGACTTTTCTCATGTAATAAACAAAAAGTTTAAATTTGTTAACTAGTGTTATCAATGAAACCAAAGTAGAAACGAATGATAATCCAGTGTAGAATTCTGAACGGATAATGAAAGAAAAAAAATAAAATTGTATCGGGTACTGAACCATTACACACTATCGCAGTAGGTCAGAATATGATGGAAAATGTTCCTTTGACCATCCACACCAACGAATACCTCCACGGGTCGTGTCCCGCAACATCTCATTTGGTAAATTAGGTTCAAATCATACATGTCGAATGATTGATATATTTCAAGTTCAAAATTTCGGGGGGGGGGGTTAAAAAAATACAAATCTTGAAGAAGAGAATAGAGAGATAAATGGGAGCGAGAGAGAAAAAGCGGTGCCTAAGAAATAAGCTAGGACACTAAAATTTCAAAGATAATTGGTTGAATTTCAACATACAACAGTCCACAGCTAAATATGTTTTCTTATATCGAAAAAAGATGCTTACTAAAATGCTTAGCCCAAAATATATATCTCTTATCCAACGAGTTAGTCCATACCGTCAATGGAATTTTCATAAAGGCAAAAGCTTTAGGGAAATTTCACTCCTCACCGTATCCGGCCTAAAAATTAACAAAGAAATAAATAAAATAGAATTTGGCTAGTAAGTTATCTGCCAAACCTTACTAGTAGCTCCCACATCCGCAAAGGGTGCTAGCGTTTGAGTGGTTTAATTTCAATCGCTATCAAGTTTAAAACTATGGAAAGATGAAATTATTTGAACGGGAGGGAGGATTGACGTCTAGGTACGGAAATGCAGGAGTATACACAAATAAGTTTTCTATATTATTCTATCTCGTCCCCTTCGTCACCTCAGCGGACTGTAGTAAACTTAGCTTAGATAGGGGACGTGGAAAAAACTCAAAATTGCAGAGTAGTGTCGCAAAATTGAACTCAACGTGTAATTTTAAATTGTATCAATTCTGCAAACGGTTATTCCATTACTAGCAGCGTTCACCCCGCTTCGCTGCGGTCACCCCGGAACGCAATAAACTTTGTTACTTAGATAATTTTTACTTTTTCGCTTTCAAGTGATATGATAAAAACCATAGAAGATTGCAGTAAATCTTAACATTATATCGCCTGTCATTTATGTTAACCCGCCCCGCTTCGCTGCGGTCATCCCGGTGCTGGCATATTGTAAAAGTGTCTGTAAAAATAAGCAAATCAATTAAAAAATTTTAAACAGAAGATTCAAGCTATTTTCCGCTGTATATCGCCTGTCATTTATGTTAACCCGCCGAGTGACACGGTCATGCGGGTTGCATATAAATACGTTTATTTTTACCTATGATGAACTAATAACAAAGGATTTGTACGTTATGGACACTTGAATGGTCAATTATCTCAAGACACTGGTAATTAAAAATTAAAGTGATATGATAAAAACCATCTAGGGTCCAAATCCTAATAACCCCCCAAAAATGAAAGAAATTGGTTCAGTCGTATTAGCGTGATGAGCGGACAAAATTTTGTACGTTCTCTTTTATATATATAGATTTGACTAATTGGAAAATATCGGGAATCATTTGTCATATGACTTTTATTCGTATTATCAGGCCGGTCAATCAGTTTACTGGTATGTTTACTATTGAATCTCAACCCAGGGAGTGGAAAAACAGCCATCATTTTTAAGTAACATACTACGCTCATACAAAATTCTAACTTGATAATTAATGTAATATCCTTTTTTATTATTATATATATATTCTTATTTCGTAGGAAGCTTTACCACCCGGCACGTATATACATGGGTGTCGTATTATTTATGCATACTCTCTACCGCACACAGACACACACACAAACATTCATATATATATATATATATATATATATATATATATATATATATATATATATATATATATGAATAATTTTATCATTACTCACTTATTCATTTATATTTTTATTTTTTTCTACAACTTCGATTTATTTTGAGAAACCCCATAATCTATCAATACACCCAGTACTGTTCAAAGCAGTCTTACTATCTATATGAAAATCATCAAATTATCAAAATGCATTAACTAACACGAGTGATTTTATATGAACTGAATATGAAATTCTTTCACAACAAACTACGGTATATTTCACTTCACAGCTTTAAATTTATTTTGTATGCAATGATAATTCAATGTTCTTAATAGCATGCAACAATATATCAGAAAATATCAACAATGCATTTTAACAGAAAGCAACGGGAAGAGAGGATTTGTACGTGCAGCCTGGCAACAAAAATAATGCCATGAAGACAAACTTTGGGTTAAGTGGAAACACGAAGTTTAATATTATCAATAACACTGTCCGACATTTTGGGATGAAGTTTCTGATGACTTCGATTTTTCTTATGTTCTTAGAAAATTTGGGGATGCTGATCACGAAACTGAACTTATTTTTACCCTAACACATCAGGTTTTTGCACAAAAAGCACAGAAACATGTGGAAATTACGGAATTTATGCATTCTTGAAACAAAATAAAAAATTGAAACTCGAGATGAATACAATGTTAAGTGTGTTTCAAAATTATACATTTATGTACTTTTCAAAAATATGATTGTATTTTCTATAGCACGTCCACTTTTTAATCTACAACTAATTTTCACATATTAGTGTTAAAATATATACATACTTATTTATTACGTTAGCAGGAATGGAAACCTTAGGTATAAATACTTCAATTTTACTTATGGATATTTATGTATGTTATGATAAATAGCCAAACATATTTCTGCAATGTTAAAATCGACATTGGTGTTATTTGTAGTAACTATAGCAGCAGTAGTAATATTACTATAGGAACACATATACATGTAACACAAATGCGTAAATTAAAGTTTTTCAGTAGTTTGTAGTGCAATAAACAATACTAACAATTACTGAAATATATATATGAAACAGAAATTCGTATATGAAGCCAGTTCAGAAAAAACGGAATGCACACATTATTCCCTTTTCAGAAGCCAACAAAAATCAGCGAGCATGTTTGTACTCCATCTTCCTTGATATCTTTTCTCCATAAGTTTAATTGTCTGATGGAATCTCTCGCCGTGTTCCTCACTGAACTGTCCAAGGTTACTTGGGAAGTAACCTAAGTGACTATGCAGAAAATGTAGTTTCACACTCATATTACATCCTAATCGTCGGAAGTGCAATAACATATCACTGACAATCTCTTCGTAGTTCTCAGCCTTGTTATTACCCAAAAAGTTTTTCATCACATTTTTAAAACTTGTCCACGCAAGCCGTTCAGCTTCAGCCATCGTACTCTCAAAACCTGGATCCATCATTAACTGTCTTATCTGTGGCCCTACGAATATACCTTCTTTCAGTTTGTCATGTGTCAGTTTTGGAAACTTTTCACAAATGTATTTGAAGCATGCCCCATTTTTGTCCAAAGCCTTCACGAACTGTTTCGTAACGCACAACTTTATATGCAGTGGTGGAAGTAAGACACTAGAGCGTTCCACTAATGGTACATGGAGAACACTTTTCTCACCAGGGACGAATGCAGTTCTGTTTGGACACACCTGTTGCTCCCAGTGAAGGGACTTTGCCCTGCTGTCCCATTCACATAGAAAGCAAAGCATTTTTGTGTAACCAGCCTGTAGTCCAAGCAATATACCAATGACCTTGAAATCACCACATAAACGCCACTTGTGTTCATCATATTTTACATTCTTTAACAAACACTGCATACTCTCGTAATTTTCCTTCATTACTACCGAATGTGCTACAGGAATAGATGGATTGGTATTTCCGTTGTGAAGAAGTACTCCTTTCAGGCTTGTTTTATTGGAATCTATAAACAGTCTCCAGTCAGTGGCATTGTATTCAATTCCAAGGTAATGCATTAATCCATTTACATTTGAGCAGTATACCATGCAGTCTGACTCTGTAAAGAAGGGCAGCAAATCCTGTTCGCGATGCCTATACCATGCAAAATATGCTCCGGGCGCAAGCATGCCCTTTGATTTAAGAGTTGAGCCAAGAAATTGTGCATTTCCTTTCGATAAATTGAGGTTTCTGACTAGGTTATTCAGTTCACTCTGTGTGAACTGATGACTAGCTTCTGTTGTCCCTACCGGTACATAAATATCGGATGGTGTTTCACCTTTATCTTCCATGTCGGAGCTACTGTCACATTTAGCAGGTGGGACAGGGATGGGTAAATGTTCGTCGTGGGGAACGGGCCTAATTGCTGACGGAAGATTGGTATACACAATGCTCTTTCTCGTTTTCCTACTGTGACCTTTAATTTTCACAAGTCAAAAGTAGCAGTCAGTGCTATGGTCTCTCTGATGTCTCCAATCCATAGGTGTGGCAAACGACATAGATTTCTTTACACCTTTCATCCACAATCGCAATGCCTCAACACAAGTTCGACACACAATGTGAGGCGCAAAACTCTTGTCTTGATCACCAATATCCATGCCAAAGTACGCCCGATACGCTACCTGTACAAACTTACTTATTTTCTGTCGCTGTTTTTCAACAACAAACTTGCCACAAATATAACAAAATGAATCTGGATGATTCACGCAATATCGAGCCGCCATAAAAGCAAAAAACGTGCTGGAATAGGAAATATTCTAACAACTGGAATAGGAAAATCGTATACAGCAGCAGGAAAGACACAACACTTCAACACTCGACTTTCACTGTCTGCTACATGTTTTCTCACCTGACGTCTCGGTGTTGCTAGTTGCCACACCTGGCACGGTTGCCAAATGTACGTTTTGTAGATGCACAGACATTATTTTTCTTACATGTCAGTCAACACGTTTTCTCAAATTGTGAAAAAACCTGACATGCTAAGAAAAAAAGAAATACAGATTTGGATTCAGGAGAAAAAATGCGATTAGAAACAGTTTTCACATGTGAGTCATAAATGTCATGCATTATAGTGTAATTTGATTACTAGATTATATAAATTATCGTGTTTTCTCGGAACGTTAATTTACGATATGAAATATTTAAATACCTATTTTTATGGACTAGAAGAAATATTTACTCATCATTTGTAGGAAAAAAGAGGTCATATAGGTGTTGAGCAGATCACTAGGAATTTGAGTATCAAAACATTAGCAGCGCATAATTCTCAACTCGGACGATTTGGCGTTAGTACTACGAAGAAAAACTTAGCACGATTAAATATTCTTTGCGCTCTGTTATCGATTAGCTATAAGTTGTATACTGTACAAAATTAACTATAAATTTCAATTATGGATAATGCACTTACTACAAGGGACCAAAGGAGATGAATAATCAATAATCAGCAATACACTGTCCGTACATAACTAAATCAGACTCTCACTGACATGTTACTGCGGTCAAAATACTGAATTATACTCACACATGCATGCTACATACCACATCAACTAACAAACAAATACCAATACATATCACCTTAAACGTTAAATCATGTTGTCACACGAATTCACTATGCTCACACTGAACGAATTACTGTTTTCACCATTCTAAATCGCCTCTATAAGCTGGAGAGAGAATAAACTGAATAATCGGAGCTCAACGGCACTACTCCTAATTTAAATTATGGTTTCCCAAATGCTTTTAATGACCCAGGCAGGACATATTAAAACTGCTAATGTTAACGGTCACTTTCCTGAAGGGAAAATAACCCTAAGAAGAAATCGTTCAACCCATCTTTGTCAGATGCTGTGATCAACTCAGGAATAAATCAGAGCCTCTGTTTGCGTTTACACTGATATTGTGAAATTTAAGTATAAACAAACCTACAACTAACCTTTACATGTTAATAGTGTAAAGGGATCTGTGTGTTTACGGTGGCGCCCACATTAAAGACTGACAGTGATTGATTTATTATTGACTGTTTGATTTTTTAAACTCATGTTTTTCAGCGAACAATGATGTGGATTGCCCTAATTTTGTCTGTGCTATTTGTGTTTATTGCGATTTAGTCTATTACAGGAAATGACAGAGACCTTTGCAATATTATTATGTGTTAATATTATATCGTAAGAAACGAGCGACATGTGGACTGATTCTCTGAAGAACTAGAAAACAACTGTTCAGTGTTTTGCTGAATCAGCATTCTGCAAATGCAATATGTTTTTATGTAATTGTTTTGTGTTTATTAATAAATGTATGATAGACTTTCCTGACTCCTCCCATTATGCCATGACACACCTCCCTTGACGTCTTGGACTAGTTCTGGGCTCGCTGAGACTTAGGCCCGAGCTCAAATAGGACCACAAACTTCCGCTTTGAGATTTCGCGGTCGAAGAAGAAGAGGTTGCAGTCGAAGTTGCTGTCGGAGTTGAGTAGCGAACTGGCGGATGGCTGTTGCATTTGGCCAGTGGAAGAGTGCTGATACCAGAGGAAATTTCATCAACGATCCGAGACCAGGAGATCACTAGAGCCATCAAGAAAGCAAAGAGTCGAACTTGTGGACACAAGCATTTGAGTCCAGACGTCAAAGGTATTACTTTCCATTTCGCAAAAGTCTCTCTTTTTTTAAGAAATCCTTTTGCTAAATTTATTTCTGATAATTACGCTTTCACGTCATATGATAGCCGTCCGATCTTAGTACCTGTCTATTGCTAGAATCCCCATTTTTCTTCTGGCCGCTTGTATGTAAGAGTTGTTTTTTTTTTTCGATTTTTCCTCCCTCTTACTCACCCTTTTCATAGTGAAGATGTGGAGTTTTCATTGTATTGTTGTGGCCTTTTCATGCTGGAAATATGGCCCTCTCATGGTCGAAATGTGGTCGTTTTTATACTGGAGATGTGCTTTTCTAGTTTTGCTAGCTCTCTTAATTCATTTTTCAAGTCATTGTTTTCTAGAGTTTTTCTCCCTTCTATCTCTTGCACGATTGTCTGTTTCTGAGTTAAGCAATAGCTGTTATCTTGAGCAGGAATTTAGACCGAGTTTAGGCTGAATGTCTTGCTGGAGTGTAGAAGGCGCACCCTGGTCGAGACCAGTTATTGGGCGTATCTCTGCAACAGAGGATGGTTTCACCAGAGTGGAGGCTGATTCCCTACTTTTCTGTTGGGTATATTAGTAGTTTACTACTTATGCAGCGAGTCATTTTTTGCCGAGTCTATGCGATGTTTGTTGCGGAGGTATAGACGTTACTCCGAGCAGAACCTAGCTAAGTCCGTAATGCTGTATGAGGAGGGTTTCACCCTATTGTGATTGCTCTCTTGGTGTGTGTCCTCTTTTCGAGTGAAAAGTACTACTGTAGCGTTGAGGCCTGTTGGTCGAGTCCGCACGTGGAGTTCGTTGCGGTCAGATGGAATTTCAGACCGATTCGGATTCCTCGTTTAGGGGAAATCGCTAGAGTCCGAGAGGTTCTCCTCAAGTGGAAAGTAGCGCACCTTAATCTTATGTTTCTCGAGCATGATGTTTGGGTCGTCGCTAAATGTTCTTTTCAATCATTTTTGAAGTTTTGTTTTTCCGAATGCTTCCTGTATGCGTATATTAGATTATATATATATTAGATTATTAAAATTTTTAGGATTGATGTGATATGTAGTTATCTATCCAAGGTTTTAGTTTTTCTGTCTATGGTGCGCTTTTTATATGAGGAATTAGGTGTGCCTGCTGAGAAGATTTTAGATCATAGAAATACCTGCCGTGTGTTCATCATCAAAGTTCGCGAAGGTTTACACGCCAGTATTTGTATGATTTGTGTCAGCTGTTACGGCTGTCAGACACTTTCTGTGAGATTTCTAGTCCTTCCTCGTCGTGTTCTAGCTCTAGGATTTTTGACATGGCGTCTGCGGCTAATTACATAGGATGAGAAGGTCCAGTTCAATATATGAATTGGATTATTAGGCCCGAGCCATTTTATGCAGGTTTGGGGAAGATGTAGATAGGTTTTTGAGGGAGTACGAAACTATTGCTGAAGTGAATGAGTGGACTGAGGTACGGAGAAAGTTAAGCTTAGGATCCCTACGCAAAGGTGGGGGCGAAAGGTTGTATTCGGCAACAGAATCGAAACCGGAGTTTGCGCACTTGTCTTATAGTTAATTTAAGAAGCAGGTTCGTCGGCCTTTTAGCGGGCATGCTCTTGCTGACTTCACCGCGGCTAGAGAACAAGGCACAGACGAAAATGTCATGGATTATGTTCATTCCAAGCAGGATCTTATTTTGAGGTCAGATCCTAACGCTTCGGGAAAAGCTCAGATAATGTATATTATTTAGGGCCTTCAAACTTATATTTCGCCGCTGTTATTAGAAACGAATACGAAAATCTTGCAGCGCTGATTGATGAGTTAATCTTTCAAGAACAAGCACGTTTGCTGACTAAAGGAAAAGAATAAGATCAATTTATTAAAAATACTTCTGTGTTGGTAGAATCGGCTTTGGTCAGCAATAAGCCAGCAGACTGCCAACATTATGCAACAACTGCTGAAGCAGCGTATAAACAGGAAAAAACTTCAAGAACAGTTGACACAGCAAGAGAACAGGCTCAGCAGAATAATGATGTTAATGGTCGTTTACTTGATTGGCAGCAACAATTGTCGAAACTAATGCTTCAAATCTCTGCTCACTCTAATAATAACAATTAATAAAATAATGCAAATATTCCACGGAATAGGCATAATAATGGCAAATGTGATTTTTCAAGTAATCAAATGCAAAAAATGAGTGGTAATGGCGGCAATAATTTTCAAGTGTCTCAGAAGGATTAAAACCAGCTCGAAACAAATACAGGATCGTCCCAAAATAATGATTCAGAGAAACTGTCCTATTACTTGTTTTCGACGTAAAGGCCTAATCATATCGCCAAATATTCTAGAGCTTCTTTAAACTAGCTGCTAGAGTAGCAAATAGAACCTTTGCTACTAACAATACTCGAATTAGGTCTTCATCTTTACCCAAAATGAGTTACCCCTTACAAGCGTAATTGTGGGAGGTATACACACGAAAGTAATGCTTGACAGTGGCAGACAGGTTAAGTTGTGTTGGTGATAATTTACGCCGGAAAACGCTAGAAGGTACCGTATTAATACTCGGGGTAAGAGGTGTTACAGGAAAATTTATAAATGCTTCCGAGTTGGCGATTCTTCAGTTCGATATGAATGGGAAACGTTTCTCCTACGTTTTTTTTGGTGGTACAAATTGATACATATTGGGTACAAATTTTTTATACCGTTTTCATTCGAATTTGCAATTTGTGCGGGCCAGCTTGACTCACATCTTAGCGGATGGATAAAGAGAAAGTTAGAAGGCAACATGGTCAACAAGTGTTGTTTACGAACATCATAAAGGATTTCGCAGGTAAGTACTGCTAGCAACATGAATTTAGTTTTAAGTGTGAATGCAACATTGCTTGTGTGCGATCATTATAATCGATTGACGGTTAATAACGACAATGCATTATTTTCCTTCGAAAATCATGAGTAATGCTTCTAGGTACTGGTTCCCATATAGAATGCCCAGAAGCCTCATTCTATGCTTCTGGGCATTCTATATCTTAGACAAAGTTGTTGTGTTAATGATATGGGACTTTCCAATATATTCAGTAAATTGTTTACATTTTGGTGTATTGGGGCGTGCAGATTTACTTTTGGGGCAGCACTCTAAATAACTGTTGGAAAAATACAATTCTTTTAATAATTTCCTTCTTATTGTCCCCTAAAAGATTTGTGGTGGGTGACATGAAAATAACTCACTTGCAGGCCCGTATCCACGCGGGGGGTCTGGGGGTTCGGGCTCCTTAATTTTTACTGCCTGCCTCAAACGTTCACGGTAGGCTTGCAAATGAACTATAGTATGGTTGGATTCCCCCCTACATTTTTGGGCTGGCTACCGGCTTCTCAGTTGCACAGATATAATTTAAAGGAACCACCAGAAGTATTATTTGAAAAATTGCAATTCCTTTACGATTGCCATATAAATACGGATTCCGTACCTGTTGCATAAAAGCTACAATGTAAAAAACAAAGGTATTACTCGAGCAGACTGTTCTATCAAGTTTTGACACATTTCTAACATTCTCAGGTTGGGTTAAAGTTCTTTTTCTTTAGCAGCACTAAATAAGAAGCTCCAGTACCACATACAGATTAACTTCAGAAGGGCTCAATGTAAATACAGTGTGAACGTATGACATAAACACGAACGAACTTGTGCTAGGTGGCAATAAAAGCAATGCTATCTAACCGAGTCAGTGCAGGACGAACCTGGTGGCAGTGTTCGTAGGTTTTTTCAAGAAAAGTTCCCTCGACTGACACAACCTTTCACTTTTTCAAAATTTCGGTTGTTTGTTGAATGTCCAATACCTATGACAGAAGTTATGTAATAATTTTAATTTAGCTATATTAAGGGAACTACCACCAGTGGCGTCATTTAGGGGGCAGGGATTGCACCCCCTGAGATTGAGATTTATATAGATTTTTTGAATAGAATAGTAGTCAGTGAAAAACGCAAAATTTTACTTATATCAAGGGGTCTTGCCCTCCCACAAGCAAAATCTGAAATGACGCTTCTGCTACCAACCACCACAGTTGTTTTATTTATTTGCTTTTTCCTTCTATCTTTACGTTTACTTTTTACTTTTTTTTTTTTTACAAAAGTATACAGTCAGTCAACAAAATGAAATATAGTGAAATCTTTCACTTTAACATCCCATGATTATGCCTTTAGGTTAAGGGAGGGCAAGTGAATGATGATGGAAGAATGATAAAGTGGGAGGAAACGGGAGCACCTCGAGAAGATCCACGAACACAATGTTGTTTATCACAAGCTTGTTTGGGTGAAAATCGTACCAAGGAAGCCATGCAATTCCCCACTGAGCCACCGTGCACCCCACCAGCTAACAATGGGTGCAAATTATGCTACTTGCAGCACACACAAACTACTGCAATTGTATTGGTTTATTTCCGAATAACAAAGAACAATTTAAGTAGTGATATTCGTTAATCAGTCAACTAGAGAATTCCTCTGAATTTTTCACGTTTTATCGAAAAATTCCCTTGTTTCCTTTTTGCTAAATTTACCTATGAAATTTCCCTAGACTAGGGAACTTTTGCTCAAATTACGAACACTACGGTGGCTGTTTCAGCTGAATTACTTATTGTTTAATACGGGTGTTGGTTTCGTTACTCATCGGAAAGCGTGGGAGCCTGAAAATGAAGGTAGGCGAGTTGCACAGAAGGTTAGTTTTTTCGAGTTTCATGTAAATTCCTTCATTGTACCTATTTTTGTATTATTATTCATACGTCTCATCCATCACTGTCTCCCTTTACCGTCTGGTTAGATTCTTTGGCTTGGTGCAGTTCACCTGATTAATGTCTTGTCCGTACAATGCTGGGACTTGATACTGGTACATTTCAGTCAGGATATGAATCTGATAGTACAGTGTTTTGGAATCCGTATTACCAAGGGCCGAGGTGGTGCATAGTGTCCTTCGTTCGATCCCAACTTCCGCCAAGTGAACTTTGTAGTAGACAAACTCCGTGTGCTTGGGTTTTCTTGGAGTTCTTCCGTTTCCTCCCAATCCTTCATTCCCTCATTTCCTTTATTTCTTAAGTGACAAATTCATCTCTCAAAATATGTGCTATTAAACCTGCGTACACATGAAAGAAAAGCACCTGGTTTAAGGGATACGGCTTTTTTCAAGCTTTTTTTATATTCAACTACTACCTTCGTTTTCCCTGTAATGGAATCTACAATTAAAAATCTGCCTTGACAAGATTCAATGCTTATGACTACTATGTACTTTTCTACTCTTCCCCCCCCCGCAATTTTCTTGTACACGCCCCTGGATGGAAAAGGACTAGTCCCCAAAATCCAAGTGTATCAATCAGTATCACATTTAGTCATTACTTCAATTAAACAAAA
The DNA here is from genome assembly GCF_964235325.1 of Thermobia domestica. Lineage (NCBI taxonomy): Eukaryota > Metazoa > Arthropoda > Insecta > Zygentoma > Lepismatidae > Thermobia > Thermobia domestica. Next base: position 138,243,228 of record NC_137457.1, read on the forward strand.
GTAGGCTTCGGAAGAAACCAATTAACTTCTAATTTTCTTTCCCTTCAAAATAAGAAATAACCATTCTCATATACAGCTTTACAAAATACACGACCTCATTGTTTCGGGACTTCGGTCTTCAAGACTTCAACCTCTGTAGCATACAGAGTATAAATGTGAGGCATTATACTGAAACTTTGATTTTATTTGTTTTATTTAAATGTTTGCAACGATATGATTTGGCAGGGTTTTTAGTAGTAACGAAATACTTCCCGCATTTATCTTTTATTCTGTCTTTTATAGTAGTCAGTATTCTAATCCAAACAATTTCGGTAGCCCCTACTACCTTCTTCTAAGAGTTGGGAATTTTACAACCAAAGTATACATGCAAAACTCTACGATGACATCGTGAGAGGTGTAATATTTTCCGTGTGAGTTATTCGTGCAGCTGAGAAGGTAGCAAGCGCTACCGAAATGTCACGAATGTAATACTCAATACTAAAGAACACGAAGTAATTACAAAATTAATATAAAACTAAATATTATTAGATAAAAATTTATCATACTAATTTCGGGAATATCTGACTTATTAGTTATACGTACAACCAGTAACAGCACGATCTGCCTGGTTTTATCATAGTTTACTTTGCCTGAACAAGAGTCTAATTGCTACTTCACATTATTCATGTATGCGCATTTCTAACATTGCAGTAAAACATTATGACAATGAACTACTTTGAAACTTCATGACTACAAAAAAAAAGTAAAATAAAATATTTAATAGAATATAGTTGTATAACAATTAAATCTTTATATTTCAGATCGATACTGAATTTAAAAATTTGTTCGGCGCGACAGAGTCTGTTTTCAATGTCATATGTTTGGCAGTGATAATTTTCTTTAAGGTTTCGCTAGAGAAATTCCTTGGTGAGTAAGATCAAGTTTTCGTGTATATTTATCGTATTTCAGGTTGCATGTATAAATATGTACACAAGAGTCTATTTGTCATCAACGCAACCCTACTTCTGGCAAAGCACCCATTTGTGTTTTTCTTTACATTATCTTTTTATAGTGTCTTTTCACAAACATTGTTTTATTGTTATAATTCAATCGCAGCAAATAGTAGTTTTTATATGCTTTACTTTGAGAAGTAAAAATAAGTCAGTATTTTGAAACACGTAATAACTTTTAAATAAACGTACATGAACTCAAAATTGCACATCTTCACGCCTTAAGACAGTGATGGGCTAAGCATGGCCCGCGGATTAGATGTAGCTCCTTAAACGTTTCCACCCAGCCCACGACGTGATTCATTACCTGACGAATATAACTTCACTTCTGAGAATCAGTGGATTATATTGCCAGCCAAAATATGAGAAATGTTTAAAAATGCATTCACAATACCATTTATCACATTCCCCTTCATGATATTTCGAGTATTAATAAAGCTTGGTTTCATAAGTGATACAATCACTGTTGTTCTTTTCAAAAATGATATTGGCCCACCTATATTTTTTTATTTTTTCGTTTTTCTTTCGCCTGCGGCCCAAAATGTTTCCCCATCATTGTGCTAAGGAATTTAACAATTGTCTAGGGCTTTAGAAAGCAGTACACTTTAAGTAAAACCCTATTTCAACAAGTAGTTTTTGAAAAATTTAATGTGATTTACATTGTACTTCACAAAATATTTTGGCAAACAATAGCAATATCTACTAATTACAAACATTACTATATACTGACTTAGCCATATTTTCTCTCTATAGTAATGAATTGCGCACTACATTTGCTTCCATTTTTACTACCACAAGGTGTAATCACACGTAAGAAGAGAGCTAAAATAGTAAGGAGAAGGCCGGAACCTTACAGGAGCCACGAATATGTCATTGCAGAGCTACAGGTAAGTTGTGTCAGGCGTTTCATTGGACACATAATTTTTGTATACCTTACTGATTAGGAATATGCCCATTATTGTTCAATTGTGGTAATAGTTTCGTAATTACAGAGTTAATACATTTACTTTCCAGGTTATACGTTTTGGAAATATCTTAATAAAACGATGGTTTTATAAAAAATTTGATTTGCATACTAATGGATGGTTCTAACGTCATTTGTATATGTAGTCATTAAGTTTCCTTTCTATGAATAAAGAATCTGTATTCTCAAGCAATGGCGTAACTAACAGGCTCCCGGTGAAGGGGGTATTTAAGTTTCGGAGTATAACTTTATAATGTTTGGTTGTAAAAAGCACTTTGCAGAGTTCCTCCGTGGCTAAGCGGTTAGCGTATGCACCCTTTGGTGCGGGAGATCTAGGTTCGATTCCCTGCGGGAGCTCATGTGGTTCGGATTCCACGTTAATCAGTAGGTCCACGTCTCACATAGCCTCGCTGCTGAAAGGGACGCTAAACTGAAATTCAACACAATTCAAAAGCACTTTGCAGGTTTCATATTACTGCAAGCGCACTCTTTACTTTAGAGGAAAAAGAAATCACGGAACCAGCTATAGTATATTTAGTGAATTCTACTCGGAAAATGTATTGCCTTTTGTTGCAACATCTTACAAGTTTACGATGAGCAGTGAAGAAACAATTTGGTGAAATTTTAACTTGGAATTAATTAGCCAATTATTTAGTCGTAGATAACTTCCAATGTTAGTAGTGTTTTGGATTTGTGTACTTGATTACAACTGTATCTCACTTTGCCTGTGACGAAGCCAATCCTGAGCGATCATTTAGTACACTAAAAGCCATCAAACTTTATATTCGTAGAACAAGGTCGAAGATGAAATTGAGCTCAGCCCCGTAACTTGGACTTTTTCTTGGAAGACCAAACATTAATTAGGCCTCCTAAAATATGTCAAGTTGAGGCCACCTAGAATAATAATGGCATTTGAAGTGAAATCCTTACTAAACGTGTTCGATACTTCTTGGGGCGCCAGTTGATGGTTTACTAAAGTAAGACACAGATTACATATATGCTTCATCTTAAAGGAATGTATTTCGTTTAGATAGTGGGGCAGCAGAAACACCTTAAATTATTTGCACTGCTTTTGAGAATAGTACGGTGCTTCACAAGTTAAATAAATGAGACAATATTTCACCCAGTTGAAAGCCTTACTAAATATATATTTTGTCTGGGGCTCTAATAGGACACATTTTACTGAATGAGGCTCGGAACACATTTTCGTTTAATTTTTTTTTTTGTTATGAGGTAAACCTATTCCAAGCTTTATTTATAAGTTCCTGTTCATATCACATCATAAAAAGCAACAAAGTTTTAACTCAAATGAATCCTATCAAACAACTGGAGGCTTAATTGGGAGTGCAGTTTCCCCATTCCCCTGCAAAAGTTACGTCATTGGTTGAGCCCTTTGCCAATCCTGAGCACTGAAAGCGAAGAATGGCACCACGTTGATATTGAGAAAGTAGTCAGCGAATTACTCTCCGAAAAAAGAATACGCTGCTCTTGCCTTTGAGGTGAGCGGTCCCAGGTTCGACTATTGGTGGGGACACTCGGCCGAAAGATTGTAACAGCTTTTTCAGACCTGCCATCTTGAGTGAAGTCTTTCTTGGGTTTCCTTCATTCAAATGCCGGGATGGAGGTACCTAACATAATGGTCCCAGGCTGCTTCCTTCCTTTCCCAATCCTTTCTTCCTTCTCTTTCATCCAGTGGCGGCTTAAGGCAAACTGGGGTCCGGGGCCAGTGAGGTAGGTTGGGGCCTCTTTTCAAACAATCGTGATTTAAACACTTCTATTTTTGACATTCATTTACATAATCATTTTTTCTGTTTGCTCCTCCCCCTTTCCCGTTGGTGTGTGTGTTTAGATCATTATAATATGGAATATATTAAACAAATAGGGCTGACATTCAGCATCCCTGTCTATTTTTTAAATGCTTAGAACCGCCTCCAGGCTGGTATGTACAAATAAAACTGGACCACGATTATCAATGCATATTTTTCCTTTTTTATTCATTTTTAAACAAAGGACACGGTAGAAAAAGAATTAGGGTTAAAGTGTAACGGAAACTACAGCCCACAACAGAAATAACAAGCAAAACGTAACAACCAAGAATCCAGAATTTATCCTACACAAATTTATCTACAAAACGTAACAATGAGCTGATATTGCACAAATTGCTAATAATAATATAACCGATGCGATTTTTAAATGTAAGCTCTATATTTTCTAGAATATTTTTGTTCGGTTCTCGCCTTTGGTGTTTCTCCTGCGTAATTTCACATATGGATAAGTTTATAAATAGTTTCTCAAGTGTCTGAATTTACGTTAGATGGATTTATTTGATTAGGTTTTTCTTCCTACAGTTAGGCCCATTCACTTTAACATTCGGTTTCTCTCCAGTGATAATGTCGATCTATTTAGTCCTGCTGCTTTTGCCGAAATATCAATGAATAGTTAAGACTATACTATTTCACTCCTGCTTGTCTTTTTTCTATTGTTTCCAGATTTCGTACTTATTTTATGATTATATTATTTTGTATTTAATAATTCAGTCATGTTCATATTCTGTCACTTATGGGTACTTCCATTACCATATACTAACATAATTAGAATTAGAATATATTATAACAAAAAAAATTATGAACATACTGAATAATTGGGGATATTATAGATTAAATATGTACCACAGAATTCTAGTAAGAGTTATACCATCCTACTTTTCATTACCCTCTATCACCAGTCAATTGACAAATCTGGACAGTTTTTCATTACTCTTTTGGTACTTTTGGTCTTAATATTATCACATAGTATTTTTTGTTTGTTTTTTTTGAGATTCAGTTTTCTGACTTACGTACGATATGAAAACGATTCACCTCAATACACTTCGTATCATTTTTCAAAGTGTGGTAACTGTGCCGACTTCTATTATTTTGCATGAGTGGATTAGGGATACCTTTGGGTTACCCTTGGAAACTGTGCTCAGCATAGAAATGGATTTTCCACGTAAGCTATTATATATCAAATTAAAAACTCAGGAAGATTGTGAACGCATTTTAAATGTATTTACAGATACTGTTAAGTATTCTGATGCGGTAGGTTCGTATAACCTACCTATTGATTCGGCTTCATACTTGATTAAATTGTTCCGCATTCATGCGGTTCCAATGGAACTTTCCGATTTACACCTTAAACAAGTTTTTCTTTCCTATGGGGAAATTCTAAGTCTTACCGATTAACTCTACTCTACTGGACATTTTTACCCGGTGCGTACCAGGCGGAAATTACTTAAGATCGTCCTTAAAAAGAACATTCCGTCATATGTCACAGTTCATGGTCTTCATTTGTGGGTGACATATCTTGGACAAATTAAAACTTGTGCGCAATGTGATAGTGATCAGCATTTGATTTCGCAATGTGATAAACGACTGCCTAAACGTGCTCCTGGGACTGTTCCGGTTTCTGGAGGTTCTCGACTACCTCCCGAGTCAAGTTCACGTTTGGCTCCGCCTCCAGTGCAACTTAGCGCTGTTCCAGATGTTACTAACTTCAGTGTTTTTTTTTTGTACTTTCTACTTCTTCCCTAGTCAAGAATACTAGTGCTGATGGTGATGTGGAGAATAACCATCCCTCTCTTAGTACCCCTGGAGCACCTTCTTTAGAGAAATCATCTGTAAGTATTTCACCTGATGATGTTTCCACCAAAGGTGTGACACCACCTTCTATTTCATCTGGATTGAATAAGGTAAGTTCGGATGATACTTTAGAGGCTGCTGCTGCGATGTCGTTGGTAATGGACTCGTCTCTTTCAACGCCCTTAGAGAACGTTTCAAGTGACCACTCAGTACATGAACAACAAGCTGCAGTATCTAGTCCGGAACTTGTTACCTTTCCTAGTGTTTCTGTTATTCCCACCGCAAATTTGTCTAGTGTGATGAATGTTGAAATGGTACTCCCATGCGCAAAAAATTGCGCGTATACTGTAACTCACGATTTTCCGCATTTATTCCTTTTTCCTTACGTTTATGGGTAAAATTGAGTTATTAGTATGTGGAGATAATAGAGAGCAATCCATCTAAGGAGATATTTCCAAAAAATATAATAAAATAATAAAAATAGAAGCAAAAAACAAAATTATGCTCGGTTTTGTGTATACTGGCAACGACGATTTCTACGGATTTTTTCAGTAGCACAGCACGATTGCGGAGGGAATTCAGTAGTCGAGGATTGGATCCAGGAACTTGATAGTGGAGTAAAATGTTGCATTTATTGGTTAAAACCTAGTGTGTAGATTGCCTGCCAAATATAAATTAGCTTCTGTAACTAAGACGTCGTACGAAAAAATAGAATTAAACAGAAAAACTCTTATGTTAAGGTTCGAAGCGATACGCACCATGGTTATGAAGATTATTTCTTAAGAAAAAAGAACAAACACAACGTAGCCTCTGTGGTTAGGTGGATAGAGTGGCGGACTTGTAGTTATTTTATTATTTTGACACCACATCGAATCCCATCCCATCCCATCCCATCCCATCCCATCCTTTTCTTTTACAAATCATTATTGGAAGTGTATAATTTTGATGTTAATCAGAACCGAAACAATATAATAAGGAAATAACTTATTGATAATATCCTTTAATCGACGTATTTATTCAGTATTAGAATACGTGTACTATTGGAAACAGTATTGTTTTCAGTTTATGGTCTTGTATGTTACCTGCCCGTTCTTGAACAGCAGACAACACGTGACCTTGAGAGTCTTTCCAAGTTTACCCCTTGTTATATCGACATGACGTTACATCGAATGATGCTTGTTGTCGTGAAAAAAGGAAGAAAGGAAAAAGCTGATGTCAAATTATCGTTTTGGTGTGTGTGTGTGTGTGCTTGTGTTTTTTCTTTTTAGAGTATTGACTTTCTCCCTCTCTCTCTTTTTCCATATCCACAATTGCAAGAAATTATGACCGACCTTTGTGGGTTTATTGGGAATAGGACGATTTATTTTGGATTCCTAACAGGCGACATATTTAACCATTTGCTTTAAACTTTGGCTTCGTGGCTCTTAGCACCCACAAAAGGTCACTATAAACTATATAAGCAGTTCCCGTTTTCACCGGCCGTTGAAAAGATATTGGGGAAGAGAAAAGTGCTTACCGTAACGATAATGAATAAAACAAATTAAAACAAATAATTTATAAATCTTTATAATACACTGTAAAGTTACGAGCGATTACGGCTAAGAATTAAACGTGAGATTAAATTTGCGAGTATTATGTATTATTATTAAACAGATCATATACAATAAGTAAACTACAAGCAAATTATATATTTAACAACCTGAGTGCTTAAAAACAATTACTTTATTTTTAATTTTTATTTTTTAAAATTATTTACTTTGATTAGATGGATTCTTTTGATTTATAGGAATGATTTTTTTTAAAAAAATATTTATAATTTGCGCTAGCGGCAACGAATGAGAGTAGGGGATAATTTATATAACACTTGCGTTTTATTATGCACTGCACAAGGAGGAAGGGGATTAAGTCAGCCGCAGTTTTTTCTTTTGTGCTTTTTTTTTACAGAAATTTGTTTTTCTGTAAAAGTCAAAAACTATTTTGTGTGTTATGCTTATATTTACTAAATTCTAACAACGACAAAACCACGATTTCAAAATGCAATCATAAGTCTGTGTAAGGAATGTTTTCGTTGAACGAAGCTAAATTATAAAGATCTATGTATGCGGAACACGAATATTTCCAAAAGATAGCATGAATATGAACGATAATCATACCATATTTCTACAGTAGCGTGAAAAACTGATATTAAAATGATATAACAAACAGGCATAAGTTATTTTTGTAGCACGGCAACACATTAAACGTAACTCATTAAGTTTTGGGAATTACAAATTATCACCTTACGTGTCGTTGTATTCCTATTCGTTGTCACGTTCGAGCGAAGAAAGAAGAAATTGTAGTAACAGTGATAAAAATCTAATTCGAGATTTCAATGGATTCAAGTTTCACGCACCCACATATCGAAAAAGTAATTTTGATGTCTGTCCATCTGTTCGTCTGTCGGTTCGTCACGCTTTTTCATGTATTCAAATAGAGGCCATACTGTTCGACGTATCTGGACCGAATTCTAGACATGAAGTTTTTATAACACTTTATCGTTTCGAATTCTATATCTTCCGACACCTAAAAATAAGGGTTGTTTACTGAAGGATGAAAATTTAAAATCATTAAATTGACTCAAAAACGGCTGTAAAGTTTTTGCTTATATTTTTACAAATATAGTATTAATCATTGCTCTGAAAAAGTACGTAAGGTGTATTTTACTGTTTGGGAAGCGTTTTTTTGAACAATTTTCTCAATCACATTTTATAAATAAATGTATCATTAATAACCAGACAATATGACACAACTCGTTCGTCCTGTAAACATTTAGAAGATGTAGTTTAGGCTACTCTTCGACGATTTTCCCATTAACGCCTGACCCAATTTTGTTCATATTTCATAAATAAATGTTACATAAATAACCTAACGATATGGTATAATTCGATCATCGTAAAAAGCTAGAAGTGGTATATTACTTTTCGGAGCAAGTTTTATCCTACGATTTTGTCGAGAACGACTCAGGCAATTTTGTTCGTATTTCATGAATAGCATAACTCGTTTGTCCTGAAAAGATATACAAAGGATATTTTATTCTTGGGGATGACTTTTTTAACGATTTTCTCAGTAAGTACTCAGACGCTTTTCCTCATAGTTCACATACAATTATCTCCTTAATAATTCTAATGTATAGCACAAGTTATTTCTAACAGAAATATGACGAATGGGTACTTTACTTTTGGACGTAAGTTACTTCGAACAAAGTTTTCTAAAACACATTATTTTATTCGCATTTCCCAAATAAATGTTTCAGTAATAGCTGCAGCCTAACACGAGTCAGTTTAAGAAATTCGAGCGAGAAAATTCAGTGCGTTTCATCCGTGCCCACTCTTAATTATATTTTTAAATGTTACACCCAATCACAATTTTCCTAACAAAATCGAAACTTCTTCTTAAATGTGCCTTGTTGTGGCCAAATGGTTCAAGTGCATTGGTTCAGGATTTGATTCCCGGTGAGAGCTAGTGTAAGGAATAAGTGCAAAGAGAAAAGTGTTTAAACAAGCCTAACCAAGCTAATGAAGAATACAAAGAAATAATACAATATTACGAAATTATAGAAGAAACGTTGTTAATATTAGATGTTTGCGTGTAAATTGTCCAACCGATGACTGTCAACTCCAAAGGTAAGAAAGTGAGACATCCAATACCAGGTTAATAAGTGGTCTCTAGTTAAGGCTATCCTACTAGGAAGTGATGAAGATACCAAAAAATGTTGTAATCGCTGGGAGACATGTTAGGAGAATACATTGGGTGATAGAGTTTAATACTGGAACTCATGAATAGTCTGCACCTTCTTTGAGCATTGAAGTGCGTAGGTCTATATAGGTTTGCATTGAAATAAGCATTAATACACAATATCTGTTGAACATTACGGGAGTAGTAGTGGCCCCGTTATGCCCGAATGACTCATCCTCACTCTCTTTTATGACCAGGATTTTTGAAATTTGTTCCCTTATACGGCTAAGATGAGTGCTTTGGTATCTCGATTCTGATTGGCTGAGAGAGGTCACGTGACTTGAGGCCCCGCCCACGCGGGAAATTTAAATTTTCAGGTCACGTGGTATGACGTCATGAGTCACCCTCATTCTCTTTTATGACCAAGATTTTTGAAATTTGTTCCCTTTTACGGGTAAGATGAGTGTTTATGATTGGTTGCCAGCTGTCACGTGATCTTAGACCCTGGGATATTTGAAAATTTGTTCCCTTTTACGGGTAAGATGAATGCTTTGGTACCACGATGCTGATTGGTTGATAGAGGTCACGTGATCTTAGGTTGTGGGATATTTGAAATTTGTTCCCTTTTACGGGTAAGATGAGTGCTCTGATACCTGATTCTGATTGGTTGATAGAGGTCACGTGATCTTAGACCCTGGGATTTTTAAAAATCGTTCCCTTTTACGGGTAAGATGCGTGCTTTGATACCTGAGGTCACATGATCTTAGACCCTGGGATTTTTGAAATTCAGGTATTCTCTTTGGTGTATTCTTTGGTACCTCGATTTTGATTGGCAGATAGAAGTCACATGATTTTAGACCTACCACATGGTGAACAGATTACATGGAAACCCCTCGCTCATTTGTTTCCATTTTACGGGTAAGATGAATGTTTTGGTACCACGATTTTGATTGGAGGATAGAAGTCGCATAATCTTACCCCCCACCCCAATGCTAGAAATTCAGAGTGCTATGACGGCGATCCACCCTAGACCTGGATTTTAGAATTTTGTTCCATTTTTTTGGTACCTTAAAGTTCCCATGGAGAGTTCAACCCCCTCCTTAAATAACCTTTTTGGTATCATGATATTGTACTGAAGTTTACCTTAAATATTATCATTCTCTTTGACAGATAAGATGATTACCAGCTTTCTTACCTTGATGGAGATCCTGTCCTTGAATTAGTAGCCTATGTCTCTGGAAGTAACAATGGTGAAAGAGGGGTCCATCGTTGTCGCTTGTAGATTTCTTATAACACATTGTTGTGAGTTTAAGCGATTTATTGCTCAGTAAGCGCTTCATTAATAGAAACAGTGTTGCCAGATTTTTCTTACCTAAACTGCTCCGATTCTTTTCGAAACGGTTCCGCAGAGTGCAAGAAATTTTAAACTAAAAATTTTTCGAACTAAAAAAATTTCAAAACTAAAAAATTTTAAACAAAAATTTTCAAACAAAAAATTTTCGAACTAAAAATTTTGAAACTAAAATTTCAAAAAAGTTTCGAACTAAAAAATTTAAACAAATTTTTCGAAAAAAATTTAAACTAAAAAACTTTCGAACCAAATTTTCAAATCAAAAAATTTTCGAAATAAAAAAATTAAATTTCCGAACCCCAAAAAATTCGAACTAAAAAAATTAAAAATTTTTCGAAAAAAATATTTTAAACTAAAAACTTTCGAACTAAATTTTCAAATCAAAAAATTTTCGAACTAAAAAATTAAATTTTCGAACCCCCAAAAAAATCGAACGAAAAAACATTTTAAACTAAAAACTTTCGAACTAAATTTTCAATTCAAAATTTTTCGAACTAAAATTTAAAAAAAAATTTTCGAACCAATTTTTAAAAACAAGTTTCGAACTAAAGATGTAAACCACATTTAAAAATTTTGAAATCAATTTTTTCAACTAAATTAAAAACCAAATTTTGGACACTAAAAATTCTTTAATTAATTTTTCGAACAAAATCATGTAAACCAAATCTTGGATATATTTTCCACCTTAAATTTTTCAAGATTACCATGATTTGAAAACAAGTGTTCAGGGTTTCAAGAAATAATAAAACACATTTTTTTTCAACTTGTTGTATTTTAACGAAAAGTATGTGCTTTTCTCATACAAGGTGATTAACATAATAAATACAGGATCTAATTAATGAATATGTTGCACGTGTCATCATCTTCGAATCCTGTAGACGTATCCTGTAAAGAAAAAGAAGAAACAATGGATTACTTTATGAATTTCTTTTTTCCTGAAACAATAAAAACGAGTCAATGTTGATAAGAGAGAAAAAAAACTTACTTGTAAAAGATGGATCTGTTTAGGCTCATCTTCCTCCTCGGGGACCAGCATTTTTTTCACTGATGGTGGTTTATGAACTCTTCTGGGTACTGCATTTTTCTAGGTGTTGCTCTTTTATGGTCAAGGTTCCCCCTTGGGTACGAGATGACTGCATTTGTTCCACTGATGGTGTTGGTGGTTTATGAACTCTTCTGGGTACTGCGTTTTTTCTTCTTGGTGTTGCTGCTTTATGGTCAAGGAGGTAAAAAAAAGGAAAAGGAAAAAGAAATGGTGGCCTCATTGTTTGTTTACAGTTTTTTCTTCATCTTCTTTTTCCAGTTCCAACTTCTGTTTTTAACGTACCCGTACGGAACCGTATCATAAGAATTGAGTTCTTTAAATCGACGTTTTGTGTACTGGATGCTGTACATTTTTTCTTGTTTGCGTGAGACGATGGTTTGGTCTTTGGTCCTGCATATCTTATGAGGGATGGTAATAGTGACTTGTCCACGGCATTGATTTGTAATCATTTCTTTTAGCGTGTTGAAATTTAATTGCTGCCCTGCATTGTAGTTTAATGTAAATCCTCTAATTTTACATATGTAGCTGGTGACGTTGGTGTCCGGATTTATATTTCTAAGCTGTAATTTTTCGGCCCTCCACTAACAAAAGTCTTGATGTACGCTCTTTGTCCATAAGACTCCATCTCATCCGATAAGCATCCCAAGTACGTTGAAGGTTCAATGGTTGGCTCTCCGGGCTTTTCTGTAAATATCACAGAATCCGTGTCGAAATATAAAACACGTTCCTGCAACATTTCCAGATACTTGTACAGTTCCAGACGTGCCTGACATGTTGTAAATGCCCCTAACACGACATTGGTGTTTAGGTTTTGAACAGGCACATGTTCATTGTACTCCCAGAACGCATACAACATCGTATCATTGATGGTTACAATTTGATGGAGTTTAATGTCGGGGGAAGTGAGTTTTTCATAAAATTCTTCCGGCCGATCAATAATTGTGGTCTGGCTAAAGTTTGTACGCTGGCAAAGCTTTCTCCATAGAGCGTTCACACAAAGCTTAGATAAACTTCTTCGTGCAGGATTATTTTCAATTTTGGTCCGATCCAATGCAATACCTTCACGCTCCAGGACGGTTTGTATAAATTTTGATTTGTCTTCTTCGGTCACACAGGAACTGGGCCAGCCAGAAGCTTCCATTTTCGATTTTAAAAACGTATTGATATATTCCGTGAACAAGCCACCTGTTTTCGTGATGGGATCATATTGTTCAATGTCATAATCCCAAATTTCAAAGATTTCCACCGGTTGATATCCCAATTCTATTGCCTTCTGTATTTCATATGATACCAATGTTCCAGTGAGGCATCGCTCCTGATCGTTGTGTGTACACGTTGCTGTAGGGTCTGGGTTCATTTCTTCGGCATATGCAGCACACAGTGGAAACAGTAGTTTCTTGTTACATCGGTAAGGCAGGAGACCATGATAAAGATGTTGACTTGGCAATATCGTCATTTTGATCAGACCGTTGACTTTATTTATTGGTGGTATATTTTCATCACCCTGTAGATAAATTCTAGGATGTCCTACAGGGTATTTAGCACACTTATTTATGTAAGGATAAAGCGAGACAATATCGAAATATTTTATTACTTCTCCTGCTTTTTCGTCGACTTGGTGGTATAATTTCACGCAATTGGTCCTTCCTCCAAAAAAGCTATCTCTCGGATTTAATGGTCTGCGGTTCATGTACGGGTGATTTTTCAGATACGTCGCCATTGCTGGATTTTGTTTTAAGAACTGATTAAATTCGCACTCCCACATTTCATGTACAATGTACCCCAATTCACGCAGTCTTGCATTTTTTCGTTGCGTTCGTTCATAACGGAATTCCATAGTGGCTTCTGGATTGCCGTAGATGGGCTAATTACGGCCTGTAGTAATACATACTTTACACCCGTGATAAAAGCAGCCAGCATGCTCGTAGACGTGCTCCTCTAACGTCTCAGGATCTTGGTAGTAGCCATCAACATGGAATCCCGCAATAAACACTTCTTTTTGTCGGGCCGCATGTAAGATTTGTTTTCCTTCGGTTTTTTCAATGTAGGCCAGCCATTGCATTGCAGCGATCGATTGGGTACTTCTCCATCGATAGCCATGTGCCGGTAGAATTCCAATGGTGTTGGGTTTGAGGAAATTCCGGCGGAATACTAAATTGGAAGCACTGGCAATCGTGATCGTCTCCAAGAAGGGATTCACTTTGGTTTCTGCTTCAAATGACGTCATAAATGATACGCATGCTTGTCGCAGTACATTGACATCTTGAATACAATACTTGAGAATTTCTTTCTGGAAATCAAACGTGTCATTACGATGATCGTTGTACCACTGCATGAACTTGTTCCTGTCTTCGACGGCCATTTCATTTGCACCATAATACTTCGTTTCTGGAAGTGGTCCAATATATGATTGATTCTCCTTGGTGTTGAAGAAATGCGGGAAGTAGCCTTTGGTTGCGGGTAAATTGAACGCTTTTGACAATTTGCTTAATGCCATAGGCAGGAAGTTCAACGAGTCAATGAACGTCAGATTATTCAAGGTTAAACTCAATATCTTGGTCCCATTTAATATGACGTCAGGTCTCCATTGACATTGTTCGAACATGGTCTTTAAAATGAAATGTCCATCGTAGCCCTTCGAGTTGTGAGCGAGACAGAAAATCCTATTTATCTTGGGACGACGTTCCCGCAAGTACTGGAGAAAATTATAAACTGGATCGTCTCCTTGGAAAATATGTTGGCGCTGACCACACGTACTGCAAGACTGCTGGATATTATCGTTTTCAACACATGCGTAACATACTTGTTGTGCAACCAATAAATTCGGTACGTGTACATACATATTATCGTCAATATTTTTGTCCTGCATAGATTCTATATCATAGAATATCAATAAGGCTTTCTTTGCGTGCATGAGCGAAGGAACACCAGGTTTCAAACATTGGCGATCGGGAAGCATAAAACATTGATGTGATCCTGGAACAATCTTCTTACAAACATTGCAAAAGATCTCATTACAATCATGAATGCGTTGTCCAGTATGCACAAAAGAATATACTCTGTAACATTTAGTACATTGCTTCACCATTTTGCATACAGGTTCTCCTTGATGATATACAATATTACGATGATTATTAAAACATTCTTCGCCGTAAAATTGACGATTGCAGTCGTTGCACAATATCGGTTTTTGATTATTGTCGCATAGAGGTCTCTGTAAGCATTTGGAGCATGTTACAGGACAATTTTTCACATGTCTGTTACGATGATCATACTTTTTATGGCACGCTTCACAGTAGAACTTGGTTGCAAAACAAGCCGTTAAAGATTGGATGATGTCAAAGTGGCCAGCCAAACAAATCAAATTTATGGGAGTGCGATTTTCATCGTTGGGCCCCTCGTACATGATGTCACGGCCTGTGAAACTGGTGTACACTGTAATTTTATATTCTTTGAGGTATGACTGGAATTGCCGAATTTCATTTACACTGGCACCACGATCCAAATTGACTCCTGCATTTGCACATAGCGCATCGACTTCTTGGTCCACAACATATTTCGATTGGCGTTGATACTGCTTATAACGTTGCACATCTACATTCTTGTATGCCTTCAGGCCAATAGCAATAACAAGGGCGTACGCCAAACACCTTGAATCTTGATTTTGTACACGTACAATCCCTCGCTTGCTTCGTAACAATTCTTCGTTTTGTAGTATTCCTTGGGCTAAACGATCTCCATATCCGTATCCTCTTGGAATATCCACACGATGGAAATGAACTTTGAATGGCTCGTGCAGGAGAAATGCATTGTTACTTTGTAAAACTCTATCGAACGATGCCCACATTGTTTCCAGTGTTAGGTTTCGGGCTTGGCGAAAACTCACCCAAAACGGTTTATTCGTGTTGCGTGGCGATATTACTGATAAACCAACCATCGCCTCATCGTCGACATTGACTAACAAATGGTCCAGCATTGCTTGGAAACTATTATGCACGTATTGGATAATATCGGTTCCTACGGGTGGTGCGTTGAATTGAATTTCGAGCATTCTGCCCTCAATGTTAAATCGTCTATAATGACGAGTGATTTCAATACGAATAGTAAAACCCGATTCGGCCATGGTTAAGAAAGGAGAAAACAAACAAACAGGTACGGTAAAACAAATATGTAATGGGAAAAAAAGGAATTGAGCAGCGTGAATTTACTACAAAAGAAAAGAAGAAAGAAAAATCTTAATCATCTGATAAACAGGAAATCATAACATTCATGATAAATTCTTAACTAAGTAATTCATGTAAAGGTCCTGAGTTTGATTCCCTGGCGGTGGCGTTTAGAATCTCATTATGAAAGCACGCGTATAGAAATCAAAGGTTTTTAAAAAATAATTATTTACTGAAATGTGTGTTTTATTGCAGTCAAACTCGAGACCATTGCATCAGCATGTAACTGACCTACCATTCTATAGTGATAAAAAGAATGCATGAATGAATGTTTCATCAGTACTGAGATGTGATAAAGCACGCGTAAGCATTTTTTCTACTCACAACGACCTTTAAATGATGCGTTTGCAAGTTGAAGAGATTCACCAACCACATTACACATACGTAATTGTCAAAACAAAATCTGTATAGCGTAAATCTTTTAACCTAATATTCATGCACTCTTTTTTATTTAAGCGGTTAGCGTCCATGCTTCTAACATGGAAGGCCCTGGTTCAATCCTCGGTGGGGTTTGCTTTCCACGTCGGGGCGCTGTCAAGCCTTTTCTGAAATTTAATATTCTCACGCGTTATCATACATTCTTTTCAAAACTAAGCTAAATAGTTGACGTACACACCTCTGGCCCAGGTTCAATCCCGGGTGGTTGTTCGAATATCACGTTAAGCTGAAGGGGACGCTAAACTAAAATAATGTTTTCAAAGGGTATCGATCCATATTATTCTCAAACATAGTTTCTGAAATTTTGTAATGCATTCTTTTCAAAACTAAGCGCACACATCTTTGACCATGGTTCAATTCCCGACGGGAGTTCACATTCAACATTAAGCTGAAGGGACGCTAAACCATATCATTTATCGTGCTTAGTTTTAATGTGTGGGGGTTCCTGATTCGATCCCGTGAGTTTATTCGGATACTCCCACTTTCCCATTCCACTAATTCCTTCATAGTCTAAATATTTCGTACTAAAAGTAAAACATTGTATGAGTGATCCACCCACAAATGTGAAATAAAAATGATTTTCGAATCTTGTGTGAAAAATAAAATCTCACTGAACTTACCTCAAATTCAATGAACAAAAAATCGGCGCTATGAAGACACTTTTCAAAACCAGACCTTCTCACTCGATAGTTGAGAGCGGTGTAGGATTTGAAAAATGAAATTTAGATTTTTATTTAGGTCGCTGCGAAAACGATGTCATCATCAACCAATCAGAAACGAGGAAATTTATAAAATGACATCACAACGAACCAATCAAAACGCTGCTTTTCGCCATGAATCACGAACCAAAACGATGTGTAACAATCGATCGTGGCGTCATTCATGTTTCTCAATAGTTACAACATCTAGTATCGCAATTCCGATCATGACATCATCCAAATGCTTTCTGCCAGGATCATGTCACTACTTGTCGTAAATTGTGACAACATTTCATTTTCCTCATATTCCGTAAGAAAATATCAATGTTTCCTTTTCATGAATCATGCTGACACGTTCGTAGTAAAACTGAAGTAATACGATCCGCTGACGTTTGCATTTTCAATCATATGTGCTTCTATGTCAACACACAAAGAAGTCTATCAGCATTTTATTTTAATCCACGAACGGAAGCGTTACACTGTCAGATTTATTTTCTTAAAGTATAAGTGTATCATTTTCAAGGACCATGGTTTGAAACTCACCGAGCACGATTAAAACCGAATTCATTCATAGCTAAGCGGTTAGGATACACGTCTTTGGTTTGAAAGACCTGAGTTTGATTCCCGGAGAAACATTTCTTAGGATTTTTCTTTTTAGTTTTCTAAAACTTGGTTTAAATTTCTAGTTCACAAATTTTAAAAGTTTAGTTCGAAAAATTTTGATTTGAAAATTTAGTTCGAAAGTTTTTAGTTTAAAATATTTTTTTCGAAAAATTTTTAATTTTTTTAGTTCGAATTTTTTTGGGGGTTCGAAAATTTAATTTTTTTTATTTCGAAAATTTTTTGATTTGAAAATTTGGTTCGAAAGTTTTTTAGTTTAAATTTTTTTCGAAAAATTTGTTTAAATTTTTTAGTTCGAAACTTTTTTGAAATTTTAGTTTCAAAATTTTTAGTTCGAATATTTTTTGTTTCAAAATTTTTGTTTAAAATTTTTTAGTTTTGAAATTTTTTTAGTTCGAAAAATTTTTAGTTTAAAATTTCTTGCACTCTGCGGAACCGTTTCGAAAAGAATCGGAGCAGTTTAGGTAAGAAAAATCTGGCAACACTGTTTCTATTAATGAAGCGCTTACTGAGCAATAAATCGCTTAAACTCACAACAATGTGTTATAAGAAATCTACAAGCGACAACGATGGACCCCTCTTTCACCATTGTTACTTCCAGAGACATAGGCTACTAATTCAAGGACAGAATCTCCATCAAGGTAAAAAAGCTGGTAATCATCTTATCTGTCAAAGAGAACGATAATATTTAATGTAAACTTCAGTACAATATCATGATACCATAAAAGGGTTACTTAAGGATGGGATTGAACCCTCCACAGGAACTTTAAGGATAACCATTAAAAGAGAACAAAATTCTAAAATCCAGGTCGAGGGTGATCACTGTCATATCACGTAATCTAAAAAAAAAATTGATTTCTAGCATTGGGGTGAGGGAAAGATTATGTGACTTCTATCCTCCAATCAAAATTGAGGTACCAAAACATTCATCTTATCCATAAAATGAAACAAATGAATGAGGGATTTCCATGTAATCTGTTCACCATGTGGTAGGTATAAAATCATGTGACTTCTATCTGCCAATCAAAATCGAGGTACCAAAGTATACACCAAAGAGAATACCTGAATTTCAAAAATCCCAGGGTCTAAGATCATGTGACCTCTATCAGCCAAACATCATCATGATACGAAAGCATTCATCTTACCCGTAAAAAGGAACGAATTTCAAATATCTCTGGACCTAAGATCACGTGACCTCTATCAGCCAATCAGAATCAAGGTACCAAAGCACTCATCTTACCCGTAAAAGGGAACGAACTTTAAAAAAAAATCCCAGAGCCTAAAATCACATGACCTCTATCAACCAATCAGCATCGTGGTACCAAAGCATTCATCTTAATCGTAAAAGGGAACGAATTTCAAATATCCCAGGGTCTAAGATCACGTGACCTCTGTCAACCAATCAGAATCAGGTATCAATGCACTCATCTTACCCGTAAAAGGGAACACATTTCAAAAATCCCGGGTGAGGTCGGGGTGACTCATGACGTCATACCACGTGACCCGGAAATTTGAATTTCCCGCGTGGGCGGGGCCTAACATCACGTGACCTCTCTCAGCCAATCAGAATCGAGGTACTAAAGCACTCATCTTAGCCGTAAAAGGGAACGAATTTCAAAAACCCCGGTCATAAAAGAGAGTGAGAATGAATCATTCGGGCGAACGTCGGGGCCTACTACTACGGGGGGCTTGCGGACAGGTTTGCAGTGCATTTTACCGGGTTCGATATTGTAAAGATCCTAGCAAACTCCTCAGCCTTTTCGCACTGTACTCTATAAGTTAAATTCGTGCTTAATTAAAACTATTTGTTTAAATTTAACACTGTTAACCGTTATCACCTGTGCACTAAAGGCAACGATCCGCCAGTAATTCTTTATTTTTGCCCTTTGTTTTAGTGCCATAAATGTCTTTGTTCATAAATTTCTTTGTCTATGGTTTTGCATATACGTAGCCTGGACATTAAATTTTGACTTCTACGCAATATGCATCTAATTACAAACACACCTATAGAACGAACACAACGAACTTGGAATATATAGTTTGTGTATGGAAGAATCGTTGATAATAATATATAAAATAAACTCGACAAATATTCTTGTAATTTGCTGGGCACGCCAGTGTG
Source organism: Thermobia domestica (assembly GCF_964235325.1). NCBI lineage: Eukaryota > Metazoa > Arthropoda > Insecta > Zygentoma > Lepismatidae > Thermobia > Thermobia domestica. The sequence goes on from NC_137457.1 coordinate 138,263,010, forward strand.
CTTGTTATCCTGTTGTGGCACACTGGAATATAGAGTATGGCTTTCTAATTTTTCCCAACTATTTTAACTGCTTCAATTGAAATGGATCTATAATAATAAGAGAGTGAATTGAGTCTTCTTACCCTTCGATTTAGAAATAAGGTCCGCTAGAATTGTATATTTAAAAAATGATAATATTCAGAATTTTATAGATTAGTTTGTTTTATTCGAAATGACATACTTCCTGCAACTGTTTGCGTTGGAATTACTTGAGATCAAATCTTTAAGTTTTACGACAGGCGGTTGTACCGACTAGGCTAAAGGACACTGTGATGATGAGACATTAATGAAATGGTGGAATGAAGAAAGTGGGAGAAAACGGGAGAACCCCGAGAAAACACATGCACGTGGTGTTTGTCCACCACAAAATTCACTTGGTGCGAGCTGGGGTCGAACCAAGAATCCCATGCACACATAAAGGTGATCGCTTTATCACTGAGCCACCGCGGCCCCTCTGAAATTATTTATAGGAGAGAGAGACTACGTTATGAAAACTTGATATCGAACACATTTGTTTAAAAATACTAGCTTTTTGTGAAATATTGCTTAATATTTAGGAAAACCTAAGTCAATAAAATAATAATAATAATAATAATAATAATAATAATAATAATAATAATAATAATAATAATAATAATAATAATCTTAAATTAAAAACTCTCTTGACCTAGTGCATTGGCACAATTCCACGAATTAAAAACAGTTTGTTTACTTCTCATGTAAGTGTAGAAGGACTTAATCCCTGTTGCTTTCAATATACGAAGAAAGTGTCCAACTGTCAAATGATATACTACATAAAATGCCCTATGCAACATAATGTAATATAGAGTCATCATTTCAGGTTGTCTAAAGAACACTTTCGTTTTAGCAAGAAAGAAAGAAAATAGCAAATACTCAGTTTTAAGCTAGTAGAAAGTTTGCAGATTTAAGAGAAAATGTACAGAGTTGTTGGATATTAAATGTAGTTCGGATTAATGGAAATGAAATGAAATCTGTAAGTTAGCCGGTTAGCCCACGATTATGCCGGTTAGGCTAAAGGAGACGGTGATGATGAGAGATGAGTGAAATGGTGGAATGAAGAAAGTGGGAGGAGACGGGAGAACCCCGAAAAAACCCACGAGCACGGCGCTTGTCTACCACAAAGTCCACACGGCGCGAGCTGGGATCGAACCATGGACCTCAAGCACAGGAGGTGAACGCTCTACCACTGAGCCACCGCGCCCCCCCGGATTAATGGAGTAAGACACCGTAGTTCATTGTATGAAATATACTGTGAGTGACCAAGCCATTACCTATGGAAATATCGAATGAGATACGTTAATGTTGTTAGTTGCAAACTGTTGTAGAGATGAAAAATTTAAGGAAATCTCTAAAACTCTGAAATCACAGATCCAAATTGACTAACTGCTAAATAAAACTGCTAAATCTGACTAAAGCCCCCCCCCCCCCCAAAAAAGTCTTAATGACCTGTGTTACAGTTTCAGACATATCATTCTCATATCAAAACTACGATAAAAGTAAATTATGAATAAAGGTGAATTTACAGTTCTGGAAAACCAACAAATGATTTTGCTAGATGTAAATTTTGGGAGAACTTTTTTATAAGGTTTTAGATTTATTTATTGGTTTGTTTGTTTATTAGCTTCCCCATGCCGTAAACGTCGCCAACACCTAGTGGCCCACTTGCTGGTAAATGGCGATCGTCAATATAGCGACGCGTCGAAGGATTGCCGCTAGTGTGCCACTAGTGGCAGGGATTTGTCGAGTGGAAGCAGATATCTAGAATCGGGGGTATTGAAGTTACCACCACGTAACAGCGAGGACTTCATTTTGATCCACGCTCCTTTGATTTGTCACGGAGAATCGCAAAGGGACCAACACGAACTATCGCCAGTCATGTGCATGCGGTTATTATTATATATTATTTTTCCCTGACGAATTGTTATTATAAGGACAATACTTGAGCTCCGGGAGTCAAGAGTAACTCCTGCCTTTGCATCATGAAGTGAAAAATCTTGAGATGAGTGCGTATAATTGTATGAATTTAGTTGGCAACTGTCGCTGATCACTAGCAAGTGAATATGGGAGAACTATGAAAAAAGTAAATAGACGCTTGCCATTTTGTTATAAAATTACATGACGAGTCCATTTGATCTGATTCCAAAGTTATCGTCAAATATACACGGTTAATGGAGCACTCTGATTAGAAATATTAAAAAGACTTCAACGATTTATCACTCCACAAGCTGTGTCTTCATAATTTCATCCGTGGTGAATTCGGAAGAACACGCAACTATTGTGCTGCCAAAATGTCTCGCCACTAAAGCCGTGGCAAAAATGCGAACTAAAGCTTGCACCCTCGCACACCCACGCGTTGGGCCAATAAGAGTTCAGCTATTGCTAAGCGAGAGAAAGCGAGTGGAATTCCTTCAGCCGATAGCAGCGCTTGCAACGGAAGACTAGAGATCAAGTCAATGTGGTAAATTTATAATAACCCTAAGGTTGGTGGTTCACGCCCAGCTCAGGGCAATTTATTTTTACTTTTTTAAAAAATGTTTGTAGACTCACCTTAATGCAAAAGCGATTTAACGTATTTTAAGGGAATAATTTTGTGGTTCGTTGGCGTTCCGTCGCTTCTCTGCCGGTGGTGGTATAATTTTCAAAGCGGAAGTGGGACCAATTTTTAGCTGCGGGACCACCAATTTTTGGGGACATGTCGCTAGTTGCCTATCGGTAGTCCACCGACGCTCACGGCATGGGGTTGTCCCCTCACAAGTGAGGCAGATTGTAATCGACCAAGAGTGTTTGGAAAAATGGGAAACATCTTCTGACTTCGACTTCTGAATTATCGTTTTGGATCAAGTCGAATCAAGGCTGCGTCACGGGAAGGTAGAACAAGTGGGGCAATCTTTCCAAGCACTACGCTGAAGAGCCTCTGTCTCATTCAAGACTTAGACTCTTCAGGAAAAGTAACAAGTTTATTACTTGTAATTTATTCTTTGAGTCAAAGTATTTTGCAATAAACCATCGTTTTGTAAGATATTTTTACGATTGTATACTATTAATTTCGAAAATTGTACACATAATATAATTTCCCATCATGGATTTGAAAAAAATAAAAGTTGGAACAAAGAAAGATCTCCGATCCACATGTCTCTTTCATTATTGACCCTTAATTTATTTTAGTCCTAGGCAAAGCGAATTGACGGGATGGCTCTAAGTGAAAACATTCATTTAGATGGTTAAGTAATCAGGAAATTCCTGCTGTTATTTCACGAAACACAACAGAGCTTGAGAAACAAAAACAATTTTGATTACCAAGGGAAGGGAGTAAATCATCTGCTTACGTTTGCTTAACTAGGAAGAAGGCAAGGGCACCGATCGTAGGGGGCCGGGCCCCCCAAAGCTCATGTAGGCCCCCTTTGTATTTATGAATATACAATATTTGGCATAATTTGAGTGCAATTTGCCTTAAAATCCTAATATATATCTTCTGCATTTGAATGCCCCCCCCCAAAAAAATTACAGAGAAATCGGCGCCTTTGGAAGAAGGTCTAGTGAAAGGAATAAAAATGTAATAACGTAATACTTGAACAACTCTATGTAATGGAGAAAAGTAAATTAGTATTCAACACTTCTATCAATTTTAAGGATTTCAAAGATTCTCGTAATTAGCAGCGTCCCGGATTTGCATTTTTGAAGTACGGGTGCTCTATCTATACCTTAACTTTTCAGACCACGCACTTAAGTCGCTTTGCCACAAGAGGCACATAGGAGTTTTTCTTTCGATTTCCTTAGGAATATTGAGAATGGTATGACTTTTAAAACTATGTTTAAAAAAGAATACATATCGACACAATAAGATGATAATCGAATACCTAGGAAATATATTGAATTGTTTTAAATTGTTCTCACGCTACCAAAACAGTGTTTATTTTTTTATTCCGGCCTTTTAATATAAGCATTTCACACTATTGTCTGTTCTAGGACAATACAATTCTAGTTCATGTATATGCTAGCTTTGGAAATACAGTAGAATTTCGCTTATCCGACATAAACAGGCAGGCAGAACGCCGGATAATATGGATGTGTTAAGAAAAGACCTATTAAAGTCTATATGTTAAATATGATATAATTTTACATATTAAACATCTAATAATAATGTTTTATAACAAATAACTGCACTGCACTGGATCAGGGATGTATCCAGCGTGAGGCCCTGAGGGCTGTCCTCCTCCGAAACTCAAACACTTTTTAATAAACATGCTTTTACCCTTTTGAGATTCTTTTATATCAGTTTACTAATAGTCAGTGTCCAAACTTTGGGCAAAGTGCTGTTGTCTTGTTGTAATTCTAAGAACATACCATAATGCCATTATACCATTTCGAATTAAAGAACAGTTTTAAATAGGATTAACATTTCGTTTCCGTTCTGTTTTTAACTTTAATATATTAGAACGATACACTCAATGTCTTCTTGCTATTTTTGTTATGTGATATACGAAGCAGACAGTTTTCTTTAGTTACATTTCTCTCGAAAATATGTTTCATTTTGTTTGTGCTATAATACAGTTTCCAAAGTAAACCGGTTTATACATGAAAAGTAGGAAAAAGTTTAAGAGAAATACAGAACTGTTGCATTATTATTATTATTATTATTATTATTATTATTATTATTATTATTATTATTGATATTTTTAAAACATTAGAATTACGTGCTTACGAGGATTCATGTTGGGCCCCCTCCGAATAGAAAACCTGGATATGTGTCTGCACTGAATGATAGATGTATGAGTCAACGTGTAGACGGGCGCGCTAGGCGATAGACTCCAGAGCATGAAAAATAGATTAAGACCACAACTTGCAGTTCTTCTTGCCGATTGGTGCTTTCTGCAATGATATATCGGATCATACGGTATGTGTAACAAAGAATGGTCGGATAAGCGAGACCATGGTGTATTGGTGTTTCACGCACCTAAACCTGTAAAATATTTGTATAAACAACTATCTTTCACTCCCTAGCTAAATTTGTGGGTATAATCACACACCTTGCCTCATAAAGTATAATCTTATAAAGAAAAAAATATTTTTTTAGCTAAAAGCTAAAGGGAAGCCAACTTCTGTAATTTACTTTAGTTTTCTTTTCTTTTTTTTTAATAATGGCAAACTAGTCCATTTCATCACGATAAATCAAATCACGTTTGATACTAAGATGTCTTTCCCTGTCCGTATATATCCTTCACACTTTGTTGGAGACAAAATTGTTATTTTCCCAAGAAAACAGGATGAGAGAAGCTATACAACAACATGAACTGATAACTATAACTATTTCCAATAGTACTGTAATCCTGGATATCAATAAGTTGTCATTATATTGCTTCGGTTCTTATTAACATGAAAATTATAATGTTTTGTAAAAAAAGAAAAAAGAGAATGGGATAGGATGGGATTCGATGTGGTGTCAAAATAATAAAATAACTACGAGCCCGCCACTCTATCCACCTAACCACAGAGGCTACGTTGTGTTTGTTCTTTTTCCTTAAGAAATAATCTTCATAACCATGGTGCTTATCGCTTCGAACCTTAAGAGTTTTTCTGTTTAATTCTATATTTTCGTACGATATCTTAGTTACAGAAGCTAATTTATATTTGGCAGGCAATCTACACACTAGGTTTTAATCAACAAATCCAACATTTTACTCCACTATCAAGTTCCTTGATCCAATCCTCGACTCCCCTACTGAATTCCCTCCGCAATCGTGCTGTGCTACTGAAAAATCCCTAGAAATCATCGTTGCCAGTATACACAAAACCGAGCATAATTTTGTTTTTTGCTTCTATTTTTATTATTTTATTATATTTTTGGAAATATCTCCTTAGATGGATTGCTCTCTATTATCTCCACATACTAATAACTCAATTTTACCCATAAACGTAAGGAAAAAGTAATAAATGCGGAAAATCGTGAGTTACAGTATAATCACATTTTTTTAACGCATGGGAGTATCTTTGGATACTTCGAAGAAAAAGAAACGCCCTCTCCTTGATAGCAAAGTTCCTAAAATTCAAAAAGTGCTTGACTCCTCTCTGTCTGCTGAACCTAGTATTGCTCTCCGCACGAGATCTAAACAACTTTCGCAACCACAGGTGCCCTCTGTGTCTAATGGACATCAATAATTTTTGGTTAATTTTTGGACGGTTTAAATTTTTGCGGTGTGGTAATTTTTCTGCTTCGTGCATAGGCTTTGCATTTTGTATATTACTCCTCTATGTTTTACATTTTTACTTTTCTATTTTCCATATTATGTATGGTGTTAAGATTGGTACTATAAACTTTAACGGACTTTCTTCCACTGCAAAACAAGATGCAGTTGCTGCCTTTATTAATACTAGAATGATTGATATTTTGTTTGCCTAAGAGGTTAAAATTACTCATTTACACGGTTTATATAATTATACTTTTCTTAGTAATGAAACTGTAGCAGGTACAGGTACTGCACTTATTTATCGCAGTGATTTACACCTCGATCAGGTCTATAATTATACTGATAGTCTCATTATTACTGGCAATTTGGAAACTATACACCTTTGTAATTCCTATAGTCCATCTGGCTCGCAAAACCGTATTCAACGTAATATTTTTTTCAGCAATGACGTTGCTACTGCCTTGCATGCTAGTACTCGATCTATTATCAGGGGAGGCCATCACAATGAAGTTCCCGGTTTTCAAGATTCCTTACAGAATCGTGCCCCTTCCACAAATTTGCTTCATGATCTTAATAAATTTGGTCTCGTGGATGTTTGGCGTCATTTTCACCCTCACGATCCGGGGTATGTTCATTCTCAAGGAGCATCTCGCATCGATGCTTTTTTCATCTCTGCATCCTTGATTCCTTATGTTCAGAGTATAGAATTGGTCCCAGTCTGCTTTTCTGATCATCATTCTGTTCTTATGTATGGTGTTAGTTAATTTACCTGAAACACAATATCAACGAAAATATTTTTTTGGCATCTTAACTCGCATCCTTTCAAGCACTTCTTAACAAAAATGGAATGAAATAACTAAGCAATCTTTACGTATGCGTAACATTATGCGGTGGTGGGACCAGTGATGAAAATTTTCCGATTCATAAAAACATACTCCACTTATTCCTACATCGTTGTTTAGTAGAGATGTGAGGTGGAAAATTTTCTTCTATATTTTTCCGGAAAATTTTCCGTTCTTAACAAATATCAGTGATCAATTAACAATTCGTCAGTATTCATAAAATTGATTGAATTCATATGTAGAAACGTTAAAAAGTGAAAGATCGTTGAAAGAATCTGAAAATTTTCATGGCTCAGACAATTTTCAGTACGATGTAAGAACTAGTGGAACAATTTTCCATGAATCGAAAAATTGTTTGTCATGTAAAATGAAAATTTTCCGGAAAATTTTCCTATTCATAAAAACACTCCACTTATTCCTACATCGTTGTCTAGTTAAGATGTGAGGTGGAAATTTTTCTTCTATATTTTTCCGGAAAATTTTCCGTTCTTAACAAATATCAGTGATTAAGTAACAATTCGTCAGTATTCATAAAATTGATTGAATTCATATATAGAAATGTTAAAAAGTGAAAGATCGTTTAAAGAATCTGAAAATTTTCATGGCTTAGACAATTTTCAGTACGATGTAGGAACTAGTGGAACAATTTTTCATTAATGGAAAAGTTGTCTGTCCTGTGCAGTGATGAAAATTTTCCGGAAAATTTTCCGATTCATAAAATTATATTCCACTTATTCCTACATCGTTGTTTAGTTGAGATGTGAATTTGAAAATTTTCCTCTATATTTTTCCGGACATTTTTCTATTAACAAATATCAGTAATTAAGTAACAATTCGTCAGTATTCATAAAATTGATTGAATTCATATATAGAAATGTTAAAAAGTGAAAGATCGTTTAAAGAATTTGAAAACTTTCATGGCTTAGACAATTTTCAGTATTATGTAGGAACAAGTGGAACAATTTTTCATGAATCGAAAAATTGTGTCCTCTACAGTGATGAAAATTTTCCGGGAAATTTTGAAACTGAAAATTTTCCGATTCGTAAAAATATACTCCACTTATTCCTACATCGTTGTTTAGCCGTGATGTGAGGTGGAGAATTTTCTTCTATATTTTTCCGGAAATTTTTCCGTTCTTAACAAATAGCAATGATCAAGTAACAATTCGTCAGTATTCATAAAATTGATTGCATTCATATATAGAAATGTTAGAAAGTGAAAGATCGTTTTAAAAAATCTGAAACTTTTCATGGCTCTCACAATTTTCAGTACTATGTAAGAACAAGTGAAACAATTTTTCATGAATCGAAAAATTGTCTGTCCTTTAGAGTGATTAAAATTTTCCGGAAAATTTTGAAACGGAAAATTTTCTGATTCGTAAAAGAATAGTCCACTTGTTCCTACATCGTTGATGTGAGGTGAAAAATGTTCTATATATAGAGAGAAAAACTGTGGTAAAAGTTTATTTCCCAACTTGAAATACAAAATTTTCCGGTTCCCGAAAGCTAATTGGAAAATTATAATTTGTTACTGACTAACTTTCCTCTACCGAAATTCAATTTTGTAGCTCTATGTGCAGTTAAATATAGTGGAAAATTTTCCACCTAACATCACTATCCATAATATCCAAATTTGTCAGGCCGATGAAAAGTGTTTTCCACTTGTTTCTACATCGTGACGAAAATTTTCCGATCTATGAAAATTCCTCTCACTTGTTTCTACAGAGCAATAAAACTTTCCGATTCAGAAAACAGTTGTTTTACTTCTTGCTTCGAAATGATGAAAACTTTCCGACTCAGAAAAAATTCTTCAATTTTTCCATATAAGGCAGGAAATATTTCGATTCATGAACAATTGTTAAACTTGTTCCTACATAGTACTGAAAATTGTCTGAGCCATGAAAATTTTCAGATTCTTTAAACGATCTTTCAGTTTTTAACATTTCCATACATGAATTCAATCAATTTCATGATTACTGAGGAATTGTTACTTGATTACTGATATTTTTTAAAAACGGAAAATTTTCCGGAAACATATAGCGGAAAATTTTCCGGAAAATTTTCCGCCTCGCATCACTAGGTGGGACTCTCGGGGGAGACGTCTCTGTCGAGACTAGTGTCGTGAGCAAAGTAAAACGTTTCATGAGCAGTATAATTATTATTATCGACTTTTGCATGAGTACCATCTTGCTTATCAACATGGGGCTCCTGCTTTATCACAAATTAAATAGGTGAAAGCTTTTCTTTTATCGTTACATCGTACCAAGTTATCCGGTATTAATGTGAGGAGTAAACTTATTTCGAGTCAGCCCACTGAATCTTCCGGTCTGGTCCAAGTAACTGCTGAAAGACGTCGGGGCAAACAACGGCTAATCGGTAAGATTCAAGATGAGGAGGGTCGTTTATGGTTCGGAACCAATGTTGCTCCTTGTCTTACCCGTTATTATACCCGTCTTTATAGCCGACATCCTTCTTCTCCGTGCCCTGATGATTTGTTTTCTGAGTTGACTCCCTTAAAACCTGCCGCTCAAGATGTTTTGAATGCCCCTTTTGCTGAAAATGAAATCAAGCATGTTATAATGACCACGCCAAAACATAAATCTAGTGGTGCGGACGGATTTCCTTATGAATTTTATCAAATTTTGCTGATATTTTTATTCCTTTTTTACCGAACTTTTTTATGATTTTCGTGTCAACTTACGTTTAGGGACCTCTCTTACGCATAGTATTATAGTTTTACTTCCGAAGCAGTCTCAGTCCCCTTGTGTCACTCAGTACCGGCCTATAAGTCTTACTTGCTGTGATTATAAACTTTTAACCAAGGTTCTTGCCTTTCGTTTACGTAATTTCCTCCCAAATATTTTACATTTTGCCCAATTTGGTCATGATGTCCAACACCCCCTATATTTGGCACTAGCAAATATTCGTGACACCATCGCTTTTTTGAGCGTTATCCCACTCGCGGCACAGCAATATTAAGTACTGACTTTTCCCAGGCCTTTGATAAAATTGATCATGACTATCTTTTCCGTGTTTTGGAAGCATTACCTTTGGGCACCTGTTATTTTAATATGCTCCGTGCTCTTTATCGAGATCGTACGGCACAATTGAAACTTAATGGAGCGCTTACTTCTTCATTTCGGCTTGAACGTGGGCTACTCCAATGGTGTCCTTTATCCACCCTTTTGTATAGCATTGCAGCTATGCCTTTTATTAGTAAAATTTATCGTGAAATTGATGGCATTTGTCTTAATAAGGCGGTTCTCAAACTACAAACGTACGTTGATGATTTTAGCTTCTCTTTTCATTCTCAAAGTGACCTTGATACGATTCAATGTAATTTGCACTTATATATTCAAGCCTCAGGTGCGACCCTCAATGTTGAGAAAACCAAATTGTTATGCCTTTCCGACCAAGCACATACGTCTTTTGTTTCCCCCTTCACATCTGTTTCTTGCCATAAAATTCTTGGTATTACCTGGTATCCATCCGTTAAACATACCATTTCGGTAAATTATAATCTTGTTGTTTGTAAGTTGGTTACTTTATTCTATCAACATAAAACAAGAAATCTTACCCTTTTTGAACGTGCCACTTTTTTCAGGTTTATGCTCTTAGTCTTTTATATTTTATTATGCAACTTTTCCCGCCCTCGGTTGCTATTCTTAACAAAGTAAACAAACATATGTTATATTTTCTTTGGTATCAACATACTCTTCGGGTAAATCGGCAGGTAGTTTGCAGTCGACCTTCTGTTGGAAGCCTTGGTATGAAGGACATTGCTATACAGGCCGGATGTCTTTTTCTTCATAGAACCTGTAAACTGCTTTGTGTTTTTAGCAATTCCTTTTGGTCACAATACATCATGCGCTGCCTGAGTCACGTGACGCTTACTGCTCCTGTCTCCGTTCATGGATGGTCAGAGACCTATCCTTATTTAAAAACGGTAGTTCTCGATATTGCATATGGCCTTATCGCACGGGCTCGGCTTGAAGATAAGACCGCTTCACCATTATATCAATATTATGCTTCTCCCTCTTGCGTTCCGCTTATAGTACGTAAATTTCCTAATAATAACTGGCCTCAAATTAGGCGTAACATTGGTTCCCCAGTTTTATCTTCCCCCTTACGTTCGCTTTGGTATTTATTGATGCATAACTTATTTTTAACAAATGCACGAGCTTATACCCTGGGCATCACTCCTGCTTCCCTCTGTCATATTTGTGGACAAACTGATACCCTCTCACATCGTCTTCATACCTGTACTAGGATATACCCTCTTTGGCAAACATATACTCAGATTCTTGCCAGAATCCTTTGCACTAGCACCGACTATATAACTTTGACAATATGATTTTGCGCCCCGATTTTGTTTTCTTCCCTCCAGTTAAACATAATTTTGTTGTGTGGTTGACAATTACAACTGCTGATCTCTTTCTTCATCTTGCTACGGATTTCTCCCCGGATTTATACATTTCTGGGTTATCTTATTCTCTTTTGCTTATACCTGTTCCCCAACGTCATCGCTGGTTTGCTCAGTATTATCAGGCGATCTATTAATTTTTTTTGCTTTAACTACTAGTATGTTTATTTTTTGTATTTCTTGTTATTAGTTGCACTTTTCTAATTGTTATTATTGTAACTATTATGTAAGTGCTCAATAAATACTATAAAAAAGTGGTAGTGCGTTCACCTCCGATGCTTGGGGTCCATGGTTCGATCCCAGGTCACGCCGTGTGGACTTTGTGGTGGACAAACACCGTGCTCATGGGTTTCCAGGGGTTCTCTCGTTTCCTCTTACTTTCTTCATTCCACCTTTTCATTCATTTCTCATCATCACCGTCCCCTTTAGCCTAACCGGCATAACCGTGGGACATAAAAAAATATTTCATTTTCTTTTGACACTTTTGTATTTTTATTGCCTTTACTTGAAACATGAAACTACTTTCGACAGTAGTTACACTACCATATTAGCCTATGTTCCACTAATATTCAGAATGTTACCTTCCTTGCTTTGGTAGCAGCGAAAGTCTCAACTATATTATTAGAATCCAGTGCATGCTATTTCATTTTCGATAGGAAGAATGGCCAGATTCGTGAATCTTTCCTGACTCATTGTGGAACGTAAATATGATTTTATCAATTTCATTTTGCTGAAAAACCTTTCACATGATGCGGCAGGTACGGGCAGTGTTATCAAAATGTGAAAAGTGGTTGCCAAACTTTAGTAAATTTCTAGCCCCATTGAAGATATATATTTCAGGATACCGTGAGGTGAAAAATCAAGTTGTTCTTTAGCTTTCTGAGCACACCTTAGTGAACGGATTAAATCCTTACAATCCTAAAATAATTATAAGCCATCCAGGTCATTCGGGAGAACGAAGCAAAATCAGAGCAACATGCTTTTAGCCTTTCCTCGCTCTCATTATCTAGCTGCTGCACAAAGTTGGCCATAGAACACAGGAATCCAAATCTGCCGTTGAGGTCATGCATCTGAGTAAAATGATAATTTGTTGTCTCATCTCATCTAGAATTTCATTGATAGAGCGCTTCACTTGGTCTATGCAGTCAGGTTTCATTCTTTGCTTCTCGAGTCATGCATCTTCTTCTACTGTGTGTACCCACAGTTATGCTCCATGCCCTGCAACTTCTTTCAGCTGCGGATATGATTTCCTTCTCCAGCTCAAGTCTCCAGATATTAATGTTGTTAACTAGGCTCTGTAACTGAATAAGAGTTTGATTGAAACTCATATCCTGATATTGAAGGCATTTTTGGATCCGATCAATATATGAGAGATTTGCAAACCAGAAATATATTAAACCAGAAATATTTTAGTATGTTAAATGACTGGATGCTTGTAAGAAGAAGACCAGCATCTCCTGTAGTATCAAGCGTTTCAATCGAAGTGTCACGCAGATCTTCCAACGTATCAATTACTTCATCCAATTGTGCGTAAAGTGAATAATGTTTTATGATAAACTGAAACGTAAAGAATATAAAGAAGATTTAACAGAAAATACTCTACCATAACATACTTTGTTTGAATGTAATACATTTTGAAAATTGCTGTAGCACAAACACAACATATCGATTTTCACTAGAAGACTTCTGTCCATGCCTTGGGTTACGTATTCGTATCCTGTAACAACTTTATACTTTTTTGTAAAATTAACACAGATTACAAAGAAGTAGTTTGCACTTTCATTTTAATTTCACTATTCATGACACAGCTTACAAAAGTAGTGCTCAAAAGCCATTGTAAGATGCACATCATTCATGATTCACAATCGCAGCATTGGATCCAGTCTTCAAGAGGAGGGTCACCAAATTTCCCGGTTCAAACAAAACAGTAGTAGTCTTTATTCTTATTTTCAGTCACTTTATACTTTGCTCGATCAAGGTCTTGAAACAAGGTTTTTCTCTTAATATTATGTCTTCTCTTAAAATGTTTCACTTTCTGAGCTGCCCTATGTGGAGCGGAAGTACGGAACTCTGACTGCTGGCAACTTCTGCGCTTTCGCGTACCTGCTTCCGGTTTTGCAAAGGTTTGATTTCATGTCCATAAATTAAACTGTTCGCGTAGGCCCAGTTAAATCATAAGGTATGCAACAGGAACTAAGTGGAACGCCTATCCGCTTTACTCTATTCACTTTGCCTGGCTAAGTCCATTTTTTCAAATATATACGGGATTCTTATTAACATCATAGTAGAATTCGTGACCAGGGGGGACTCATACATCAGTCCAACTTAGAATACAAATACCAACCTTATTTAAAAGCATAGTAGTAGTAGTTTGATATATATTTTTTCGGGTTTTCTCACATCATGTGTCCCATGCCATAATCAGAACAACATTTGTGCTAACAAATGAAAGTCACCCTCCTTTCTTCTCCCATACTTCTCGCTTGGCGCGCTAGTGTATGTAACTAAGGAATTATTAACATTATTCTGTTTGTCCGGTATAACTGCTTTGCCCGACCTTCCTCTATGGTGGAAGGAAAGAAAGGAAGGGAGCTAAGGAGACTGTAGTTGAAGAAATGTATTAAAACAGAAAAAGACGAAGAGACTAGCTGATGACCACCGTACATCGAAGCTTCTCAGTTGCAGCGATCTGTCAAAATGGCTATGATGATGATGATGATGATGATGATTATGATGATATATTTACCAATATTGGCCAGAAAATATAGAAAAAATAAAATAATAATAATTATAATCAAACGTCTTAACATTTTAGAATAATTTGAGTAAAAATGAAAACGAGTCAACTGTTTATGTCTTTTGTGTAGACTCAATTTATATAGCTTGGGGTCCCTCGCTCAATCCCAGCTCGAGCCGTGTGGACTTTGTGGTGAACAAACACCGTACTCGTGGGCTTTCTCGGGGTTCTCCCGTTTCCTCCCACTTTCTTCATTCCACCATTTCACTCATTTCTCATTATCACCGTCTCCTTTAGCCTAACCGGCATAACTGTGGGACGTTAAACTTACAGATTTCATTTCATTTCATTTTCAATTTATATAAATACTTTTGACCTATATTAGAAATACAAAATAACGGCCTCAAACTCCAAGTTATTTGAAATAACTGTACAAAATCACTGTCACTTTTAAATATGGATTATTTATTGTTGTATAATGTTATATCGCTCAATTCTCGATATGCCGTATACACTGAGGGAAAAAAACGTATGCGGCGTACGTACAAACGTAGGTTACATGTGCAAATCCTGTAGTTTTTAGACTTGACGTACAGCAAATGTATAACTGAAAAAGTATATTTTATACGTATTTTCCGTATAAGTCTTCAATTAAACGTACTTTTTGTATTAAAGAACGAACTGTATATAGGCTGTCATAATCTCGCATACAGATGAACGTATGTAGCATATAGCTGACATATTCAACATACGTATATGTATGTAATGTATGTGTCAGTATGTAATATACGGAAGATTGTCAGATGTCAGACATCGTGTAACGGCATGGTGTAACGTATAAGCGAAGAAGAGGACAGTATGTATGTAGCATATGGATAACTTATGCTCCATACTGATTTCTGTAGTAGACATAAGGATCCCGTATATTTTAATCTACGCTCAGCTTTTCCTTTAAATTGCTCTGAGGTTATTGAACAGAGTAGAACTTTTATTTTATTCATATTTTAATCCACATACATTTTTCCTTTAAACTTCTTTGGGGCCCCAAGAGAGTAAAACTTTTATTTTATTTACTTTTCACCTACATTCAACTTTTTTTTTATTTTCTTGGGGGCCCCAACTAAGTGAAGCGTCTGGTTTATTTTTTCGCCTGCACTCAGCCTTTTCCTTTAAAATTCTTTGGGAGGCCCCCAAGAGTATGAAACATTTACTTTATTTTTCACCTATATTCAGAGCTTTTTCCTTTTAAATTTCTCTGGGAGCCTCCAAAATAATGAAAGTTTATTTTATTTCTTTTTAATCTACATTCAGTTTTTTCTTTAAATTTCTTTCTGGTCTTCAAGAGAGCCAGGCCCGAATCTTATAGTTTGTTTAGCTTATACGGAAATCCAGCACTGATTTGCTTTATTAGACAGATATTTCTGTTGTTTCATCCGTTATTTGGTGTCATATTAATTGACAATTAATTACGTTTACATTTAGGGAAGGTGTGGATTATATACCTTGACGGCCCTTGTACGGCTCATGCTAACAAGGTTCCTTATTAATTATTTTTAACCTATCGTCGGGGGCCCCACAAAGTGTGGCCCGGGTTGGGAGGACCGCTCGCCCCGCCCTTACGCCGCCACTGCTTTCATCGTATAGTGGGCTCGCTGAGGGACGTCATCCTTCATACGGGATGGGCTAAGATGGCCTTAGATGCCGACAGCCCAGAAATCTAATTCCTAATTCCTAGAAATTATTTCTTTTAAGAAACTTTTAGTCCCATGTAATTGCTTGATAATAATAATAATAATAATAATAATAATAATAATAATAATAATAATAATAATAATAATAATAATAATAATAATAATAATAATAATAATAACGTGCAATTTTTGTATTTTAGCAAGTAGTGTCAGACTAGATGGAAAAATAACTCTACTACTGTATAAATTGTACGTGTGACATGAACGTAAAAACAGGAAG
Source organism: Thermobia domestica (assembly GCF_964235325.1). Lineage (NCBI taxonomy): Eukaryota > Metazoa > Arthropoda > Insecta > Zygentoma > Lepismatidae > Thermobia > Thermobia domestica. Next base: position 138,279,228 of record NC_137457.1, read on the forward strand.
AGCCCTTTTGACATTTTTTTGAGTGGAGGGGGGCATGCATTCTTAGTTACGCTACTGTTCTCAAAGCATTCTAGTAATTCGTTTAACAATTGCTAAAAAAGTAGAAATCGAATAACGGTGAAATTTTATATAAATTAGGTTTTGTGGTGTGATTCATTGTTTCTTTCTTTTATTTCTTTTTCCTGGAAGGGAAACAGTGAAGGAAACTGATGAGAGAATTTTACTTATGTTGGTGACTCACAGCCTTTCTTAAAACTGTTCGACTTTGAGTAAATGTATTAAGTGTGCCAGAACAAGCATTGATTCAGGAAGTTCCGATAAAAGACGCCACTTATGTTTTTTTTTCCGCCACACATTAGCAGAAATGACTAATTTTCAGGTTTATTGTTTCCTTGTCTTGCATAGATGAGACAGGTCGAAATGTTTTTGGTTACCTTTCAATTTCCTTATTTTTATAATCTTATTTCAACTGATATTAATCCTTCCAGAGCGTGACAATGACAACCCTACTATTATTACAAAGATCGCCATAGACGAGTCAGATCTTAAGTCTTTCATTTGATTTTTATTAGAATCACGCAAGTGGGATATATATATAATATTGTAATGTTAGTACCATAGCTGTTCATTTTACTCCGACCTCACTCACCTTCATTCTCACAGTGAATTGGCCCTCGCCCTCACCTTCGAAGAGAGTTGACCATCGCTCTCGCCTTCGTGTTGGGAATTTGTCCTCGCTCTAGCCCTGACATTGAAAGTTGGCCCTCGCCCTCGCTGTCCAAGCTTGTCATCGCCTTCGCGTCATTATGGTTGAGAGAGAATTTGAGGGTGAGGATGCCCTCGAGAGGGTCATCCTCGCAAGGGTAAACACCTCTGGCATAGTACGTCCGTTACACCGCTCGGTAACTTTTCAACAAAAGATAATTTTAAAATTGTTTTCTGCAATCAACAGCTAGATAATTATCTCGGAGGAGTTCGTTAGCGGATGTGATCCACCCACTTGTAGTGATAGAAATAAACTATTTCCGGTTTTAACGTTGATCACTATAGAGCATAGACAGTAATCTCACATTGTATATTTTTTAATCGATTAAGCGTCCCTAGAATATATTCCATTTCCACTCTAATCACTCTGCTAAAACACTAAATGGTAGATCTACTACAACTTCTGGTTTCAATATTAATTGAAGAAATATTGCGCATTTCTCTTTACTGTCTTTACTACAGTCTATATTATCGTATTTCAATTGATACTAATTCAAATTGGAACGTAGCAACACTAATATTATTCGAGATATCGCCATACACGAATAAAATTTAAAATTATTTCATTTTATTTTTATTTCTATTCTCACTAATTGCATAATCTCTTTGTTTCCAGGGAGATTAAGGCATAGACACATTTATAGCAAATGAAAAACTTCTGGGAGGATCTCGAACATAGCCGTTTATATTGTCCATTGGCAGTCGACTCAGACTGTTTTCCAACGAATGCATACATCTGTCATAGTAATATGTAGGCATATTCAGAGGATTCATTTATCCACATTGTCTTATGTAAGTTGTTATAAAAATTGTGCTCAAGTATTTAGCAAATTATTTACTTATCAAAGACATTTGTTACGAAGTCACAGTAACATTATAACTGAATACTGGATAAGAGATAGGAATTTGTCCAAAGAATGTACATATTCGAGTGTATGTGAAGTATATAATGCATAGACATAGTTTATTGTTTGACAAATAAAAAATACAATGTACAAACATATTTTCTTTTAATCAAAATGAAACATATATATATATATATATATATATATATATATATATATATATATATATATATATATATATATATATATAAGTTTTTTTTGTGTGTAACGTTGCATGATTATATTTGAAGGCTAAAGGAGAAGGCAATGATAATGAAGTGATGCAATGATGTAAGTAGGAGAAAACGAGAATACATCGAGAAAACCAGTGCACATAAAATTTGTCCATCATATCAGGCTCACTTGTTTAAAATTACGCAAACCAACATAATGAAAACTTTAAGTTACAAGGAGCTTGTGTGTTATTAAATTAAAATTCTCATCTATGCTATTTATAGTAACAACAGGTCTCAGCATAAAAATGTAACCTTGCCGATTCAAAATTGAGTAAAAAAGTACTTTACCAATTAGATTATATTATTATTTAAAAATAGGAAAGGGAGTATTTATTCTGCTGCCTTGCTGGCACAGGGAAAATTCAACAAAATTACAAAGGTATATGAATTTCACACTGCACTAAAAAATTTATAGTAAGTACGCCTTCTACACATTAATGTTGATGTTAGACATTTTCATCTTCAAAGCTGGGAAATAGGAGTAATTTTTGAAGTACTCGTATTTTCTCCAAAACTGACTTCTATTTTCCAACTTTCAAGAGGAAAATGTTTTAACTTCAATATGAATGTGTAGAAGGCGTACTTACTATAAATTGTCCATTGCAGTGTCAGAGTAATCTACCTTACTAGTTTCAGGAAACTTTCCCTGTGCCAGCAAGGCAGGAGAATAAGTACTTTTTTCTCATTTTTGAATACTAATAAAATTTCATTTTTGAGTACTTTTTACTCATTTTTTTAAAAAACCCTTCTCATTTTTGAGAAGAGTTTTTCTTAAATTTGAGAGGAAATATTCTCAATTTTTGAGAACATGTGTTTCTCAATTTTGCGGCTATCTGAGCATTTCGAATACTTTTCTACTCACTTTTGAGTATACATGTTCTCAATTGTGAGGAGAGCATTACTAGTTTTTGAACAAAGAGTTTCTCAATGTTGATTACATTCATCTCATTTTACGGTTAACTTTCTCATTTTTGAGAAAATATGTTTTCGTTATTTTTTAGAAATAGCAGTTTCTCATTTTATTTAAAAACTAGCAGCGTTCACCCCGCTTCGCTGCGGTCACCCCGGAACGCAATAAACTTTGTTACTTAGATAATTTTTACTTTTTCGCTTTCAAGTGATATGATAAAAACCATAGAAGATTGCAGTAAATCTTAACATTATATCGCCTGTCATTTATGTTAACCCGCCCCGCTTCGCTGCGGTCATCCCGGTGCTGGCATATTGTAAAAGTGTCTGTAAAAATAAGCAAATCAATTAAAAAATTTTAAACAGAAGATTCAAGCTATTTTCCGCTGTATATCGCCTGTCATTTATGTTAACCCGCCGAGTGACACGGTCATGCGGGTTGCATATAAATACGTTTATTTTTACCTATGATGAACTAATAACAAAGGATTTGTACGTTATGGACACTTGAATGGTCAATTATCTCAAGACACTGGTAATTAAAAATTAAAGTGATATGATAAAAACCATCTAGGGTCCAAATCCTAATAACCCCCCAAAAATGAAAGAAATTGGTTCAGCCGTATTAGCGTGATGAGCGGACAAAATTTTGTACGTTCTCTTTTATATATATAGATATTTTATCTCGCTTTTAAGAGAATTTTTACTCAAAATGTGACTAAAATTTACTCAAATTTGAGTATATATTGTTCTTATATTTTGAACACCCACACTTTGTCACTTTTGAGAACAAGGTATTCGGAGCTATTCTGAGAACACAATGTTCTCAAATTTGAGTCAATTTTACTCATTTTTAAATAAGTATTTTTAACAGTGTACGACCTTATTCTCCCTTTACCTCTTCAGTACATATTGTTCTTATATTTTGAACACCCACACTTTGTCACTTTTGAGAACAATGTATTCGGAGATATTCTGAGAACACAATGTTCTCAAATTTGAGTCAATTTTACTCATTTTTAAATAAGTATTTTTAACAGTGTACGACCTTATTCTCCCTTTACCTCTTCAGTACATATTGTTCTTATATTTTGAACACCCACACTTTGTCACTTTTGAGAACAATGTATTCGGAGATATTCTGAGAACACAATGTTCTCAAATTTGAGTCAATTTTACTCATTTTTAAATAAGTATTTTTAACAGTGTACGACCTTATTCTCCCTTTACCTCTTCCATCCACACTTTCTGGTCTCAAACAGGTGTGTAATGATTTGAGAAAGTATATTCGAAGATCTGGTACCAGCTGGTAATGTAAAATGACGAAGCCCTCGTGATCTAAAGTTCGGATTGTGATTGCTTGGTTTCGAACCCGGAATGGAAGCCATGGATCAACTGACGTCGATCGTCAGTTGGTCACTGTTTAAGGTACGTAGTGTTTGTTCTTTACATTTCGTTAAATTAAATTATCAGTTTTTTGTGAAAAATGGTGGGAAATGTTTTTGTCAGTGGATTCCGTGAGTATACTCAATGTATTTGAAAGATAAATATTTAAGGATTGACATATTTAGACACGAGCAAGTGTCAAATTTTGCTGATTGAAAATTTTGACTACTTAAAGACGAAAATTAGAGGTTGGTGTAGGCCATGTTGGAATGGCGTTTTTTTTTAAATAAATGTATTCTACGCTGTGTTTCCATCAGAAACTGTAGGATTATTTTTTTATTATTATTAATATCCAATTGTTAATATTTTGTGTACTATTAGTTTTTTTATTTATTGTTTTCTTTATTATAATAAATTGTTTATCCTTGTTAATTTGAAATAGTAGGGTTGTCATTGCTAAGTAACTTCCTTAAAACAACTGAGATTTTTTGCTTGAATTTTGTATATTAAAAGTGAGAGTGATACATATACATTATCTGGGTGCGCTACGCGGCCTTTTAATACAGTACCGGCGAAAACTCTCCCTACCTTTTTTGGGATTATTTCCCCGGTGGGCAGGTCTGTAATTTGAAGCCTAGATGTGTGTTGTTCTCTTATTCTTTCAAGTACCGGACTTTGGCCCGTGGTGGTCATTCTGAAAGAAAGGGGAATAAGGGTTTTTTCGTTAAAATGTGACAAAGATTTAGGGGAATGGATTGACTTATTACAACCTATAGTTTTTTCGCTTAATGTCACCAAGAATTTATCACCTCAAATTTCACCATTTGAATGTCTTTTTGGCTTCAAACCTAGGTTACGTCATCAGGCAATTTTAAATACTCCGTGTCAATACGAAGACAATGCCATTCGTTTATAGAAACTTACAAGAGATTAGAGACAGAGCGCAAGAAAATCTTTACAAACGTCATAAAACGGCGACAATTTTTTTTTCACAAGAGACATTCGAAACCTGCTTTTAAAGAAGGAGAAAAAGTTTATGTGTTGTACACCTCAAGAAAGAAGGGACACGCCAAAGCATTTAGCGGAACGTTTATTGGTCCAGGCATAATTGAACGTGTGGAAAATCCAAATTCATGTTTTTTTAAGTATAAGACCGCCCGAGGATCTTACAAGATAGCATAGCAGTCCAGAGATTGAAGAAGTTTTATGAGAAGGAAAACCAGGAAGAGGAAGACCACTTGAAGACTCTGACGAAGAGATGTCTATCAACGTCTGCATGGAAGACCATACGATGAAAAAGAAGATGAGACGCGAATACCATCAAGGACCTCCAACTGAAGAGATCTTCAACCCCAGGAGACAATGTTTAGAGGAAGAAATTTTCATCCCTTCTCTTCATATCAAAGATGTTGTGATTGCCGAAAATCAACCAGCGTGGGCAACTATAGGGAAGAATTCCACAGAAGAAAAACCGAAATTTGCTTGTAATACTGCCATCAATCAGAAGATTAGTATTTATAAAGGTAATATAGTGGACATAAAAGCAGATGCCTTAGTAAATCCGACGAATGAAACCTTAACTCCTTTAGGTGGTGCAGGTAAAGCCATTCAAGACGCAGTTGGATCTGAGTTTTTTGAAAGTATGTTTGACCATATCATCATTGAAGCCAGGAGAAGTGAAAATTGCGAATGGTTATCGTTTACCAGCTAATTATGTAATTATGACATGTGGACCACGGAATTCAGACAAGAAGATTTTACGAGAGACATATAAAAATTGTCTTAAAGTGATATTGGAGAATGATCTTTCCACAATTGTACTACCTAACATTTCGACTGGAGCATTTAAATTTCCGAAGTTAGAAGCTGCCAAAATTGCCTTGGCTGCAACAATAATATTTTAGAGGAACATATAGATCACGTAGACCGTGCCGTATTTTGTATTTATGACAGAGAGATTTGGGACATTTATCAGCGGTTACTTCCCATATATTTTCCCATTGATGAAGAACCTGTTAGTCCGTCTGTCCGCATGTAAGTCCATGTAGATTACTTTTCTTGAAGATTGGATTGTGGATACGAACACCTTGTAGATGCATGATGACAGTAAGTTTTCTTTTAGCACGGGCTACGCTTAGAAGTTATTTTATCTTGGTTTTGAATTGTGCATCCAAATCCACGGTGGAAATCTTCGAAAACTTGGAACACTTCGAAAACTTAGAACAATTTGGAACATGGAATACTTCGAAATTTGGAACATGATGTTATCTTCAAGAATTGTACCGTTTCATTTGATTGGACAGCGTATCACTACAGAATTTTCTTATTTTTATTTCTTTTTTGGAAATGTGATTTTTTGAAGAATGAAGAAAATCAACGACACGCATATGGATAGATGTTTTGATGGATACATTAAGAAGATTGAAGTCAAGATTGCAAGAACCATGCTCCAACCTTTTAGATGTCTAGGATTCGAAGCCATGATTGATGTCCAGCATTCGATGCCCGAAGAGGACAAGAGTAAGAAAAAAGATGAAGATAAGAAGAATTTTTATGTTAGTTAGGGTTGTAGGTTATATGTGGTGAATAGTTCTGTCGTGCTGATTTCATATGGTTTGATTACAGCCAGTATATGAGGCTATAACCATGTCTTGGAATTCTTTTCCAGTCTACGGACGCTTTAAGCCTAAATAACTTAAAGCTCATTTTTCTCAAACTGAAATCAGTATCCTTCTTGTGCAGTCTAGCTTTACTATCTTTGGTTAGCCAGATAGGATCACACCGTTTTTTTCTTCTCGCGTATTAGTCACGTTTGATATTGAAGTTATTTTCTGCATTAGAGGAACATATACATACATATATATAGAGAAAGGTCTACATTGGATTTTGCTATACTTATGAAATATTTATTTATTTGATTACGATTTTATTTTATTATACATATCTAAGTTTTAATAATCTGTATTAGTGATAGTTAAATTTAGTATTATTCCTACCTTTCATTTCCCTTCCCTGAGCACTAACGGAACTCCACACTAACACCTCAAAACACATGTCACTCAAAATGATATTAAGCAAGCACTAATGTTTATTCCGGGGCCGCGGTGGCTCAGTGGTAGAGCGTTCATCTCTGGTGCATGGGGTCCCGGGTTCAAACCCAGCTTCCGCCAAGCGAACTTTGTGATGGACAAACACCGTGTGCGTGGGTTTTCTCGGGGTTCTCCCGTTTCCTTCCACTTTCTCCATTCTACCACTTTATTCATTTCTCATAATCACCGTCTCCTTTAGCCTACCCGGCATAACCATGGGACGTAAAACTCAAAGATTTCATTTCATTTTTAATGTTTACTCTTCTTTTTTTACTTTCCATCTTCCCAGAGACGCTGTCGTTACAAGGATACCTACTGAATTACATGGACTGTCTCAGAAATATACACTCAGGAGTTTGCAGTCGAGGATTAATTCAAAACAAACAATATGTTGTACAAAGATCTCTTTTATCTTCAACAAACATTTTTTTTTAAATTTCTTCAATATTTTTTGTACTACGGAAAATTAAAATTTTCGTGTATTTTCAGTTTCCAGGAGGGAGTGTGAAGTAACTTTGTATTGGATATAAAGTGACGATGAGATAATTGTATAAACTCTAATTTAATTCACTAAATTCGATTATTTTATTAAATTACATTATTAACGATAGAATCATGAACTCTTGAAAACTCATTGGAAGAAAACTTTGAACAGGACTGTACATTTTCAGACACTTGTTGTAAACACATTTTTGTTAATAAACTCGAATAGATTCCTTATTACTATTCCGCATACCTTCAAGCATAGCCTGATACTTCCCTATTCTTTGGACGCTTAACTCATCATTCTTCAGTCAAACAAAATCACGAGGAACACAACAACAAAGGGTATTCGCCACGAAGTTGAGGAAGGTGCAGGATCATCGGAGACAAGCAGATCACACCATTGGAGGATCACCAACTCCATGTCTAAAGAATACCATTCTGCCGGTTCATCGCCGCAGACACTTTTGTCAGTTGTGATTACTGGAATGAAGATGTAAGAGGACATCCTAAAGACGCATTATTGTAGAGACGCATCACGGGGAGAGTTCGACGCCCCTAGCAGTCCAGCAGGATTGAGTTCCAGTTGTTGGCTGTTACCAGAACACCCAGGTTCCTTCACGGCAAACCCTACATCGTTCCAGATGACCAGGACGACGCCAGCCTCGTTGGAATTATCAGGCTAGTGATCATTCCTACTTCCTAGTTACAACCTTTCTCTTTCTCACCTGTTTCACACAACTAGTCATTTTCAAAATTAAAAACATTTGAATTTTATTTAAATTCAATCATAATTTAGTTCTTAAATACCGTGTTCTGCATCAGTTCCATCCCCAATTGTTACATTATTCTATGAGTATTTTTAGAGATTATTCTGAGCTACAATTGATGGCACAGCACCGACACAGTATTTATCTGTTCCGAACATCCAGTGTTGATTTCAGGTATTCCGTATATAACGAAGTAATTCGCACAGTTAGAGCCATTATTGTATGCGATAAAACGATATTAAGGATTTTTGGTGGCGATTTAATGCTGATAACACCTTTTATTATCTTGAGATATTTGGATACTGGGATGTTTCTATATTTGAAGTATCAACTTTTCAGGAATTTTAATAGTAGTAATAATTAACTATAATAGTAATAACAATCATTATTATCTCTCAGAAGATTAAATGTTAGAAGCTTATTATCGTTCAGGTCATACTATTATAAACAGAAACGTGACTTTTTGTAAGGATATTTCGGTTTTCCTTAATTTTGCCAGCGAAAAGAGGAATATCTCATCTCATTTCTAAAACAAAGCAAACAATCGGGAGAGAATGAACCTTTTACATTCGAGACGAGACAACGATTATTCAAATTATAGTGCCGCTTCGAAGATGAGAATCAAGACAAACGAAAACTATCGTAAACATTTATCGTCTTATCTCTATTCTCGAAGTAGGATACATCCATTCTTTAAGTAACAATTGCTCTGTAGACTGAAACTTATAATCTATTTGGTTACTTCGTATTTCGGAGCTTGTGAAATTGTGAGCTGTGTATGTATATTTGAAGCAAAGCGTTTATAATTAACTTATATTAAGTTAATAAGATTATATAAGCGTTTATAATCTTATTATATGCCTTACTCTTCAGTGATATTCAGTTATATTTATTACAATTTTTTTCCTTAAAACATACAGTAGAAAATTTTCTACATGAACCTTCAGGGGAACTGTTTCGTTTGAAACTTGGATAGTTTCAGAGTGTGTATCTTCGAGGTATGGACTACGAAATGTCCAATTTCTGTATCTTTTCCTTATTTTAGGTAAAATTGAAAACTTTAATACCATCATTATTATTATTATTTTTATTTTATTTTTATTATTATTATTATTATTATTATTATTATTATTATTATTATTATTATTATTATTATTATTATTATTATTATTAGTGACGTTTTCTGAATTTAATGGTTCATCCTGTTCAACCAGCTCCCGTTCAGTGGGAAATGTGCTGAACAAACGCCGTATGTAAAGGTTTTCTCAGGGTTCTGTTTCATCCAACTTTTTAAACCACTATTTTTTTTTTCATTCTCATACTATGCATTTGGTTCCTAAGCAGTCGCCATTTCCTGGTCAAGGACTTATGTCCAGCACTATACAACTAAATTCATTTATTCGACGAACTATAAAAAAATTAGTACGCACTAATAAATAAAATAACGTACAATCTGGGAGAAATTATGCAGTTATTTCACAATGCAAGTTCAAAAGTACAATAATAATAATAATAATAATAATAATAATAATAATAATAATAATAATAATAATAATAATAATAATAATTTTAACATTAACAGTATAGTTATCTATATTATTATTATTATTATTATTATTCGCCTTTGTTTGAATTTGCACGGTGAAATTACTGCATAATATGTTATTATTTCTGTAATTTTTCCTCGATTATATCTTATTTTGCTTAGTGGGTATTAATTTGTTTCTACGTAGTCGAATAAATAAATATCGTTGTGCATTTTGGTGTAAATAATCTTAGGCGAAGAAGCCGGTTCGTCCCAAAGCTGGAGTTAGCAACATATAGGATTTAGCTTTATGTTGCATGATAGTGTAGAGGTAACGTAGTGGACTTGTAAGCAGTATAAATATCTAACGCTGGCTCGAATCCTGTATAACGTGACAGGGTTAATTTAAGGAAAAATTTAATCGAAAAAATTGTTTGATCAATAAATAATCATGTCCTTTTTGTTGGATATTTCTTGTGCGAGATTCCATCCGTCTCACGATATTCCATCCGTGTGGGACACCTGTCACACACACACACACATTTGTTTCAGGGGGCAAATTACGAGCAACAGTACTAATACCCCAGTACAAAACAATGCTGATTCACACTACATTGTAAGCAAAAGTTATCAATAATGCACTATACACACACAATCCTATTTAATGATAGTTTTCTATTTATTCAATACATTTTCACTACATAAAATCTTTGAATATGTACGGATCATAATTGCTTTTTATGGGCTATATTTCGTTACCCATTGCATCACCTACTGTCTTTGTTCTGAGAGCACAAAACAACTACGCCTACTATAATATGCTGGGTGCTCTAAAGAAGAGCGCTATTGTGCTAAAAAAAACTGTTGCTTACGCAAATTCTGTGTTGCAAACCAGGATCCTCACTCCACACTAGATGAGAATTTCGGGAATATAGTGAATTCTAAAAGGGAAGGGGGATTATCCACTTGCACCTGTGAACGACCAATTTGTTATTTTTTACAAAGTGATCGTGAAGAATGGACTTTTCATATTAGACAAGCAGTTCTTAAGAATATCGAAGCAAACACCTGTATCTTGGTAGAGACGGTCTACGAATGTTGGTTGGAAAAGAGCAAGCAAATTACAAGGACATTAGAAACATTCCATTGATCAGCAGCACTTTTCGTGTTATCGCTCTCAGAAAGATACTCAACACCATTTGTTTAGGAAAGTTTGATAAAGTAATCAGTTGAGTATTGGTTACCACGTGGAAAATTTCGGTTCGATTCCCAGCCGGGTAATATTAGTTTTTTTCACATAAATTAATGGCTCCATATGAGCAAGTTACAACATTATACCCGCAAAACATGAAATCGACACTGGATGTTCGGAGCAGATAAATCTCGGGGATGACTAGAAAATGGCCCCCTATAAGTTTGACCAACCATCCAGAGCTCCATCGCGTGTAAGCGGTGAGCGTACGCGGTTTTGGCGTGGAAGACTCGCGTTAGATTCCCGGTGGGCGCTCATTGGTTCGGGTAGAATGATAATCCGTAAGTCCACGTCTCATAAAGTCTCACTGGTGAAGGCACGTTAAACTAAAAATCAACTCAACTCATTGTTTCCAACCTATAATTCCATGTGTTTTATTTACGTTTTAAATTTGAAACTGCTACATCTATAAGGAACATATAATTTTCATTTCAATATGAACCTTTCATTTTGGTACACTTTGGACTTTTAATATAGGGTGTTTCAGATAAAAACTAAGCAGTAAACTAGCACTGATTCATGTTTTATTTCCTTCTTTTTCTTTTTTCTTTTCTTTCTTTTTGTTCAGTTTGCATTATTTTTCAGAAATGAAAGGTATGATCTACGTTAAATAGTGGGCTTATTAGAATACATTATTAGATCAGTAGGTCCAATGAACACTAACCAATTTGCAAACAAACCACGAGGAAACAAACCATGTATTAAATTTTGACATTATCCTAGATGTGTCTCGGAGATCTACAGTTGTACTTGAAGTTGAGTATTTTATTTGACCACCAAGTTTCGTAATCATTTTGAAAGTGACATAATGAATGTTTCAACCATCCTATATATATATTCGTATTATTATTATTATTATTATTATTATTATTATTATTATTATTATTATTATTATTATTGCATTATTATTACTATTATTATTATTGCATTATTATTATTATTATTATTATTATTATTATTATTATTATTATTATTATTATTATTATTATTATTATTATTATTATTATTGAATCTAGGCCTGAGCAATATCTCAATATATCGATATCTTGGTTATTGATATTGACACTTACCAACATTACTTATCGCGAATATATCGACATCGATATATCAATATTATACATTTTCGATATCAATAATTTGCGTGAGGTATAGGGAGGTCTTAAAACTTGCGATGATAAAGAAATAAAACTAAATTTTCACAATAATGTCTTTAATGACAATTTCTTAATGACCACAAATTACAATGTAAATAAAACAACATATAAGGTAGGAATATTATATATTGTAACCTCATAGCAGGCAGAAATTTTCTGTCCCAGAAAAAGAGAAAAAGAAGCACATCTTAAAAGCAAGTACTTCGAACAATGACCTAGAATTTATGTTAAGAAATATTTTTGTTTCTCTCTGTTCTACATTTCCATCCCTTTTGGGCTCTGAGACCGTTATTCTTAAAAAGGCAGAAATTTTGAAAAGGAAACGAGTTTTTAATAATAATAATAATAATAATAATAATAAAAATTAAATAATAATAATAATAATTATTATTATTATTACATTTGCATTTACAGCAAAGGTTTCATCTGCTTATTGTGCACAGGAGATACGCAATTCTGCTAGGCCACTTGTGTCCCTTTTGTATTTGTAGTTATTTCTGTTTCGTGTGGATGTTTGTTTTCTGTTGTTAGACATTTATATTAAGCTTTTACATAATGTAACCTTTTTTTCTTTTTTTTGCGAGTTTAAGTCTGTTTCCTGAGATTTATCTTGCACATAAAATACATACGTGTCCGGAGTGTCAGAACCTAAAAAGGCTACCGGAGGAGAAACAGGCTGTGCTGTTGCATCATTCTGTAAGAAACATTGGGACACCTGCGTCTATGATGATATTGGCCCTTTCCAAGTGAAGAAGGACGAAACAAGTATATATTAGTAGCAATAGAACTGGCTACGCGCTATGTAGTCGCAAGAGTAGTGGACCCAATAAATGGTGAAAACAGAAAAAGTTGTTGGAACATGAAATCGTTTGAAATTTGGAGCATTCAATACACTACACTTGGACCAACATCCAGTATACGGAGCCGCCCGTCTTGAGCATTTTGTACAGAAGTATAAATTCACTTACAAATACTTCCCAATCTACAGTCACGCTTTGATTGGATTAGTAGAAGAAATGTTATAAAAATCCAGCATTGCCTTGATTTTTCGTACAGGAGCATCACACTGCTTGGGAAAAGTTACTACCGCATGTTATTTATGGAATGAACACTTATATAGAAGATGGGACCAAAAACTCATCTAGGTTTTTACTAGTTGGATACGAAACTATAGTTCCAACAGAATGCACATTTGGTTCTAAACATACGATAGAAGAGATCGAAGACAAATAAATGGCTATTAGAAAATAGTTCAAACCAACTTGGAACTGGCTTGAACAAAAGAAATTTTATTATATACGCCAGAAAGAAATACCCTTAAGCCAAGAGACCTCGTTTTGTTCTACTTACCTGCTGCAGAATAAAAAAAAAAACAGAAGAGGTGCACTATCCACGATAAAATCAAATTTCTTTATTTCACTTGTACAATTCATTTCATTACTGCGTCAGTATTTCAATTCACCCAGCAATCTGCAAACTCAACACACCTTTCTCTCTCTCATGCAAGGACAACATACAATACTTCCGAGTTTTTAACATTGCTTAAAGTGTTCATGAAATCAGGTTTTTGGCTACTTTAAACAGGAAAAATCGAAAGAAATTATTGAATTTTTCTTCCCTCGGTTATGCCTGTTAGGCTAAAGGAGACTCTGATAATGAGTAACGAATGAAATGGTTTGAATTAACAAAGTGGGAGGAAACAGGATCACCCCGAGGAAACCCACGCACACGGTATTTGTCTACCAGAAAGTTCACATGGCGGGGGCTGGGATCGAACCCGAGCGTGCATCATCTTTAATAAGTCCCGTTAAAAGATAAAGATTTAACAAACCGTCCAGATATCTCATAACCATGGGAAAGACTTAATTCATCGGAGCGTGCTATCCAAATTAATAATCATACATTTCAGAATGGTAACACCGAATGTGACACTAAAATCGACACCAATCTCAGTGAAGAAAAACTCTATCAATATGAACAATTAAAGAACTAATGCAAATTTATGAAATACAGTTATAGTGCTTTCTGATCACTTTGAGGGAGGTGATATTGAAAATTTCACCCTGCTCAGCAAAAACAGAAATATATTGCTTTTTCAAGTTTTATTGTTCAAATTTCAAAACGAGTGTTTACAGCGCTTTCATAGTGTTTTAAAATATATCTAACAGTGATTAGAGTATAACGTATTTTTCAAGCATATAAGTGTTTTTGTGAATCTTCAGTTCATTACAAATGCTTTTTTAAATAATCTTGTAGAGTATTTTTGCTAAAGCGTGGGGGTGTAAGGATAACCACATCACAACATGAACACATATTTACAGACAACACGTGCTAACGTTTACAAACAAGTAGACGATACCCTCAACAGGAAGACACGAAGATCAATACGATGGAAACCGAAAGAGGACTTGCTACTAGAAGACAGCCTATAAAAAGAGGAGCCAAGGAAAGTGGCAGTATCATTTGACCACTAATCATCAACCCATACCAGCTCTAGAGATTGCACTGGACGAAGGAGTTCTACCTATCCTAAAAAGCCCTGGATGCTACTTTGGAGCGATATGGATTGCTCAACACAAACCATACTTCACAGGGCTGCCATGAGCCAAGAAGGTCACCTAGGACAGTAACGTGAAGTCGCTAAAAGAGACCCTGGTGGTTGCTATGAGCGAAGGAGTTGCCGTATGAAACGTTACTTCCTTCAGCCTTGGAAATAAGGGATATATATCAATCTTTGTAGACACAAAAACTATTTTGTATGCTTATAAAATAAATCGGAGAAGAGCTAGATTCCGGGAAGATTATTGTCTCTACCAACACAAATTACTGTATTATACAGCATATGTGAATACGGTACAAGCATCATTACATGTATCCTTTCTACATGAGACAATGCAAATGTTTTATCACACAACACACATATGAAGTTGTTCTTCCTTATACATGTATAAAATGTGCACACTTAGAATATTTAATTTTACTGGATCTAGTTATCATTTTAATATTGTATGGTGTAACTAAATTCGTTAGTTACTATGATATAACTTCCCTTTAGATAACTGGGTAGCAATAGTTTTTTTTTTTAATTTTTGTTAACTTTTGGAGGATCGTATTATACGTGTTAAATATTTTTTCGAACTTTAAGCAGAGGCACCTCAATCTGATATACCTTAAAACAACAAAGATTAATTACTGTTTATGTGGACCTCACTAACACAAATTTAATTTTAATTGGAGTATAATATGTTATCGTTTCTTTTAAAAGTTGAAATTCATGTAAGTGTTTGCATGATGTGAGTCTAAAGATTGTTTTAAGGTAGTACATGAAAAAGGTAAAATGTTAATTCGAAATGGATCTTTGTTTCAATGATATAATTAAAAATGAGTGTTTGTTAACTACCTATCACTCACACCTTGCGGTGCGTCAAATACTTTTTCTCACATAATATGTTAACGTTGTTTCCAACTGACGCTGCTATAGTTTTAATTCATTCATGATTTCTATTAACTTATGCACAGAAGTATAAAATAACTTGAAAATGTTGATATAAATTAAGAACTTGATCACTGTGAAAAAATGTAACTGATACAGAAAAACTAACTGCTTATTTGATTTCAGTTTTCAAATTTCTTTACACATAACATTTTTACATATCTCATTTTTTCAAGATTGTTATAGAGTAAAGGAAGAGTATAAACTCGATAAATTATCTCGCTGTATTGTTGTATTGTTGTACGGTGTAGTCGCGTGGTTGAGGAGCTCCGTAAATTTAATTAATTTTGGGATTTTAATTGTGATTTGTTGGTGATTAGAGGTGTCTGATGTTGGCTGCCTGCATGTTCTGAACAGGTTGGGTAGCCGGACGCTGGCCGGCGCTGAGGGATGTGTGTGGCGTGGTCTTCTTTTCATCACTCAGAATCGTTGTGGTGTGGTGCTTTGCTTTCATCGTATGGTGCCATGTCCAGGAAGCAACGGGTAATTTTGATCAATTTTGTATTATATGCATTTCAACGAAAAGCTTTTATGTCAGTGATTAGACGTTAAAATCAGTCGTTAAAATTCGAATTTAACAATCCAAAATATGATTTTTTACAAATCCTAAACAATGAGAATGGAAAATAAATCTATAAATGCAAACTGTTCACAAGATTTATCCATCTTATCCGAAAATGAAATGTATTGTTCTTAATGCGATAAAAAAATTCCCTACAAAGAAAGGGTATAACATACACAAGACTAGAAAACACTCTACACAGGAACAACACTCAATTGGAAGACTTTACGCACGAGTTGGCTAAATTAAAATCAAATATATGGGTAATAAAAAAGGATTCCAAGAGGCATACGAGGTGCTGTAGCAGACAAACTTTCTTCTATCATTAGTAATTGTGCCAACAAAAATGATTTAACTTCTTGGAAGAAATTATTTAGATTTGCTTTTCATAATCTACGAATCCCCAGAAACCGAACAACATCCTCAGTCACTAACATAATTAAACAAAATCTAAGAGAGTCTTCTGTAGTAGAATGTCCTACAACTTCAAGTAAGAAGATCAAACCCGACTTATCTAAACTGGTTACAGCCAAGATCGCTGATTTTGATACAAGAGGTGTCTTAAGATTACTGATATCTGACGATTCTCTGGCTCCTTCGAATGAGGAAACTCTTGCTAGTCTACAAAACAAACATCCGTCTCCTTCCAGAGTTTTACAAATGCCGGAGCAACCAGAGTGCTTGACATCTTCTCTCCTTGTAAATGAAGACATGGTATCAGGAGCAATCCATAATTTTAAGAGTGGCTCCGCTTCTGGAATCGATGGCTTATCCCCTCAACACCTGAAATACTTAGTTTCTAAATCTACAGGAACATCAGTGTCCGTTTTACTAGGCGAAATCACGAAATTGGTTAACACCATTTTAAATGGAAACGTAAATCAAGACGTGTGGCAATACCTTTTTGGAGCCAATTTGTGTGCTTTATGGAAAAAGGATGGCGGAATCAGATCTATAGCAGTTGGATGTGTTTCCGACGACTAGCATCCAAGATAGCTGTTTCGCTCGTTTACAACCAATCCTCTCAATACTTACAACCACACCAACTGGGGTAAAAAGGGTAATGAAGCTATTATACATGCCACACGGACATACATAAAGAGAAATGAAAACGCAAACAAAGTAATCTTAAAAATTGATTACAAAAATGCCTTTAATTCGGTGGAAAGAGATTCAATGCTAAAAGAAGTGAAATCTTTTATGCCACATTTGTATCTTTTTTTTTGCAAAGCTATGCTTATCCATAAATATTATTTTATGGAGAAAGAACTATCTCATCGCAAGTAGGATGCCAACAATGAGACCCTGCAGGTCCAATGTTGTTTAGTTTGGCTATTCATCCGATAGTCCAAGCACTTTGTTCTGAATTGAACGCCTTTTATCTGGATGATGGAACCCTAGCAGGATCGCCGAATATAGTCATAGAGGACATGAAGCATTTAATTGCAGAATCTAAGAAAATTGGGCTAGAAATAAATCCATCGAAATGCGAACTCTATTGCACATCGGGTAAAATAGACACAGACGTAGAAACCCAATTTAAAGAGCTGCTGCCAGGCATACGTATTTTACGACCAGATGAATTATCGTTATTAGGGTCTCCGCTCCACCAAGAAGGGTATGATCTCCATTTCGAGAAACATATGAATAGTTTCAAAGTAATAACTGAGAGACTAAAAGATATACCAAATCACAGATCTTATTTTGTTCTCAAAAATTGCTTTGACATACCAAAGCTAACGCACTTTTTAAGAACTGTTCCAATATTGTAAAGACCATCTAAAGTTTTGCACATAGATAATTATTTGAAAAAGGCATTACAACTAACAATCAACTATTCCCTAAACGGAACCCAACAGACACAAGCAAGCCTTCTAGTCCTCTTAGGAAGTCTAAACATACGGAAAGCATCGGACTTGAGCCTATCAGCCTTCCTGTCTTCTTGCCATGGGGTGCGTCTACTTGTCTCCAATATTTTAAATAGTTCAGTTGACAACGTGGATATACATCAAATGGATGAGGCTTTGGAAATTTGGAAGGGGATCTACAACAGTAAAATTCCTGAGACAAAAGAATTACAAAAAAGTTTTGATGCAATATTATTACAGGAAGTAATAGATAATGAAGTAATTCCTGAAAGTATAATTGACACTGTGCGTATGAAAGCTTTACAGAAAAAAGAGACCTATGCTTGGTTGCAAGCCACGCCATCTAAAACAATTGGAACCTTTTTAGATAACAAAGTTTTTCAAATATGTGTAGCTTTGCGTCTGGGGGTAAATATCTGTCATGCATTTACTTGTACATGCCAAAGCAGAATGGATGAAAAAGGGTTACACGCACTAAGTTGTACTAAAAGTGGAGGAAGATTAGTACGCCATGGTAAATTGAAAAACATTATAAAACGAATACTGGCGAGCATTGATTTTCCAAGCATTTTGGAACCACCAGGAATGTTTCGAGAAGGTGAAAAGCGGCCAGATGGAATTACCCTAACTCCATGGAAAATGGGTCAACGGTTGATATGGGATGTTACATGCGTTGATACCTTTGCACCATCTTATTTGCCATCAACACAAAACGAAGCAGGTAGTGCAGCAGAAGTGGCCTGGAAGAGAAAACACTCCAAATATTCTAAACTGAAAGAAGAGCACCTTTTCGTTGCTTTTGCAACTGAAATTATGGGGGTTTTCAGCAAAGAAGCTCACAAATTTTTGAAACAACTGGGTTCCAAATTGATTACTAAATCAGGCAACGCCAGAAGCCAACAATTTTTAGTACAACGCATTAGCCTAGCTATACAAAGAGGCAATGCGATTAGTATCTTAAGCTTCTTCTCTTCACACAAGTTAGAAGAAATCTTTTATCTTAATTAAACATAAATTTTCCCTTATAAATTTTCAAAAATAATTCATTTTAGCGGCTCATTCTTGAAAAATATTTGATGTAGAGAATATCCATTTAACGGATTCATAAGATCATAATGCATAAATAGCTTATATTTTTCATATCTGTAATTTCTTGCTCTGTATCTTCATAATATAATTGGTGCATTGGGGTTTTATATTTCCCATCTAAATGTACTAAAAGTCTTTCACCTGTACTCTAAAACTCTTTCGGTGATAGAATAATTTTTCATGTTATTTCGTAAGCTTTGCCATTTTGTAAATTATATAATTTAACAGGTATAAAAAATTGTTGGTTCATATTAAAAAATTTAATTTTGTAAAAATAATCAGTTTTATTTAAAAAATCCCGCAATTGTTACTGTAAAAGAAATAACAGTTCATTATAAAATACAGGAACATATACTTACCCGGACAGATATCTGTGAACATATGAAAGTAAATTAATTTACAAAAAGTATTTTAAAGTTTTGGAGATAATACATAATACATAAAATTTTCCTACGTATTGACTAAACGAAAGTAATTTAATAATTTTCCGCAATATTTTCTCACTTACAGAATTTAAATTGAAACATGTAATATGGAGGAATAAAAATATATAATATTTATTGATCGAACTATGTCAACTTAATGTACCTATTTTTTTGGCATGCAAGGCATATTACGAAGGTTCAAGTACCATCAATAAAATTATATACGATATATCTGATAAAGTTCTTCTCGGGCAATCAGCCAGTTGAAAACTGGTGGATAGGCCAACGTTTCGAGAACTGTCATCGTTCTCATCATCAGGGCAATTATGAAGAGATCAGCGGATGTAAGTAATATATACTCAGGACTGGCGAAAATGCCGGTTCCTGATTGGCTGAAAATGCTGGTTCCTAATTGGCTGATTCCATCTGAAGACTGGAGCTGTTGTTGGCTGGCTATGTTCCGTAGTCCGTGGTACTGATTGGCTGAGGGTTATCTGGATGTTTGTGTGTCGTTTCCTTTGCTTTGGTACTGATGACCGGGTTCCACAGGGGGCTGAGTTGAAATCTAGTGTCTCTATGAACGTTGTTCGGTTCATGAACTATGGCAAGAGATTCGGTTACTATCCTGGACCAGTAATTGGTGCTCTTGGTAATGATGGATGTGTCCTTAAATAAAACTTTATGTCTTCAGTTAAACTGTGTTCAGCTAAACCTGATTTTTCTGGATGGAATAATCTAATATAATTTTCATATTCTCTGCAACGTTGTTCAATGGTGCGTCCTGTTTGTCCTATATAAGTCTTTTCGCATTCACAGGGTATACGATACAAGCCTGGTGTCTTTAAGCCCAAGTCATCTTTGATCGGGCGAAGTAAGTTTCTGATTTTTGATGGCGGCTTGTTTATGGCGGCGGTGGTATGTACGAAATATCTGCTACAAGCAGTCAATGTCACACTAAATGGACTTTAGCACAGATTATTCTTTTAACTGCAATAGGACAAGTGAAATGTTATTAAGAAAGAAAAGAAGTAACATGCATTGAAATAGTTAATGAGAGAGCAGTTCAAAATCAAATGTAGGTGACAGCATATGCTGGTTGATTTACTAACAATCTCACATTAAAGTACAAAAGGAGAGGAGGGAAACATAGTTCTTGCATACTTATTGCATATTTCCTACATTTAAATAAAAATTAAAAAAAAACTATTTCTGACGAATAAGTTTTCGAAACCCTGCTATATTCCTTCAGAACGAGTTCGTCATGAGCGTCTATGTTACATTAGTGGAGCAGAGTAAAACTTTTAATCTTAAAGAGTATGAGTTTGAATCCCGTCCAGGTCACACTTTTTTATATGTAGTAATATGCTAAATGCATAAATGATTGTATTACATAATTAAAATAAGATGAGTAAATTCTTAACATAAACATATAATACAATATATAAAATGTGCTAAGTGTTTGTAAGGGTTTGTAAACTTTTCATTGCAGATTTGGAAAATTCAATTTAGCTAATAAAATTCAGCTGATCAAAGCAGTATATATATATATATATGTTATAGTTTCGGCTATGTAACAAAGCCTTCTCAACACATTATGAGATAAATTGTCCAATTTTGACAGATTATATACAATCTGAGTGCAAAGCACGCCTACTTTCTCTTTGCAAAACGTAAACCTTTAATTTGTTCTGAAAAGTAAATTTGTAATTAGATGAAAACACTTTCTCTTTTTGCGCACCTGTTATGAAACTTTTAATTAGGTGTTTTTCACTTACACTCTCTATTCACTCTATTCTACACTATCTTTCTGCTGTTCTCCATTGTGCATCTGTTAATAATAAGCTTGATAATTTTAACTCTTCCTTTCTATTTAGTCTATCATCTTTTCCCATAATTCATGTGTCACAAGTCTACTAGACAAATTCATCAATTTCTCCTTCCTATATTTCTTGATCCACTGGGCTTCTTTCCACTTTATTAGCACACACATTTTTTCCCTTACTAAACTTTTATTCCTTTCCAATCTATCTTATGTTCCGTTTCTTTAATGTGTTTATATATTGCGTTGTTCTTTCTTTTTAGTTTCGCATGGTCCTTATGTTGTTTTATCCTTTGCTCCAATCTGTTTCCTATTACGCCTATATACTTCATGTCGCACTCTTTACAATTAAAATGGTACACTATTCCCCCTCTTCTGATATTATCTCATTTTCTTTCTTTTCTCTCTCACTATATGTATTATTCCCTTTCCTCCTTTCCTGTGTGTTTTAATTCCTTCCTTCGTAAAAACGGTTTTCAGGATCTCCGTTTTCTCGTCTAAACTTTCAATAGCAAATCATCCCTTTCTTTCTTTCTCCACTTTCTTCTCTTTTCTTCCTTTTTTCTTTGTTCTAAATCTTCACTTATGTATCCGTTTCTCTTTAATCTAATTTTCCATTTCTTCTTCTATTGTTTTAGCACATGCTCAATTTTGATATTCCCAAACGCCTTTACATCAACAATGAACAATAGGTTTCTTCATTTTCTGTCTCCCTTTCGTTCTAAAACTCTTTATACCCCTTCTGTGTTTCTCACTCTACTACTGTCTTGTTCTTCTTTTATCTCTTCTGCAACCTGCTTTATTTCTTTTTCGAATGGTTCCAAAATGTTGTTACTACAATAAATCACCGGTTTTAATTTTGTTTTCTCTTATGAATTTGAGGAGAACACAACACCAAAAGAACTATGAATAACTAAAAGAGGATTGGTGTATCAATTAGTGAGATAGAAAACGTTTATCAAGAAAGCAGAAAAGCAGCTGACGTGGGAAACCATAAGAAGGAGAAGTAAAACGGTGGAAGACAGCGAGAAACGGACTCAAAAAGAGAGAGCGAGAATTCAAGATAAGTTATCGATATTTCTGAGAGAGGAGGTAATGAATGATCTGAAGAACTGGGAAAGGCAATTTGAAGAGAAAAAGAGGGAGACAAAGAAAGATTGA
Organism: Thermobia domestica; assembly: GCF_964235325.1. Taxonomy (NCBI): domain Eukaryota; kingdom Metazoa; phylum Arthropoda; class Insecta; order Zygentoma; family Lepismatidae; genus Thermobia; species Thermobia domestica. The sequence continues at coordinate 138,302,098 of NC_137457.1, forward strand.
AAGAGAGAAAAAGATTGAAAGAAAAAGGAAGGACTCTTGGATTGACTGAGCAAGAAGAAGTAAGGTCAAATAGGGTGGTAGTGATAGGAAATTTAAAATTAACAGACCAAGAAAAGAAATGTTTGGAATCAAGGCTACAAGTTTAAAGCGAAAGAAGAGAAGACAGAAGTAAAAGAGGTAGTGTTCACAATAGAAGAGGCATTTATGGGAATAAAAGAACCAGAGCAGAGGGAAAGAATTTGGAGGAGAGCTGTAGCCATAGTAAGAAACATAAATACAGAAGCAGGAAACCTTAAGAAAGAAGAGAAAGAAGGATTCAGAAAGCTAAGGGGAAGAAAGGACATGGTGGTAGAAAAGGCAGATAAAGGTGGGGAGACAGTGGTAATGGAGAAGGACTGGTACAAAAAATAAACTAGAAGAACTATGTGATAACACGTATGAAGTGGTGGGAGATGAAGATATGAAAGATGATAGAAGAAAGAAAATAATTCAAGAAGGAGAAAAACAAGGTTTCTAGAAATTAATGAATAAAACAGGAAGAATAATGTATGTGAAAAGTTTACCTAAAATGCATAGAAAGGAAATAAAATTAAGATCGGTGATGGATTGTTGGATTAACATTTTCGAACCATTGGAAGACGAAATAAACAGGCTGCACAGGACATAACAGAATGACAAGTGAATAGTACAGTGAAAAACACAAAAGAGGTAAAAAGTGTCGTAGAACGAAAGGGAGACAGAGAAGAAAGAACAATATTTTTCAGTGTTGATATGAAGGCGATGTTTCCAAGCATCAAGATTTAGTACGTGTTAAAACAATAGAAGAAATGGAAAATTAGATTATAAGAAGATAGAAAAAGGAGAAGGTTTTGAAGGTCCTAAAGCTGATATGGGAGAATAACGCATGCATCATAGGTGAAAAATTTTGTGAATAAGAGGGACTAAGCATAGGTTCAAGACTGTGTCCGGTACTAGCAGAGATTCTAATGAACAGGTGGAGATAGAAAGTAAAAGAAGAAGGACAAAACCTTATAATGATTTGTAGATATGTAGATGGTTGCCTACCAATATGGAAGGGAAGTAAGAGCCAGATGAAGAAATTTGTTAAAGGAATTCAGGACGAAGAAAAAGGGATTAGGCTAGAAATGGAGATAGAAGAAGAGCGGAAAATCTATTATATGAATATGAGTATAGAGACAATAGGAGAAAAATTCGAGAAGTAGTACATGAAAGAATGCGATGCCGGGATATACTGCCACACGAGGAGTGACGTAGACAGGGAGACTAAGAAGAATTTTATACAGAACATGAGAAAGAGGATAGAAATGATAGATAGAGAAGAAGGAAGAAGGAAAGAAGACATAGAAATACTGTGCCACTTATTAAAGGGAAAGGAATACAAAAGAGAAGATTTAGAACGAAGAAAAAGAGGAAGAAAAGAGGAGGAAGCGGAGGAAGAAGGAAAAAGATGGTTTGCTATTGAAAGTTTGGCGAGAGAACATAGATCCTGAAGAACGTGTTGAGGAAACAAGGGATTAAAACTTACAGGAAATGAGGAAAGAGGATAATACACGTGGTGAGAGAGAAAAGAAGAAGGTAAAGGAAATAATATCAAAAGAGGAAGGAGTAGTGTACCAGGTTAATTGTAAAGAGTGCGACATGAACTATAAAGAGGAAGCAGGAAAGAAACTAGAACAGAGGATAAAACAACATAAGGACGATGCGAGACTAAAAGTAGAGAACCACGCAATATACAAACACATTAAAGAAACGAAACATGAGGTAAATTGGGAAGGAATGAAAGGATTAGAAAGGGGGAAATGGAATGTGATAAGAAAGTGGAAACAAGCCCAATTGATTAATAAATATTGGAAGGAGAAATTGATGAACTGGTCTAGTGGATTTGTGATAAATACATTATGGGAAAAGATAATAGACAAAATAGAAAGGAAGAATTAAAAGTATCAAGACAAGCTATTAGAACAGGTGTAAAATAGAGACAGCAGAAAGACAATAGTGAATAGGGAGTGTAATTGACAAACAACTAATAAAGTTTCATAATAGGTGCTGGAAAAGAGAAAGTGTTTTCATCAAATTAATAATTTACTTTTTAGAACCAATTAAAAGTTTAAAAGTTTATGTTTTGTAAAGTGAAAGTAGGCGTGTCTTGCATTCAGATTGTATGTAAGCTGTCAAAATTGGATATTTCTCTCATAATGCGTCTGAGGAAAGCTATGTTACATAGCCGAATATGTAACACAGATGTATAATCGAGAGAGAGAGAGATATAAATATATAGATATATAGATATATTGATAGATAGATACATACATACATCGGCGATTTGCATTCCATCAGGCGACCTGGTCGATCAGGCGACACTATATGGTCGTCCAGTGGGAAACCGTGTTAGATGGACTCCTCTCACCACCACTAGTGGGTAGAAATCAACTTTGAAAATTGACGTTGGTGGTCCCAACGGTGCTGAGATAACTTTTTTTTGTATAACTGTAGTTCAGGGTTTCATCGGCAGGTGCGCGACAGTCGCGAACTTATAGCTTGTCGAGCGTATAGTTCTATCTACATCAAGGCGTGTTGGACCACCGGAGGTTCTCATTTCGGAGTTGGCAGCTGTGCTCACCATTGGCTCGTGCATGCACTTCGTTCTGTTTGCAGATAGAGACATTTCTCACGGTTTCGCAAGCTAGAAGAAACAACATGAATGAAGGAATAAAACAACGATAACAAAATAACTAAAAAAAAACTGAAAGAATATTCTGTATAGTAATATACAAAAGATAAGAAAAAGTAACAATGTTTTTTTAGCTTGTACATAGAATACATGTGACTACACATAATTATTATAATACCTGTTTCAACTATTATCATACATATTAATCGTTTGGGATGTGAAATACTTTTACAAGCAGGGTTGGGCGTTTATACGACACTTTTACATAATAAAAGCCGTAAGTTACTGGCAGAAGTTTAAAAATGTTTTATATCCATTTATAAGAAAATCCATTTATCCATTGTGAATCGTTTTATACTAGTTTCCTTAAATCTCGGATCTGTTTCCCTCAGAGCCATAGCTACAAGAGGACGCGCGGTTCGGTCGTCCCAGGCGCTGATGGCTAGAAAGCGCAGAACGAGAAAAAAGAAAGAAATGTGCTAGAAATGGTAAAGAAAGTATTGACGCCCTATTAAATCAATGTTGTAGTCGATTTCTAAAGCAATAGAGTTGTTAAAAATTTTCTTGCTTGCTCGGCTCTCAACACAAGCATTTCAGTCACAGTTGCAAGAAGGTTTTACTTTTATGTAACAGTTTCTAACTGTAAAACTTCGATTTTGATAAACTTTGGCAGTTAGATACTACACATAAAATACACGAAAAAGTGTTCTTTTTATTTTCTGTGGAGAAACAATTATTGGGGACAAAAGCCCCTACCCAATATTTCGAAAGTTGACGCCCGAACGCATTCAACCGAAGTGAATGAAATTATGCACAGATATTGTACCTAGTAGATGTAAAATGATGGAATACTTGTTTTGTATTTTCCTGAAACAAAGAAATAAATGGGTGGGGCAAAGATCCTTCCAAGTATTTAATTACGAAATATGTAAAGTGCTAATGAGTATACTTTCGAAGTGCCTAAATTACATAGAGAATCACAACGAAAGTGTGTTAAGAAACAATACGGCAATATGTGTTTCGCAAGTAGCTTGGGGGCTCTAACTTCAGTCTTTGAGCTTGAACTTTCGAGGGCAGAAACACGAAACACTCGAAATTCACTGTATTGATTCCTACTTTTAGGTCATCTATCTATTGGTACAATTTCAATATTTTCACACTAGTTTTTTCTCCCAATAGCGTATTTTATAGTATTTCGGGGTGCGCCTTTAACACTTACAGTTTTTTTTTCATAAAAAAACACGTGTCGATTTATTTGCTGTTTACTGTTGGTGTGCAAATTTGAAGCAAATCAGTACGGGAGACTTAGGAAACACGAATTGCTTTATTTTACATATACAATATCTACAGACAATTTCATTCGCATCTGTCCACTCCTTCTTGCGCTTCTGCTGTAATATTTACTTTCTTCAGAGTGGCCTTGGCCCCAACACTATTTTTCCGCAGAAACTAAAAACACGCGTTCGCTTATTTTTGCCTATTGTCCCTACATAAAGTGTGTAGTAATCCTCCTTATCCTTTAGGCACTTCTAATATATACTTTTGATATATAAGTATATCACTTTCGCACTTTTGATATTTCGTAATCAAAAGGTTTGGAAGGGTCTGTGCCCCACCCACCTGTTTTATGTTTTTTTTAAGAAAATACGAAATACGTATTCCTTCGTTTTAATTCTACGGTGTGTATGCACAATTTCATTTACTTCGGTCCACTTCTTCTTGCCTTTCGAACGCCAACTTTCAAAATTTTGTGTTTGGGCTTCTGTACCCTAAAACTGTTTTTCCGCAAAAAGAAAATACGTATTCATTTATTTCATGTGTAATATCTACCTGCCAAATTTTATCAAAATCGGAGTGTTGCACTTGGGGAGTGTTACATGTTAGTACTTAAAGAAAGTTATTGCTGTATGTGATTTTTAATTACGATGTGATATATATAAGGTGCTAACTAATGATTTACAATGTACTCAAGAGCGTTTTCAAAATCAGAATCAGTCGAAGTATGAGTCTGAAATACCTTGATGGTGAAGAGTTTGCTTACTTAATCATGCTTTTCTACCCAATGGGATTGCATTCTGTGAGAATGAACATACGAAAATGAAAGGAGTGAGGAGACACGAGAGGACATGCAAGTTGCTGTTTGCGCGGGAATATTAAAAGTGTAGGTAAACAAGAGAAATAATAACACATTCGAACTTCAAGCAGTTGTAAAAAAGGAGTGAGCGAATTTCCTCTTTTTCAAAGACTGATCACTACCAGTATATATTTTTTTATTCTTTTGCTGGTGGGACCCACACGTGCATACGTCTAAGCAGAAACATGACCACGCGAAATTGTGCTGCATCGTTCATAAACTTTGTTCTCAACGCTAAAGTAAAAATTTTCATAATGTTGTTAACATATGACGAAGCATTTATATAAAACTATACTGTTTTCAAAATGATGTTCCAACTTCTAATATTAAAGGACCACATAGTATGGGCAAAATTATGGTTACATCCCTTTTCTCTATGTAGCACTATAGATTTAGAAGTTTGACATTCAGGGACAGCAGCGTGGGATGTTAAGAGCTACGTTTTGAGTGGCGCTTATCCTTAAACACCTGTAAATCGAAAGTCTGTACTGTATCGAATTCACCTCTAAGACCTCAATTAACGGTAACAGAAAACAAAGAAATTTTAGGAGTTTCTAAAGAAAAGAGATGCCAATAATCCACCTTGCTACAACATATTCTACAAGTTTAACTGTATGTGACAGTTCCTTCTGCAAAGAATCGAAGGAAATGCTTCCGTTACCCTTTTTCACACATGAAGATCCTATCGCAGCATATATTAAGGGAATACATAATATTCCGAAACACAAATTTCTAATAATAATTATCTTATCCCTCTTAAGAATGCAAAAGCATATATGGGTCTGAGGAACATTTTGATGAATTGCAAAAGGTAATCGGATTTTTAAATACAATGTCAATACTTTCATAAAGCCAATTGCATATATTCATTTAGTTGAAATTATTATCTAGGATCAGGACAATATACACCGGGTGAATGAAAAAAATATTAAAAAATGATTGTAATATTAAACAAAATAAAGCTGTGTTTCCCTTCAATAAACTGTTTTAAAACTTTCTTTGGCTGCATTAAGATACGGAACACAAGCTAAAAATTAACTTCCTAAGTAAAATTTAGTTACAGAAAGTAGTTCGTGACCTCAAAAACCAAGAACGGCAAGCAGCATTTAAACCCCGGGTTTTGAGGTCAAAAGGGTCGTGCTCTGAGGGTAGGCGAAGGTGCTGCAAGAGAGTTCTTTATTAACAGGTTGTCTCGATTTCGGAAAAGAAAGGCTCAGTGATCAATCCAGTTTTATCCAGGTCCATAAGCCACAAAACGATGTTTGCTGTGGGTCGTAGCTGTTGCCTATCTAACAATTTTCTGTCTTTTCCCGGTGTTTTTGTGGTAAGACTCGGCATAGACTCAGCCATTCACTGCTTGTTGTATATGCATTATACGTAGGGTAAACAAGGCATTTCTGCACTGTGTGATCACGATAATTAGCGATCTATATTTAGCCAATTTTCATACATATCTAGCTGTCACGGTTCGCATACGTCCCTTGTGAGAGGTCCTGAGATCCATCCAACTCTATATAGCCACGCAAAGAGCTTTGCTGAGGGCTACCACTGATGCTATCCTTAGAGATACAAAGTTTGTTCCGACTCCGTAGCCACACAAAGACTTTTGTTGTGGGCTTGCAGTCTGATCGCTGCTCTAGGCTTCGAAGAGGAAGAAATGATGCATCCAGTGATCTATAGTGCCTATAATTAGTGCGTGATTTAACTCATTATCGGGTGGTATGAGTATGAGACCAGAAGATGACTTCCAAGACGAGGCCGAAACATATAAGTAGCTATCTTATGCCTGGGGTATTACTTCAAATCATTTTGCTAATGTGATGATCTTTTGTAAGACAGATATAATATATATTATTAAATTAAACTCTGTTAAACTAACTTTTCTGACACAGAGTTTGACCCTGGTTTAGTAAGCAATATAGTGGCAAACAGTATAGCATGTATAGTGACAAACAGATTCCCCTTTCTTGTATGTATAGGTTATAAAAATTAAACAATCATCATCATTATATGTTATCTCTCTCCTTCAATTTTGCAATTCTTAAATAAGGTTGACGAAAGGCTGTAAGAAATAGTTGCGTTAAATTAGCGAAGGTTCACCAAGTAGTTTTAATTACATCATTATTTATTATTTAGTTGCAGGGGATTATGGCTCAGCCTCGTTAGAAAAAAGAAGGATATACTATTATTGAATTGCAAATAGCATATCCTACAGGGGAATCAAATCATAGGCCACACTTTATCACTGTACAACCACACCAACACTAATAAGAATAGTAATATTATAAAACAAAAACCATTGTCTTGTTCTATAGTACTTTTTACTAACTCGTCTGATCCAAATTAATTATTAGATTGATGACTCTTTAGCGAATCTCAGTTTTTTACGATGACTCTCAGGGATTGTTCTAATTGGCAACCTTCTTTCTTTATTTATGGCAGCGTTAGAATCACAAAATATGGAGTCACTGAAACAAAATGTGAAATAGTTTCTCTTACTGCTTCCATTGGTATGTGACCAAATCATCGTCAATCCTTCGATTAATCAAAATTCTAGGTCACTAAGCCGAAATATGTAATCATTTTCTCTCTGTATTTCAATGAGGTGCTAGGATAAAATTGTAAAACGGAAAAATTCTGTAAAAGCCCTGGTACATTCAGAGTGATTATAATAGAAGTTAAATCATAAATTGATGTACCTAGGCAGTATGGAAGCCATACTTCACGCTAAACCAAAGCATGTAAAATCTGTATTGTTTCATAGTATTCAACTTTCTAAGGGTGACTGGTTCGATATCCATTAGGGACAAAAGTGTTTAAACGTTAGACAATACTCCAAAACTTAGAAACACAAAACTTCGGATGGACAAAACATTTGCCATTATCGCATTACTCTCACAATAAACTCGTGTCCTAAACATTGCGTTGTTTCGTCGTTTAACGCAAATATTCAATTGTGTGTATTTTCTATATCGTCTACTATTAAAGTGTTTTATTTTCAGTAAATATTAACCGAAGTGCCCGTCATTCACAAAATTGAGTAAGCCAGAGTCATCAATCTAAAAAAGAAACTGTTAGTACTCTATTCGTCCTACTCAAGCACACAATTGAGATTATGCGAGATGCAGATAGTTTTTCAAAAGGAACATGATTTCAACACTACTGGTAAAATAGTACAATCCCGAAACAACTTGAGGATACTCTTACGAGATGTACCTCTCGAATGTTTTGCGAGTCCATAGAAGAACTTGGAAGACGGAAAAGTAATTTCGGGATTTAATTTAGTTTCAAAACAAAATATGTGAAAACTACTGTTTGGTTTTATTACAAATTTCGTGTGTTCAATACTGGATCTGAACGTGATAGAAACGGACATTTCTAATACATGAGCATTGAAGATATTTTGCTACAAACATCAGTCAAGATGGCGGAAAGCGGGTAGTACCAATTGTTAGATGTTAGTTACTAGACCAGGGTCACTATCGAATGGTTTTACGTCTTAATCTATAAATGATTTATTCACTCTTAAACACCGACGTAACTTTAGGAGTTTTCTAACGGATGATTACAAGTTTATAACATGTTTCCTTTAGGGTAAATCCATTTAATGTAATACAAAGATGCTGAAAATGGTATCGGCCATCTCCTAATACTATAAAAATTTGAGTGTGACGAACAGTGAGCATGAGAAGGTCAAGAACATCATTCACTTTTTCGTATATGCAAGTCTTATTAAAGGCCGGTTATCTTAATTGTTGGTGGAGTGTCAATTTTTGTATTTGCTAACGTTCACGAAACCTACGTGTTCCAGACGTATGATTACACAAATATCAAAGAAAAACAAATGTTTAGAGGAGAGAATCAACAAATGAGCCACACGGAGGTTATAAACTTTTGCTTCTAAATAAATATGCAGGTCTGTATATCAGTTTATGAAATCACCAGAAAAAAGTACAAAAAAAATACACTTTTAAAAAGGGATGTATTTTAGAATGGATTAATGTGGGGGTTCATAAGTTTTGTGGTGAATAGGGGAAAGTCGTCTGGTATCGGACAGCGGGTGGTATCGGACAAAAGCAGTTTTCATTATTTCCTGCTTAAGGCGGCATATGTCAAGCATACAGTGAGTTGATCAAAATGAACTAGCCAAGCCCACGCCATAGTGGATTTGTTCGATGAACAGTGTATCTCGTGCTTCAAAGTTTTTGTATTTTTGCGAGTAATGAGGTGCACGGAGATAGATTTGTGTGCCTGCAACTTGTCACAAAGTAAATGTATTGATATATTATTGCAATCATAGAATTTATTAGGATGTGTATATATTATAATTTAGGCGTATAGTTGTCTTCGTGTTGTTACAAGCCGGTAGATAGCCATTCATAAGTTGCAAGTCTTTCGGCTGGTATCGGACAAAAGGGAATCGGGTGGTATCGGACAAAACACTGGTAAGTAAACTTGACGTTTTTTAAGGGTTTCTGGATTTTTCAGAAAACCATGGGGAAAATACATGGCAATTGCGATGAAGAAAATATAAAGTTGGTCATGGACAAAGTTATTTCCAAAAAAGCACGTGCGGCCAGTGCTAGATATGGTGCTCCTTAGAATACATTAGGAGATCGTGTCGAAAACTGTCGGAAGGGAAAAAGGTAACAGCTAAGCCTCGCTGCTCGTATAACAAATGCACATTTAGTAAACGTGACCAAGAAGGAATACTATACAATCATGTAAAGGCTTTATATAGTTAACTAGTCTAATGCCACTAAGAATACCAGAATTTTTTAAAACTAGTTTACAAACTTGCTGAAAAACATTATATTCTGCGGGGAGTCTTTTGATAATTGGATACAGCGCAATATATGTAAAGAATTGGTACATGAACAATATGAAAAGTTTGAAGGCAGACTGTTTTATCATTGTGATTTATGTCAGAATAAAAAATAACAACTCTTGATGAGACTAAGAATTTTAAGATCTATTTTTTACTCTTATTTTAGGCTGTATTTCAAAGCGTAATAAAACTCTATTTTGAGTGTAAGAACTCCTGTAAGTAAACAGCTAATATTTGCAATTAGTTCTCTTATTAAATTACCTCAAGAGACCAATTCTCTATAGTTTTATGTTTGTCCGATACCACCCTCCACTTTTTAAGAATGCTAATTTGTATTACCTTTGATTTTTTACAAAAATATATATTATTAGTTTTTACCTGTCAAATCACCTTTAACACGTTGTGTGTAAGATACCAAGGTATCATTTTGTGCATTAAGTAATTTGGAATAGATATTTTTCAGAATGGCAAACTGAAAAAAGCTACGGTGTCCGATACCAGACGACCTTCCCCTACTATTGCATGTAAGTAGTCCCCAGAAATTTCCTCAGCTGTGATACTACTGGTACCGTAAATTTATGGGGGTCCAAACGTTGAAGTTTGCGATTTTGATGCCATTTTTGGAGCTTAATATCTCAGGAGGGCAAAGTGCTAAAAATTGTTATTCCACACATTGAATAAATTATTGCAAAAAAAATCATGCCTAACATTACATGGAGAACAAACTGAGGACATGCTGAAAACGCTAAGAAAGCAACGTAGTTCTTCTCGGTCTCGAAGCCGGGCTTTCTTGATCTAGACTTCAGTTTGGCTCTAACGTAAATATCTCCTGCCTTATGGAAGCACTTTTTCGACGCTGGCTCGGACACCAGCTACACTGTGCGTTCCACAGCTTGACTATGGCAAGGGAATATTGTTGTTAGAATAGCCGAAGTTCTGATGTTTTCTTCAAGCTTCTGATCCGTTGTTTCGTGTGAATGGCGCTCTGTTAGACATTTAGGCCAATTAATCATGTCGTAGTAATTTTCAGCTGTAAAGTTTACTTTCGGAACAATGAAGTCATGTGGGCGGCTTGATCTCGTAGTCTTCTGGCTGCGGCATTTTTTTATCCTTCTCCAGCCTAACGTTAGAATAAGCGGATTTTCATCTGCTGTCATCTGCTGCTATCAGCAGGTTTTCATGATGAGCATAGTATCCGTTAGTTTGTAGAACAGAGTGAACTATGTGTTGTAGATTTTCTGGCAGAAAACGTGACAGCTTAACTATGGTAAATAGATTCATGGCGCCCATTTCGCATGAAGGATTTCTCCGTATTGAAAACCAGACGGGAGCGTATACTTTAATAATGTACTGGCAAGTAGGCACAGACTTGAACTAGGTTTACCAGTATTGATGTAATGGCAAAGCATCCTACAGGCCAATTTAAGCGATCGTGAATATGATAATGGTCCTGGTTTCTGTTTGCTAGGTCGGTAGTGCATATTCCTGTAGCAACACCCTTACAAATTTCAAAGAGAAAATTCTGGTCGATGTTTAAACCATCTGATTTTTCCATTTCAGACACCCATTCAACGGGAATGGGTGTAAAGGAAACGGTCGGTGAACGTTCTTAATCCTATGGGTGTAAAGGAGACGATCGGTGAACGTTCTTAATCCTTTAATTTCCTTACAATGGGACCGGAAAAAGCAGTGGAACCAGTCGCCCCACCATCCAATTTGGTAACCAGGTGTCGAAATGGCAACTCATTGGTGTGAAGAAGGCAAATGAGATGCTGCAGATTAATTCCTAGGGATTTTTGTATCAGACTTATCATGCCGTTATCCCATTTTGTGTTCGTGGCTTCATCATCGCTGCATACTGCCTCAAGACTTGAGACGTCGTAATGGTCCTTCTGTAAAAGCTCCAATATAGAGTGGGCAATATTTTTGCTATTCCCGACGCTATTCTTGCTATTCCCGATGCTATTCTTGCTATTATTGCTGAATGCTTGCTGAATGTTTGCTATTATTGCTGAACCGGACTCCGATAGAACTGTGATATACTTTTCTGTAACCTCCAGTCTTCGTAGTTTGCCGTTAGTTTTTTCTTGCACAAGAGTTGCATCATTTCTTTCTGTCGAAGTAGATACTTGTAATCGCCCTGCCTAGGTGGGTCTTTTCTATCTGGAACTTCTCACCCAGTTTATCTTTTCATCTTCGTACCTTACATCTGTCAACAAGATGTTTGTCCTCTGGCATTATGAGTCTCGGGTCCTGAAGTACGGCAGAAGCGATCAAAGCAACCTGTGTGTCTAAAGTTAAAGCTCTAAACGCTGCCTCCGCCGTATTTTGAAGATAGATGCGCACTGGGCTATGTTTCCTTCTTGGTCGCGCCTCGAAGGCAGATTCCCACGTGCTTCCCGATTAAACAATTCGCTGGATTCCCCTGACGACGCCAGTATCTTTGGCCGGTGCCTATGCCTAATCCCACTACTTAATATACTTGCTTCAACCCTTCCAGCGTCTTTTTTGGTAGTCAGAGCTCTAAAATCAGCTCACTTTATGGAAAAAACATCTTTTACAGAGATTTGCATGTTCGGACATCAATGTTACCAATGATCATTATCCGTGTTTTTCTCTGGTCCAAAAGAAACTTGAATACTTGTTATGGAATATTGGGTGTCCTCTTACAGTTGCAATCTTAGGCTGTTTTACACTTGCAAGACGCAATGTCAAAAAGAGACCTTTCCAGTGTGCAACAAAATCTGCACGAAATATTGGTTCTTGTGCTTGTCGACTGAAATGTTTTTCCTTTTGCGCGACACTTATTATAAAATGTTTTCAGCATTTCAAAAACTGTTTTCTGAGATCACAGAAATGCTTGCTTTACGCCAAATATGTATAACTCTTTGTCCAACTAGTTTACATATGTTATTCACTGATAATTTAGTTGCACTTTCGTCACCACTTAAACCACTTCGAAACCAATGATAATGTCGCATAAAGTCATCATACTTGGGTAACTGCACTTCACTCATTTCACTTGGAGTGCCAAATAAGCCTCGTTTCACACTTTCCCTTGTTGGCGTGTTATGGGGCTTTTTAATCTGGCTTTCCGTTGCTTCCGAACTTGGAAACCAAAGTACACGAAATTTCTCTGAATCTTATCACACTAAGAAGATTGTAACTTTAGGTACAATGCACAAACTCTCTGTGTTAACAGAAACAGTAGCGAACTAAACTGTTAAAGCTTTAGCTGCAATAAACTGGCCTGTTGGATTGGCTGGCCGAAGGACGCAATATTTATGCCACGGTCGAACTTCGAGCGAGAATATTCTATAAACGTCGGTGTAGGTTCTGGAGCAAACGCCGCGAGCGGAAGTTGCGCGAATCTTGTTAATGGAGCTGGACGTTGCGACAACAGTCGAAGATTCTGGCCAAAGTAAGCAACCGCTAAGTTGTGTAGCCTGCCGCTAGAAGACATTTGCTGTCGGTGCACATAACAAGCGAAGAGTTGCCAAAACAAATCGTGTAATATCAAGGGCTATGCCTATAATCATCGTTAACGTGGCATTCGAAACATAATATGAACATCAATTTCACAAACTGATCTAATATGGCTGTGCTTTGAATCATAAACATTTTGAAATTATTTACTGGCATTGCTATATGTTTATGTTAATAAAATGATTGTATTATGGCCATCAGGTAACTCTAAAATACACCGCAAGTAGCTTTTCCGTCATTGGTGTTGTGTGTGTTGCCTAACCATTGGGGCAGGGGCAGGGTAAGGGGTTGTCCAAAAAAAAATTAAAAAAACAGTTTGGTCGGTGCCACTAATGCCACCTTTTCGCACTAACCGGCATCGAATATCCAACAAAAGTGCAAAACGATCTACCCTAATGATGAAGGGATGAAGTGAAGAGAATGAGAGGAACCGGTTTATTCTTGAGAAAATTCACTCACACACAATGATTTGCCAACTACAAAATCCATACGGTATATCAGGGATCTTATCAATGACACTTGGCTGCAGAACCGAGCTCCACCACTGACATTCAAGGAATAGTAAAATAATAGTTCCTATCAGTAAGATCTTAAACTTACTAATATTTTTTTTGAATTTATTAATGGCGTTTGGGAAATTTGGTTGTGAAAAACGTCGGAGGGAATCTCTCAGCTCTTAAAAGAAGTTATATTAATTTCACATAATATATGTTGAATAATTTCCTTGTTCTGCTTTCCTTCAAAAATTCATTTTTCTTTTTCGGAATAGATAAGAATGTTACAGTCATTTCAGCAGCATCTTAAAGTTAGTAAAAATAAAAACATCTTCTAAATGGAAACTAGAGTAAGATAACCCTAACTATAAGTGTTATTCGTAAAACACTGTTTCAAGCGTAATTGTAATATGATGTGATTTGGAATAAATTATAATAAATAAATTGTTTACATGACTGAAACTTTGACCTTTTATCTATAAATAGTAAGGTAATAACTTATACATTATGTACGTATTTATTTATTGTCTTCGGAGTTCTGACATTTCACAACAGTGCGATTTCTGAGGTTGAAAGAATTGCGAGAAAGAACTTGCTCTCTGTTTTGGTATCAAGGACACACTTCCATATCACATTTAACATTATACTTTCTATTATATAACTTTGTTTTTTTTATTAATTCGTTATTTCCTCTATTAGTATTTAGACATTTAGTTACCAATTATTCGTGTATGCAGAAAGTAATCGCTTTAAACAAACCTAAAAGAAGGTTGTGAAATTAAGTTTAAAAATATTTTGGTTTTGTTTTTTATATAAAACACGTAGTTGATTATCTAAAATATATTTTTATTTTGGTTAATTCTACTAAATATATAAACAGAAGAGAGTGAGGATAAAAAGAGGTATTTTACATGCGATAACACCCTACGTCTTGCTTCGCTTTATGTCTCTCTTTATGGTATTATTGTATTTCACACGTATGCAAAAAAGAACAGTGAAAAAAAAACTAACTAAATGAAGTGATAAAATGAGAAAATCTAATTATGGAAAAACACGAATGAAAACGAAAATCAATAGATTAACTTAGAATAATGTCATTGAGGTATTACTATAATATCTACTTATTAATATCACGATTACCTAATGATTTGGATTTCGTAGTCAGAATATTGTGGAAAAGTATAATATAATAAGGACAAATCTTAGCTTAGGTGAGATGAAAGAATCATCTACAAATTCAAAGAACTCGTTAACTACAAGGGGCCGCGGTGGCTCAGTGGTAGAGCGTTCACCTCTGGTGCTTGGGGTCTCGGGTTTAAACCCTGCTCCCGCCAAGTGAACTTTGTGGTGGACAAACACCGTGGGCGTGGGTTTTCTCGGGGTTGTCCCGTTTCCTCCCACTTTCTTCATTCCACCATTTCACTCATCTCTCATTATCACCGTCTCCTTTAGCCTAACCGGCATAAACGTGGGACGTAAAACCCAAAGATTTCATTTCATTTTCGTTAACTACAATACTACAGTGGACATAATTCTGTCTTTGCTAAGATTTTGTTACAATTACATTCTTTATTATAAATAGAAATACAATCTACGTTTATGGTGTCTGATACTTTATAAGTATTTCAATTTTGTTTTACCACTTTCTGAGTTTAGAAGCTTTTTGAAGGTTATGCTCCGTTCGAAAACAAATAAGAGAGCTTGTCTGTTTGCTTTCTGCTTGCTTCTTTGTCATTTGATGAACAGCTATGAACAGCTTGTGTTATCAACTGGTGAAAAAATCTTAACCAGACGAGGAGTCGAACATATGTCCCTGTGACCATATTTTATAAAGCAATATTTTTAACGTTTAGCTATTTATAAAACGAAGGTAATATTATCAAGATTTGTCATTTTGAGCTGATCATTTTATTATGTATTAGTAGTTCTAGATAGGCAGTGTGAATTGAGTAATTTATAGTTGGTGGGATAAAATTACGTATAGTCCGAATATGCAATTTTTCAAAATGAGACAATAATTACTTAACCCCCTCACACACACACAAATGTATGGCATCTTTAGTGAATAGGATATTTATTAATTCAATAAATCTTCTCACAATAACTATGTATAATTTGTCTGCAATGACACACCACATATAACCTTTCTGAACGTTTTCATACTCATTCTTGTCCCCATAGCTCTCTAAAATTTATTTAGGTAATAATTTTGCCCGAGCGATAGGCATGATCACAAGCACATGTTATTTTTTCCACCCATATTGAAATCTTACGCTTTGTTTTATTTCACATGGCCTTGCAAAAGAAAACCTACTCCAATATTATGCTAATGACTAAAATTATCAGTTAAACCGGAATTACGTTTTTCAAAGTCTACGTATTTAAAATCTACAGTTTGAAACTATTGCCTATCATACGAAAAATGGATTGCTAATGGTCCCAATTTTTGTTATCAAGGTCAAATCGAAAACCAAATATTTAAAGCCTCTGATTTCAAATTAAAGCTAGCGATTCTATCCCCAGCTAATTTTGCACTCCCCACGATTTTTTCAAATAGCTATCCTGTGACAGAGCTAAGAAAATCAATATTTAAGATTATTTTACTGTTAAGTTACAGCTGAGTTAATTCACTATGCGTTACATTATGAAATGTTACAAATTACATTAAAGTTTTCCAGACAGCACTATTGGTGTGGAGAGCAAACTGTACAGCGAAAAGAAAGACTGAAAAAGTAGGATTAACTTAAGAAAGCTCGCTTAAGTTGAAGTGCTTATCTAGACAGGAATAATGTAGAACCATTAAAACCAGTAGAACCATTGGAATTAGCAAATTCTGAAACAAACTTTCAATAATATTCTTACATTCACTAGCGTGTATGCTCACTACGGACGCATCCCGAGCGTGTACGTTAATATATAGCCACGGAAGAATATATAAATCAGATTTTGAGTACAGTTTCAAAAGTTCATTCCCGTATACAGTATAAGGCGGTGATGTCATTTTACCTTCAAATAATATATTCAAATATACAAACGACGACGAACTGAAGTGTGGAAGCATACGGTTGCAAGTAACAGCTGCAGTCATAATAATATAGTTCAACTAAGCAACGATGAAAAGAGTGGAGAAATTAGCAATGACCAAAACTGAATTGATTGCAACGCTCACTTTGAAATACAGCTAGAAGATTAAACTTACAACAAATGACTAAAATCAGTGAAATTTGGAGTTACACTAAGCATGGTTTGGATGCGAAAGCGGGCATCGCCGGTGGGTACACTTTCGTTGATTTCATTGAGAGGGAACAAAATGTGACTTGGAGAGAAAATGAAACTCATTGCCCAGGTATTTCGCATCCTGTAGATAAGGAAGATAATTTTTTTAGGTTAGTAATAACAAAATAAACTTACTACTGTAATAAGTAATGAAATTTATTTAAGGTTCTTATTTTTGTAACATTACTAATCTGCGGCTGTCTATATATTCTACTTTTTATATATATTGTATAATCATAAAGTCAGTATTACAAGTCACATTGTAAACAAATTTTCTTATGCACTGAAATTCTTTTTCTTAAAACATTATTATTATAACTGCTTAGGCTAGTTTTAGGTTCTTTTCGCGAATACTCATAAATTAGTTACCTAAAGTGGTACCTGATAGTAAGCAATCAAACGGCATTTACCAGCTATAATTGGTTCCTTTTGTATCAACAGTTCCGAGCCTTCCTCATCGTTTACAAAGGTTCAGGTGCTGTTGGATCTTATGGGAGTAGGAAGGATATAATGCAACTGCAACTGGTAGAAATATTGGTACCTTGGAATTTACAGCAAGGACATAAATTCTAGAACGTGATACTACAGGTCATACTGGTAATGTACCATCTCCTGGCGTCTTCATGTGTCTATCATTCCGGAAAGTACAAGGTTATTAAACGAAGGCCAGTTAAACCCACTAAGGTAAAATATATAGGTAAGAATACTTTTTCACTTTCCTGGTAGTATACAGAAAGGTTTTGTCTTGAGGAGCTACTACGCATTGCTGCTGAAACAAAAAAAGAAAGAAAAAACGAATAAAAGAATTCTTGCTGTCGTATATTTGCTCGTGTGTATGTGCATTGTAGATGGGAAAATTTAGTTTTCTCAGAGGTATTTGTATCCACAATATCTACTGAGTAGCTTCATATTGTGTATCGTTCGAGTCTAACCCAATTTGACGCAGAGTATGTGGCTGCTTCTAGTCACAGTGGTTATGTATTTATTTCATGTCGGACTTCATTTCCAATATCAGTGCAAGACAACATCAAAGAAATGGTAGTCATTTGCACAGAGGTCAGTACTCACACGTCATGAATAACAGAATTTTGTCCTCTCTGCTAGTAATTCAACCTTAAGGTGACATTTACTTCCACCGAAAGTATTTGTCAATACAAACTCTTCGTGAGGTTCACGAATGGTTCCCAGGTCAGATAGAGATGGACTAACCAGCTCCTATATTAGATCAGATCTCGTTTCCATTTAAAATGAGCCGAAAAATAATAGAAATGTAGTTCGACTGAGCCAGATCCACCAAAACCCTGGATGTCATATGGATGATTTTTCCTATTCATAGCAGGAGGTAGCGGAGGACACATATTTGTTGTCCATCTGACATTTCCATATCAATAAGAATTGAATTATAATAAATACAGGTGCGACTTGGACAGAATATTTTAACTTAACAGCCAAGACAGTATATCTTGGTGCTAATATTTTTCCTGCAAACATTGGTCGTAGCAACACCTCATTGTATCATATTTTTGTCCTATTATGCGGTGTTTGAAAATCTAAAATATTTGAGCTGAGTATCTGACGATTGGGGATTATTTTTACTAAGAGTGAGCTAACATGCACAAACTTACAAACCCATTCTGAACAAACCTATGAATTTGCAGTGTTCGACAACAATAATAATGTCAGTTGAACATATCGTATAATGTATCACAGAACATGACTCCTGTTTGGCAATTCACGCCTCTGCAAGGTTATACAGTGACATCTGATTATAACGACATGTTAATGCAACCATATACCAAAAATGAGATCCATGATGTAATTCTCAGTTTTCAGCGTTATAAAACTCCTGGAATTGATGGATAGGTAGCAGAATTTTATCAAAAGGTGTTTCCTATTATAGCAGATGAGTTTACTACTATTGTCAATGAAATATTGCATCATGGTGTAATTAGTGAATCCTTGGCTACAGGTGTCATTATATTAGTACCAAAGTTACCAAATCCTACTTGTGTTAAGCATTATAGAGTGTTAACTATGTTAAATGTTGGCTATAAAATAGTAGCAAAATGCTCTTTCAATAGGTTAAAAACAGTGCTCTCAAGCATTCTACACCTAATGCAAGCAGGATTTCTAGAAGGTAATAAACTTCTTGATGTATTGATGGATCTTCGCGATGCTGTGGCATATTTTGATTACAACAAATGTAAAGGTGGCCTTCTATCTATAGATTTAAGGACAGCATTTGATTTGGTTAACCATGGGTATTTATATCAAGTAATGGGAAAATTTGGATTTCATCCTGCTGTAATTAATCAAGTGAAAATTTTGTACATGTTTGCGAGATCTAAAATCCAGGTGAATGGTTATTTAACACCTTTTGTAACAATCAATAGATCTATTAGACAGGGATGTCCGCTTTATATTTACATTTCACCATTGATTTGTGAATTACATGCTATGCAAATAGGTATTTCCTTTGCTGATCTCCACCTTACAGTGCGTTCCTATGCTGATGATCTTTCTGTTTTAGTACGAGATGAAGCTCAACTTAATCAAGTTCTTCATGTCATACAAAATATTGGACAATCTAGTGGGGCATGCATAAATTTTCAGAAAACAAAACTGCTTGCATTTGGTACTTGGGATTTTCAGATGATTACTTTTCCTATTCTCCATGTTGATAGGATAAAAATTTAGGTGTCTATTTTTATAGCACGGTCCAACAAATGATTTTAGAAAATTGGGCTCTAGCCCTCCAGAAGGTGAAAGTTTTATGTCAATCGTGGAAATTTCGTGGCTACTGTATTGAACAAAGAATTTGGATTGTTAATACATATATTACATCTCATCTTTGGTATTTAAGTCCTGTTTTACCATTGCCAAGTCGAATTGCCCGCTCTATGCAAGCTGCAGTTTATTGGTTTGTTTGTAGAGGTAACATTTTTAAAACACTCATGTATGTTCTTACTCAATCTAAAAATGCTGGAAATCTCAACATGGTGGATATATATTGCAAAAGCACTGTTCTATATTTGATTAACTGGATGTACAAGATACAATTACATACACCCAGTTTTGCTAAAATCTGGAGTCTGTATTGGGTACAGGCCACGGCGGTCACCCCTCCTCTTAATATGTCGATTCTTTCAAACACTGTAAAATATTTGTATGATGTACTCTTGAATTCTAGTTACATGGTTCTAGACTTAGATACTCCCAAACGTCAGAATATTAAACTTTTGTACAGCTCATATCAGTGTAAACAAAATGTTACTATTAAATGAAAAGACAAGTGTTCTAACTATAATTAGGATATGATCTGGAAAAATATCAATAACACAGTCCTAAATGTCAATCAATGCTCTGTGTGGTACCGAATTGTACATGACGTCATACCAATTAATATAAAGTTACAGAAAATTAAGCTGATGTCTATCGGAACATGTTCGCATTGTAGTAGAGACGATACTTTACAACATCGGCTTTCAACTTGTGATTTGGTGCACGACATATGGTTGACGTTCGCACGTATCATGTGTATTCACGTTCGTTGTGGGATCCAGGATATTTCCCCGCTAATGATTTTATTTCCTGATTTTTCATATTATCCTCATTACAAACAAAATAGTGTAATTTGGTTGTGTGGTGTAACTGTGGAATATTTGATTCAAAGTCAAACGCCAACCCTTACAGACTATTATTTTCACCTGTTGAAAGAACGATGGAAGATAACTGAAACAATCAAAGAGTTCTCGAATTATTTGGCTGTTGTTGATGAAAAATTAACAATGATGTATTCATAATTTTTCTATTACTAATCTTTTCTTTTATTTTTTTTTTTTGATGTTTCTGCTGTTTGTGATTTGGTTCCTTGTTATTTGTTAATAATACAGTATATGTTATCTATTTGAAAAAAAAAGTAATGTATTCCAATGTATAATAATTTTTTGCATCTGAATAAAAAAAATAAATTCATTAATTAAAAAAAGTGGTAGAGCGTTCACCTCCGGTGCTTGGGGTCCCTGGTTCGATCCCAGCTCGCGCCGTGTGGACTTTGTGGTGGACAAATACCGTGCTCGTGGTTTTTTCGGGGTTCTCCCGTTTCCTCCCACTTTCTTCATTCTACCATTTCACTCGTCTCTCATCATCACCGTCTCCTTTAGCCTATCCGGCATAACCGTGGGACGTAGAACTTAAAGATTTAATTTCATTTCATTTCTTACTTGAAAGGATTTAACCATCTAACACTCTTTATCCGAGGTAATGTGACATTGTAGGCTAGTGTTTAGCACAACGAGCTGCAATTTTGAAGACCCTGGTTCGAATCCAGCAAGTTCATTATTTCAAGTGCTTCAACTTAAATTTTATTGCATACTGTGTGTAACAAGTGCGATCTTCTCCGGAAAGAAAAAAGAATGTTGGAATCATTAGAATTGGAGAAGGTCTGTAAATGGAGACAGTGATTTAGAAACTTAACACCTGCAGTTGTTCTCCACTTGATATTTGCATCCAGTGTCAAGCATTTTCTAATTTATGATGGTGAGTGTTTTATTTCTTTGGAAATATTGAACATAAAGGAATAATACATTACATATACAGTAGGTGTTCAGATAAATATAGGACGTTCATTGGACAGCACGCTCTGAACCTTAGAAATTCGGTTTAGTATGGAAAACCTGTTTTGTGCGTCCTATACTGTATAATCTTACCCGTGGAAACAACTACCTCAGTGCTACCGTTTAAAAAAATTGTTTAAGTTAGTTTGCATGTATTCAGACGTCTTCAGAACTGCAAATGTTTTGAACAAACATGAATGGAATTAGATTGATCAGGTTAAGATACTGGTGAGTGTACATCCTCAGAGGAAGACCAGTAGGTGAAATAATGAGATTTCGTGGTAAATTCAATATGTTTTGAGCGTAAGATATCTAAATAAAGTTAGAGTGCGTGGAGTTCATAAGTAATTTCGTCTTAACGTTTAGTATATGAAAACGTTCCCTAGTTTTGCGTTATTTAGTAAATTCTTCTGAACTATGTTTCCATATAACTTGAACCATGTTGCATCTAAACGCTATCAAAAATTTATGCATATTTCTTAAAAGTCTGGGAAAAGCGCACAGTAGTATTTTATTTTAATTTGAGACTGTTTCCATTCACCTATACTTCAATGTTCTTACAGTAGTCACACAGTAATCAGGCATAACGTGCAGTCCTTATCTTTATCATGAATTTCATATCAATCTGCTGGAGAAGGCGCGTGTCAGCTTATTGTAACGATTCGCAAACCGAGAAAATTCCAGTATCTCGTATGTGGCTGTGCATTTTTATCTATATTTGTCTCTGCAGTATGTGATATAAACTGCCAAGCATTCCATCACATGTTTCTATATATAATGCACTCTCTCAGTCTTTTAAAATTAAACGATGCTTTCTATTTTACACACGGATTTTTATTGATAGAAGTACATCTTTATGTATTTGGAGACTCTGGACAACGTCATTTACAGAGTTTCTTTTGTAAGTGAGCAACATATAAATCTGGAGAAAAGAAATAGTGCACGACATAGGATTAATACCGTTTATCGAATATTTACTATTGAGTAGTAATTGAAGGAAGCAACTTAAATACTTATTAGTGAAACTAGCCGCCAGCTATCAGGGATTGAACATCATTTTGAATATACATTACTAATGTCTCCTGTATAATCCACAATTGTAATAAAATTTCCGTGTTTAGTTACACTACAAAAGTGGTAAGTACTTCCTCCCATGCTGAGGGGTGTGGTATAATTTCACTACATATAAATTTCCTTTGAAGCAATATTACTCTACTATTTCGTATATCTTATAGTAATATGATTTTTTAGATATTCACACTATCATGTTAAAAATTTACCCTGTATATTAGTAAGTAGTAAATATCTATATGACTAACAGGAACACTGAAGTAAATTACATTATTATATGATAACATACATTATCTAAGATATATAATGTATTATTTCTGTTTTATGTTATTTTTGTATAACCTTTACATATATTTGTAACGTAACTATTGTTTAGGTTATTGAGATGAAATACTTCACTACTATTGCTGGACACGATACAAGACCACTGAAATTGAGGACCGTGTTTTTAAAAGTTGATAGAGAAAATTTTGAGAAACGGAGCTATGCTTTTTTGCGGCATGCTTTTTCTGCTAGCAATCGAGCTGTGAAATAAGAATTCACAAATCTCGAAGTGTGCACGTGTATAGAATACTAAATCATGAGGGTTTTGTCAGAATTCGATAGAGGTTATGTGCCATAAGTACAAAAATGCAGCTCTTGTAAAAAAAATATATATTTGTTCTCTCGAGTTTGGGAAAAGAACGCTCTTCAATTGAAGCTTTTCTTTTACTCTTCCAATGATAGTCCTCTAAATAAAAATCAATAAAACTATTTGCAGAACAAAATAGTATTTTCAAGCTAAAAATTGAAGAATAAAGAAAACAAATGTCTGGACTGTAATAAAATATTAAAATTTGTATTGGCACCATGTTAACGCAATGCGTTAATAATTCGTAAAGGGTAATGGTTAGCTGATAACTTTGTAGGAGTCATTAGGCTAGTAGTAACTTAAGTTTCTACTTTCACATTCACGTCTAATTAGTGTTTACGAAATGACAATCAAGACTAACTTGGTGCGAGAAAGAATACTTCTACTAGTTTTAAAGTATGAAATGATTCTTAAAAGCCCCAAGCTCCTAAGGTTTTGAAATGAGGGCACATGCTCATATTACTATGTACTAGGTGATATACTGAGCAAACAGTTACTTTGCGTAATTAAAATAGATTACAATGATAGTTAAAAAATGCAATGATACTTATTAGAATGATATTTATAGATGCTTAAGGGCAGTTTGTTTATACTTTTAATTACCAGCGGACTTATGTAATAAAAGCTTAGTAATATAATTTGTTACACAGGAAGTTAAACTACTTAATTTGAATATGTGAATGATTACTTGATTGCTTAAGCTACAAAGTACATAGCAGGATGATGCAGATCATTTAAATAAAAGATAGGGGATTGAAGTTTCTATTTTATTACAAAAGGGTGGTGATGAGGAAATGATGAAATGAATTTTAATGAAGGGTTCGGAGTTTTAAATAAAAAGGGGATAATTATCATTTTTAAAGACGATTAACATATTGACCTGAAGTGCCATAGTTTTTGAGAATTTGTCTCGTTAGCTGAAGGATAACCAAATGGAACTAATAAATTTTAAGCATGCCAATGGAAGGTTATGTGTGTACATGAAGAAACGGCTTCCCTTTTCCTCAAACGAGCCTTTTTTTAGAACAAATCCAAGTATGGTTTTGCTTACTCAATCTTTTAGGCTTGAGGCTGTCCGAAGGCGCTGCGGATTGTTGCTGTCATTTTTGGTTTGAAATTTAAGACGCACTTAAGAACTTGGGTTTCAATGTGAGAGTCCTAGAGTCGAACCCGCCAGAAGTATTTTCCTCTTCTCGTCCTGGCGTTGCCTCTCACACTCGTAGAATCTCCTCTCTGCTCGGCAAGGGACGTCGTGGTCCTGAGTTCGAACTTCCTGAAGGCTGTGCCCGATGTATCCCTCTATGGAACTGGATTTGTGAGTTTGAAGTCCTCCTTAGATATCGTCTAATGCGATGAAGTCTTTCCAGACTTGGAAGTATGCTGGCTCAACACCTTGGGCTACCGGTGCTGGCTGTTACATCATGAGAGAAATAGCGTCGCGTTCTGTTGAGCGACACTCGGCACGGAGTGGAGGCGTATACACTCTAATAGATAGATATGTACAGGACAAGTACTCTTTCTAAAATTTAGCTTTTATACAGATGAGTATTCTTGTTTACTTAATTAAAGGTTTAATGCATGCTGGTGAAAGTGTGTATATGTGAAATCCGTGTGCTAGTTTTTGGAATTAGGTTCGTTGTTTTCCTTAAATAGCAATCTATTCTAGAATCGCAGAGCCCGTCCGGATGTTTATTGCTCCAAACAAAAAATACTAATTTCCTAATAATAAAAATTGTTTTAAAATAAACGTATTATTTAGACCATTTTGGCATCATGTTCGCTAAAAGATTAAGATGTATTGAGTTTAATATAGATGGGATATATAAATTCTAGAATGAATTAATTTGTTAACAAAATCTTACAATTAAGATTACTAATTTTTAATAACAAGGGTTTGGTAGGAGATAGATTGATAATTAATCAGACAAGATTTTAATGCAGAGATAATCAATGTTCACTGATTAGAATAGTGTTAGAAGGTATAGCCACATTAGTGTACTTGGGGAATACAATTGCTATTATTAGCTGCGTTGCAGTAAGGCACAGGTTAAGAATAAATGGATAAATGAACTCAAATCTATGTATCAAGGTTTAACAATACGTAACTCTAAACATGTTGGAGTAAATATAGTGAATTGACTATATTCTTTACGGAATGATTTGGCAGAATAAATGGATTATATTTTCATCTTGCTTCTAAGACAATAACAAAAATATTTTAGAGATTTTAGTCAAATCACTAGTTACCTGATATCAGAAGATTAAGGGAGTAACTGGCCTATCAGAAAACTCGAATATTTAAAGTTTTTTTATTTAAGAAAAATTTAACACCATAAGTTGATACACTGTAGAATAAAAAAGTTAATGGAATAGAATCTTTAAAAAATATTATAAATAAATACAGTAAGTAAAATATACTACACATACCTCTTTTGCATGTCGCAGGTTGCATCAGTATATATTGTGTGTGTATGTCTGAATTTTATGCAATAGAAAATGTACTTTCTACTATTTTGATTTTGCCATAATCACAATCACACAATAATGAACAAAAATATAATTTTATACTGTATATGTCTTTAACGTAGCAATTATTAACATTCAGAAAATGTTTATATTTATTTTAGATAAAAAAAATTCATCCAGCTTGGGTGAAGATGGGAAGGAGACTAATGGCATTGTCTCTTTGTATGGCTAGGCTTATCCTTTGTGTCAAAATGTAAGCACTTCTAGGATCTCCTGATTTGTTAATTAAATTTGATCCAAATTCCTTTAAAAACATTCTTGCTTCTTTGCTAAAAACACCCATTCTTTCCGTGAAAATGCAATGAAAATGTGATCTTCTTTAAGTTAGAAACATTCTTGAATACTTAGAATGTTTCCGCATACACGCTGTCTCTGCTGCACTTCCCACTTCTTCACTAGTTGACGTTAAATAAGATGGGGCAAAAGTATCTGCACATGTTCCATCCCATACTACACACTGGCTCCTTTTCCAAGGTGTCAAAGTACTTCCATCTGGCCGCTTATTATCATTCCGATACATTTCTGGTGGCTCTAAAATGTTAGAACAGTCTATACTGGTGAGGGTACGTTTTATTATTTGATTTAATTCACTGTGACGTGAAATTCTCCGTCCACTTTTGATGCAATGGATCGATCTGGCTTAGCATTGGCCAACTCAGGAGCCCCTGGGAAATTGAGCACCTTTCACATTGAATCCATGGTCTTTTACGACCTTCATTTTAGGGGTGAATTTGTTCCCTTTTATGAGCACTTTTTAGGGGGTGTACTCGTACCCTTTTATGAGCATATTTTTAGGGGTGAACTCGTTCCCTTTTATGAGCATATTTTCCAACCCCTACGAACACATAGCAGATAATACATAAGACTACGTAACACATAGAAGATCAGATAACAGATAAATAATATGAAACATAGAAGGGGTGTATTCGTTCTCTTTTATAATTACTTTTTTCAACCCCTAGCAGAGACTATGAACACATAACAGGGGTGTATTCATTCTCTTTTATGAGCATATTTTCCAAACCCTACTTTAACATAGCAGAAATTACACTGAGACTATGAGCACACAGCAGAACAGATAATACATAAGAATACGTAACATAGCAAGGGTGTATTCGTTCTCTTTTATGATTACTTTTTCAACCCCTATTTGAACATTTTATCATAGTAGAGAATACATGGAGACTATAAACACATAACAGAGCAGAGAAAGGGTGGACTCGTTCCCTTTTATAATCATTTTTTCAACCCGATAGCAGAGACTACGAAACAGGGGTGTATTCATTCCCTTTTATGAGCATATTTTCCAACCCCCTATTTTAACATAGCATAAGACTACGAACATAGCACGGTGGCTCAGTGGTAGAGCGTTCACCTCTGGTGCTTGGAGTCCCGGGTTCGATCCCAGCCCCCGCCAAGTGAACTTTGTGGTGGACAAATACCGTGTGCGTGGGTTTTCTCGGGGTTCTCCCGTTTCCTCCCACTTTCTTCATTCCACCATTTTCATTCATTACTCATCATCACCGTCTCCTTTAGCCTAACCGGCATAATCATGGGACGTAATACTCAAAGATTTCATTTTCATTTTTACGAACATAGCAGAGCTAATAACACCTATCATAACATAGCACAGATTACATTACATAGCAGATCTAATACAAGAGTATGGCTTATTTTCCAACCCTTATTTTACCATAACACAGATTACGAAACATTGCGGACATAGCACAGGAGGTGTATTCATTTTCTCCACCCCATTTGAACATAGCAGAAACTACACTGAATACAGAATACAGCATACCAGAGAATACATAAGATTCATTCCCTTTTATGAGTACATTTTAAGGGGTGTACTCGTTCTCTTTTATGATTACTTTTCCAACCCCTATTTTACCATAGCGGAAATTACATAAGAATTTTTTTTCAACGCCTATTTTAGGACAATAAATACCTATGTAACATAGCAAAGTGGATGTACATAAGACTATGAACACACATAGTAGCGCTGTATGCAATCCACCCCTATTTAAACATAGCAATGGCTTATTTTTCAACTCCTATTTTAACATAGCAGAAACTAGGAACACATAGCAGAGCAGATAATGCATTTCCGATTCGATACGCTCTTTAAACCGATTTGGATGAAACTCGGCATATGGTGGTTTTTCGACCATGGAGAGTACGAACATCATTCTTATTTTTACCTGGGTCCTATAGTTTATGTGGCATACGGCCTTTCTATGACAATTTTAACCGATTTGGGTGAAACTCGACATATGGGGGTTTTCGGACATGCTGATTACGAATATCATACTTATTTTTACCAGAGTCTTATAGTTCATGTGGGATACGGCCTTGGTATGACAATTTTCACCGATTTGGATGAAACTCGG
Source organism: Thermobia domestica (assembly GCF_964235325.1). Taxonomy (NCBI): domain Eukaryota; kingdom Metazoa; phylum Arthropoda; class Insecta; order Zygentoma; family Lepismatidae; genus Thermobia; species Thermobia domestica. The sequence goes on from NC_137457.1 coordinate 138,330,245, forward strand.
AATATGGGGTTTTTAACCATGCTCATTACGAATATCATACTTATTTTTACCTGGGTCCTATAGTTTATGTGGCATACGCCCTTTGTATGACAATTTTAACCGATTTGGATGAAACTCGGCATATGGGGGTTTTCGACAATGCTGATTACGAATATTATATTTATTTCTACCTGGGTCTTATAGTTCATGTGGGATACGCCCTTTGTATGACACTTAAAACCTAATAACTCGGAAACGGAGCCAAAAATTGAGGTGCTGCTTCCACATTTAGCAATAGGTCATCAGGTACTATTTGAGCCAAAGGTACAAAGCGTCGAAGTCAAAGGTCAAAACTCGAAAATGGATCCACATATTGAGATGGTGTTTCCACATTTAGTAATTGTTCATCAACTACTACAAGTTCCAAAATAATGATCATCGAGGTCAAATGTCAAAACTCGAAAATGGATCTACATATTGAGGTGCTGTTTACAAATCTAGTAATAGGTCATAAACTAGTACAAGTTAAAAAAGTACTTACTATAGATTTCAAAGGTCAAAATACTTAAACCTTAATAACTTGTAAACAGCGTGTCGGATAAATTTGTGACCTATTCAGTTTTGTACCAAGCAGACAGAAGTGAAGAATGAATAAATATGACTGGCTTACTTCGAGAAAGAAAGCAAAAATATGCCATTTTAACTATTTAAACAAACGAAAGGATAAATTTGAATGATCTATTTTATCCAGCTCAGAATTTTATATCGTTTTGTAGTACTCAAATAAACAAAACAAAACAGAAGAAGGATCATTTTAACTAACTCAGACTTTTATACCATTTTGTACTACTCCAATAAACGAAGGAATGGAGTATTTAGTTTTATACCAACCAGAAAAAAAAGAAGTGAATATTAGGTGGATTATTTTCTTTTGTAACAACTGGAGAAGTGAAGAAGAGCCACTTGAACTATCTTACAATTTTATTTCATTATGTACTGTTTAAAAAACGCAAAAATCACAATTTTAACTAGCTCAGATTTATGTAACTTCTGAACTACTGAAATGTTCTATTTTTTGTATCAATCAGAAAAACCGAAGAAGGAACATAATTTCTGTAACGAAAGAATAATTTTGATGTTCTACTTTTTATACCAACGAGAAAAAATGAACTAGCTTAAGATACGAAAGAATAAATTTAAGTGACCTATTCAATTTTTGACCCTGAGAAATCGCATTTTAACTGGCTCAGAATTTGAGTGGTCTATGTAGTTTTGTACCACCGTCAAAAAAAAATAAATTGTACCATTTTGGAGTATTCAACTAAACAAAGGACTTATAAGTTTTATCAATTCTAAAAAGGGCCATTTTAACTAGCTGAGTATTTTACACCATTTTGTATTATTTCAACAAACAAAAGGAAAAAGCATAAAAGAATCATTATAAGTAGTCTAATAAACGAAGGCATAAATATGAGTGAGCTATTTAATTTTGTAGCAACCAGAGGATCATTTTATACCATTTTGTACTACTCAAATAAACGAAAGAATAAAATTGTACTATCCAGAAAAAGCGAAGAAGGCCCATTTTAACTAACTGAGAATTTCTGTAAAATTTTGTACTATTTAAACAAACGATCGAATAAATTTGAGTGGCCAGTTTTTTGTGCTAACCAGAAAAATCAAAGAAGGTCCAATTTAGCTAACTCAGAACTTATGTACCTTTGTACTAGTTAAATGAACGAAAGAACAAATTTGGGTGTTCTACTTTTTATACTAAACAAAGAACCATTTTAACTAACTCAAACACAATTTTAACTAGCGCAGAATTTCTGTAACGCAAAAATTAATTTGGATGGACTAACAAGAAAGAAAGCAAAGATACGCCATATTAACTATTTAAATAAACAAAGAGATAAATTTACGTGATCTATTCCATTTTGTACCCAAGGAGAAATGCAATGTTGCATTATTTAAACAAAACGAAGGGCTAAATTTGAGAAAGCGAACATGGACCCAGAATTTTATATCATTTTGTAATACTTAAATTAGGATGGATTATTTAGTTTTGGTACCAAGCAGAAAAAAGAAAACAAAGGTATAAATTTGTACTGACCAGAAAAGCGAAGACATTTATTGAGGTGTCCTATTTCCTTTTGTACCAACAAGAACCAGTTTTAACTGGATTAGAATTTTATACCTTTTTTGTAATATTTGTACCAAACGGAAAAAGCAAGGACATACCATTTTATATAGCTCAGCATGTTATAACTTTTTGTGCTTTTGGTCTACTCAATTTCTTGACCATGTTGTACTATTTAAACAAACAAAGGAATAAATTTGTGTGTGACCTATTCACTTTTATAACAAGCAGAAAAAAGGAAAGAATAAATTTGAGTGGCTTAAGCAAAGAAGGCAATCTATACCTTTTTGTGCTATTAAATATGAGTGACCTATTCAATTTTGTACCAAATAGAAAAAATTGTTTGCAATTAAAAAAGCGGAGAAGGTCTCTTTTTAAATAATTCAGTATTTATGTACTTCCTCTACCAACCCGAGAAAAACAAAGAAATACCATATTCTGCTACTCAAACAAACGAAGGAATGAGCTCAGAATCTTTATACCTTTTTGTGCTATTCAAATAAACGAAAAAGCGAAGAAGAATAATTTTATATTCTTTCGTACTAATCAAATTTGTTTGACTTATTCACTTTTATAGCAAGCAGAAAAAGCCCTTTTTAGTTTTTACCAATCACGAAGGTCCAATATAAGAAACTTGATATTTTTATACCATTTTGTATTACTCTAATAATTTCGGTGGTCTATATCATTTTTGTAACAATCAGAAGAAAAGCTCAGAATGTTATACCTTTGTGCTGCTACATTTTGTATATTTTTTATGTCATCCAGAGAGCAATTTAAATTGACTCTCCCTGACAATTCAGTTGCCAGAATCCAATGATGTAATCTATTAAATTCTTAATATTACAATACTACAAATTGATCCATTTAACAGTTCAATTCTCTGTAACTCTTTGTAATTTTAGCCCTAATATGTTCTTCTATTCATACATAATCAAATGAATATTCTACAGTGTCTCAGTGTTCATTTACAGAATTAAATAATTGTCTATCTTTCTCTAAAAACTTTTCTACTATTTTTTTGATATAATAATCACACTCTGTAATGTATTCATATACCAGATTAAATTTTTTTCCAAAGTATAATTTCCTTAATATTACAACCTTTAAAATGCTTCTCTTAATAAAGTTTATAGATTTTCTCTCTCATTTCACGTTTAATTAAGATCGTCCACACTTTTTGTAATAATTCGTAACCATACTGCAGCTAACAGTTGTGATCTTTTTCATTTTCATTATGTTCAGAAAATGGTTCACATAATAATACTGAATTCGATGTGGACTCATTAAATAATTGTGTAACACATGTATCACTAATACTTTACTAGTACACTCGCACTCATTAGCTTCCACTCCAAAACAGTTAATATTTGAAATACTGTCATCATCACTTTCCGGGAGTATTTCATCATTATATCTATTGTAGCGTGTAAAATAATACAGTTCTTCTATTTCTTGTGTTGGATATATGATTCTCACTTTATCACGTAATTCATCTGGAAAATCGGGGTCAGACGGGTGAATTAACAGTATAGGTTTTTCGTTTTGACGCTGAGTTTCTTTTTCTCTAGGTGAAACATAAACAATCTCCATGCTAGTCATTTTTCTGCTCTTCAGCAAAAACAAATCAAATAAATAATTTTATATACATACAATAAAAGCATTCTATGCATTCTCCGTGTTTAATAATATGTTTCAAGGCAATATAACATCATGATGTATGTCTTATTATTTTCCAAATATACTCCATCAACTTGTATTCCATTATAATAAAATACATAAATGCAGAAATATATATTTGTCTTTTTGGACTTAGCCAAGGAAAGAAAGTTTAAAAAATCATTGAATCGTCGAGCAATAGGCAGTACCTTAGGACCCTCACTATACTAGCAATACAAATGTTAGGTAACGCATTCGTAACGTTGCTTAATTATTTGCAGCACTCTTTATAGATGGTGTGCAACATGGAAATTTGAAAACTTTTCTTACTTTGATATGATCTCTTCTTCTGCTATGATTCAAAATGGCCAAGCATGCTGTTTCTTCCTTTTTCTTTAGAACACTAGTTGCTATGAAGTATTTTCTACACAATTATGACACAACTCTGGTTTGTTAAATCTTACGTTCAAATATTTTATGAGCCTAACGTACTGACGGGAGAGGCAATTTAAATTGTTCTCTGGATGACACAAAAATAATACAAAATGTAACACCACAAAGCTATAAAATTCTGAGCTTTTCTTCTGATTGTTACCAAAAAATGAAATAGACCACCAAATTTATTAGAGTAATACAAAATGGTATAAAAATACCGAGCTTGTTATAATGGGCCTTCGTGGTTGGTACAAAACTAAAAGGGTCTTTTTCTGCTTGCTATAAAAGTGAATAGGTTTATTCCTTTGTTTACTTGAATAGTACAAAAAGGTATACAAATTCTGAGCTTATTCCTTCGTTTGTTTGCATAGCAGAATATGGGCTTTCTATGTTTTTCTCGGGTTGGTAGAGAAAATACATAAATACTGAACTATTTAAAAATAGACCCTCTCCCTTTTTTAATTGCAAACATTTTTTTTCTACTTCGTACAAAATTCAATAGGTCACATAAATTTAATACCACAAAAAGGTATAGATTGCCTTCTTTGCCTAAGCCACTCAAATTAATTATTCCTTTTTATGCTTGTTACAAAAGTGAATAGGTCACACACAAATTTATTCCTTTGTTTGTTTAAATAGTACAACATGGTCAAGAAATTGAGTAGACCAAAAGCACAAAAAGTTATAACATACTGAGCTATGCAAAATGGTATTTCCTTGCTTTTTTCCGTTTGGTACAAATTTTACAAAAAATGTATTAAATTCTAAGCCAGTTAAAACTGGTTCTCGTTGGTACAAAAGGAAATAGGACACCTCAATAAATGTCTTCGCTTTTCTGGTCAGTACAAATTTATACCCTTGTTTCCTTTTTTCTGCTTGGTACCAAAACTAAATAATCCATCCTAATTTAAGTATTACAAAATGATATAAAGTTCTGAGTCCATGTTCGCTTTCTGAAATTTAGCCCTTCGTTTTGTTTAAATAATGCAACATGGCATTTCTCCTTGGGTACAAAATGGAATAGATCACTTAAATTTATGTCTTTGTTTATTTAAATAGTTAATATCGCATATCTTTGCTTTCTTTCTTGTTAGTCCATCCAAATTAATTTTTGCGTTCCAGAAATTCTGTTTGTTAGTTAAAATTGTGTTTGAGGTGGTTAAAATGGTTCTTTGTTTAGTATAAAAAGTAGAACACCTAAATTTGTTATTTCGTTCATTGGACTAGTACAAAGGTACATAAATTCTGAGTTAACTAAATTGGACCTTCTTTGATTTTTCTGGTTAGTACAAAAAACAGGCCACTCAAATTTATTCCATCGTTTGTTTAAATAGTACAAAATTGTACAGAAATTCTCAGTTAGTTAAAATGGGCCTTCTTCGCTTTTTCTGGTTAGTACAATTTTATTCTTTCGTTTATTTGAGTAGTACAAAATGGTATAAAATGATCCTCTGGTTGCTACAAAGTTAAATAGCTCACTCATATTTATGCCTTCGTTTATTAGACTAGTTATAATGATTCTTTTATGCTTTTTCCTTTTGTTTGTTGAAATAATAAAAAATGGTGCAAAATACTCATCTATATAAAATGGCCCTCTTTAGAGTTGATACAAATTATAAGTTCTTTGTTTAGTTGAATGCTCCAAAATGGTACAATTTATTTGTTTTTCTCGGTGGTACAAAACTACATAGACCACTCAATTTCTTAGCCAGTTAAAATGCAATTTCTCATGGGCACAAAATTGAATACGTCACTTAAATTTATACTTTCGTATATTCAGCTGGTTCATTTTTTCTCGTTGGTATAAAAATTAGAACATCGAAATTATTCTTTCGTTGCAGAAATTATGATACTTCTTCGGTTTTTCTGATTGATACAAAAAATAGAACATTTCAGTAGTTCAAAAGTTACATAAATCTGAGCTAGCTAAAATTGTGATTTTTGCGTTTTCTAAACAGTACATAATGAAATAAAATTCTAAAATAGTTCAAGTGGCTCTTCGTCACTTTTCCAGTTGATACAAAGAAAATAATCCACCTAATCTTCACTTCTTTTTTTCTGGTTGGTATAAAACTAAGTACTCCATTCCTTCGTTTATTGGAGTAGTAAAAAATGGTATAAAAGTCTGAGTTAGTAAAACGATCTTTTTTCGTTTTTTTTTGTTTATTTGAGTAGTACAAAACGATATAAAATTCTGAGCTGGATAAAATAGATCATTCAATTTATCCTTTCGTTTGTTTAAATAGTTAGAATGGCATATCTTTGCTTTCTTTCTTGAAGTAAGCCAGTCATATTTATTCATTCTTCACTTCTGTCTGCTTGGTACAGAACTGAATAGGTCACACAAATTTATCCGACACGTTGTTTACAAGTTATTAAGGTTTAAGTATTTTGACCTTTGACCTCGATAGTAAGTACTTTTTTTAACTTGTACCTGTTGATGACCTATTACTAGATTTGTAAACAGCACCTCAATATGTAGATCCATTTTCGAGTTTTGACAATTGACCTCGATGATCATTATTTTGGAACTTGTAGTAGTTGATGACCAACTACTAAATGTGGAAACACCATCTCAATATGTGGATCCATTTTCGTGTTTTGACCTTTGACCTCGACGGTCAGTACTTTTGGTTCAAATGGTACCTGATGACCTATTGCTAAATGTGGAAACAGCACCTCAATTTTTGGCTCCGTTTCCGAGTTATTAGGTTTTAAGTGTCATACAAAGGGCGTACCCCACATAAACTATAAAACCTGGGTAGAAATAAATATAATATTCGTAATCAGCATTGTCGAAAACCCCCATATGCCGAGTTTCATCCAAATCAGTTAAAATTGTCATACCAAGGGCGTATCCCACATAAACTATAAAACCCAGGTAAAAATAAGTATGATATTCGTATTTAGCATGTCCGAAAACCCCCATATATCGAGTTTCACCCAAATCGGTCGAAATTGTCATAGAAATTCCGCATGCCACATAAACTATAGGACCCAGGTAAAAATAAGTATGATATTCGTACTCAGCATGGTCGAAAACCCCCATATCCCGAGTTTCATCCAAATCGGTTTAAAGAGCATATCGAATCGGAAATGTATTATCTGCTCTGCCATGTGTTCGTAGTTTCTGCTATGTTAAAATAGGTGTTGGAAAATAAGCCATTGCTATGTTTAAATAGGGGTGGAATGAATACAGTTCTACTATGTGTGTTCGTAGTCTTATGTACAGCCACTTTGCTATGTTACATAGGTATTCATTGTCTTAAAATAGGGATTGAAAAAATATTCTTATGTAATTTCTGCTATGGTAAAATAGGGGTTGAAAAAGTAATCATAAAAAAGAACGAGTACATCCTTTAAAATGTACTCATAAAAGGGAATGAAACTTATGCATTCTCTGGTCTGCTGTATTCTCTGGTCTGCTGTATTCTCTAGTCTCAGTGTAATTTCTGCTATGTTCAATTAGAAGTGGAGAAAATGAATACACCCCCTGTGCTATGTCCGCTATGTTTCATAGTCTCTGTTGTGGTAAAATAAGGGTTGGAAAATAAGCCATACTCTTGTATTAGATCTGCTATGTAATCTGTGCTATGTTATAATAGGGGTTATTATCTCTGCTATGTTCGTAGTCTTATGCTATGTTAAAATAGGGGGTTGGAAAATATGCTCAAAAAGGGGAATGAATACACCCCTAAGATGGAGGTTGTTGTGTTTATTATCTGCTCTGCTATGTGTTCGTAACTGCTATGTTACATAGTCTTATGCTAAGGGGTTGAAAACGAACACACCTCTGCTATGTGTTCGTAGTCTTATGCTATGTTAAAATAGGGGGTTGGAAAATATGCTCATAAAAGAGAACGAGTGCACCCCTAAAATGCTGTGTGTTCATAGTCTCAGTGTAATTTCTGCTATGTTCAAATAGGGGTTGGAAAATATGCCATGCTCTTTTATTAGCTGTGCTATGTATTATCTGTTCTGCTGTGTGTTCATAGTGTCAGTGTAATTTCTGCTATGTTAGAATAGGGTTTGGAAAATATGCTCATGAAAGGGAATGAATACACCCCTGTTTCGTAGTCTCTGCTATGGGGTTGAAAAAGTGATTATAAAAGGGAACGAGTCCACCCTTTCTCTGCTCTGCTATGTGTTCATAGTCTCCATGTATTCTCTACTATGATAAAATGTTCAAATAGGGGTTGAAAAAGTAATCACAAAAGAGAACGAATACACCCTTGCTATGTTACGTTTTCTTATGTATTATCTGTTCTGCTGTGTCTTCATAGTCTCAGTGTAATTTCTGCTATGTTAAAATAGGGGTTGGAAAATATGCTCATAAAAGGGAACGAGTTCACCCCTAAAAATATGCTCATAAAAGGGTACGAGTAAACCCCCTAAAAAGTGCTCATAAAAGGGATCAAATTCACCCTAAAATGAAGGTCGTAAAAGACCGTGGGTTCACGGTGTAAGGTGCTCAATTTCCCAGGGGCTCCTGATTTGGCCAATGCTGAGCCAGATCGATCCATTTTCTACTACTTGCTTCTAAGCCTTTCTCATCCATCCGACTTTGACACGCACATGTGAATTCATACCAAATACTAAGTCCTAGGCGTAAAGCTACACATATTTGAAAAATATTTGTTCTAAAAATGTTCCGCAGTTTTTAGAGGGTGTGGCTTGCAACCATGCTCCCGACTCTTTTTGACGTAGTGCTTTGAGGCGAGCTGAATCAATGTCATTTTGGGAAACTACCTCGTTTTCAGCTATCTCGTTAATTACAATTTCATCCCATTTTTTGCGACTCCTTTACAGCCGGAATTGTGTTGTAAATGCCTCTCCATATCTCTATTGCCTCTGTCAGATGAGGAATCTTCACTTCGTCTACTGGAATATTAAGAACTTTGGAGACGAGCGTCAACACCCCATAAGAAGAAAACAATAATGCAGGGAGACTTTCCGTACCCCTAAACCTCCTAAACGAATGGGTAAGCTTGCTTGTGCCCATTGAGTTTCATTTAACTTATAATTAAGTATTGATTGCAGACAATTTTTCAAAATGTCATCTAGTTGAAAAATTTTAGTTGGCCTGAACCATGTTGGAACGGTACGTAAACAATAAGTCAATTTAGGAATACCTAAACATTTTTAAAAGGAAATAGGCTATATGTGCTGGTACTTTTTTCAACCTCTCTGTTATTTTTTTAAAACTATTTAGATGATCCTCCAAACAATTATCATATCCATCTTCGTATAGTGGTGCTCCCAATAATGATATCTCATGAGTTGGTATTGTTCGTATTCCAGGTAGCACAGCTTGAAATTGAGCTTCAATGATGGGATCTGGTGATCCCGACGTAAAAAATAGCTCATATTTTAATGGATTTATTTGTAACCCTATCTTACTTGATTTCACAAGTAAAACATTTAAGTCGTGTATGACTGTCTGTGGTGATCCACCTAAAGTACCATTATCAAGATAAAACACATTTAGTTCTGAACGTAACGTACTAATTATTGGGTGAATTACTAAACTAAATAGGATCGGTCCTGCAGGATCACCCTGTTGACATCCGACCTGTGATGAAATTGTTGTGTCTCCGAAAAATAGTATGGACGGATTAGCATAACTTTGCCAAAAATAGGGATATAGCTGGGGTATAACTCGTAGCACTTCTTTTAACATACAGTCTCGTTCCACAGTGTTAAATGCGTTTTTATAATCTATTTTGAGGATTATATTGTTAAAGTTTTGGTGTGATTTAATGAAAGCACCGGTAGCATGTATGATTGTTTCCTTCCCTTTCTTTGTCGCAAAACCAAGCTCATGTGGTTACAAATGATTTGTGCACTGATTATAGACTGATGATACAGCTAATTTGGAAGCCAATCTTCTAAACACACATCCAACTGCTATCGGCCTTACACCACCATCTTTTTTCCACAGGGTACATAGGTTAACATTGAATTATGACGCAACCTGGTTTGTTAAATCTCACGTTCAAATATTTAGTTAGTGACCAGGAAACTTGGGACTATAGCGTCGCCGTTAGTGTTTTGTAAACCTAACTCGCTAAACACACGTCAATACCCATATAGTGACGGGAGAGGCAATTTAAATTGTGATCTGGATGACATAAAAATATACAAAATATACTACCACAACTAAATGAAACACTCGTTTTTTAATCCTTCACAAAGGTATAAAATTCAGAGCTAGTTAAAATGTATCATCTTCTGATTGTTACAAAATTGAAATAGACCACCCAAATTTATTAGAGTAATACAAAATTGTATAAAAATACTGAGCTTGTTATAATGGGCCTTCTTCCTTTTTTGTGGTTGGTACAAAACTAAAAGGGGCTATAAAAGTGAATAGGTTTATCCCTTCATTTATATTATTAGTACGAAAGGATATAAAATTATCCTTCTTCGTTCCTTCGTTTATTTGAATAGAACAAAAGTATCGAAATTCTGAGCTTATTCCTTCGTTTGTTTGAGTAGCAGACTATGGTCTTTCCTTATTTTTTTCTCTGGTTGATACAGAAAGTAGAATTTGAGTAGTACAAAATGTACATAAGTACTGAACTATTTAAAAATAGACCTTCTCCGCTTTTTTATTTGCAAACAAAATTTATTCATTCTTCAATTTTTTCTACTTGGTACAAAATTGAATAGGTCACTCAAATTTAATAACACAAAAAGATACAAATTGACCTTATTTGCTTAAGCCACTCAAGTTTATTTTTTCGTTTGTTTGAGTTAGTTAAAGAAAGGACAAAATTAAATAGGCCACCCAAATTTATTCCTTCGCTTATTTGATTAGTGCAAAATGTTAGTTCTTCCCTTTTTCTGCTTGCTACAAAAGTGAATATGTCACACAAATTTTTCTTTCGTCCATTTGAGTATTAAAAAATGATATAAAATTTTGAGTCTGGTTAGTACAAATTTATTCCTTTGTTTGTTTACATAGTAAAACATGGCCTGGAAATGAGATTTCTCGTTGGTACAAAATTCAATAAGAAACTTAAATGGCATATCAAGCTGAGCTGAGCTTTTTGTGGTTATTACAAATTTATTCATTTGCTTATCTGGGTAGCTTTTTTTCTGTTTGGTACAAATATTACCAAAAAAGCATAAAAATCTAAGCCTGATATAAATGGTTAGGACACCCATATTTACTTATTCCTTTCCTTATAGTCATGGCAACATTAGGTATGAAAAAGCTGAGGTACTTAAAATGTTTCTTCAAATGATTACAAAAACTTGGACTACTCAAGTTATCCTCAGTTTTTAATGGTACAAAAATTATAAAATTGCCTTTCTTTGATTTTCTTCCGATTGGTACAAAAATAAAATAGATTATCCAAATTTGAGTAGTACAAAATTGCACAGAAATATTGAACTAGTTAAAATGGGCCTTCTTCAGCTTTTTCTCTTTATTCTACAAAATTAAATAGCTCACTCATATTTATGCCTCCGTTTATTAGACTAGTTTAAAATGATATAACATTTGGAGCTGGTTAAAATGGTCCTTTTTTGTTTTTTTTCTGGTTAATATAAATTTATTCCTTTGTTTGTTGAAAAAATACAAAATGGTCTAAAATACCCTTCTTCGGTTTTTCTCTGGTTGTTACAAAATTAAATAGCTCAGTGAAATGCATTACTTCGTTTACTTGATTTTGAGTTGACACAAATTATAAGTCCTTTGTTTATTTGAATACTTCAAAATGGTGCAATTTCTTTGTTTTTTCTCGGTATTACAACACTAAATACTCCGTTGCTTTTTGGAGTAGTAAAATTATATAAAACAGTCCTTCTTCGCCTTTTTAGGTTGGTACAAAATTAAATAGACCACTCAAATTCTGAGCCAGTTAAAATGGCATTTCTCATTGGTAGAAAGTTGAATAGGTCACTTAAATTTATTTTTTCGTATATTTAAATAGTACAAGATGATATAAAATATTCAGCTATTTCATTTTTTCTCGTTGGTATAAAAAGTAGAACATCTAAATTATGCTTTCGTTACAGAAATTATGAACTTGTTAAAATAGCTCTTCTTCGTTTTTCTGATTGGTACAAAAATACAACATTCCAGTAGTTCAAAAATTACATAAATTCTGAGCTAGTTAAAATAGTCAATTTTCGTTTCTTTAAACAGTACATAATGAGCTAGTTATAGTAGCTCTTTTTCTCTTTTCCAGTTGGTACAAAAGAAAATAATCCACCTAAATTTTATTCATTCTTCACTTCTTTTTTCTAGTTGGTACAAAACTAAATATTCTATTCCTTTGTTTATTAGCGTAGTAAAAAATTATATAAAATTCTGAGCTAGATAAAATGGCATTTCTCGTTGGTCCAAATTAAATATGTCATTCAATTAGATTCCTCCGTTTGTTTAAATAGTACAAGATGATTTAAAATTCTCAGCTAGTTAAAATGGTATATCTTTGCTTTCTTTCTCGAAGTAATCCAGTCATGTTTATTCATTCTTCAATTCTCTCTGCTTGGTACAAAACTGAATAGGTCACACAGTCTTTGATTAAAGTTATTAAAGCTTAAATATTTGACCTTTGACCTCAATAGTCAGTACTTTCGGAACATGTAGTAGTTGATGACGAATTACTAGATTTGGAAACAGTTCCTCAATACGTTGCTATGTTTAAGAGTGTTTCGCGTTTTAAATTTTGACGTCGTTGGTCATTATTTTGGAACTTGTAGCAGTTGATGAAGTATTGCTAAATGTGGCAACAGCACCTCAATCTTTGGTTTCGTTTCCGAGTTATTAGGTTTTAAGTATTTTGACCTTTGACCTTGATGGTCATTATTTTGGAACTTGTAGTAGTTCATGACCTATTACTAAATGTGAAAACACCACCTCAATATGCGAATCCGTTTTCGAGTTATTAGGTTTTAAGTATTTTGACCTTTTTACCTCGATGGTCATTATTTTTTTGGAGCTTGTAGTAGTTGATGATCTATTACTAGATGTGGAAACACCACCTCAATATGTGACTCCCTTTCCGAGATATTAGGTTTTAAGTAATTTGACCTTTGACCTTGATAGTCATTAGTTTGCAACTTGTAGCAGTTGGTGACCTATTACTAAATGTGGAAACATCACCTGAATATGTGACTTCGTTTTCGAGTTATTAGGTTTTAAGTACTTTGGCCTTTGACCTCGATGATCATTATTTATGAACTTGTAGTAGTTGATGACCAATTACTAAATATGGAAACACCATCTCGATATGTGGCTCCGTTTTCGTGTTTGAACTTTGTTCACGATGGTCAGTAGTTTGGGGACATGCTTGTGTCATTTTTGCCATGTTAAATTAGGGGTTGGGAACGAAATCAGTGCTACGTGAAAATAGGGGTGAAGAATCTGTTCATAAATTTCTGCTTTGTTAAAATGTTCAAATAGGGGTTGTAAAAGTAATCATAAAAGAGAACGTATACACCCCTAAAAGTGCTCATAAAAAGAAACGAATTCATCCCTGCTGTGTTACGTAGTCTTATGTATTATCTGCTCTGCTATGTAATTTCAATTAGGGGTGGAAAAATGGTCATCGAAGAGAATGAATGAATGCACCCTCTAAAATGACTATTTGTAGACCGTGGGTGTTCAATTGTAATCTTCGCTCATTGTCTGCTATTTCTGTTATGTTAAAATAAGGGTTGGAATTAGTACACCCCTGCTATGCTACATAGTCTTATAAGGGTTGAAAAATAAGCCATAGTCTTTTATTAGCTCTGCTATGTTACGTATTCTTATGTCATTTCTGTTATGTTAAAATAGGGGTTGAAAAAGTGCTCATAAAAGGGAACGAGTTCACCCTTAAAATGGAGGTCATAAAAGGGAACGAGTTCATCCATTTATGTTACGTAGTCTTATGTATTATCTGCTATGTTCCAATAGGGGTTGAAAAAGTGATCATAAAAGGGAATGAATATTATGTATTCTCTGCTATGTTAAAATAAGGGTTGTAAAATAACCCATACTCCTGTATTAGCTCTACTATGTTACATAGTCTTATGTTCTTCTATGTGTTCGTAGTCTTATGTCATTTCTGCTATCTTAAAATAGGGGATGGAAAATATGCTCATAAAAGGGAACGAGTTCACCCTCCTATGTTACGTAGTCTCTCCTATGTGTTAACTGCTCTTCTATGTGTTCGTATTATCTGCTATGCTCGAATAGGGGTTGAAAAAGTGCTCATAAAAGGGAACGAGTACGCCCCTAAAAAGTGCTCATAAAAGAGAACGAATACACCCCCTAAAGTGTGCTCATAAAAGAGAATGAATACACCTCTAAAATGGAGGTCGTAAAAGACCATGGGTGGACGGTGCATGGGTCATCGTGAGACACTGGAAGGTTGAGTCTTTGCTCTCAGGAGACCTTGGAAAAAAATGCGATTTTTCAGCTACCGGGGGTCAGGTGTCGCCCACCTACTGAGGTATTTACATATATCGTGATTTACTTTTCTATTTAAAATCAGGTTTATCAATTTCGTTATTGAAGTGAGTAAGATCCCCGCTGAATCAAGTGCCGATTTTGATGTTAGATCTTTTAAGTGTTGAGGTGACAGTCCATCTATTCCTGAAGCAGAACCACTGGGAAAGGTATGAATTGCTTTTAGAACCGTACCTTCCATTGCTCTGATGCAAGGGTCCAGTTCTTCTGGAGGATTTGGCATCTCAAGGACCCTGGAAGGAGTTGGATGCTTAGTTGAGAGTATGTGATATTTTTCCTCATTGGAAGGAGCTAAACTGACATCTGATGCTAGTAACCTCAATGCTCCTCTTGTATCAAAATCAAAAATTTTTGATATTATCCTGTTTGTTAAATCCGGTTTGCGTTTCTTGTAAGTAACTTGAGCACAATTCGTGAAGGAGCTCTCTTTTAAATTGTGCTTGATAATGTTGGTAACTGACTCCGAACTGCGATTCCTGGAAAGTCGTAAGTTCTGAAAAGAGAAAAGGAATAATTTTTTCCAGAAAGAGAAATTATCATTAAGAAGACATTCATCTATTATATGTGCAAGTTTGTTTGCTACTCCATTTCTCGCTCCTTTCGGGATTCTTTTTTATTATCCATATATCGGATTTCAATGTTGTAAGCTCTGTTACAAAACAATGGGAATTTAATTGAACATGTGTTTCCTGTGTGGCGTGTTTCCTTGTTTTGTGTTGTTTTAATCCTTTCCTGGTGGGAAAATCTTTTCCACATTCTTAACATGTTGGAACCAATATACTGGTTTCCATTACATAAATTATGTATAAAAAATAGACATTGTTGTTTTAATTTCAAAACATTTGAACATTTAACACACGTAACGTTTTATAACCACATTTTAACTGATCTTTTGATTTTAATAAAATCGGCTCTCTTGAACCGATTTAAACGTAGATTTTACGAAAATTGTCCTTAGATATTCAATGATTTGGTGATGTTACTTTCGTGCACCAATTCACAAGTCTTCTTGCACTAATACACAAATTTCATAACGTTACATGAAACCTTGGGCATCTAAGTCAACAATATTACAACAATTATTTATTTTTTGTTTTATATTTAACAATATCGAATGTAACTTTATATATAAAACGTCTTCTATTTCTGTTTCATTTGCCTTATTGATGCAGCCCTTACGCATCACAAAACGACACATTAATGTTTTAGATTATGAACGATTAGATGCAGTACCAAATATAATTTAAATCCAACCTAATTAATGACCCCGAACAATCAACTAAACGTAGTGGGAAGTAACGAAATATTTAAAGTTAATTTTAGAATACAGCAATACACTATCCTATTTTATTGGGTACACTGGAATATTGTAAGAATATAGTTATATATGTACTTAGTTCACATAAGATATTCAGGTGGTTCAGAGAATATTATGGTACGAAGGATATACATACAATATATTTAGAAGAGAGTATAGAATATATACGTCAGTATTAAATATGAATCACTCTAGTTCCTGCCTTATCTATCTATCTACTTGTCTATCTATCTATCTATCTATCTATCTATATATCTATATATATATATATATATATATATATATATATCAGCTAATGCTTATGGCAACAAATACTATTCGAAGCTTTCTTGCACCCACTGGAAAACGTGAAGTATATTAATATTTATTTGCATATATTGTTATTGTAGACTGTTCCCATAATGCCCACCGACCTCGATTTTACAAAATTTGAGAAATAAATTTCACTTTTTATTTAGTGGTCAATTTGAAGGCATTTTGTTATACTACCATTAAGAAACCCATATACATCATATTACGAATCAATCATTATGGAACAATCTCATGTGTGACACGCACCAGTGGTACCAATCTTTGAAAGTGTCATTTACAACTTTTTTCCTTTTTCTTTTTTAACTGATTTTGTGAGTAATGGTGCATTCAGTATAAAGGTACAAGATATTCTCTCTCTCTCTCTCTCTCTGTGTGTGTGTGTGTGTGTCTGTCTGTGTGTGTGTGTTTGTTTGTTTCAAGTTTTCGGCGTAAGCGTGTGGATACTACCAGGTATACTTTCATTTGTACAAATGCTAGTGTATGTGTGTGTGTGGCGCGGGTATATGAACTATTAATTGGGATCGCGTAGTGGAACTTATCACTATTAGTACGTACATACAAACGGCTGTTACTTCACACGATAACTTTGGACGAATGCGAATTTTTAAATTCTGCTTTTTGCAATAAATAAGTAGAGTGATTCTTCTCGAGGGAGATCCCCTACCATGTCTAATTGAGTTGAGTTGATTTTAGTTTAGCGTCACTTTCAGCAGCGAGGCTATATGAGACGTGGACCTACTGATTAACGTGGAATCCGAACCACATGAGCTCCCGCCGGGAATCGAACCCGGGTCTCCCACGCCAAAGGCGCGTACGCTAACCGCTTAGCCACGGAGGAGCTCGAATGTCTAATTGAATCACAAATTGCCGCAATCGTTTGTACATTGTTTGTACAGAAATGTGCAGGTCAAATTTTCGTTTGTACACTATTAGGGGCGCCGACAGAACAAACACAAATTGGGGCTGTTTAACAGGTAGCCCCCTCAGCAACATGTTCTATTCAATCACTTACAATCGCAATCGTTTGTACTTCGTTTGTACAGAAATGTGTAGGCGAAATTTTCGTTTGTACATAATTAAGGCCGACGCAAGAACAGAAAAAAATGGGGGCTGTATAAGTGGTAGCCCACCCGTCATGTCCAATTCAATCACAAGTTGTCACATTTGTTTGTGCATCGTTTGTACAGAAATGTGCAGGCGAAATGTTTGTTTGAACAAACTTAGGGGCGCCGCCAGAACGAAAACAAAGTGGGGAGCTGTCTGAGTGGTAGCTCCCCCCACGATGTCCAATTAAATCACAAAGTATCGCAATCGTTTTTACATTGTTTGTACAGAAATGTGCAGGCCAAATTTTCGTTTGTACACTATTAGGGGCGACACCAGAAGGAAAACAAATTGGGGGCTATCAAGCTGGTAGCCCCCACCAACATGCCCTATTCAATCACAAATTATCGCAATCGTTTGTACTTCGTTTGTACAGAAACGTGCAGGCGAAATTTTTGTTTCTACACAATTAGGAGCGCCGCCAGAACAGAAAAAAATGGAAGCTGTCTAAGTGGTAGCCTCCCCCATGTCCAATTGAATCACAAATTATCGCAATCGTTTGTACGTCGTTTTTACAGAAATGTTCAGGCAAAATTTTCGTTTGTACACAATTAGGGGCGCCGCCAGAACGAAAACAAACTCAGGGCTCTCTAAGTGGTAGATTCCCACCAACGTGTCCAATTGAATCACAAACTATCGCAATTGTTTGTACTTCATTTGTACAGAAATGTTCAGGCAAAATTTTCGTTTGTACACAATTAGAGGCGCCGCCAGAACAGAAAAAAATGGGGGCTGTCTAAGTGGTAGCCCTTACACCATGTCCAATTCAATCACAAGTTGTCGTATTCGTTTGTGCATTGTTTGTACAGAAATGTGCAGGCGAAATGTTTGTTTGAACAAACTTAGGGGCGCCGCCAGAACGAAAACAAAGTGGGGGGCTGTCTAAGTGGAAGGCCCCTCATCATGTCCAATTGAATCACAAATTGTCACAATCGTTTGTACTTCGTTTGTACAGTAATGTGAAGGCAAAATGTATGTTCGTACACAATTAGGGGCGCCGCTAGAACGAAAACAAATTGGGGGACTGTCTTACTGGTAGCCCCCCACCATGTCCAATTCAATCACAAATTATCGCAATCGTTTGTACTTCGTTTGTACAGAAACGGGCAGGCGAAATGTTTGTTTGTACACAATTAGGGGCGCCGCCAGAACGAAAACAAAGTGGTGGCTGTCTAAGTGGAAGGCCCCCCATCATGTCCAATTCAATCACAAATAGTCGCATTCGTCTGTACTTCGTTTGTACAGAAACGAGCAGGCGAAATGTTTGTTTGTACACAATTAAAGGCGCCGCCAGAACGAAAACAATGTGGGGGCTGTCTAAGTGATAGCCCCCGACCATGTCCAATTCAATCACAAAATGTCGCAATCGTTTGTACGTCGTTTGTACAGAAATGTGCAAGCGAAATTTTCTTTTGTACACCATTAGAGGCGACGGCAGAAAGAAATTAATGTAGGGTCTGTCTAAATGGTAGCCCCTCCATCATGCCCAATTCAATCACAAATTTTCGTAATCGTTTGTACATCGTTTGTACAGAAATATGCATGCGTAATTTTCGTTTGTACACAATTAATGGCGCCGCCAGAACGAAAACAAAGTGGGGCTGTCTAAATGGTAGCCCCCACCATATCCAATTCAATCACAAATTATATCAATCGCTTGTACATCATTTGCACAGAAATGTAAAGGCGAAATTTTCGTTTGTACTCTATTAGGGGCGCCGCCAGAACGAAAACAATGTGGGGGACTGTATAAATGGTAGAAGCATTAAAAAAATGTGTCACATTTATAGAGTATTTTTCTAACAGGACTTTGTTCACACTATTGTGTGGTTTGGTATGTTCACACTATCGTGTGATTCACTATATTGATCTTATCCTAAAGATGATGGAATTAAATGTTTTATTTTTTGTTTTTTTATATTTATATTTATACTTACAATCATTATTGCTGAGTTAGTTTTTCACTCCTCGGCTCTTATTATTAAACGTATTCATTATTTCTTACGCGAACTGAATCCTTATAAGAAAAAATTATTTTTTTCTTTCTATCTTGCGCAGAAACCGTTACTCTTATCTCGCACAGGAAATTGATAAGTGGAAGATATAACAAATTCACAAAGTAGACTGTTAAAGGGGAAATTATAACACAGTATTTTGTTTTATTTGATCATCTTCATTAAACTCATTTTGTAGAAACTATAGAATGCATGGTGAAGTATTTTAGTGCATTCAGCATTCTGATTTACGAGTAGAGTTGCTAACTGGCCGGTATTTGCTGTGATTTTGATTAAAGCCGGTGACCGGTACAAACTTCTTATTAGACCCCTTCTGACCGGTGTTTTGGAATCTGCAATCCAGAATATAACATTGAACATCGAAATTTTTCAACAGTGCCTTTACAAACACAAATTTCCGTTGTATTATTCATCATCGATATTTTTTTAATGTATGGCAGTTTTTTTTATTTATTTAACATAACGAATTTGATAACACTTACATTTTATTATAAAAGAATTTTATTCATTTATTGAGCGTAGAAAATGACTTTTTAAAGCAATTTCCTTTATATATATTCCTCTATTATTTCCTTGATAAAGTTAATAGAGTAGATTTCATTTTATGAATCAACTATTGTTACATAAAGATTAATATCCAGTATTATTAATCTGTTTCGATAATTTAAACAAGTGGCAATTGCTGGTAAATACAATAACGATCTATACAGTCTCCAGTTTCTCATTTGTACAGAGAATTTTGAGGGTGTGCCGGTAATTTTGTTTTAATGAGTAGGCAACCTATTTACGAGGTATTGTTTCAATTCTGCTTCGTAGTGCCTCCGTACTGACACTCCGCATGCAAATAAGTATGTAAGGCTACCATACGCCCCGGTTTCTTAAAATTTTTCCCGGTGTGCAGAAATTTTCCTCGTCCTGTTTTTTTCTTTATTATTATTATTAATTACATATCACAATTTCTGAAAAGATAATAAAATCGACTTATTCCTTTTGCTTTCAATTCTGACAATACTATAGGAACAATTTCATTCTAATCTTTATTATTGTTCCAATCGCTGCTTCCCCGGATATAACATGCAATGTTTAAATCCTTCTAAGTAGCACTCTTATCACTAAAAGTAAGAATGTATACCCCGAGGTGGCAACAAATTCTTGTGACGTTGCAGACCAGCCCCGAAAACACATTTTTTTTCTGCTTCAGAAAAACAATTATGCAAATTGCTTTCTTTTAGTTCGCATTTTAGGTTAACAAAAATAAATCAGCCTATTGAAATTTTGAAACAACTTCATAAATCTGGATATTTTTCTTTATAGACATGTAGAGCATGTAAAGGTGGTATGCGTAATAATATTGAAAATATAATTTTTGCCTAAATATTGTATGTTCACTGATTGCGTTTATATTGTATAACAGCTTCCAGCTTCTATAATAATTTTTAGCACTGTTGATTAAGTATGGACTATATTAATACATTATTTTAAGTTGTATAACTAGTGCGATACTGTAGTAAAATTCGAAAGATAAAATTAATACAAAATGCAATATTTACTACTAATTTGTAAGATGTCCCTTTTTTCTGTTTTCAAAAAGTATGGTAGCCTTAAAGTATGCTAAACCATACAAAATAAATTGTACTGTAAATTGTACCCCTCTGATAGTGCTCTCAAACGGGTCGGGTCAGTCGGGTTAGCTCGCGTCGGGTCACTCGGGTCGGGTCGTCACATTCTTCACTTATTTTCTATACGGAATACTATAAAGAGCTTTGTTGTAGAATTCAATTCGAAGTTGGTGAATGAATGATAAATGTGACTAATTGAAGGTGAAATAGTAATAAAATTTTAATTTTACCCTATATTAACTAATTGGCATTGTAATTGTAATTAATATTACTACTGACTTTTTTCCTTTCTGCGTTTCTATGTCAAGTTAAATGTCACATTAAATGAAATTGAAAGAAAATATCTAGTCAACGCTCACGTTATGCACTAAAGCTAAGAGAGACAGTGATGATGAGAAATAATTGAAGTGGTTGAATGAAGAAAGTGGGAGGAAATGGGAGAACACCGAGAAAACCCATGCACATGGTGTTTGTCCATCAGAAAACTTACTTGGTACGAGCTGGAATCAATACCCATGGACCTTCGGGTCAAACATCTGCCTTTTGGCAGGAAACATTATTATTATTATTATTATTATTATTATTATTATTATTATTATTATTATTATTATTATTATTATTATTATTATTATTATTATTATTATAACTTTAAGAGTGCCCAAGAAAGTTCCGCCGCCTTTTCACCAACACCTTCGAACATTGGTATGTAACCTAAGACCTACCTGGAATATCAAAAATCGTCTCCATCAGCCTCGACGACCTTCTGAAAACGTTCTGGAAGGCCATGGATTCCATCGCAGTCGAACTTGGTGGGACGTGAAGTGAAGAAGGTATCAAGAGCATATTGAACCTCTACTAGCGATTTCAATTGGCGTTCTCTAAGGTGATTGTCCAAGGAATGGAACAGGTGATAATCGGACGGTACAATGTCCGTGGAGTATGGCGAATCCAATAGTGTTTTCCATCCAAGGCGTAGAATGATGTACTGGGTCATTTTAGCCACGTGGGGCTTAGCGTTGCCTTGTAACAAGAGGACCCCTTTGCGATTCAGAACTGTTGGATCCATACGGTACACAGTTGCATTGATGATCTGACCAGCTGGTAGCAGTTTCCGATGGACGATGCCTCGGGCAGTCCACAAAATGCACAGGAGAACCTTATTCTTTCGTAGTGCTGGCTTGGGCTGTTTTTGAACCGGTTCATGGGATGCTAACCAACAATGACGGCGCCGTTGAGCTTCGTACAGGACCCACTTCCCATCACATGTCAACACCCTGTCCAGAAATTGCTCCTTCCTCAGAAGAGACACCAAAGAAACACAGGTGTCTGCTCGCGTTGCTTTCTGGCTCCAAGTCAAATCATGTAGGACCTATCAACTCAACTTGCAGTGCTTCCCAAGTTGATGGTGGTGGTGCCGAATGGTTTCTCCACTTACACTGAAATGTAGTACCAGTTCCTCACATGTCTGTTTCGCCTCAATTCTGCCTGAAGATCTTTATTTTGAACATCTGTTTGTCTGCCAGCATGTGGTGCGTCTTCGAGTGTTTCGTCACCCTCCTTAAACCGTCATACCACTGCACTCTCCGCGTAGTCACGACACCCTCACCAAAGGCCTGTCACATCTTCCGCCCCGCGGAGCAGCAATTTGAACTCGTACAGCAAACAAGCCCTTATGACGCTCTGTGAAGGCCCCATGTTCACTCAGTCCTTACGCACGTATCACGGTGTATCTGAACAGCCACAACCAAGTAGTATGTTGGATATACTTACTAGTGTTGCTCACGAGACCTGGTTTGGGGCATTCTCGTTTCGAAAATGTGTCGTGAAGGTAGTCTCGTCTGGAAAAGTGGATATGTTTCTATTGAAAGATCTCTGCCTCATCTCGTACCCCTTCATGAAAATTCTGTCTCGTCTCGTCTCGTCCAACAACTGACCTTCACATTATATCCATTCGCATTCAACTCACGGTGTGAGGGCCAATTGAACACAGACCTCCACAAAGAGACAGAACTTTCTTGGTCACCTTCAGATTATATTATTATTATTATTATTATTATTATTATTATTATTATTATTATTATTATTATTATTATTATTATTATTATTATTGCTGGGGTAGTGATTTGACTTTCTCCGCAATAAAATACTTGCTAATTTTATATAACGTTGCAAATATCTTCTAGACAAATTAATCAAGAAAAAATAAAAGGTAATTCCCTACAGAATGATATTTCAGTGCAATTAGTTCCTTATGATTCTATCAGGCAGCAACGCTGTTTTCAAATAGAAAAATCGGAATGTTAACATGATGAAATTGTTTTTTGTTACACAGCAAAAAATATTAAAAGAAGTTCTATATACATTCCTTACTAGAAAATAATGTTGTCTTCAGAACTTTTATTCTTTTAGTCTTCAGAACTTGTCTTCAGAACTCAGTCAAATTTTATTTTGACTTTCGAACTTGACTGTCTAAATTTTAACCTTGGAAATTTGGATGTGGAGTAAAATAAAGAAGGTTAGCAGGGTAGAGAGGAAAACGAATTAGGAAATGCTGAAAAAATGCAAGAGACGAGAGCAATATTAGACGATATAAAGAAGCGAAAAATGGACGGATCACAAGTTTCGATCTTGCTAACGGATTGCATTCTGAGAGATGTAGTAAAGGGGGTGATATCAGGAGAGCGAGAGTGTGTAAGAAGGTTGGAATTGATAGATTGTAATAAGGAGGGTGGTACTTTATGTTGGGTTGCGAGGCAGATATTAGCGGGAAATCGCAAAAATGGAAGCTTCTTACCTAGTTCACGGAAACTGGCCTGTCATTAATGGCAGAACACTGAGGAGGAGGAGGAGGATAATTGTACTACAAATAAAAAAAGCCGAAACAATGGTTTATGCATAAGAATTGGTCAGCATTTTTTTTCTGGTGGCAGTTTTGTAAGGTTCTAGCTCTCTCTAACTGGTTAGATTGTAAGGTCAAGTCACTCGGGTCGGTTGTCCGGTTAGGTCACCTCGGGTTGGTTTACTCGGGTCACTTTGGGTCGGGCCAATCGGGTCAGCTCGGGTCGGGTTGTCGGGTCGGGTCAGTCAAATTGGGTCTCGGGTGGGGTCGGGTCGGTCTTCAAAACATATAATTTCCACGAAAATTACAATATACCACGGTTTATACCTCATTGGACTTCCAATAAAACATTTTCAATGATGTCACCATTTTTGTATGAGGGAATGTCTAGAGGGATTTTGTGGGAATTTGATGGAGTGTAGATTCCTGTGTGTGTGTGTGTGTGTGTGTGTGTGTGATGCCTTACAGGATACAAGATGTGGAGGAAGTGTGTAAATAAACCGGACAATTTCTGTTATGTATGTGGGAAGCTGATATTTAAATCACAACGTCGATGTTTTACTCCACTTGTGAGGAAGTGTTATCAGTTATATTTTGGTTGCTGTTTAGGAGACCAGGATAACAACTGGGTTCCTTACTACATTTGTTGTACTTGCGTGAAACGTCTGACTGGGTGGGCAAATGGTGGACGAAACATGAACTTCGCAGTACCGATGATCTGGAGGGAACCAAAAGACCATTCTTCAGAATGCTACTTTTGTATGACACAGATAAAAGAAATAAGCAGGAAATCTAACCACACAGTACAGTACCCTAATTTGCATCAGCAATTAGGCCAGTTCCACACAGTGCAGAATTACCTGTACCAGTACCTCCTCCTCATCTTACGGTAAATGAGGATTACGTACTTGAGACAACTATTGAAGTTCCAAATTAAGATGATGATCCTACTTATGTAGGAAGCACATCTACATTAGATTCCCATCTGATAACTCCGGGTGAACTAAATGACCTCGTCGTGTGCGTAAGTTTTCCCGGGGTTCTCCCGTTTCCTCCCACTTTCTTCATTCCACCATTTCATTCATTACTCATCATCACCGTCTCCTTTAGCCTAACCGGTATAACCGTGGGACATAAAACTCAAAGATTTCATTTTCATTTTAAATGACCTCGTACGGGATTTAAAACTCTCCAAGACACAGACAGGACTTCTTGGTTCTAAACTTAAGGCTGGAATCTGCTCCATCGTGACACTAAAGTGTGTATTTTTCGAAACCTTCATACAGAGTTTCAAAACTACTATTCTCAAGGAAATGATTTAGTGTATTGTAATAATGTCTGTGCTGTGATGGATACACTTGGACACGCAATTATAAGTACAGAGTGGAGATTGCTTATTGACTCTTCGAAAACTAGTTTTAAGGCTGTCCTTTTGCACAATAGCAACAAATTTCCTTCACTGCCTTTGGCTTATGCAACTAATATGAAGGAAACCTATGAAAACATCGAAATAGTGTTAGAAAAAATTCAGTATGAGAAATACAAGTGGACCGTTTGCTGTGATTTACAAGTCATTTCTTTGTTAATGGGTTTGCAGCTTGGTTATACGAAATATTGTTGTTTCCTCTGCGAATGGGACAGCAGGAACAAAGCGGAACATTACATCAAGAAGGAATGGCCAACGCATGTATTAATTCCTGGACAGAAGAATGCTGTTTATTCCTCACTGGTGAGCCCTGATTAGATAATTCTACCTCCTCTTCACACTAAAGTTGGGGCTCTTCAAAAACTTTGTTAGGGCAATGGACAAAAGTAATGCAGGATCTTGTTACCTCAAGGAAAAAATTCTTCGGGTTAGTGACGCTAGGGATTTTTGTAGACCCCCAAATAAGATGTTTGATTCGTGACCAAAAATTTGAGGATCTCTTAACTCTGGTTGAGAAAGCAGCTTGGTGTCCATTTAAATGTTTAACAGAGATTTTTTTAGGAAACAAGAAAGCCCCAAATTACCGTGAAATTGTGAGTGATTTCCGGCAATCATTCAATGAAATGGGTTGCAACATGTTCCTTAAAGTTCACTTTCTAGACTCCCACCTGCATTTCTTTCTTGAAAAGCTTGGTGCTGTTAGTGATGAGTATGGGGAACATTTTCATCAGAACATTTCCTCCATGGAGAAGAGGTACCAGTGACAGTGAAGTTCAAAAATGCTAGCTGATTACTGTTGGACACTTAAAAGAGATGTTCCAGAAACCAAACACAGAAGAAAGTCGACAACTAAAACATATTAGTTGAGGTAAGTAAGTGTCCATTTATTAAGAAGATACCACTCACTTCTTTTGTATTATTTATTAAGTAGATATAAAATGGTGACACGGTGTATACATCATTGAATATATGTTTTATTTCAAATCCAATAAGATATAAACCGTGCTTATATTGTAATCTTCGTGGAAGTTATATGTGATTTTATCTGCACTAATGAATATTGTGAAATGAACAGTACACATAGCATATTTTTTATATAAATATGTTTATTTCTCTAGATAGAATAATGCTATTCTTATGAAACTTAGAGGGCTTACTAAGTATAGATCAGGCTAACATGCAATATAATTTGTGCGTTTATATACCTAAGGTACCCAAGCTACAAGTATGAAAATGGTTTAAAAAAAGAAAAAAGAAAAAAAAAAGAAATATGAGGGGAAATTTTCCGAAAACACCTCTGTCACGGGAAAACTGAGGGTGATGGAGAAAAACTGATTGCTGATTCGAATTCTACGTGAAAAGTTCTATTAGAATCAGGCATTTTCTTCCGTGTGCCCGAGAAAAAGAATTTTTTTCTACTAGTGAAATAGATACCTTTTTCAAACTCATCAACCGTTATTCAAACCGGTTAATGTTGATCGCAGATATTAAAAATACTTACATCCGTATTTTATTTAATAGAAACGAAAATTTTACCTGCACATTTCTGCACAAACGATGTATAAACGATCGCGAAAATTTGTGGTTCAATCGAACATGGTGGGGCTAGCACTTAGACAACTCCCCTCTTTTTTCGTTGTCCACGCATCTGATAGCTTAGAAAAAAAATTTTCGCTTGCGCATTACTGCTCAAACGATGTGCGAACAATTGAGATAATTTTCTTTTGAATCGGATGTAGGGAGGTGCTACCAATTAGGTAGCCTATACTTTGTTATCGTTTTGGCGCGCCCGCAATTGTGTACAAACGAAAATTTCGCCTGCAAATTTCTGTAAAAAACCGTAACAAACAAGTGCGACAGTTTGTGGTTGAATTCGAGATGGTGGGAGGCCTATTAATTAGAGAGCCCATAGTTTGTTATCGTTTTGGCGGGGCCACATTTATGTGCAAACGAAAATGTCATCTGCACATTTATGTACAAAGGCGTACAAACAAGTGCGACAGTTTGTACCTCTCCCTTTTTTAATTGCAAACATTTTTTTTCTACTTGGTACAAAATTCAATAGGTCACATAAATTTAATAGCACAAAAAGGTATAGATTGCCTTCTTTGCCTAAGCCACTCAAATTAATTTTTCCTTTTTATGCTTTTTACAAAAGTGAATAGGTCACACACAAATTTATTCTTTTGTTTGTTTAAATAGTACAACATGGTCAAGAAATTGAGTAGACCAAAAGCACAAAAAGTTATAACATGCTGAGCTATGCAAAATGGTATTTCCTTGCTTTTTTCCGTTTGGTACAAATTTTACAAAAAATGTATTAAATTCTAAGCCAGTTAAAACTGGTTCTCGTTGGTACAAAAGGAAATAGGACACCTCAATAAATGTCTTCGCTTTTCTGGTCAGTACAAATTTATACCCTTGTTTCCTTTTTTCTGCTTGGTACCAAAACTAAATAATCCATCCTAATTTAAGTATTACAAAATGATATAAAGTTCTGAGTCCATGTTCGCTTTCTGAAATTTAGCCCTTCGTTTTGTTTAAATAATGCAACATGGCATTTCTCCTTGGGTACAAAATGGAATAGATCACTTAAATTTATGTCTTTGTTTATTTAAATAGTTAATATGGCATATCTTTGCTTTCTTTCTTGTTAGTCCATCCAAATTAATTTTTGCGTTCCAGAAATTCTGTTTGTTAGTTAAAATGGTGTTTGAGGTGGTTAAAATGGTTCTTTGTTTAGTATAAAAAGTAGAACACCCAAATTTGTTATTTCGTTCATTGGACTAGTACAAAGGTACATAAATTCTGAGTTAACTAAATTGGACCTTCTTTGATTTTTCTGGTTAGTACAAAAAACAGGCCACTCAAATTTATTCCATCGTTTGTTTAAATAGTACAAAATTGTACAGAAATTCTCAGTTAGTTAAAATGGGCCTTCTTCGCTTTTTCTGGTTAGTACAATTTTATTCTTTCGTTTATTTGAGTAGTACAAAATGGTATAAAATGATCCTCTGGTTGCTACAAAGTTAAATAGCTCACTCATATTTATGCCTTCGTTTATTAGACTAGTTATAATGATTCTTTTATGCTTTTTCCTTTTGTTTGTTGAAATAATAAAAAATGGTGCAAAATACTCATCTGTATAAAATGGCCCTCTTTAGAGTTGATACAAATTATAAGTTCTTTGTTTAGTTGAATGCTCCAAAATGGTACAATTTATTTGTTTTTCTCGGTGGTACAAAACTACATAGACCACTCAATTTCTTAGCCAGTTAAAATGCAATTTCTCATGGGCACAAAATTGAATACGTCACTTAAATTTATACTTTCGTATATTCAGCTGGTTCATTTTTTCTCGTTGGTATAAAAATTAGAACATCGAAATTATTCTTTCGTTGCAGAAATTATGATACTTCTTCGGTTTTTCTGATTGATACAAAAAATAGAACATTTCAGTAGTTCAAAAGTTACATAAATCTGAGCTAGCTAAAATTGTGATTTTTGCGTTTTCTAAACAGTACATAATGAAATAAAATTCTAAAATAGTTCAAGTGGCTCTTCGTCACTTTTCCAGTTGATACAAAGAAAATAATCCACCTAATCTTCACTTCTTTTTTTCTGGTTGGTATAAAACTAAGTACTCCATTCCTTCGTTTATTGGAGTAGTACAAAATGGTATAAAAGTCTGAGTTAGTAAAACGATCTTTTTTCGTTTTTTTTGTTTATTTGAGTAGTACAAAACGATATAAAATTCTGAGCTGGATAAAATAGATCATTCAATTTATCCTTTCGTTTGTTTAAATAGTTAGAATGGCATATCTTTGCTTTCTTTCTCGAAGTAAGCCAGTCATATTTATTCATTCTTCACTTCTGTCTGCTTGGTACAGAACTGAATAGGTCACACAAATTTATCCGACACGTTGTTTACAAGTTATTAAGGTTTAAGTATTTTGACCTTTGACCTCGATAGTAAGTACTTTTTTTAACTTGTACCTGTTGATGACCTATTACTAGATTTGTAAACAGCACCTCAATATGTAGATCCATTTTCGAGTTTTGACAATTGACCTCGATGATCATTATTTTGGAACTTGTAGTAGTTGATGACCAACTACTAAATGTGGAAACACCATCTCAATAGGTGGATCCATTTTCGTGTTTTGACCTTCGACCTCGACGGTCAGTACTTTTGGTTCAAATGGTACCTGATGACCTATTGCTAAATGTGGAAACAGCACCTCAATTTTTGTTTCCGTTTCCGAGTTATTAGGTTTTAAGTGTCATACAAAGGGCGTACCCCACATAAACTATAAGACCTGGGTAGAAATAAATATAATATTCGTAATCAGCATTGTCGAAAACCCCCATATGCCGAGTTTCATCCAAATCAGTTAAAATTGTCATACCAAGGGCGTATCCCACATAAACTATAAAACCCAGGTAAAAATAAGTATGATATTCGTATTTAGCATGTCCGAAAACCCCCATATATCGAGTTTCACCCAAATCGGTCGAAATTGTCATAGAAAGGCCGTATGCCACATAAACTGTAGGACCCAGGTAAAAATAAGTATGATATTCGTACTCAGCATGGTCGAAAAACCCCATATCCCGAGTTTCATCCAAATCGGTTTAAAGAGCATATCGAATCGGAAATGTATTATCTGCTCTGCCATGTGTTCGTAGTTTCTGCTATGTTAAAATAGGTGTTGGAAAATAAGCCATTGCTATGTTTAAATAGGGGTGGAATGAATACAGTTCTACTATGTGTGTTCGTAGTCTTATGTACAGCCACTTTGCTATGTTACATAGGTATTCATTGTCTTAAAATAGGGATTGAAAAGATATTCTTATGTAATTTCTGCTATGGTAAAATAGGGGTTGAAAAAGTAATCATAAAAAAGAACGAGTACATCCTTTAAAATGTACTCATAAAAGGGAATGAAACTTATGCATTCTCTGGTCTGCTGTATTCTCTGGTCTGCTGTATTCTCTAGTCTCAGTGTAATTTCTGCTATGTTCAATTAGAAGTGGAGAAAATGAATACACCCCCTGTGCTATGTTTCATAGTCTCTGTTATGGTAAAATAAGGGTTGGAAAATAAGCCATACTCTTGTATTAGATCTGCTATGTAATCTGTGCTATGTTATAATAGGGGTTATTATCTCTGCTATGTTCGTAGTCTTATGCTATGTTAAAATAGGGGGTTGGAAAATATGCTCAAAAAAGGGAATGAATACACCCCTAAGATGGAGGTTGTTGTGTTTATTATCTGCTCTGCTATGTGTTCGTAACTGCTATGTTACATAGTCTTATGCTAAGGGGTTGAAAACGAACACACCTCTGCTATGTGTTCGTAGTCTTATGCTATGTTAAAATAGGGGGTTGGAAAATATGCTCATAAAAGAGAACGAGTGATCCCCTAAAATGCTGTGTGTTCATAGTCTCAGTGTAATTTCTGCTATGTTCAAATAGGGGTTGGAAAATATGCCATGCTCTTTTATTAGCTGTGCTATGTATTATCTGTTCTGCTGTGTGTTCATAGTGTCAGTGTAATTTCTGCTATGTTAGAATAGGGTTTGGAAAATATGCTAATGAAAGGGAATGAATACACCCCTGTTTCGTAGTCTCTGCTATGGGGTTGAAAAAGTGATTATAAAAGGGAACGAGTCCACCCTTTCTCTGCTCTGCTATGTGTTCATAGTCTCCATGTATTCTCTACTATGATAAAATGTTCAAATAGGGGTTGAAAAAGTAATCACAAAAGAGAACGAATACACCCTTGCTATGTTACGTATTCTTATGTATTATCTGTTCTGCTGTGTCTTCATAGTCTCAGTGTAATTTCTGCTATGTTAAAATAGGGTTTGGAAAATATGCTCATAAAAGGGAACGAGTTCACCCCTAAAAATATGCTCATAAAAGGGTACGAGTAAACCCCCTAAAAAGTGCTCATAAAAGGGATCAAATTCACCCTAAAATGAAGGTCGTAAAAGACCGTGGGTTCACGGTGTAAGGTGCTCAATTTCCCAGGGGCTCCTGATTTGGCCAATGCTGAGCCAGATCGATCCATTTTCTACTACTTGCTTCTAAGCCTTTCTCATCCATCCGACTTTGACACGCACATGTGAATTCATACCAAATACTAAGTCCTAGGCGTAAAGCTACACATATTTGAAAAATATTTGTTTCTAAAAATGTTCCGCAGTTTTTAGAGGGTGTGGCTTGCAACCATGCTCCCGACTCTTTTTGACGTAGTGCTTTGAGGCGAGCTGAATCAATGTCATTTTGGGAAACTAATTCGTTTTCAGCTATCTCGTTAATTACAATTTCATCCCATTTTTTTGCGACTCCTTTACAGCCGGAATTGTGTTGTAAATGCCTCTCCATATCTCTAATGCCTCTGTCAGATGAGGAATCTTCACTTCGTCTACTGGAATATTAAGAACTTTGGAGACGAGCGTCAACACCCCATAAGAAGAAAACAATAATGCAGGGAGACTTTCCGTACCCCTAAACCTCCTAAACGAATGGGTAAGCTTGCTTGTGCCCATTGAGTTTCATTTAACTTATAATTGAGTATTGATTGCAGACAATTTTTCAAAATGTCATCTAGTTGAAAAAATTTAGTTTGCCTGAACCATGTTGGAACGGTACGTAAACAATAAGTCAATTTAGGAATACCTAAACATTTTTTAAAAGGAAATAGGCTATATGTGCTGGTACTTTTTTCAACCTCTCTGTTAT
Source organism: Thermobia domestica (assembly GCF_964235325.1). Taxonomy (NCBI): domain Eukaryota; kingdom Metazoa; phylum Arthropoda; class Insecta; order Zygentoma; family Lepismatidae; genus Thermobia; species Thermobia domestica. The sequence continues at coordinate 138,362,309 of NC_137457.1, forward strand.
TTTTTTTAAAACTATTTAGATGATCCTCCAAACAATTATCATATCCATCTTCGTATAGTGGTGCTCCCAATAATGATATCTCATGAGTTGTTATTGTTCGTATTCCAGGTAGCACAGCTTGAAATTGAGCTTCAATGATGGGATCTGGTGATCCCGACGTAAAAAATAGCTTACATTTTAATGGATTTATTTGTAATCCTATCTTACTTGATTTCACAAGTAAAACATTTAAGTCGTGTATGACTTTCTGTGGTGATCCACCTAAAGTACCATTATCAAGATAAAACACATTTAGTTCTGAACGTAACGTACTAATTATTGGGTGAATTACTAAACTAAATAGGATCGGTCCTGCAGGATCACCCTGTTGACATCCGACCTGTGATGAAATTGTTGTGTCTCCGAAAAATAGTATGGACGGATTAGCATAACTTTGCCAAAAATAGGGATATAGCTGGGGTATAACTCGTAGCACTTCTTTTAACATACAGTCTCGTTCCACAGTGTTAAATGCGTTTTTATAATCTATTTTGAGGATTATATTGTTAAAGTTTTGGTGTGATTTAATGAAAGCACCGGTAGCATGTATGATTGTTTCCTTCCCTTTCTTTGTCGCAAAACCAAGCTCATGTGGTTACAAATGATTTGTGCACTGATTATAGACTGATGATACAGCTAATTTGGAAGCCAATCTTCTAAACACACATCCAACTGCTATCGGCCTTACACCACCATCTTTTTTCCACAGGGTACATAGGTTAACATTGAATTATGACGCAACCTGGTTTGTTAAATCTCACGTTCAAATATTTAGTTAGTGACCAGGAAACTTGGGACTATAGCGTCGCCGTTAGTATTTTGTAAACCTAACTCGCTAAATACACGTCAATACCCATATAGTGACGGGAGAGGCAATTTAAATTGTGATCTGGATGACATAAAAATATACAAAATATACTACCACAACTAAATGAAACACTCGTTTTTTAATCCTTCACAAAGGTATAAAATTCAGAGCTAGTTAAAATGTATCATCTTCTGATTGTTACAAAATTGAAATAGACCACCCAAATTTATTAGAGTAATACAAAATTGTATAAAAATACTGAGCTTGTTATAATGGGCCTTCTTCCTTTTTTGTGGTTGGTACAAAACTAAAAGGGGCTATAAAAGTGAATAGGTTTATCCCTTCATTTATATTATTAGTACGAAAGGATATAAAATTATCCTTCTTCGTTCCTTCGTTTATTTGAATAGAACAAAAGGTATCGAAATTCTGAGCTTATTCCTTCGTTTGTTTGAGTAGCAGACTATGGTCTTTCCTTATTTTTTTCTCTGGTTGATACAGAAAGTAGAATTTGAGTAGTACAAAATGTACATAAGTACTGAACTATTTAAAAATAGACCTTCTCCGCTTTTTTATTTGCAAACAAAATTTATTCATTCTTCAATTTTTTCTACTTGGTACAAAATTGAATAGGTCACTAAAATTTAATAACACAAAAAGATACAAATTGACCTTATTTGCTTAAGCCACTCAAGTTTATTTTTTCGTTTGTTTGAGTTAGTTAAAGAAAGGACAAAATTAAATAGGCCACCCAAATTTATTCCTTCGCTTATTTGATTAGTGCAAAATGTTAGTTCTTCCCTTTTTCTGCTTGCTACAAAAGAGAATATGTCACACAAATTTTTCTTTCGTCCATTTGAGTATTAAAAAATGATATAAAATTTTGAGTCTGGTTAGTACAAATTTATTCCTTTGTTTGTTTACATAGTAAAACATGGCCTGGAAATGAGATTTCTCGTTGGTACAAAATTCAATAAGAAACTCAAATGGCATATCAAGCTGAGCTGAGCTTTTTGTGGTTATTACAAATTTATTCATTTGCTTATCTGGGTAGCTTTTTTTCTGTTTGGTACAAATATTACCAAAAAAGCATAAAAATCTAAGCCTGATATAAATGGTTAGGACACCCATATTTACTTATTCCTTTCCTTATAGTCATGGCAACATTAGGTATGAAAAAGCTGAGGTACTTAAAATGTTTCTTCAAATGATTACAAAAACTTGGACTACTCAAGTTATCCTCAGTTTTTAATGGTACAAAAATTATAAAATTGCCTTTCTTTGATTTTCTTCCGATTGGTACAAAAATAAAATAGATTATCCAAATTTGAGTAGTACAAAATTGCACAGAAATATTGAACTAGTTAAAATGGGCCTTCTTCAGTTTTTTCTCTTTATTCTGCAAAATTAAATAGCTCACTCATATTTATGCCTCCGTTTATTAGACTAGTTTAAAATGATATAACATTTGGAGCTGGTTAAAATGGTCCTTTTTTGTTTTTTTTCTGGTTAATATAAATTTATTCCTTTGTTTGTTGAAAAAATACAAAATGGTCTAAAATACCCTTCTTCGGTTTTTCTCTGGTTGTTACAAAATTAAATAGCTCAGTGAAATGCATTACTTCGTTTACTTGATTTTGAGTTGACACAAATTATAAGTCCTTTGTTTATTTGAATACTTCAAAATGGTGCAATTTCTTTGTTTTTTCTCGGTATTACAACACTAAATACTCCGTTGCTTTTTGGAGTAGTAAAATTATATAAAACAGTCCTTCTTCGCCTTTTTAGGTTGGTACAAAACTAAATAGACCACTCAAATTCTGAGCCAGTTAAAATGGCATTTCTCATTGGTAGAAAGTTGAATAGGTCACTTAAATTTATTTTTTCGTATATTTAAATAGTACAAGATGATATAAAATATTCAGCTATTTCATTTTTTCTCGTTGGTATAAAAAGTAGAACATCTAAATTATGCTTTCGTTACAGAAATTATGAACTTGTTAAAATAGCTCTTCTTCGTTTTTCTGATTGGTACAAAAATACAACATTCCAGTAGTTCAAAAATTACATAAATTCTGAGCTAGTTAAAATAGTCAATTTTCGTTTCTTTAAACAGTACATAATGAGCTAGTTATAGTAGCTCTTTTTCTCTTTTCCAGTTGGTACAAAAGAAAATAATCCACCTAAATTTTATTCATTCTTCACTTCTTTTTTTCTAGTTGGTACAAAACTAAATATTCTATTCCTTTGTTTATTAGCGTAGTAAAAAATTATATAAAATTCTGAGCTAGATAAAATGGCATTTCTCGTTGGTTCAAATTAAATATGTCATTCAATTAGATTCCTCCGTTTGTTTAAATAGTACAAGATGATTTAAAATTCTCAGCTAGTTAAAATGGTATATCTTTGCTTTCTTTCTCGAAGTAATCCAGTCATGTTTATTCATTCTTCAATTCTCTCTGCTTGGTACAAAACTGAATAGGTCACACAGTCTTTGATTAAAGTTATTAAAGCTTAAATATTTGACCTTTGACCTCAATAGTCAGTACTTTCGGAACATGTAGTAATTGATGACGAATTACTAGATTTGGAAACAGCTCCTCAATACGTTGCTATGTTTAAGAGTGTTTCGCGTTTTAAATTTTGACGTCGTTGGTCATTATTTTGGAACTTGTAGCAGTTGATGAAGTATTGCTAAATGTGGCAACAGCACCTCAATCTTTGGTTTCGTTTCCGAGTTATTAGGTTTTAAGTATTTTGACCTTTGACCTTGATGGTCATTATTTTGGAACTTGTAGTAGTTCATGACCTATTACTAAATGTGAAAACACCACCTCAATATGCGAATCCGTTTTCGAGTTATTAGGTTTTAAGTATTTTGACCTTTTTACCTCGATGGTCATTATTTTTGGAGCTTGTAGTAGTTGATGATCTATTACTAGATGTGGAAACACCACCTCAATATGTGACTCCCTTTCCGAGATATTAGGTTTTAAGTAATTTGACCTTTGACCTTGATAGTCATTATTTTGCAACTTGTAGCAGTTGGTGACCTATTACTAAATGTGGAAACATCACCTGAATATGTGACTTCGTTTTCGAGTTATTAGGTTTTAAGTACTTTGGCCTTTGACCTCGATGATCATTATTTATGAACTTGTAGTAGTTGATGACCAATTACTAAATATGGAAACACCATCTCGATATGTGGCTCCGTTTTCGTGTTTGAACTTTGTTCACGATGGTCAGTAGTTTGGGGACATGCTTGTGTCATTTTTGCCATGTTAAATTAGGGGTTGGGAACGAAATCAGTGCTACGTGAAAATAGGGGTGAAGAATCTGTTCATAAATTTCTGCTTTGTTAAAATGTTCAAATAGGGGTTGTAAAAGTAATCATAAAAGAGAACGTATACACCCCTAAAAGTGCTCATAAAAAGAAACGAATTCATCCCTGCTGTGTTACGTAGTCTTATGTATTATCTGCTCTGCTATGTAATTTCAATTAGGGGTGGAAAAATGGTCATCGAAGAGAATGAATGAATGCACCCTCTAAAATGACTATTTGTAGACCGTGGGTGTTCAATTGTAATCTTCGCTCATTGTCTGCTATTTCTGTTATGTTAAAATAAGGGTTGGAATTAGTACACCCCTGCTATGCTACATAGTCTTATAAGGGTTGAAAAATAAGCCATAGTCTTTTATTAGCTCTGCTATGTTACGTATTCTTATGTCATTTCTGTTATGTTAAAATAGGGTTGAAAAAGTGCTCATAAAAGGGAACGAGTTCACCCTTAAAATGGAGGTCATAAAAGGGAACGAGTTCATCCATTTATGTTACGTAGTCTTATGTATTATCTGCTATGTTCCAATAGGGGTTGAAAAAGTGATCATAAAAGGGAATGAATATTATGTATTCTCTGCTATGTTAAAATAAGGGTTGAAAAAAAAACCCATACTCCTGTATTAGCTCTACTATGTTACATAGTCTTATGTTCTTCTATGTGTTCGTAGTCTTATGTCATTTCTGCTATCTTAAAATAGGGGATGGAAAATATGCTCATAAAAGGGAACGAGTTCACCCTCCTATGTTACGTAGTCTCTCCTATGTGTTAACTGCTCTTCTATGTGTTCGTATTATCTGCTATGTTCGAATAGGGGTTGAAAAAGTGCTCATAAAAGGGAACGAGTACGCCCCTAAAAAGTGCTCATAAAAGAGAACGAATACACCCCCTAAAGTGTGCTCATAAAAGAGAATGAATACACCTCTAAAATGGAGGTCGTAAAAGACCATGGGTGGACGGTGCATGGGTCATCGTGAGACACTGGAAGGTTGAGTCTTTGCTCTCAGGAGACCTTGGAAAAAAATGCGATTTTTCAGCTACCGGGGGTCAGGTGTCGCCCACCTACTGAGGTATTTACATATATCGTGATTTACTTTTCTATTTAAAATCAGGTTTATCAATTTCGTTATTGAAGTGAGTAAGATCCCCGCTGAATCAAGTGCCGATTTTGATGTTAGATCTTTTAAGTGTTGAGGTGACAGTCCATCTATTCCTGAAGCAGAACCACTGGGAAAGGTATGAATTGCTTTTAGAACCGTATCTTCCATTGCTCTGATGCAAGGGTCCAGTTCTTCTGGAGGATTTGGCATCTCAAGGACCCTGGAAGGAGTTGGATGCTTAGTTGAGAGTATGTGATATTTTTCCTCATTGGAAGGAGCTAAACTGACATCTGATGCTAGTAACCTCAATGCTCCTCTTGTATCAAAATCAAAAATTTTTGATATTATCCTGTTTGTTAAATCCGGTTTGCGTTTCTTGTAAGTAACTTGAGCACAATTCGTGAAGGAGCTCTCTTTTAAATTGTGCTTGATAATGTTGGTAACTGACTCCGAACTGCGATTCCTGGAAAGTCGTAAGTTCTGAAAAGAGAAAAGGAATAATTTTTTCCAGAAAGAGAAATTATCATTAAGAAGACATTCATCTATTATATGTGCAAGTTTGTTTGCTACTCCATTTCTCGCTCCTTTCGGGATTCTTTTTTATTATCCATATATCGGATTTCAATGTTGTAAGCTCTGTTACAAAACAATGGGAATTTAATTGAACATGTGTTTCCTGTGTGACGTGTTTCCTTGTTTTGTGTAGTTTTAATCCTTTCCTGGTGGGAAAATTTTTTCCACATTCTGAACATGTTGGAACCAATACACTGGTTTCCATTACATAAATTATGTATAAAAAATAGACATTGTTGTTTTAATTTCAAAACATTTGAACATTTTACACACGTAACGTTTTATAACCACATTTTAACTGATCTTTTGATTTTAATAAAATCGGCTCTCTTGAACCGATTTAAACGTAGATTTTACGAAAATTGTCCTTAGATATTCAATGATTTGGTGATGTTACTTTCGTGCACCAATTCACAAGTCTTCTTGCACTAATACACAAATTTCATAACGTTACATGAAACCTTGGGCATCTAAGTCAACAATATTACAACAATTATTTATTTTTTGTTTTATATTTAACAATATCGAATGTAACTTTATATATAAAACGTCTTCTATTTCTGTTTCATTTGCCTTATTGATGCAGCCCTTACGCATCACAAAACGACACATTAATGTTTTAGATTATGAACGATTAGATGCAGTACCAAATATAATTTAAATCCAACCTAATTAATGACCCCGAACAATCAACTAAACGAAGTGGGAAGTAACGAAATATTTAAAGTTAATTTTAGAATACAGCAATACACTATCCTATTTTATTGGGTTCAATGGAATATTGTAAGAATATAGTTATATATGTACTTAGTTCACATAAGATATTCAGGTGGTTCAGAGAATATTATGGTAAGAAGGATATACATACAATATATTTAGAAGAGAGTATAGAATATATACGTCAGTATTAAATATGAATCACTCTAGTTCCTGCCTTATCTATCTATCTATCTATCTATCTACTTATCTATCTATCTATCTATCTATCTATCTATCTATCTATATATATATATATATATATATATATATATATATATATATATATATATATATATATATATATATATATCAGCTAATGCTTATGGCAACAAATACTATTCGAAGCTTTCTTGCACCCACTGGAAAACGTGAAGTATATTAATATTTATTTGCATATATTGTTATTGTAGACTGTTCCCATAATGCCCACCGACCTCGATTTTACAAAATTTGAGAAATAAATTTCACTTTTTATTTAGTGGTCAATTTGAAGGCATTTTGTTATACTACCATTAAGAAACCCATATACATCATATTACGAATCAATCATTATGGAACAATCTCATGTGTGACACGCACCAGTGGTACCAATCTTTGAAAGTGTCATTTACAACTTTTTTCCTTTTTCTTTTTTAACTGATTTTGTGAGTAATGGTGCATTCAGTATAAAGGTACAAGATATTCTCTCTCTCTCTCTCTCTGTGTGTGTGTGTGTCTGTCTGTGTGTGTGTTTGTTTGTTTCAAGTTTCCGGCGTAAGCGTGTGGATACTACCAGGTATACTTTCATTTGTACAAATGCTAGTGTATGTGTGTGTGTGGCGCGGGTATATGAACTATTAATTGGGATCGCGTAGTGGAACTTATCACTATTAGTACGTACATACAAACGGCTGTTACTTCACACGATAACTTTGGACGAATGCGAATTTTTAAATTCTGCTTTTTGCAATAAATAAGTAGAGTGATTCTTCTCGAGGGAGATCCCCTACCATGTCTAATTGAGTTGAGTTGATTTTAGTTTAGCGTCACTTTCAGCAGCGAGGCTATATGAGACGTGGACCTACTGAATAATGCGGAATCCGAACCACATGAGCTCCCGCCGGGAATCGAACCCGGGTCTCCCACGCCAAAGGCGCGTACGCTAACCGCTTAGCCACGGAGGAGCTCGAATGTCTAATTGAATCACAAATTGCCGCAATCGTTTGTACATTGTTTGTACAGAAATGTGCAGGTCAAATTTTCGTTTGTACACTATTAGGGGCGCCGCCAGAACGAACACAAATTGGGGCTGTTTAACAGGTAGCCCCCTCAGCAACATGTTCTATTCAATCACTTACAATCGCAATCGTTTGTACTTCGTTTGTACAGAAATGTGTAGGCGAAATTTTCGTTTGTACATAATTAAGGCCGACGCAAGAACAGAAAAAAATGGGGGCTGTATAAGTGGTAGCCCACCCGTCATGTCCAATTCAATCACAAGTTGTCACATTTGTTTGTGCATCGTTTGTACAGAAATGTGCAGGCGAAATGTTTGTTTGAACAAACTTAGGGGCGCCGCCAGAACGAAAACAAAGTGGGGAGCTGTCTGAGTGGTAGCTCCCCCCACGATGTCCAATTAAATCACAAAGTATCGCAATCGTTTTTACATTGTTTGTACAGAAATGTGCAGGCCAAATTTTCGTTTGTACACTATTAGGGGCGACGCCAGAAGGAAAACAAATTGGGGGCTATCAAGCTGGTAGCCCCCACCAACATGCCCTATTCAATCACAAATTATCGCAATCGTTTGTACTTCGTTTGTACAGAAACGTGCAGGCGAAATTTTTGTTTGTACACAATTAGGAGCGCCGCCAGAACAGAAAAAAATGGAAGCTGTCTAAGTGGTAGCCCCTCCCATGTCCAATTGAATCACAAATTGTCGCAATTGTTTGTACTTCATTTGTACAGAAATGTGCAGGTGAAATGTAAGTTCGCACGCAATTAGGGGCGCCGCCAGAACGAAAAAAATTGGGGGCTGTCTAAGTGGTAGCCCCCGACGATGTCCTATTCAATCACAAATTGTCGCAATCGTTTGTACTTCGTTTGTACAGAAATGTGCAGGCAAAATTTTCGTTTGTACATAATTAGGGACGCCGCCAGAACGAAAACAAAGTAGGGTGCTTTCTAAGTAATACCTCCCCACCATGTCCAATTGAATCACGAATTGTCGGAATCGTTTGTACTTCGTTTGTACAGAAACGAGCAGGCGAAATGTTTGTTTGTACACAATTAGGGGCGCCGCCAGAACGAAAACTAAGTGGGGCTGTCTAAGTGGTAGCCCCTGACCATGTCCAATTCAGTCACAAATTATCGCAATCGTTTGTACGTCGTTTTTACAGAAATGTTCAGGCAAAATTTTCGTTTGTACACTATTAGGGGCGCCGCCAGAACGAAAACAAACTCAGGGCTCTCTAAGTGGTAGATTCCCACCAACATGTCCAATTGAATCACAAACTATCGCAATTGTTTGTACTTCATTTGTACAGAAATGTGCAGGCAAAATTTTCGTTTGTACACAATTAGAGGCGCCGCCAGAACAGAAAAAAATGGGGGCTGTCTAAGTGGTAGCCCTTACACCGTGTCCAATTCAATCACAAGTTGTCGTATTCGTTTGTGCATTGTTTGTACAGAAATGTGCAGGCGAAATGTTTGTTTGAACAAACTTAGGGGCGCCGCCAGAACGAAAACAAAGTGGGGGGCTGTCTAAGTGGAAGGCCCCTCATCATGTCCAATTGAATCACAAATTGTCACAATCGTTTGTACTTCGTTTGTACAGTAATGTGAAGGCAAAATGTATGTTCGTACACAATTAGGGGCGCCGCTAGAACGAAAACAAATTGAGGGACTGTCTTACTGGTAGCCCCCCACCATGTCCAATTCAATCACAAATTATCGCAATCGTTTGTACTTCGTTTGTACAGAAACGGGCAGGCGAAATGTTTGTTTGTACACAATTAGGGGCGCCGCCAGAACGAAAACAAAGTGGTGGCTGTCTAAGTGGAAGGCCCCCCATCATGTCCAATTCAATCACAAATAGTCGCATTCGTCTGTACTTCGTTTGTACAGAAACGAGCAGGCGAAATGTTTGTTTGTACACAATTAAAGGCGCCGCCAGAACGAAAACAATGTGGGGGCTGTCTAAGTGATAGCCCCCGACCATGTCCAATTCAATCACAAAATGTCGCAATCGTTTGTACGTCGTTTGTACAGAAATGTGCAAGCGAAATTTTCTTTTGTACACCATTAGAGGCGACGGCAGAAAGAAATTAATGTGGGGTCTGTTTAAATGGTAGCCCCTCCATCATGCCCAATTCAATCACAAATTTTCGTAATCGTTTGTACATCGTTTGTACAGAAATATGCATGCGTAATTTTCGTTTGTACACAATTAATGGCGCCGCCAGAACGAAAACAAAGTGGGGCTGTCTAAATGGTAGCCCCCACCATATCCAATTCAATCACAAATTATATCAATCGCTTGTACATCATTTGCACAGAAATGTAAAGGCGAAATTTTCGTTTGTACTCTATTAGGGGCGCCGCCAGAACGAAAACAATGTGGGGGACTGTATAAATGGTAGAAGCATTAAAAAAATGTGTCACATTTATAGAGTATTTTTCTAACAGGACTTTGTTCACACTATTGTGTGGTTTGGTATGTTCACACTATCGTGTGATTCACTATATTGATCTTATCCTAAAGATGATGGAATTAAATGTTTTATTTTTTGTTTTTTTATATTTATATTTATACTTACAATCATTATTGCTGAGTTAGTTTTTCACTCCTCGGCTCTTATTATTAAACGTATTCATTGTTTCTTACGCGAACTGAATCCTTATAAGAAAAATTTATTTTTTTCTTTCTATCTTGCGCAGAAACCGTTATTCTCATCTCGCACAGGAAATTGATAAGTGGAAGATATAACAAATTCACAAAGTAGACTGTTAAAGGGGAAATTATAACACAGTATTTTGTTTTATTTGATCATCTTCATTAAACTCATTTTGTAGAAACTATAGAATGCATGGTGAAGTATTTTAGTGCATTCAGCATTCTGATTTACGAGTAGAGTTGCTAACTGGCCGGTATTTGCTGTGATTTTGATTAAAGCCGGTGACCGGTACAAACTTCTTATTAGACCCCTTCTGACCGGTGTTTTGGAATCTGCAATCCAGAATATAACATTGAACATCGAAATTTTTCAACAGTGCCTTTACAAACACAAATTTCCGTTGTATTATTCATCATCGATATTTTTTTAATGTATGGCAGTTTTTTTTATTTATTTAACATAAGGAATTTGATAACACTTACATTTTATTGTAAAAGAATTTTATTCATTTATTGAGCGTAGAAAATGACTTTTTAAAGCAATTTCCTTTATATATATTCCTCTATTATTTCCTTTATAAAGTTAATAGAGTAGATTTCATTTTATGAATCAACTATTGTTACATAAAGATTAATATCCAGTATTATTAATCTGTTTCGATAATTTAAACAAGTGGCAATTGCTGGTAAATACAATAACGATCTATACAGTCTTCAGTTTCTCATTTGTACAGAGAATTTTGAGGGTGTGCCGGTAATTTTGTTTTCCTGAGTTGGCAACCTATTTACGAGGTATTGTTTCAATTCTGCTTCGTAGTGGCTCCGTACTGACACTCCGCATGCAAATAAGTATGTAAGGCTACCATACGCCCCGGTTTCTTAAAATTTTTCCCGGTGTGCAGAAATTTTCCTCGTCCTGTTTTTTTCTTTATTATTATTATTAATTACATATCACAATTTCTGAAAAGATAATAAAATCGACTTATTCCTTTTGCTTTCAATTCTGACAATACTATAGGAACAATTTCATTCTAATCTTTATTATTGTTCCAATCGCTGCTTCCCCGGATATAACATGCAATGTTTAAATCCTTCTAAGTAGCACTCTTATCACTAAAAGTAAGAATGTATACCCCGAGGTGGCAACAAATTCTTGTGACGTTGCAGACCAGCCCCGAAAACACATTTTTTTCTGCTTCAGAAAAACAATTATGCAAATTGCTTTCTTTTAGTTCGCATTTTAGGTTAATAAAAATAAATCAGCCTATTGAAATTTTGAAACAACTTCATAAATCTGGATATTTTTCTTTATAGACATGTAGAGCATGTAAAGGTGGTATGCGTAATAATATTGAAAATATAATTTTTGCCTAAATATTGTATGTTCACTGATTGCGTTTATATTGTATAACAGCTTCCAGCTTCTATAATAATTTTTAGCACTGTTGATTAAGTATGGACTATATTAATACATTATTTTAAGTTGTATAACTAGTGCGATACTGTAGTAAAATTCGAAAGATAAAATTAATACAAAATGCAATATTTACTACTAATTTGTAAGATGTCCCTTTTTTCTGTTTTCAAAAAGTATGGTAGCCTTAAAGTATGCTAAACCATACAAAATAAATTGTACTGTAAATTGTACCCCTCTGATAGTGCTCTCAAACGGGTCGGGTCAGTCGGGTTAGCTCGCGTCGGGTCACTCGGGTCGGGTCGTCACATTCTTCACTTATTTTCTATACGGAATACTATAAAGAGCTTTGTTGTAGAATTCAATTCGAAGTTGGTGAATGAATGATAAATGTGACTAATTGAAGGTGAAATAGTAATAAAATTTTAATTTTACCCTATATTAACTAATTGGCATTGTAATTGTAATTAATATTACTACTGACTTTTTTCCTTTCTGCGTTTCTATGTCAAGTTAAATGTCACATTAAATGAAATTGAAAGAAAATATCTAGTCAACGCTCACGTTATGCACTAAAGCTAAGAGAGACAGTGATGATGAGAAATAATTGAAGTGGTTGAATGAAGAAAGTGGGAGGAAATGGGAGAACACCGAGAAAACCCATGCACATGGTGTTTGTCCATCAGAAAACTTACTTGGTACGAGCTGGAATCAATACCCATGGACCTTCGGGTCAAACATCTGCCTTTTGGCAGGAAACATTATTATTATTATTATTATTATTATTATTATTATTATTATTATTATTATTATTATTATTATTATTATTATTATTATAACTTTAAGAGTGCCCAAGAAAGTTCCGCCGCCTTTTCACCAACACCTTCGAACATTGGTATGTAACCTAAGACCTACCTGGAATATCAAACATCGTCTCCATCAGCCTCGACGACCTTCTGAAAACGTTCTGGAAGGCCATGGATTCCATCGCAGTCGAACTTGGTGGGACGTGAAGTGAAGAAGGTATCAAGAGCATATTGAACGTATACTAGCGATTTCAATTGGCGTTCTCTAAGGTGATTGTACAAGGAATGGAACAGGTGATAATCGGACGGTACAATGTCCGTGGAGTATGGCGAATCCAATAGTGTTTTCCATCCAAGGCGTAGAATGATGTACTGGGTCATTTTAGCCACGTGGGGCTTAGCGTTGCCTTGTAACAAGAAGACCCCTTTGCGATTCAGAACTGTTGGATCCAGACAGTACACAGTTGCATTGATGATCTGACCAGCTGGTAGCAGTTCCCGATGGACGATGCCTCGGGCAGTCCACAAAATGCACAGGAGAACCTTATTCTGGCGTAGTGCTGGCTTGGGCTGTTTTTGAACCGGTTCATGGGATGCTAACCAACAATGACGGCGCCGTTGAGCTTCGTACAGGACCCACTTCCCATCACATGTCAACACCCTGTCCAGAAATTGCTCCTTCCTCAGAAGAGACACCAAAGAAACACAGGTGTCTGCTCGCGTTGCTTTCTGGCTCCAAGTCAAATCATGTAGGACCTATCAACTCAACTTGCAGTGCTTCCCAAGTTGATGGTGGTGGTGCCAAATGGTTTCTCCACTTACACTGAAATGTAGTACCAGTTCCTCACATGTCTGTCGTCGACTCAATTCTGCCTGAAGATCTTTATTTTGAACATCTGTTTGTCTGCCAGCATGTGGTGCGTCTTCGAGTGTTTCGTCACCCTCCTTAAACCGTCATACCACTGCACTCTCCGCGTAGTCACGACACCCTCACCAAAGGCCTGTCACATCTTCCGCCCCGCGGAGCAGCAATTTGAACTCGTACAGCAAACAAGCCCTTATGACGCTCTGTGAAGGCCCCATGTTCACTCAGTCCTTACGCACGTATCACGGTGTATCTGAACAGCCACAACCAAGTAGTATGTTGGATATACTTACTAGTGTTGCTCACGAGACCTGGTTTGGGGCATTCTCGTTTCGAAAATATGTCGTGAAGGTAGTCTCGTCTGGAAAAGTGGATATGTTTCTATTGAAAGAGCTCTGCCTCATCTCGTACCCCTTCATGAAAATTCTGTCTCGTCTCGTCTCGTCCAACAACTGACCTTCACCTTATATCCATTCGCATTCAACTCACGGTGTGAGGGCCAATTGAACACAGACCTCCACAAAGAGACAGAACTTTCTTGGTCACCTTCAGATTATATTATTATTATTATTATTATTATTATTATTATTATTATTATTATTATTATTATTATTATTATTATTGCTGGGGTAGTGATTTGACTTTCTCCGCAATAAAATACTTGCTAATTTTATATAACGTTGCAAATATCTTCTAGACAAATTAATCAAGAAAAAATAAAAGGTAATTCCCTACAGAATGATATTTCAGTGCAATTAGTTCCTTATGATTCTATCAGGCAGCAACGCTGTTTTCAAATAGAAAAATCGGAATGTTAACATGATGAAATTGTTTTTTGTTACACAGCAAAAAATATTAAAAGAAGTTCTATATACATTCCTTACTAGAAAATAATGTTGTCTTCAGAACTTTTATTCTTTTAGTGTTCAGAACTTGTCTTCAGAACTCAGTCAAATTTTATTTTGACTTTCGAACTTGACTGTCTAAATTTTAACCTTGGAAATTTGGATGTGGAGTAAAATAAAGAAGGTTAGCAGGGTAGAGAGGAAAACGAATTAGGAAATGCTGAAAAAATGCAAGAGACGAGAGCAATATTAGACGATATAAAGAAGCGAAAAATGGACGGATCACAAGTTTCGATCTTGCTAACGGATTGCATTCTGAGAGATGTAGTAAAGGGGGTGATATCAGGAGAGCGAGAGTGTGTAAGAAGGTTGGAATTGATAGATTGTAATAAGGAGGGTGGTACTTTATGTTGATTTGCGAGGCAGATATTAGCGGGAAATCGCAAAAATGGAAGCTTCTTAATTAGTTCACGGAAACTGGCCTGTCATTAATGGCAGAACACTGAGGAGGAGGAGGAGGATAATTGTACTACAAATAAAAAAAGCCGAAACAATGGTTTATGCATAAGAATTGGTCAGCATTTTTTTTCTGGTGGCAGTTTTGTAAGGTTCTAGCTCTCTCTAACTGGTTAGATTGTAAGGTCAAGTCACTCGGGTCGGTAGTCCGGTTAGGTCACCTCGGGTTGGTTTACTCGGGTCACTTTGGGTCGGGCCAATCGGGTCAGCTCGGGTCGGGTTGTCGGGTCGGGTCAGTCAATTTGGGTCTCTGGTGGGGTCGGGTCGGTCTTCAAAACATATAATTTCCACGAAAATTACAATATACCACGGTTTATACCTCATTGGACTTCCAATAAAACATTTTCAATGATGTGTACACCATGTCACCATTTTTGTATGAGGGAATGTCTAGAGGGATTTTGTGGGAATTTGATGGAGTGTAGATTCCTGTGTGTGTGTGTGTGTGTGTGTGTGTGTATGTGTGTGATGCCTTACAGGATACAAGATGTGGAGGAAGTGTGTAAATAAACCGGACAATTTCTGTTATGTATGTGGGGAGCTGATATTTAAATCACAACGTCGATGTTTTACTCCACTTGTGAGGAAGTGTTATCAGTTATATTTTGGTTGCTGTTTAGGAGACCAGGATAACAACTGGGTTCCTTACTACATTTGTTGTACTTGCGTGAAACGTCTGACTGGGTGGGCAAATGGTGGACGAAACATGAACTTCGCAGTACCGATGATCTGGAGGGAACCAAAAGACCATTCTTCAGAATGCTACTTTTGTATGACACAGATAAAAGAAATAAGCAGGAAATCTAACCACACAGTACAGTACCCTAATTTGCATCAGCAATTAGGCCAGTTCCACACAGTGCAGAATTACCTGTACCAGTACCTCCTCCTCATCTTACGGTAAATGAGGATTACGTACTTGAGACAACTATTGCAGTTCCAAATTAAGATGATGATCCTACTTATGTAGGAAGCACATCTACATTGGATTCCCATCTGATAACTCCGGGTGAACTAAATGACCTCGTCGTGTGCGTAAGTTTTCTCGGGGTTCTCCCGTTTCCTCCCACTTTCTTCATTCCACCATTTCATTCATTACTCATCATCACCGTCTCCTTTAGCCTAACCGGCATAACCGTGGGACATAAAACTCAAAGATTTCATTTTCATTTTAAATGACCTCGTACGGGATTTAAAACTCTCCAAGACACAGACAGAACTTCTTGATTCTTAACTTAAGGCTGGAATCTGCTCCATCGTGTCACCCAAAATGTGTATTTTTCGAAACCTTCATACAGAGTTTCAAAACTACTATTCTCAAGGAAATGATTTAGTGTATTGTAATAATGTCTGTGCTGTGATGGATACACTTGGACACGCACATATAAGTACAGAGTGGAGATTGCTTATTGACTCTTCGAAAACTAGTTTTAAGGCTGTCCTTTTGCACAATAGCAACAAATTTCCTTCACTGTCTTTGGCTTATGCAACTAATATGAAGGAAACCTATGAAAACATCGAAATAGTGTTAGAAAAAATTCAGTATGAGAAATACAAGTGGACCGTTTGCTGTGATTTACAAGTCATTTCTTTGTTAATGGGTTTGCAGCTTGGTTATACGAAATATTGTTGTTTCCTCTGCGAATGGGACAGCAGGAACAAAGCGGAACATTACATCAAGAAGGAATGGCCAACGCATGTATTAATTCCTGGACAGAAGAATGCTGTTTATTCCTCACTGGTGAGCCCTGATTAGATAATTCTACCTCCTCTTCACACTAAAGTTGGGGCTCTTCAAAAACTTTGTTAGGGCAATGGACAAAAGTAATGCAGGATCTTGTTACCGCAAGGAAAAAATTCTTCGGGTTAGTGACGCTAGGGATTTTTGTAGACCCCCAAATAAGATGTTTGATTCGTGACCAAAAATTTGAGGATCTCTTAACTCTGGTTGAGAAAGCAGCTTGGTGTCCATTTAAATGTTTAACAGAGAATTTTTTAGGAAACAAGAAAGCCCCAAATTACCGTGAAATTGTGAGTGATTTCCGGCAATCATTCAATGAAATGGGTTGCAATATGTTCCTTAAAGTTCACTTTCTAGACTCCCACCTGCATTTCTTTCTTGAAAAGCTTGGTGCTGTTAGTGATGAGTATGGGGAACATTTTCATCAGAACATTTCCTCCATGGAGAAGAGGTACCAGTGACAGTGAAGTTCAAAAATGCTAGCTGATTACTGTTGGACACTTAAAAGAGATGTTCCAGAAACCAAACACAGAAGAAAGTCGACAACTAAAACATATTAGTTGAGGTAAGTAAGTGTCCATTTATTAAGAAGATACCACTCACTTCTTTTGTATTATTTATTAAGTAGATATAAAATGGTGACACGGTGTATACATCATTGAATATATGTTTTATTTCAAATCCAATAAGATATAAACCGTGCTTATATTGTAATCTTCGTGGAAGTTATATGTGATTTTATCTGCACTAATGAATATTGTGAAATGAACAGTACACATAGCATATTTTTTTATATAAATATGTTTATTTCTCTAGATAGAATAATGCTATTCTTATGAAACTTAGAGGGCTTACTAAGTATAGATCAGGCTAACATACAATATAATTTGTGCGTTTATATACCTAAGGTACCCAAGCTACAAGTATGAAAATGGTTTAAAAAAAGAAAAAAGAAAAAGAAAAGAAATATGAGAGGAAATTTTCCGAAAACACCTCTGTCACGGGAAAACTGAGGGTGATGGAGAAAAACTGATTGCTGATTCGAATTCTACGTGAAAAGTTCTATTAGAATCAGGCATTTTCTTCCGTGTGCCAGAGAAAAAGAATTTTTTTCGACTAGTGAAATAGATACCTTTTTCAAACTCATCAACCGTTATTCAAACCGGTTAATGTTGATCGCAGATATTAAAAATACTTACATCCGTATTTTATTTAATAGAAACGAAAATTTTACCTGCACATTTCTGCACAAACGATGTATAAACGATCGCGAAAATTTGTGGTTCAATCGAACATGGTGGGGCTAGCACTTAGACAACTCCCCTCTTTTTTCGTTGTCCACGCATCTGATAGCTTAGAAAAAAAATTTTCGCTTGCGCATTACTGCTCAAACGATGTGCGAACAATTGAGATAATTTTCTTTTGAATCGGATGTAGGGAGGTGCTACCAATTAGGTAGCCTATACTTTGTTATCGTTTTGGCGCGCCCGCAATTGTGTACAAACGAAAATTTCGCCTGCAAATTTCTGTAAAAAACCGTAACAAACAAGTGCGACAGTTTGTGGTTGAATTCGAGATGGTGGGAGGCCTATTAACTAGAGAGCCCATAGTTTGTTATCGTTTTGGCGGGGCCACATTTATGTGCAAACGAAAATGTCATCTGCACATTTATGTACAAAGGCGTACAAACAAGTGCGACAGTTTGTGGTTGAATTGAACATGGTGGGAGGGCTAACATTTAGACAGCTCCCACTTTGTTTTCGTTCTGGCGGCGCCCCTAATTGTGTACAAACGAAAATCTCGCCTGCACATTTCTTTATAACTATATTCAAACGATTGCGACAATTTGTGATTCAATTGCACATGGTGGGGGGCTAACATTTAGACAGCCCCCCACTTTGTTTTCGTTCTAAGGTCGCCCCTAATTGTGTACAAACGAAAATTTCGCTTGCATATTTCTGCACAAACGATGTACAAACGATTGCGGAAATTTGTGATTGAATTGAACATCGTGATTGGGCTATCACTTAGAAAGCCCCCCACTTTGTTTTCGCCCTGGCGGCACCCCTAATTATGTACAAACGAAAATTTTACATGCACATTTCTGTACAAACGATGTAGAAACGATTGCGACAATTTGTGATTAAATTGGACATGGTGGGGGGGCTATCACTTAAACAGCCCCCCACTTTGTTTTCGTTCTGGCGGCGCCCTTAATTATGTACAAACGAAAATTTCACCTGCACATTTCTGAACAAATGATGTAAAAACGATTGCGATGATTTGTGCTTGAATTGGACATGGCGGGGGGCTATCTCTTAGACAGCCCCCACTTTGTTTTCGCCCTGGCGGCACTCCTAATTATGTACAAACGAAAATTTTACATGCACATTTCTGTACAAACGATGTAGAAACGATTGCGACAATTTGTGATTAAATTGGACATGGTGGGGGGGCTATCACTTAAACAGCCCCCACTTTGTTTTCGTTCTGGCGGCGCCCACTAATTATGTATAAACGAAAATTTAGCCTTCACATTTTTGTACAAACGATGTAGAAACGATTGCCACAGTTTTTGCTTGAATTGGACATTGTGGGGGGCTACCATTTAGACAGCCCCCACTTTGTTTATTCTGACGGCGCCGCTAATAGTGTACAAACGAAAATTTCACCTGCACATTTCTGTACAAACAATGTAGAAACAATTGGGACAATTTGTGATTAAATTGGAAATGGGGGGCTACCATTTAGACAGACCCCACTTTGTTTTCATTCTGGCGGCGCCCCTAATTGTGTACAAACGAAAATTTAGCCTTCACATTTCTGTAGAAACGATGTAGGAACGATTGCGACAATTTGTCATTGAATTGGACATGGTGGGGGGTATCGCTTAGACAGACCCACTTTGTTTTCGTTCTGGCGGCGCCCCTAATTGTGTACAAACAAAAATTTCGCCTGCACATTTCTGTACAAACGATGTACAAAACGATTGCGACAATTTGTGATTGAATTGGACATGGAGGGGGGGCTACCATTTGTACAGCCCCCAAATTATTTTCGTTCTGGTGGCGCCCCTAATTGTGTAGAAACGAAAATTTCGCCTTCACATTTCTGTAGAAACGATGTACAAATGATTGCGACAATTTGTGCTTGAATAGGACATGTTGGTGGGGGGCTACCATTTAGACAGCCCCCACTTTGTTTTCTTTCTGACGGCGCTCCTAATTGTGTACAAACGAAAATTTCGCCTGCACATTTGTGTACACACGATTGAGACCATTTCCGATTGAGTCTGATAGGGGGGGGGCTGTCTAAATGGACGTCTCCTTTTCACCTCTACTGTAATTAAATTCTTCCTCGAGAAAATCTGTAATCAACGCTGTCAGTAGCTACGTCCTCGACAAATATACCTTAAAAAGTACAGCTTTATTTTCGTATATTTTTCAACAGTTAACCAATTTAAAACTATCGCAAACAAGAATATGTAGTCAACCTCTTAAATACTTCGCTCGCCGAAACCCGTTCAGCGCGTGCAACAAGCAAAAACAACATGTTTGGCGTCTCACAAATGGAAAAGGGGAAAAAAAGAAGGAAAAGCAGCACGGCAGTGCCTTATCGTAGTCAGAGCTGACAACATAGTTTCGGTCGTCACTAACGCGAATAGACCTACTAGCGGTGTACAAGAGTTATACAGTTACAATATACGTTGTGCCACAGTAGCGCTACAGGCGGAACGTGCACGAACTACAAATGAATATGTTCCCTTACAAGCATCAGTCACTGTTGCACCCTCTTTACATTCTACACATCCTTTTTTTCCCACTTTTTGACCTTGACAAGCAGAAGTACCAGGCTTTCCGAGTTCACAACCATAAACTGTTTGTGTACAGAGTACGTTTTCAGTTCTTCGAATGACTGTGCGCACGAAGAACAAGGATGATGATCGGGCTACCGTATACGGAAGTCAGAAACACCCGGTGGCAATAATAAATGTAAAATACAAATATAGAGCCTTGACAATGCCGTGAGGATGAATATATATATATATATATATATATATATATATATATATATATATATATATATAATAGTTTTGCTTTGAAGAAGAGCACGCTTTCCTTATGATTGAAATGTTTAATACTGTGTTTTGTTGGAGCCATGGACAAGTTTATATCGGCATTATTACAGTTAGGCCGTTTGAAAGACTACTACTATCAGAAAGCAGAATCTAATGATGAAGTAAATCATTGAAAATTTTATAAACCTTTATATTAAAGAAGCTTGCAAAGGACTACAACGGCTCACTATCTATTTGTATCTTCGCCTCCCATTAGCAATGCAAAATGAACCAATAATAAATATACTTAAATAAAAAGAATGCTTGACTGTTTC
This sequence comes from Thermobia domestica, assembly GCF_964235325.1. Taxonomy (NCBI): domain Eukaryota; kingdom Metazoa; phylum Arthropoda; class Insecta; order Zygentoma; family Lepismatidae; genus Thermobia; species Thermobia domestica. The sequence goes on from NC_137457.1 coordinate 138,383,382, forward strand.
AGATTCAAATCAGGAACAACACCATAGAAGGGATTTCGTTACATGAAACGAGTTCAAACTAAGTTTCCCCCTATTAGATTCGATTATCCAAAATTGATAAACCTAGAAAGGTGTTACACAAAAATACAATAGGAAATAAATAAGTAGAAAATTCGTTAATAACAAATTTATTATTAACAATATATGTTCTCTAAATATATGCTAATAGTAAGACAAAACATATTGTGTATAAAAATTGATCAGAATTCTTCGTAATATTAACCAAGCTATCAAAAACTATGTCATTTCACTTTAATCAGAATACTTCCTTTTAATTCTGTAGAACGAACAAAATTTATGTCAAATATCCTTAATTAATCATCCATAAGAACTTCAAATGAAACTAAATCAATATATATCTAGCAACGATCTTGCGTATTTAATAAACATACCACTTATGTATAAAAAATGGAAGTATTTACGTCTGATACTTAAGTAACTCATTAAACAATATTGAATAATAATCAACAAAATATATTTGAAAATCGGTAGGAATGGATAAACATTGAATTATTGAATTGAAATTGTAAAAAAAAAAACAAATATTTCACCCAGGTCAAAATGTAATATCTGTTTATGAGGAGCTAAATGTGCTCTTAAGTTTTTATTTTTTGAACTGATTAAACCGAAATATTAAACACTATATGTGCTTTTGACTGACTCCTAACGTCAAGTTGATAAACGACAGAACTAAATCCACTACAGAGGCTAAATTAACCCATTATAGTTAATTATAGAAAATTTCACTCAACTCACACAATATGAACTTTTACTTCATTCTCTATATATCCTTCATTTAGTTAATCAGAATTCCTCCCATCTCCTTGACTTATGAATCTTATCTTATCTTGAAGTGCCAAAATGAAGTGACTAGGATAACGTGGAATTCAGCGATCATACATTACTGTACAAATCAGTTAAATAAATCCAGACTTATAGTATTTTAATAACTTCATCACATTAAATATTTTAGACTAACCTTTAGCTGGTATCAAAGAGACCACGTTACTTACCACTTAAAGCATCGAATCGGCCCAGCCCTAAGGTCAGAATAATGTCTTGATATCCCACATATTTGAAATCATGTGAGAGTATATCACAGAAATACTAGGATTATTCAGTATTCCTTCCAACATAAAAAAAAAACATACTCACTTTTATACAAGAAATAACTAGCTCACTAGCTTTATGGCCTATGGAACCCGAAGGTTAAATGCCGCGTTCACAAAAGCTCTCCACTGACTTCTATCCTTAGCTAACTGCATCCAGTTTCTACTTTGTATTCCAATCTCAGTAAGATCCAACTTAATACTGTATTATCCTCCCATCTCCGCCTAGGTCTTCGCAATGGTCGTTTTCCGATTGGTTCCAGTCATGACTTTGAAAGCGTTTCTACTTTTTCCCATTCTAGCTACATGACCTGCCCATTTTAGCCTCCTAGACTTGACGACCCTAACAATGTTGGGTAAACCGTATAAATTATGTAGTTTCTCTTTATGAAGTTTTCGCCATTCCCCATTCCCGTTCATCTTGGTTCCGAATATTCGTCTTAGAATCTTGTTCTCAAATACTTTCAGTCTATGTTCTTACCTCAGAGTAAGCGACCATGTTTCGCAACCATACAGAACAACAGGCATGATTATTGTATTGTATATTTTAAGTTTCAAATTCCTCGACATAATTCGACGACAAGAGATTTTTAACCGAATAATAACAAGAATTCCTTGCTTTTAGTCGACATTTAATTTCTTCGTGAATACGATTTTAGTCTGTCAATATTGATCCTAGATATTTGAAACTATCCACTTTACCAAAAGTATTATTTATTATTTTCACGCATCCATAATTTGCAGTATTACGGTCCAGACGCACTTCCATGTATTTAGTTTTCTCCGCATTTACTTCTAAGCCCATATCCCTGCAAGCGTTTAATAAGGTCTCTGCATTTCTTTCTATTGTTCTCCTATCATCACCTATTAAATTTACATCATCAGCATATGCCATAACCTGGTGAATACCGTTCAACTCTAGGTCCTGGTTGCTATCTTTGATTTTCCTTATAGCGTATTCGAGAAAGAAATTAAATAATAATGGCGGCAACGCATCTCCTTGTTTCAGACCATATTCGACGTGAAAGCTCGTGGACAAAAATTTTCATATCCGGACTTTACTTTCCGATTCATTTAAACATATCTTAATTAATCTAATTAGCTTTCTCGGTATTCCAAGTTCTGTAAGAACGTTGTATAATGTTTCTCTCCTGACCGAGTCGTACGCCTTTCTAAAATCAATAAATGGTTGATGTACCAGGGTATTGTATTTTTATTTTTTTCGAGTATTTGGCAAATGGTAAATATTTGGTAGATAGTTGAACGATTTTGACTAAATCCGCACTGATAATCTCCAATAATTTCATCTACGTAAGGGTCAATCTGGGTAATAGAATATTTGTAAATATGTTATAGGAAACTATTTTATAGGACGCTTTTCTCTTGAATTGGGACAATGATTGATTCTTTCCACTGTTATGACAATTCTTCCTTGTTCCAGATAAGGAGAATGAGTTTGTGTATATTGTTCCACAATTTTTCGCCTCCAGCTAAAATTAACTCAGCCGGAATTTCATATACATCCGGAGATTTGTGTTTCTTTAATATCTTTATAGCGGTTTCTACTTCTATCCGATTGGGTTCCGGAATATGCGGTTCTGCGGTATGTTTCCCCTTTTCTTCACGCACGCTAGTTTTTGGTTGCGTGTTAAGTAAATCGTCAAAGAAATCTTTCCATTTATTTATGTTGCTATCCGTATCAGTGAGAACTGTACCGTCAGATTTCCTTAATATATAAGCACGAGGTTGATAACCTTTCTTAAATTCACTGGTCCCTTATATATGTCCAAAATGTTTTTATTTTTATTATTATCTTCAAGGTCCATAATTTTACCTTTCAGAAAATCGCGTTTCTTTGTTCTAAAAGTTTTGGAAGTTTCTCTTCCTGATATCTGCGAAATTTTGGGTTGGGTATTTCATTCGGATTTTGTAGTCACAGTAATTTTGCCTGTTTTCCCTTCTCTGCTAATTTAATGCATTCCTGGTCGAACCATGGTTTGTTCCTACGTATTTCCGCGTGTCGCAACTTTTCTTTTGCTGAAAGTTTAATGCTATCTCTAATTTCAATCCAGGTATCCTCAACATTGGTGCAATCGGAATCTTCTAAAGACGAGAATCTATTCGAAACTTCAATCTGGTATTCCTCTCTTACCTGACTCTCTTCTAATTTCTTTAAATTGAATCTCTCCGTTTTCGGACATTGAATATTACTTTACTTCAACGATAATCTTTCTCGTGTTATCGCTGCTACCAAGTAGTGATCAGTGTCACAATCAGCCCGTCTATACGACCGGACATCAATTATGCTAGTTTGCCTTCAACTATCTACTAAGACGTGATCAATTTGATTATGTGTTTCCCCGGCTGGCAAAGTGTATTTATGAAAACTGCGATGTTGGAATTTTGCACTCTTCACTATTAGGTTTTTGGATGTTGTAAAATTCACGAGTCTAAAACCGTTGTCATTATTTTCCTTATGCAGACTTTCGTTCCCTATAATCGGTTTGAAAATAACCTCTCGTCCTACCTTCGCATTGAAATCCCCTAATAGAATTTTCATATGTTATCGCGGGAGTCTTTTACATCATCATCCTTATCTTCAGTTGGGGCATGTACATTTAAAACAATAATATCACACCACCGTCCCTGAAGAGTAATAAAAGAAAGTCTGTCAGTAACAAATTCAACCCGTTCAATGGCTGGTAGTATTCGTTTGGGTACGAAAAACCCTGTTCCTTACTGGTGATTTTTATTACCTTCACCGTAAAAGAACGTAAAATTTCCGGAATTCACAGATCCATTTGCTTCTCACCTATCTTCCTGAACTCCTACTAGGGCCGTCCTAAATTTCTCTAACTCGTTCGTTACCGATTTTAAAGGGGCCTGCCCTATAAAAACTTCTAATATTCCATGTTCCAAATCTCATGTCCATTTTATGTTGCTGAGGTAGTGCCAAGTTATCAGTCCTTGTTCGAGGCTTTTGTGAATATTTCTGAACACGTGCTTTTTTTTACAAGATGAGGTTGTTAGCCTTACTCAAACCCCCAAGCTGGAGGACCACTAATAGTCGGCTCTCCGCAACTGCAAAAATAAATAAATAAATAACACACATAAATAAATAAAATTTATTGTGGCAGTATGTCAGCCTGGAGTATTTTCTGGAAGACAACTCCCGACGAAGGAAGAAGTAGTTAAATGCTACCTGTTCTACAGAAAAATGCTAGCTGAAGAGGGGAAAGAAACACCTTCTACTAGAGATATTTTAAAATATGTGGCGATTGATCTTGTCAGTATCTGGAACAAAGCTAGCATTCCAGTCGTTGGATATTCCAGCGTTTTGGGCAAACTTTCAAAGCTCATACGACTTGCCCAACAACTCCAAAAATATCCCCCAGAAAAGCGCACATCACTTACATTCAAAGCAGACTTCAGTAATTTCAAACAAGTATTTGATATCTGTACTTGCAAGTGTGTTACAAACAAAATAATGGACAGACAGTTGTATAAATGCACCATAAAAGTACCACAAATTGAGTGGAATTTCTGGGTAGGTAAGACTTCGGGTCGCAAAATGTTAATCAGTTCGTTTGACAAGATTTTTTCGAGTTCACTTCAGAGAAAAGCAGAGAGGCAGGACCAGGAAGAGCGGTTTAGGAAAAAGCATTTGAAAAGCCTAACTACGACTAAAACTACTGCCTGTCCGTGGAACTTTATGGAAGAAAGTGAAGCAAGTGGTGTGGCCTTGGAAGATGAATCACCTTATAATGCAAATACATCCGAATCTCAATACACAGATTCCGAAAAACGGCCAGCACAAAATAGGCACCAATACCCAAACTTAAGCCAAATGATGGAAAGAACTGACGTTAATAACCGAAATGCTTGCAAACTAATTAATGCATGCGTGAAAGACCTGAAACTGGATAAACCGGAAAATGTACTAGAACCAACAAAGTTGCAGAGACAGCGAATTTATTGGAGAGACAAGGGAGCAGAATCTCGTTCGTTTGACTTGCGCAGGCTAATTTGTGTTGGTTTTGATTGGCGCATAGATCAAACCAGGCTCTTTGGACCAGACAAAGGATAACTAACAAAGAAGGAGTACCACTACGTTATTATTGCATATCCTAGTGAGCAATACGTGGGTCATATTGCTCCACAAAGTGGCAAAGCAGAAGATATTTCAAATGAAATACTCTCTGTTATACGTGACATGGATTCGACAGCTACATTGCTTGCTGTGGTGTGTGATGGAACAAATACAAACACCGGCCAACATTCTGAAATTATACGTCGAGAGGAAACAGCTTTAAATCGACCTTTACAGTGGCTCATTTGTATATTGCATCTGAATGAGCTTCCACTAAGAGAAATGTTTAAAAATATTGATGGCAAAACAATTGGTCCAAAGGGATTTTCGGGGCATATTGGAAAGATGATAAGTTTTGATCCACGGGATGTTGCAATAGTTGATTTAAAGCCCGTCACTGGAAATGTCCAGGAATTTTGTGTGAATATATAAAAAGTTTTTAGCGCTGATCAAAAGTATTTGCTGAAGGCTTGCATCGCAGTACAAAAGGGAAAGGACAACGCTGATGCTGGTGTTATAAAATTTTTACAAACTGATTCTCCAGGTGCTCTTAATCACGCCAGGTGGTTGACGCTCGCCAATCGAACCCTTCGTTTGTTCTTGAGCACAAGAAATCCATCCAAAAACCTATTGCAGCTTGTAACCTATATCGTTAGAGTGTATGCTCCAAGATGGTTTCAGATAAAAACCCATTCCAACTGCACTGATTGATCACGTAACTTCAATTTCATTTTGGAGAAAGTTGGAAATTTACCTGATAGTGAGATGAAGGAAGCTTCAATAAGATCTCTAAAGTTAATTTGTTATTTTGCCTACAGTGAAAATATTATTCTTTCAGCTCTTGCAGTTCCAGATATTGAAGTAAGAAAAGATGCAGTAAACAAGATTGTTGTTTCAAGAACGACCAATGAAGCTGTAGTGAGAAAATTTTGTAAATCAAATATTATGATTCATCTCGAAGCAGAAAACTACTACAAGATGATTGTGTTTTATCTCTTAAAAAGTATATTGATGTTATTTACTTGAAATGAAAGGATGAGATCTGTTAACAGATTTATTGTGATAAACAATTAACAAATTTACAATCTGCATTTCGCTATTTCAGAGCACTGTTATAGAAATGGTATTAGCACTATTAGCATAGGCAGGTATATTCAAACAAAGTACACAATGATTAATGGGAGCCGAAGAACTAAACAAACATGTGATTGAAACAAGTACATAAATGTGAACTGAAATGAATTGATCATTGCCTCGATAGCTAGGTCCTGTCAAAAGGAGACCTACCCACAATCTGAATAGCATTGTCATCGTAACTTAATCAGGTAGGAAAGGAAAAGACAACTTACAAGCCTGGAGAGTGTGCTGCCATGATGAATAGAAGCCTCTTCAAAACGTAAAGTAGAAACTTATGGTGTTCCAAAGACAAGGAATGGAAGAGAGAATCTTTTGTTAACTGAGATGAGGCTTTTTATATAATTCTTGCAGGACACTTTCACTTTCACTTGTAAGTTGTTTACGGTGTTTGTTCAAGGTTGTTTTAATCCTTGTTTAAGCCAATATCTGCATGGAATATTGCTATTACTCTAATATCTATAATTTTTTTTAAATCATACTCAATTCTATTTTGTATTAAACAATACAATTGATTAAGATGCTTGCGTCACAACGCCACCTCCACTTGTAAACTCAATGTCAGATGAAGAATTGCTGGCAAAGATTGAAATAGGAACACTGGAATTTGCAGGAATTCAATGTCATTCAAAAGCAGTTGAACGAGTCGTAAAAGAAGTTTCCGGGGTTTCCACAAAAGTTTTTGGTCATAAAGCCAGACATCGAATGATTGCTTGGAAATTTGGAAATTTGGATACTAACCATGCGTTTCTGAAAGCAGATAATTAAGTAATACTTCATTTAAAAAAATAATTCATGTTTTAGAACAATAAACCTACTGAATAGCAAAAAACTACTTTTTATAATATGCCGAAAATAGCTTCATTGTTAACTCAAAGTTGGAACCCTTAAATCAAAAGATAAAAAATATGAAATTTTAAAAACGAAATTATCTTTACGTGTATCAACTTTCAGAATTAGAGACAAAAGATTCTCTTTACATTTCTTGAAGTTCGCCCCACCCTACTGCACATTCCCTCGAGGACCTCAGCCGTCGAGGAAGTCATGTTCACCAAACAACTTGAGAACACCGTATGATTCAAAGTACACATGTTTGTCGATGAGGCCGAAAGATGAGGCTATTATATTCCCCAAACGTTTTTTGGAAGTCACAAACTTCGGTTCTAATCTCATCCACGTCCTTGTTTACATTAGCCACCTTGCCATTTATTATTTGCAAAATATCTACTTTAACATTTTCAACTTTTGATTTATAGCCTAAAGTTACACTTAACCTTATTACTTATGGCCTGAAATCTTTCGTTACACATTTCAGTCATAACCTGGAACTTGTTAGTACGCATATAATTTATAGTCAGGAATTTATAATTCCACATCAACATCCTCAACCTTTTCACCCTTTCATAGCCTGAAATTTGCCATTAAGGATTAAAGTTAATGTTTGTAACTTCGCAGATAAGTCAGCCGGAGTTACACTAGAGCCTACCGATACGTTAAGGAGTATTTCGTGTCTTCTATTTTCTCTATTTAGGACATGAAGTGATCCATTGCTGCCTTCCCTATCGGTTTCATTACCCGAAGAGTCCGGTAGTGGTAATGTTTGGCCATTACGTATTTGGCCATGCAGGGCTTACACAACAACAGTTTATCACTTTGGTTTTACTCTGGTACTTGATCATCAGACAAATCGTATCATTGAGCATACATCCATAAATGGCAGCTATCGCTGTACGCATTGTAACCCGATAATTCACTGTAACAACACAAGTATTCGACTGGGTTAAGTAACTCATTACAACACCTGCTGCCAGAACATATTTTCAATTTTCGTTATATTGTTTTCCCAAAATTACAGATATCCACACCTACAAATGGCCATGCATCACTTACTGAGGCGATTGTCATTAAGTGATCAAAATGGTCTTTCTCAAAGAACAAAAGAGCCTTCCTGTCACTGCATTTAAGGAGCACAAAATCGTTGCACAGAATGGAATTACAGTAAGAATAGCAAAGAAACACACACACTACAAACTGTGCAAGCAATTCACACCACATTGTACCACTTTTAAACTAAGCTGTCACACGCGGTACAACTTTCATAACTAAGTTGCCTCACTACAAAGAAAAGAAAAATGCCAGTTTGACAAACTAGGAAGTTAGCTATTGTGAATTGCATGAATACAAAATATAACATTCCGGTTTCACTGATCACATTCTTATAATTATACTGGCAATTCCACCAAAGGATTTTGTCGATCCATGTCGCACACTCAATTTCTACACAAACGAACAATACGACGAACAACCATTCTCCAAAACAGAGAATTCCTCTCGGTCGAAAAGGAGAACCTTCACGGTTGAAGAAATGAACAAGTCACCAAGGTGAGAATGCTTGCTTGGGTTTTTGAATCGGTGAAGCAATCACCCCGCCCCCTTCGCGATAGCTATTTATTCCTCCAGCAAACTTTCCAACTCCACATAAATTACTTTTCAACATAATTATTTTTTTACTTTCTACTTTTTTCTAAAACAACAATTTGAACCAAGTTTAATATTGTAACATGATTTATAGTGACCCTTACATAACCTTTGAATAAATCATTATAATTTACATTAATTTTCTTCCAATCTATTTTCAATTTTTACTTGTGAAGCGTCCATTTTCGTAGGTCTCATTCCAGACGAACATGGAGCGTTACAAATCTCCGGCCTTTTTAAGAAAAATTCTGGTCCAGAATTTGTTCTAATGGATAATCTATAAATATAGAAAAAGTAATGATTAACACACAAATAAATATACACAATAAAATATATTTACAAGAATTAGATAGAATAAGAAAAACAAATGTTTAATAAATAATTTTCAAATTATATACAAGTACAAAGACTATACATTATATACAAATATATCAAATGAATATTATACACAAATAAATTTAGGAAGTTTTAAGGTAATCACGGGCGTGATTATATTAATAAAATATGTATGCACCATTTATTCATTTACTTATTCTGACAAATTTACCATATAATACGAATTTCCATGTCCTCTTCCAGCCTTTCATTCAGAAAACTTTAGTTTCTAGGGACGCGATAAACCATTAACTCGGAAACATGACTCCGTTTGTAGAAATCAGGAGTATCGTTCTCATCCGATAATAAGACAGTATTTGGTGTTAAGAACCTCCTGACTATAAATGGGCCTTGCAATTTATCACTTAATAATTTAGCAACGTTATCCTTTAACGAGGATTTAACATGACAACGAGTAAAAACTTTATCGCCTATGTTGAACACGACTTCTCGTCTTCTCTGCATCACCAATCTTTTCCTTCTGACCCAGCTCTTCTCCATATTCTTCATGGCTTCTAACCGTAAATTTCTAGTGGACTTGCCGGCAATATCGGAATCTGAGATGTCCCATCGATTTTTCAGTGGGGTGTAAGAGAGACGTCCAAAGAATATTTCGATTGGGCACATCTTAAGGCCAGTATGCGCACTTATATTTAATGTATATTGGAAATCTGGTATCAGGGATGACCACAAATGTTGCTTATCCGAGAAGTACGTTCTAATAGTAGATTTCAACGTTTTTATAAAGCGTTGAGCAGCGTTTTCTTCAGGGTGATAAGGACTAAGATTGATGTGTTTTATCCCCAAGCCGAAAAAGATTTTTTTAAAAAAAATCTCGTACAAAAATAGAAGAATTGTCGGTTGCAATAACTTCCGGGCATCCCAGTCGGCTGAAGATATCCGACATCTTGTCCACAATCGAGGCCGAAGATAAAGATCTTAATTTTTCTAGCTCGACAAAACGGCTATCATTGTCAACCCCGATTAGGATATATTTGAATCCCCTGGAAATAGCAAAACACCGATAATATCAAAATACCAGTGAGATACGATTCGTTTACTGTACTCTGAAAAAGCAAACCCATCTTCTTTCTATTTTCCTCTTTAGAAAGCTGGCACCTATGGCAAGAACGTACATATTCAGTCACTTCTTCTTTCATATTTCCCCAAGTAAAACGTTTCATTAATTTCTTAAGAGTCCGATAAGAACCAGAATGACCTCCAATGAGCTTATCTTCATGATAATACTCAATCAGGACTCTTCGCAATGCTTTGGGGATTATAATCTTAAAAGGATTATGAACTGAATTTGTTCTTTTCATTAGTATCTTTTTGTTTAAAACATAACCCGCAATATATTCGCCATTTTCCAGTCCATCGATGATCGATTTCAATTCAGGGTCTTCTCTTAGAAGATCTTCAATGGGTACTTGAATCAGAGGTAATTTCCATCTTTGCGCAAGACGTAGGTTGCTTTCAAAGGCCGCTAAACCCAAAGGATCATAAACTATATTAAATTCAAACGGGTCATAAACTTGTTAGAGTGTCATCTATAACATTGTCGGATGACCTAACATGTTTAATTTTAAAAGAAAACTGACACAATATTTCTACAAGAGGACCTTCTTTCTGACTACTTTAATAGTCGCTTTGAATTGCTTAATATCCATGCAAGGGCCTTGTTATCAGTCAGGACATCGAACTCTCCGACCAAATAATGCTTAAATCGGGACATAGCTTAACAAGACTTATGAATTCAATTTCATAAATACTTCTACGCTTGTCTGCTTCTGACAGTTTTTCACTGAAAAAACAAACAGGTTGAATCTGCCCGTTACTATTTTCTTGAGACAGACAAGCAGCTATGGTCTTTCCTGATCCATCTACATGTAAAATAAATCGCTTATCTGTGGTCTTCAAAACGACATTTTCCACTAATATCTCTTTCAACATGTCTAAAATCCTTTTATGATCTGGACTCCAGACAAATTTATTCTTTGGGGATTTTAATTCACTAAGAGGTCCCATTAAATCCTGGAACTCAGGAGCAAATTCAGCATAATAGCTAAGAAACCCCAAGATCTTCATGAGACCCCTCCTGTTCCGCGGAGGTGGAATATTTTTAATAGCTAAGACCATAGCCGGGTTGATTTCCATTTGATCCCCGGATATAATGTACCCTAAGTAATTAATTTTAGATTGAAGAAACAAACACTTGCCCGGAGACATTGTTACATTATATTCTCTAAATCTTTGAAGTACCTTTATAATAGTAGCCTTATGTTCTTCCTCAGTATCAGAAATTATTAGAACATCGTCAAGATAAGATCTAACACCTTCCCCTCCAAATCACCGAGTATTATGTACATCACTCGATTTAAAATCTTACTACTCGTTTTAATTCCAACTGGGACTCCAGTAAATTGAAACAGACCCTTCGGAGTAACAATTGTTGTGATGTCAAGTGAGCTATGATCCAAAATAATTTGGAAATATGCTTTTTTGAGATCAATTTTTGTATAGAATTGCTTACTTGACAGACCAGGCAAATATTCTTCGATGTTCGGAGACAGAAAGGGATCATTGACAATCAACTCATTGTCTTTAACGAAGTTTCCAACAATTCTATAACATTTATCTATATTCTTAACAAAGAAACCGCTACTGGCATAGTTTGAGTGGTCTACTTCAATAAGAATTCACTCTCTAACCAATTCTTGAATTTTTTCTTCAAATTCCCTTTCTTTATTTTTAGGAACCGGGAACGTGTTTTGTTTAAAATGCTTGTTCTCAGATAAATATATTCTGCCTACAAAACCTTTAATGCGTCCGACCCTGTTCGTTATAACATCGGAATATTGTTCCTTAATCGAACCTATGAACGAATTTATTTCTACATTTCGATGACTCCATGATTCCCTATTTGATTTTTTAACCTGTATGTTTTCTCGGTTTTTCACCTGTTAGCTGATTTTGGTTTTTCACCTGTTAGCTGATTGCCCGAGTCTCGATGAATATCCTCCGATATATTCTTTTTATTTTTCTTTAACAACTCGTGAAATTTTTCCGATTGTTCAACGTCTACGTCTGAAGCCTCAGAAAAACTCTATGGTAAATTGTTCTCTACTTGTGAATTAGCGGAGGTAACTGGAACTACGCTCTTATTTTCCTTTTGAATCACAGCACTAGGATATCACATAGTTTTTTCATTTAAACTTTTTTTAAATTTTCTTCGTCTTCTTCTTCCTTGACTTCCTTCTCATACCTTTAAGTTGCTTTACATTACGATCCACTTTTGAATGGTTAGAACCTGTTTCAGATCGATGACTATTGTCCACCAACAAAGTATCATTGGATTTGTTTATCTCTTCGATATTATCCACATTCGTAGAAACCATAGCTAAATCTACAGATCTAGACTGCAGATGATCTTGGCCATTATCCAACGTCTCATGGGTTGTACAAGAGTTTTCATGACAAATTTGTTCTTCATCCATATTTCGAATCTGATTGTCCACATTATTAAAGTCTCTCGATAAATCTCCTTAAATTAAATTCCGCAACCCGAGAAGCTGCGAAGTGTCAGGAGCACTGATGGTCAAAGCTAGCTTTTGTTGATCGAGATCACACTGAACACCTTTTTCAAAATATCGCAAGGAATATGAGTCAGCCCTAATGAAAATAGAAGCTACCCAGATAATTTCCAGTCCAAGTTCTTACTTTGACCTTTATTACTAGTCCATTTTCACTGACCGACAAATTCACCAGACTTAAATCCTTTACATAGTGAATCCACAAAATCTCTGGGATAATTCAATCGCACTCGTTTCTTCCCATCACAACAACACTAATACGTTTTTATCATAGTCCACTACAGCTGACGTAGAACAAAGATACGGCATACGAAGTAAACAGTGACAAGGCAGTTTATCTGTAACTCGATATATCACGGACTGGAAAGATCAGGATAAAATTATTATCAACGTCACATCTTCATCAGTAACAAATATCAAACCTGCCCACCTAAGCTGATCGCAACAGCTTGGCAATATGATTCTATTTGGAAAATAACAGCGGGAAATGGACAATTTAAACACATATTAGTGGACATAGAAATGTCCACAAGATATTGTGTGACCAAGGTTGTGGACAACATAACAGCGGAAGAAATTGAACAATTTCTTATATTTGACATCATACTCAAATTTGGACCTTTTTCACATTTATATCTGGATAGACATCCAGTACATAGCGCTGAGAGGCTGCAAAATTTGGCAAAATGCTATAACTTTAAATTTAAATTTTGCCCCACATACGATCATAAAAACCTAGACATAGTGGAAACATTCCACAAGACAATATAGAATGCACTTTTTCGTGCAAGAAAACCAAAATCTTTGGCCGAAGCTGATACCATATATTACATTCGAATTAATACATTCGTACAAGCCGGAAGTAAATATTCAGGTTTTTTCCTCAAGTATGGATATGTACCTAAGACCATCTCTGATATTGCGTTGGCGTCAACTCCAATATTATGTTTCAACAAAGAACATTTGAATAAAATACGCGAGAGTATACAGAATAACTTGATCGCTAGCTATAATAAGCAGAAAAAGTATTTCGACAGCAGACACCGAAAAACTCAATTTGAAAAGGGACAAAAAGTACTGCCCTACTTTCCTAATCGGCAAGTAGGAGTGCCGCAGAGCTTCTCAGCTTCCTACGTGGGAGCCGTTCAAATCCTGGATAGACTGAATCCTAAGCTTTATAAGAAAATACAAGAAATCTCAATAGATAGAATTAAGTCATTTTGTGGAGATAGAGAAGATATAGATCAAGAATAAATAACTTCTTTTTATTTTCTATACGAGCGAAAAAAATATATACAGTACTCACCACTAGGAAGAAGGAAATAGAGAGACACGAATTTAGCAGATAATAACACTTTTCATTACGATACAAACATTCATTTCCTCTTAACTTTACAAAAACCTGATTCGTTTATTTTGCGGTGGACTGAAAGAATGCTGAAATCTGCATTCTTGCATTTAAAAGGCGTTTGATATTTACAAGGGCAATTAACTTATAATCATACAGCTTCTTCATTCTTTGAGCTAAACGATGCCACCAACATAGAATATAAATATTCTATACAGGATGTTCCAAAAATCACCGTCACTCTACAGGACCATCATCATTAGCGGCAGTATTTAAAATTGGATTATTCTATTCGAATATATATATATATATATATATATATATATATATATATATATATATTAGCTCAAGTATTTTACATCTCATAAAGGGTTTCCGCTGAATCAAATTCATAAAGCATTATCATCTTTCTAATTCTAAATTAAAGTAACTATTAAATGTGGAAAAAATGGAAAGAAATGCAATACAATATAATTAGCAGGCATGCATAGTACTCACCTAACATACGCTGAACTTAAGTTTCCTTTTCAGCTTATCGTTCAACCACTTCTCATATCGGATAACAACCTCACCGTTCCTTTGGAAGACTTCCGAATATGCTTCTGCTAACCCTCGCACCTCCCTCCACTACTTTTCCTCTTTCACACGATCTAAATACCTATACGCTTTAATCACCTTTTTCCCATCCTTCCTCCTATCCTTCTCTTTCAAAACTAAGTTGATTTCCTGAAGCATCTTGCTAGTAATATGCATGTTGTTCAACTGAATAATGATTATTGCTTGACTGCTATTTAATATTATTTTTGCTACTCAGCATTTTTTTCTTCTGTTTTTATAGGGATTATGCATATTCAGTAGCAGAATGCTGACCCTTTTTACTTATCACTTCCTAGTACTGCTTATAGACGGCATAAGTTGCAATGAAATTGTATTCGCATAATATGGAATTTGTATAGCTAAGTTCAAGCCCATAATCAGTTACGACAATATAGAATTCCTACCTTATAGGCTCCATTTAGACTTTTCGGCAGTACACCTTCCGAATGATTCTTGTACTGGATATGAACAAATAGTATCACTTATGCACGATAAAGAACGTCAATTCATTAATAAAGTCAAAGATATAATACCTTGTGATTTTAAAACAGGGTGTTCCAAAATACCAAGACGGATGACCTTTAATCAATTACTTGGACTCGCAAATTTTGGACTTAATGGATATAGTCTATATGAGGTTCATAAATTAAAATCAGCTATTAATCAAATGCAAGCACAGAATGATTATTTAAATTCTCAAATACAAGAAATTAAGAAAAGTATATTTGAACTCACACATTTGGTGACGAACTATTCAGTAGCTTTAGAAAAAATTGATAAGCGAAACTCATAGTATTTTGGAATTGATATGTACAACGGCCACAAATGAACGCTACCTGATCGCTCTTCTTAATTTTCAAAATGTAGAACAACACTTTGATACTATAATACAAAGTATTATTCAAAATAAAGTTAACGAAGTTTTAATAAAACCTGCTTTACCTAAAGAAATGATTAGACAGAATATAAACCTAAGAGGCACATTAATGGAAAGATACATTTGTTTATTTTATCAATGTTCAAAGGCATTTTAATCTCATTCGACCCAGAAACAGCCAATTTAGACATTATAATACAAACACCAATTGTGCACACTAGTGATTATCACATTTTATATAAAATTTATAACAATATATTTCTAAGACAGCTCATATACGTATTCAGACACCTGAATATACAATTTGGACAGACCAAGGAATCTATGAGTTAAACTTATCACTATGCCAATCACATAATACAGTATGTTCTGTATATGTGATTACAGGCACAACCCTGCTCTCAACAAACAGGCTGTCTCTTTAATTTAGTTTTTCGAAATACAACCGATAGCTGCCATCTGAAACCTACTTTGTCACGAACAGAGGAATTTTAACTATATACGCCCATGGGACTTCATTTTACTACGCGAAAATCTGTTAAAATAGCACTCCAAAGAAACCACATGTTAGCCGCTAATGCAGTTAATCGCTCATCAACTTACTTTTTTAAGTATGAAGAATTTCAACGCATAAATACCGATACTTTGAATCTTCCTACTAGGACCTCAGCTAACTTTACGTTAATAGGTGTATATAGAAATTTGCCAAAAAGTCCAAATTTGAATTTTACTCATAACCTTCAAAATTTATAACGCACCATAACTTCCATGACTCCTTACTTCAACACGAACAAAATTCTTTGTTGGATAATATGTCGCAACTACATCTTTCCACCGCGTTCCCGTGGACTATAATTGCTATAGTCATTCTTATTATAATATTATAGATTGGTCTTGGCATTTTCTTATATTTTATTTATAAACGCATTATTAATAACAATACCTCATAGACATTTTACATTGTACCTAATCTCCCCTAATTATCAATCGTAATAATTTTTTTCTCTCTCCTTCTAGTATGGAGCATCTTTACATAACCGTATTAATTGCAACTTTTTTAGTAATCCTAAGCCTTATTATTTTATACATATTATATTGTCTTCGCTCGTTACCAAACAAATCTAGAACGATCCGCATAGAAATTTTATGTCCTGTTCCATTGGAAACACCTAATACCAATAATAAAACTAAGGATCAACCGCTAAGACAGACTCCAAATCCACTTACTATAAGTGAATTAGTATACATTTATTGACGCCAAGCCAAAAACAACCCTATTTTGAGGGAAAAGAAGTATCATGTTCCATGTACGGATCCTGCCTGTATATAGGGAACCTGTTTAGTGCTCTATTCCCCTATGACATTACTGCTCCGAAAAAGTGATTTTCATTTATTTCAGTGCTACAAGAGTTTAGTGCTCAGTGATTTTTTGCGTGAGATTCCTCAGTGTTGCCAACTATCACATAAACAAGCCAGGGGGTGTAATATCCCTTGCGAAGTTGTTTACAAACAAATCCACGCATCAAGTGTTTATAAACACTACATCGTGCTTCATCAAGAGGCACTTCCACCAGGGTGACCTGCAATCACCTGGAGACGACGTTTAGACCCTCCCACGGAGCAGAAGACGAAATTGAAACAGCAGCGCCACCGCCACACAAGGGACGCTATAAATTGGACAGAAGAATCCAGCTCAGTACCAGTTTTCTGGTGACCCTCCTTTAGTCTGTTACGGGACTCTTATAGTAACTTAACCCCAGGCCTCTAGTTTGCTACGGGACTACGCCTATCCTATCTCCTGTCTTAGCCTGCCACGGGGCTCTGTCTGGGAATCCCAATCTCAGCCGCTTAGCCTGCTACGGGGCTCTGTTGGCAACTTAACCTGCCTCTGCTTGCTATGGAGCATTGGTTCCTTAATTCCACTCCTCTTACTCTGTTACGGGGCTCTGTTGGAAATCCTGTCTGCGACCACTCGGTCATAGACTATCTTTTACTTACCTTTTGAAATAGAGAACAGACTGTATAGTATTTTGTACAAATACTTTAAAGTTGATTTTATAATAAAACTGGTAGTGAGAGTTCGATTCCGGACGCTCTTTTTATTAACAGCTCTACCTCTTCCTTATATACGAGACAAAAATACGCAATGTTTTACAATATAAAATTGTAATCAGTTTAGAATGCTCCTAAAGCATTGCCAGAACGAAATTAAAAAGTGTGGAGAGACGGTGCGGAAAGGATAACTGTTTTTGTTAATAGATGTAAAAGTAAATTCTTTATATGCACTTTCTCTTTCTCAAAAAAATTAGCAGGATGACTTATAGTTCTCGAGACATGGGTTCTTAAATAGAGATTCGACCTTTTTGGACCAATATCTGTAGTACGGTCCCCACTTCAGCAGTAGACAGTTAATCACTTGTCAGCGGTTATTATTTGGTAACATAATGTTCACCATCTTCTTAGGTATTGACAAACACCAATATGAACTTTGTGTGACTTACGATTTTCGAGATTTAGGTCCCAGTAACATGAAAACGGTAAGTCATAAAGAGATGATATTCGTGTTAGTCATTCCCTAATAGAGTGCTAAACATTTCGTATCGATATTAAAGAATGTTCTCTATCTAACTAGCCCCTGACCAAACCGGTGGCCAGTTGGCCAGTGGCCACAAGTTACTATTTGGTTAAAGAATATATACCATCCCCTTAGGTATTGATCAACATTAATATCCTATCCCTATAACTTATGGTTCCAGAGCTATGAATAATTAAATATCAAGAAATTGGCAATTTTTTGGCCAATATCACGGGAACGGTAAGACATAGAGAGATGATATTGGTGTTAATCAATACCTAAGAGGATCGTAAATATTTTTGTACTGATATTAACTGCTGGTCCCAGGCCAAACCAGTGACCACTTGGACAGTATCCACCAGTTACTCTTTGGAAATGAAATTAAATGAAATCTCGTCCCACGTTTATGCCGGTAAGGTTAAAGGAGACGGTGATGATGAGAGATGAGTGAAATGGTGGAATGAAGAAAGTGGGAGGAAACGGGAGAACCCCGAGAAAACCCACGCACACGGTGTTTGTCCACCACAAAGTCCACACGGCGCGAGCTGGGATCGAACCAGTTACTATTTGATACTAAAATATTTACCATCCACTTAGATATTGATTACCAATTTTATCTCTCTATTACTTACGGTCTCCCATGTATACCTCATTAAATCTCTGAAAGTTGGCCATTTTTTGGCCAGTATTTCGGGAAACGTAAGAATGATGCGAAAAGTTAAATCATTACCTATGATAGTTTTTGCTTCTCCATCGAATGGAGGGTTCAAAAATGAAAAAAAATCACAAATAAAAGACAGCCGGACAGACAGACAGACAGACAAACTGACATAGAGAATTAAGTTACCAACTTGTTTAACTTCACTGAAAATTGTAGTCACAAACAGGCGTTTTATCGAGATAGTAAAATTTTTACTAATTTATGTTTTTAACTGGTTTTTAAGTGGTTGAAAATGTTTGATGATACTAGTATCCACTAGAGAACTGGGACTTCAAATATGAACCAAGATGCTTCTCCTAGAATGAAATTTTACCTTCACAAAGATTTTTACACCTGTATATTATTATTATTATTATTATTATTATTATTATTATTATTATTATTATTATTATTATTATTATTATTATTATTATTATTATTATACACTCATGTTACATTAACAACATATATTCAAGAGAGCACTTTAAAATCAGTTTGCCTCTAAATATGAAATATACTTCTGACGCCAGTTATAATAATCCATCACGTCGATAGAAAATTATCTTTGAATGGATTTGTTCCAAATAAGACAAAAATAAAAATAAAAAAAGAAAAAGTAAAATATAAAGCAATGTGAAATAAAGTAAAAAACAATATTTTTATTTTTTGTAATTCTGAGTTGAGATCATTCCGTAAGGAAAGAGATAAAAGTAGGAAAGAAATAAAAATGAAGGGAGTAAATTGACTGGAAAATGGTAGACTGATGACAACAGGACTGAGAGAGAAAAAATAGCTGTTGCGCGAAAAAGGGGGCTTGGTTTTTCTTCTTGATGTGATTACGAGGCAGCGTATCCTCTGGTTACGTTGTCTAGTTCCTGGTTGTTCAGCCTGGCGGCTTGGCTCTTTTCCTTCGCTTTGCTTGGAGAATGTGTAGTGGCTGTCTCTATCTCTTTGCATTTTAGTGTATCTTTCATTTTAATACTGGAATTACGAGTCTAATCGGGTTTTGAAAGCGACTTGAAATGGCACAAAACTGATAACTTGATCGAGGTAACATAAATTGTCTGGAAAGACGTAAGTTTTAATTCTTATTAATAAAACAAGAAGTTGTGTCACGTTTTTCGTAGCGTAACTAATGCGGTTGTGTGGTTGTGATATTAGATTCGTTTCTTTTGTGGATGACAACACAATTGGTCCATTTAGTTTCTTTGATTGCTTTTTCTATGCTCTCTAACATTTTTTGGCGATTAATTTAATCGTAGTTCGAAAAAAAAAATATTCCTGACTTTAAGATCGTGTATTTCTTTATATGTTTTTCATCTCTTTTAGTTTCAATATATTAGTGCGTCCGTTCAGAAATTACCTTAATAAGTTTATTCTTTCACTTTAGCTCCTGTTGTCAAAACCGATTTGTAATAAAAAATGATTTTGATGTTAAATTGAGAATTCCTCTAGGATTGATTAGAGTAATTGGAATTTCGATTGATAGCAATCATTAGGAGGACTGTATAGTTTGATTAATGTAATAACAAAGAGTAAAATTGACTAGAATATTGTTGAATTTACACGGATCTAGACATTTTTGAAATTGATGACTATTTTTCATTAAAAATGTCAATTTAGATTCAGAGAAATAGATTTAGTAACTTGGAGTTAGAATTTGAGTTTTAGATTTTATTCATATTAAATATGATTGCTCATTTTGAATATTCTTTTCAAATTAAGATTTGAATCAAGCATTGGAATTTGTTTCCTAACATACTTTTTTTTTAAAAAAAAAGAATAAGAGATAACTTTGTTTTGACGCTTAAATAATTTATTTGTCACGAACTTTAGAATCTCATCAAATCTCCATTCAATACTTTTATGGAATAAATTGTCTGTTACTTTGCATTGTGTAAGTGCGTTATTCTAACGTTTTAGCGGATATACACTAGCACATTATTAGTATTGAATAAAATTTGTTATCTAAAAATAGAACACTTGTGTTTAATTTGTTTATTTTGTTTGGTTAGGTAAAGAAATATTGGATAAATTGGCCACTATATCTCGTTGTGTCGCTTAGTTGATAGGAGCCCTGCCAGCAAGTCCATTCTGCCAGCTTATGTCTTATTGAACCCAAATTGACAGTTTTTATCTTTTTTTACTTTTTTAAAAAAAGGTTTTGTCCCGAATTGGTGAAACTAGGTGGACATGGACGTGACATTTACGAGGAACTAGACCACGTTTAAAATCTGTTGGTTAGTATCTTATTTTTATTGTACTAGTATCTGATTAGTAACCCATAATGTCCTCCAACATTAGCATTCCAGTAAAAAGTATATAACTTTAAATAACATTGAGACATTAGTATTAGTTTCTTGTTTTGGATGCTACTAAGAGTATTAATTATATTTCTGAGAAATTGGATATTAATAAGAAAAAATAGATTTTTCGAAATCGTCACTCAGACTTAAATTTTGTTTTTCGTTTGGTTGTTTATAATTATTAATGTTTTGTAGTTAATTTAACTTTTCATTATCTTCCAAAATATTTCTGCTTGGATCGAGTCAATTTCCATTTGCTCTTTAGTCTTAGTATTAGTAATTTAGCATTTATTTGTATATCTAGTATCAAGTATTGATTTCATATTTGGCTATTGTTTTACTTATATTGCTATTGTATTATGGATGAACATTGTGATTACGTTAGTATTGACATTCGTGATTTTGAATTTGTTACTGTTGATGCTACTTGGCATCCTA
This sequence comes from Thermobia domestica, assembly GCF_964235325.1. Taxonomy (NCBI): domain Eukaryota; kingdom Metazoa; phylum Arthropoda; class Insecta; order Zygentoma; family Lepismatidae; genus Thermobia; species Thermobia domestica. The sequence goes on from NC_137457.1 coordinate 138,405,041, forward strand.
GTTTTTATCTAAATTCAGACTTTGATTATATAGATATTTAATTAACTCCTCTTGCACTTGGAAGTTTGAATGTAAGGTATATTTTTTCACCCATTTGTAGCATTCCGAATCAATCACTTCAGAGTTCAGTCGGAACTTACGGTTTCAGTCGGTAAGCTAATCCTCCGAGTTTTAATTATTCTAGATGTGAGGAGAGAGTTACTTTTACGGAACCACCTGTCCGTGGTGGTCCTGTTTTTTCTAATCTTAATGTTAATCCAACAGATGGTACTAGAGCACACAATCGCTATTTTGAACTTATTACAGAAGTGTTAATAATATTCTCAGCTGAACTCTGAGGGTAGGAGGTAATAATGTTTTTGAAAGAAATCCTGAATTTCATCTAGATTTTAGAAATCCTTATTTTAGAAATTCTGGTAGAGCTGTTCAAACTACATTTAGTTCAAATAATAATCATGCTGAATCAAATGTAGAACATAGGTTAATGCTAAAATAGACTCACTTGAGATCTTTGTCTTACTTAAATATTAGCTTGATGAGTGTAAAGAGTGTATCTGGCAATGAAAGCATGCAAGTATTGGAAATGTTAACTAAGATTGAAGAAATTTTATTACAAACCAGTAAGTCGTTTAGTATGATTTTATCTGTAATAGTTCCAAAATGCTATGGAATTATTTTGAAATCAATTACTCTTGCGTTACATGACCATCATGATTGGGATTCTACTAAGAATACTATGTTAACTACGTTTGCTCCTCCTGCCGTCATTCAATCCTTGATCAGTGATAGGATTTTCAGAAGGCAAAGACTTTCTGAGTTAATGAATGAATATGTAAAATCTGTGATAATTTCTATGAATATTCTTAGCTTGAATATGGAGGAAAGAGAGCTGCTAAGAATAATCATAAATGGGATGAATCGAGGTCAACGCTTTCGAATGCTTGGTTCATATTATCCAAACCATAGGTTAGAACTATTAGATATTTCTGCACAATATGTAATTAATGCTCGAGAAAATATTGAATTCAACAAATTATGAGAGTTAAAGGTAAAAGCCACATTTGTTTATCTAATAATTCTTCAACTTTGGCTGATAGTAGGTCAACAGATCGGAATAGTTCGTCAGCTTTTAATGTAAGGTTGAATCAAGAGAAGAGGGGATCTGAGATCGCGATTAATCCAAGATTTCATGACAATAATAATAGAGATCGAATCGAAAATTCTTCAAGGATATTAAAGAAGAGAATACTGAGGTCAACGGTTTAGTAGCAACTTTTGTGTTGGGCATGGTTAATAATATTTTAACGAGTGTGTGTATGGGCGGTGGTTCTAATTTTAATCTTGCTACCAGAAACATAGTGATTCGATGTGGTGTCGATAGATTTGTTCGTACAGTGAACGAAAGAATTGTGAATGCTCCATCAGGCTCAGGTTTTGACACTGCATAGGAAAAAACTCTGAATATTAATTTTTCAGAACGTGAATTTTAGAATAGTTTAACAACTTCCTTGTGAGTGCATTTTAGGAATGCCTTTCCTTAGTTCGGCGTCTGCAGTCGCAAACTACAAGAACAAGTGTTTAGTACTTCATGACGGAAAGAATGAACTACGCTTGAATTTCCAAAGAGATTTGGTGAATTTGTACAGTAGAGGATTTAAATCGGGCGATTTCGAAGACAAGCGGTAATTTGTTCGTGAATATCCAAATAAAATGTCAGTTAACAAGGATTCGGCAGTATTAACTTCAATTTTCATCCGAGAAGACGGTATTTCGTTTGGTTCTTGTGAAAAGGGAGTGCAGTATGGACTCGAACTTCAAAGACTAGAAAAACAGTTACTAACCATTGATGTTCCAAATTCTTTAGAGCTTTTAGCAATAAGAAATCTGATTGAATGTGATCTGTAGTAATCTTTTCTGGTACGATTGTGGAACATAAAAGAACTATTTGTAAAGTGTTAGATAGGTTCCGACAATATAATGTAACCGTATCTTCTGACAAGTGTATGTTCTTTCACACTGAAATTAATTACCTTGGACATATTGTGTCAGGGAATCAAATGGAAATCGATCCGAAACGAATTTCCGCAATAAAGAATATACCACCACCAAGGAACCGAAGAGCTCTCACGAAAATTCTTTGTCGTTTCAGCTATAAAAAATATTATGCCATAAATGCAAGAATTGATGGGTCCTCTTACCGAACTTAAGTCAGTCAATAAGAAAATTGTCTGGACCAAGGATCATCAAAAGATCCTGGACAAATTGAAAGTTGTCTTGGCTGAAAATGTTGTCTTCAAGACTACTCACCTAAATAAACGCTTCATTGTAAACTTGGACGGAGGAAGAAAAAGCGTTGCGGGATGTCTCTCACAAATAAACAGTAAAGGGAATGTCCAACCTGTCGCTTTATATAATAAGAAACAATCCGAGGCTGATAAATAAAGAAACATATATGAAATGGAATTCATAAGCCTTGTAAAGACTATCGCAAGGTTCAGACATTACTTGGTAAAAGAGTTCCCACGGACAACGCAGTTTTAACCTGGATACTTAGCAACTCGAAAAGACTTTTGAAATATTGACCATTAGTGGAGATCTTGTGCCAATTTAATATCAAAATTAAACAGTAGTTTTGAGTAGTAGTTGGTCAAGTGGGTTTATCCGCCTTGAATAATAATCTAAGTTTAGCTCATATGTGGAGGCTTCCACTGGTAAAATAACCTATTGATATCTTGCAAATCGAATATCCTGAGCTAAAATCTATTTTTGAAGTATAGAATGAGAAGATACAGTTCAAGGATATGTTCTGAATAAGAATATACCAATGAAGAAAACTAACTCTGTTAATAACCCCTATAAGATTGTTATTCGCAAGGATTTAAGGGTTGTTCTTATTAAATACTATCATAATGACAAATTAATGGGTGGTCATTCGGTTTTTTATCGGACACTTAAGATACTAATGAGAAATTTACATGGGAAAATATAAAGGGAGAAGTTACAGAGTATGTTTGAAGTTGTCATCGATATCAGCCTTCGAAAGACGAAAATAAGAATAAAAAGGGACCATTGATATCAGAATACATTAAAAAGTTCCAACTGGATGTTTGATATAATTAGAGTATTTCCCACACTAATGGTTACAAATATATCCTAATAGGGGCAGATAATGCCAGTCGCTATGTGGTTCTTGAGAAGCTTAGAACTTTTACCTCTGCATCCATAGGTGATAAATTAAGAGATCTATAGAAGGTTAGGATTTCCAGAAGCAGTATCCACCATAATGCTTCAGTTTTCCACTCCGATTATTTCGAAAGTTTAACTTTGGATTAGGTATAATGCACATTAAATTAAGTCCATATCTCCCGGTGGGGAACATAGCCGTACGTTACTTCTAGACTTAAAATCATCGATTCGTGCTTAATTATCAGATAAGCAGAACCTTTGATCGACTCTTATTCCTGATCTGCAATACACCATTAAAATTAGTGAGCACTCTGGCTTGAAAATGTTTCCTATTAATTTTTTCATGGACGTCCTACCAATACCTCTTAGGAAAAACAATTGGACATATCCGAGTCAGATTTTCGTGTTAAAACATTTCAAGATCTCTGGTTGAATACCATCAAAAATATGGAAAAATCTTGGAGTAAGAGGAAAAAGCTCATGAGTTAAAGAATGAGAGAATTTACGATCGGTGCTGGAGAAAAGTTTTAATACGGTCTCATATTAAGTCCTCTCTTAAAGATAAGGTGGCAGTCATTGTTCGATAAATGGCAAGCCTCTTTTATTGTGAGACGTTTTCGTATGACAAGTACTGTCCTAATTTAAGACGAGAATGATAGTTTTGATTTTTATCATCGCAGTCATGTATGGGAAATAAAGACTTATTGAGAACAGAAAAAAATAGTGGGAAGGAACTGGAAGAGAAATGAATTTGAAGTGTTTTTGAATGTTTGTCTGGTAAGGTGTTACACACTTTTTAAATAATATTTCTATTTGTTATAATTGTTAAAAGTTTCTTTATATAAGGAAATTAATGGCCATAAATTCCGAAAAACTGCTTTTAATACTTGAAAATTTTTGATATTTATTAACTGTTAAATATTATTGTTATATTGTTATATTTATTATTATTTATTTTTTTTATTAATGTTTCTTTTTTCTATTTTTAGATATCCGTGTCTTCGATGTTGTATATATAAAAATCCTTTGTACTAGAATTTTTTAATTTCAAGGAGGGGTGGTTGTAAGAATCTATCTCGTCGAAAGATTTTTATCTCTGAAGAATGGATTTGTTCCTAAGAAGAACACGAAAATAAGATTAAAAACAAAAGAAGAAAAAGCAAAATATTAAGTAACGTTAAATAACGTATAAAACAATAATGTAATTGTATTGTTATTAATTGTTTATCATTCCAGTTTGAGATACAATTCTGTTCCGTGTAACGTGGGACCCTGTCACCACGACATGGCGCTTCCTCAGGTTCCGGATCGAGGAGAAGAACTCTACATATAGAGGAAGCTGCGAAATATACTAAATAAGCAGTCGCGGATAGCCGACTAGGAGTTGTCCTCCAGCTTGGAGATTTGGGTAGTTAGGTAGAAAGGAAATGGATCTGTGAATTCCGGAAATCTTAGGTGATTTCAATGCGAATGTAGGAGGATATTTTCAAAACGATTACAGGGAACGAAAATCTGCATAAGGAAAGTAATGACAATGGTGTTAGACTCGTGAACTTTGCAACATTGAAAAACCTAATCGTGAAGAGTACAAAATTCCCACATCGCGACGTTCATAAATACACTTGGACATCCTCGGACGGAAAAACTCAATCAATTCCATCACGTGTTATTAGATAGAATAAGGCAATCTAGCATAATTAATGTCCGATCGTTTAGAGGGGCTGATTGCGACACTGTTTACTACCTAGTAGCAACGATGATACGATAGAGACTATCTGAAATGAAATGAAGTCTTTAAGTTTTTCGTCCCACGGTTATGCCGGTTAGTCTAAAGGAGACGGTGAAGATGAGTAATGAATGAAATGATGGAATGAAGAAAGTGGGATGAAACCGGAGAACCCCAAGAAAACCCACGCACACAGTGTTTCTCCACCACAAAGTTCACTTGACGGGGGCTGGGATCGAACCCGGGACCCCAAGCACCAGAGGTGAACGTTCTAGCACTGAGCCTCCGCGGACCGAGAGAGATTATCGTTGAATAAAGGTTATATTCATGGTCCGAAAACGGAGAAATTCAATTGAAAAATTAGAATTGAATCAGGGAAGAGAGGAATACCGGATTGAAGTTTCGAATAGATTCTCGGCTTTAGGAGATTCGCAGTGCACTAGTATTGAGGATATCTGGATTGAAATTAGAGATAGCATTAAAAGTTCAGCAAAAGAAAAATTGGCACATGCGGAAATACGATGAAACAAACTATATTTCGACCAGGAATGCATAAAGCTAGCAGAGAAGAGAAAACAGACAAAATTATGCTCGCTACAAAATCTGAGAAATAACTACACAAAATATCATAGATATCAGGCGGAAAACTTTCAAGACTTCTAGAACAGAAAATCGCAATTTTCTGAAAGATACAATTAGGGAACTTGAAGATAATAGTAAAAACAAAAAAAAAACTCCCTGACATGTATAAGGGGATCAGGGAATTTAAGAAAGGCTATCAACCTCGTGATTGTATGTTAAAGAAATCTGACGGTACAGTTCTCACTGATATGATATCTTAAATAAATGGAAAAAAAATTTTGACGACTTGCTTAGCACGCAACCAAAAACTAGTGCACGTGGAGAAAAGGAGATACACCGCAGAACCGTATATTCCAGAACCCAAGCGAATAAAACTAGAAACCGCTATTAAGAAATTAAAGAAACATAAAACTCCGGGTGTATATGAAATTCCGGCTAAGTTAATTTTAGCTTGTGGCAAAAAATTGTGGAAGAAGATACACAAACTCATTCTCCTTATCTGGTACAAGGAACAATTACCATAAAAGTGGAAAGAATCAATCATTGTTCAAATTCAAAAGAATGGCGACAAAACTGACTGTAATAATTATCGATCATTTCTCTTCTGTCAACATTATATAAAATCCTTTCAAATAATCTATTAGCAAGATTGATCCCACACGCAGATGAAATTATTGGAGATTATCAGTGCGGATTTAGAAGAAATCGATCAAATATCGACCAAATATTTACCATTCGCCAAATACTTGAAAATAAGTGAGAATACAATACCCCGGTACATCAACTATTTATTGTATATTAGAAAAGTGTACGATTCGGTTAGGAGAGAAACATTATACAACGTTCTTACGGAACTTGCAATACCGAGAAAGCTAATTAGATTAATTAAGATATGTTTAAATGATTCCCAAGGAAAGTCCGGGTAGAAATTTTTTTTCACGAGCTAACACGTTGAAAATGGCCTGAAACAAGGAAATGCGTTGTCGCCATTATTATTTAACTTCTTTCTGGAATACGCTATAAGGAAAATCAAAGATAGCAACCAGGGCCAGAGTTGAACGTTATTCTCAAGGCTATGGCATATGCTGATGATGTAAATTTAATAGGTGATGATAGGAGAACAATAGAAAGAAATGCAGAGATCTAATTAAACGCTTGCAGGGACATGGGTTTAGAAGTAAATGCAGAGAAAACTAAATACATGGAAGTGCGTCAGGACCGGAATACAACAAATTATGGATGCGTTAGAATATTAAATAATACTTTTGATAAAGTGGATAGTTTCAAAAATCTAGAATCAATATTAGCAGAGGAAAATCATATTCACGAAGAAATTAAATGTCGAATAAAGGAAGGGAATTCTTGTTATTATTCGGTTAAAGATCTCCTGTCGTCGCGAATTCTGTCGTGGAATTTGAAGCTTAAAATATACAATACGATAATCATGCCTGTTGTTCTGTATGGTTGCGAACGATGGTCGCTTACTCTGCGGTAAGAACATAGACTGAAAATATTTGAGAACAAGATCCTGAGACGAATATTCGGACCCAAGAGGAACGGGAATGGAGAATGGCGAAAACTTCATAACGAGGAACTACATAAGTTATATGGTTTACCCAACATTGTTAGGGTCATCAAGTCAAGGAGGCTTGGGTGGGCGGGTCATGTAGCTAGAATGGAAGAAAGTAGAAACACTTTCAAAGTCTTGACTGGAAGACCAATCGGAAAACGACCATTAGGAGAACTTAAGCGCAGATGGGAGAAAAATATTAAGATGGCTCCCGCAGAGATTGGAATACAAAGTACAAACTGGATGCAGTTAGCTAAGGATAGAAGTCAGTGGATAGCTTTTGTGAACGCGGCATTGAACATCCGGGTACCATAGGCCATATAGTTAGTTAGTATGTTAGTTTGAGATCATTCCGTAAGGAAAGAGAGAAATGTAGGAAAGAAGTATAAATGAAGCGAGTAAATTGACTGAAAAACTGTAGAGTGTTGGCAACAGGAGTGAGAGAGAAAAAAATAGCTGTCGCGCGAAGAGGCGGCGTAGTTTGTCTTCTCCATGTGGTTACGAGGCAGCGTTACTTCTGGTTACGTTGTTTAGTTCCTAGTTGTATAGCCTGGCGGGTTGGCTCTTTTTTTCGCTTTGCTTCGAGAATGTAGTGGCTGTTGAGTAAGCACTAGGAGAGTTTAAAGTTTCGTACCAATGGGAATTTCTATTAAATATCGTCAGAAAATAGAGCAATATGAAAGATATTATCGGTGTGTATGAATGTAGAGTGATTACGAGTGAAACAGTAGGAAAATTAGTGTTTTCTCTAAGATTGAGAAAAGGTCCGGACAGGGGAGGTAACAAAGTGTCCAAAGTGGAGCTCTGAGAAATATGTGATTTTGTAGTGTTATTTCAAGATATTGGTGATTATAGTGTTAAAGCTTTAATTTTTGCTTTTGCCGTGATTATTTTCACGATCTATAAGTGTCACTTTTCGTTCGAGAAATTTGCTGAAAAATAGCATATTGTGGAACATGTCAGATTTTTGGTGAATTGTATTCTTGCTGGATTGGATGGTATTAACCAGCAAATATTGAGATTCTCCTATGAGTTTGTTAGTCGCTATTTCTTTGCCTTTTAATTACTGGAATCACGAGTCTAACCGGGTTTTAAAGGTAATTTTAAATATCACAAAACCGATAACTTGCCCTATTGCTGGGCTATTTGAAGTTCTAAGAAAGAAAGTCAGATGGTCCGATTAGTACTACAGAATCGAGGTAACATAATTTGTCTGCAAAGAGGTGAGTTTTAATTCTTATTAATAAAACAAGTAGTTGTGTCACGTTTCTCGTTGCGTAACTATTGCAGTTGTGTGGTTGTGATATTAGATTCGTTTCTTTCGTGGAAGAGAATACGGTTGGTACCATTTAGTTTCTTTGATTGTTTTTTTCTTTTCCCTCCAATATTTTCTGGCGGTCAATTAAATCGTGGTTCGAAGAAAATAATGATTCTTTACGTTAAGATCTAGTATTTCTTTATATGTTTTTTCTCTTACAGTTTGAATATATATTAGTGCGTCCGTTCAGAAATTACCTTAGTAAGTTTATTCTTTCACTCCAGCTCCTGTTATCAAAACCGATTTGTAATAAAAAAAATGATTTTGATGTTAAATTGAGAATTCCTCTAGGATTGATTAGTGTAACTGGAATTTGGATTAATAGCAATCATTAGGAGGACTGTATAGTTTAATTAATGTAATAATAAGAAGCTGAATTGACTAGAATATTGTTGAATATATCCGGATCTAGACATTCTTGAAATTGAAGAATATTTTTCATTATAAAGAAATTTTGTGAATGTAGACTCAGAGAATTAGATTTAGTAACTTGGAGTTATAATTTGTGTTTTACATTTTATTCAGATTAAATTTGATTTCTTATTGTGAATATTCTTTTCAAAATAATATTTGAATGAAGCATTAGAATTGTCATTTAACAGGCATTTTTTAGAAATACGAGACAACTTTGTTTGGATGCTTAAATAATGTATTAATTACGAACTTCAAAATTTCATCAAATTTCCATTCAATACTTTTATGCAATATATTGTGTGTTACTTTACATTGTGTAAATGCGTTATTCTAACGTTTTAGCGGATATACACTAGCACATTATTGATATTGAATAGTGATGAGCAAATGCAAGACCAAGACCAAGACCGGGGTGGTCTTGGTCTTGGTCTTGGTCTTGCAGATCGAGTCTTGGTCTTGGTCTTGCACTGGAACCTTTGGTCTTGGTCTTGGTCTTGGTCTTGCATGCAAGAGTCTTGCAAGTCTTGCATTTAAGAAATCTCAAGCTTTTCATAGGTAAATTTTACTATAGATATAAGGGATAATAAACTCTACAATGCACCAGTAGTAACGGAAATACAATGTATGTTTCTAAATGTAATATAATTTAATGTCGTGTAAGTATGATGATAGTGTACAACATAGCTGATGACCTTTGTTTTTTTTATGGGTGCCCACGCTTCATTACTTATAAGATTTGCATAAATCACAATGTTTCGTAATCTGTTTATATTTTTTAATAGATCCAACACTCCACTCGTTCCCAAAGTGAGGAGGCTACCCCTGAGACGCATGAAAGAAAATCAGACACCACAGTTTATTGAAATACCATGAACTGCAAAATTACTTTTACACTCTAAAGGCGTCTGATTTTTCTTTCAACCACGATTAGCTAATCCTTGTATTAAACAAACTTCCAATTAAATACTGAGATTTGGTTTTACTGATTCCAATATGTACTCTATGGGGCAGAAAAATTCACATACGCAAAAGCAATGAAAAAGTAGCAGACTTTCAAAACATGGGCATGAAGAAAAAAGGGGAGAATTAGCTGTGTTGAATGAAAACGAATGAGGTGTTAGAAATATTAGCAGTAAAAGCAAAAAAGAAGAAATCTAGATATTGTTAAGAGGAGGTAGAGCAACTGGGTAGGATATTGGCTGAGGAGGAACTGTATTATGAGGGACGTGCTAGAGAGTATTGTGGAAGGAAAGAGGGGGAGGGAGCGAAGGAGACTAGTTGAAGGAAGGTATTAAAACAGAAAATTGCTACGTCAGCACGAAGAGACTAGCTGAGGACCACCGAACGTCGAATCTTGTCTGTTGAAGCAAATAACCTGCCAATAATGGCAGAATAGCTATGATGATGATGATGATGATATGTTTAGCAATATTGACCAAAAAAAGAGAGAGAAAATTAAAATAATAATTATTATACTTAAACCTCTTAATATTTTAGAATAATTTGAGTGAAAACTGAAAACGATTCAACTGTCTATATCACTGGTGTAAACTCAATTTATGTAAATACTGTTGACCTGTGTTAGAAATACAAAATAACGGCATCAATTCCAAGTTATTTGAAGTCTAACTTGTGAATATGGATTACTAGCATCAAGTACCCACTTCGTTGGGTTAAACTAAAATAATAATAATAATAATAATAATAATAATAATAATAATAATAATAATAATAATAATAATAATTCGTTAGTAAATCACTTTTTTACTATTAGTAAAGCGCTCTCTAATATCGGTCATTATTTTTATGTTTCTCTCATCATCTCCTCTCCAAGTTGCGGGGCTGAATTTGGATTGAAACAGCACCGGAAGTATCATTGTTTATCTCAGCGATCCCCAAAACTATAGATTCCATTTTAATGTAGATCATTTTTAAATATCTTTCCCTCTCCCCTAAACTGCACCGTCAAAGTGATATGACAGAAACCATCTCAGGTCCGATCTTCATTTATGTTGAAAATAAGATCGATTTCGGTTGGGTGGTTCAAGAATTATTAAGTTTCATTTATGATATATATATATATATATTCCCTTCCCCCTCCTCCCCTAGGTTCTACCATCAAAGTGAAACAAACTCTAAGAAACGTTATAGGAAAGAACCTCATACATGTTAAAAATTTGATTGAGATCGGTTCAAGAGTCATTGAGTCACAAACTTAGCCACTTTTATTTTTATTCATATTGATTTTTGTTCATCTTCCTCTCCCCTACGTTGCTCATTCAAAGTGAACTGACACATAACATTCCAGGCTTGAACCTCATCTATGTTAAAAATTTGATCAAGTCCTCGTTTTGTTCAAGTTATTAAGTTTTATTATTTCATAACTTCCCCTTCACCTCTTTCCTAAGTTTTACCCTCAAAGTGAAATGACGAAAAGACTCCCAAGCCCGAACTCCATCTATGTTGAAATTTGATCGAGATCGGTCGGGTGGTTCAAGAGATTAGGAGTCACAAAAATAGTCACTTTCAATTTTATAATATAGATTTATTGTTGTGGTATAATGATATAACGCTCAATCCTCGATGTGTCGTATACCTAAGGAGGCTAAAAGTTATATTGATAAACAATTATTTAATGTATAAGCATCCGCCTATGAAATCAAACTTGCGGTCACATGTACTAGTTTTTGTCAATGTCATGAAAATGTTATTTCGATATTAATTTTCAGCGGCGGCTGGTACTATATGTTGCATGGTTGTGCAACCGGATATTTTTTTTAATACTAAAACTATTTTTAAGTATTAAAGTAGTGTGTCAATCAAAAATAAACCTCTGCTCTTGAGCGCAAAACAGTATTGATGCATTTCTGAAAAAAGTCAATTAAAAAACGGAAAGAAAGAGAGATTTACATTTCCAGTGGCAGCGAACGTTGCCACTGGAAGCAGTAACATTGAGCATATGGCAGCGAGTTCCTATCTCTTAACATGGGGAAGTGGATTTATTCTTGTATCGCTCCTATCTTCCCGTATTGCTCTCTTGCGGTTGCCTTTCTTCCGCAACTGGTCAGCTTCTGTAATAGTTACGAATTCCTCCGCTTAGCAGCGCTTGACTCAATTGATAGGATGAGGGAGATACAGACGCTTGGAAGAAAGAAGTTATTCACAAAACATAAACTCGCAAAGAACAAATATAAGTCTGGTATTAGCAGGGACGGATCCAGGCTGAAAGTTTGGGGGGGGGTCGTTCGAAGTCAATAGATTTTATTTAACATTTATAATACAAAGGTGAAAACTCTTGGGATAAGATTTATTTTTTAAAAAATTCTATTCTGGGGGTCGATCGAGTCTCGAAGAAGAAAATGTCTTACTACTGGTCTAATTCCTAGCTCTGTGTCTTTCGTGCCCATGATTCCGTGTTCGATTTCCGGCGGAGAGCATAAATTAGTATCAAATCATTCACTTCCAATACTCATCTGTTTTTTTTAGCCTAATTTGCTGGAATGTTAAACTATTTTCTTTTTTCATTTTCGAAGGAACACATCTTAGATTTCATGCTTCTTTACAGACAAAAATACGTGGTTTCTGAAAATGGACTTTTTGTACCGTATATTATTAGAAACAAATGCTAACAAAATGCATATTGTCGGAGGAGAGAGGTGTTTCTGGACACTAAAGAAAATAAAGCGGAAAATATTTGCGGTAGCGATGCTTTCTATTCAGAGAAACTTGGCGAGCAGCATTTCAGATTTCAATAAAGTCATAGGAAAATTTGAAGCCCAAAAGATGGAAGAAAGACCTTCCATTCTAAAATAATGCATAGTTTATATAATTATATAATTTTGTTTAACTGCGTGCATGCAATTTTCTTTCTTTTTTTCTTCTTTTCGGATTAACGCCATCATTCATGGCTTACAGCACATACTATATATTCGATTTATCTCGTGTTCAATAACATGAGTGTAAAGGTTTTGTATATAAATAGTGTATAAACGTACATTGATACTGGTTGTTTGAAAAAAAGGAAATAGCATATATATTAAATCAATATTAGAGAAATAATTTAATCAATAATATACAAATAGAGCTTAAAATACTTTCCTCTTCATATTTCCTAAATATTCTTTGGATAAGACTCAAGAATGCTCGGGGAGGGGAACACTTGCGCGTACCTACATACCTTTGATATTGCAACATTGCAAACGGTGCTTGTACAGACTACGAGTCGCTACTGTTAATTTTATGAGCACACATTAAAAATTTCCAACGGATGTTTGAGTCTCGGAACCAAGGCCATACCCATGTAGTCGACATCTATGGTGTAGTATTACCAATGTTCAATACTACATTTATCTTTAGTTTTGGAAGAAAAACGCCACTAATGTTTTGAAACGAAACGAAATATCTAGTTTAACGTCCCACGATTATGCATCGAGGCTAAGGGAGACGGGAATGATGAGAAATGAATGAAATGGTGGAATGAAGAAAGTATGAGGAAACATCAAAACTCCGAAAAAACCCACGCACACGGTTTTTGCCCACCAAAAAGTTCGCATGGCGCAAGCTAGAATCCGACCAGGGACCCGTATAACCGCACGTGACTAGTCTACCACCGAGCCGGTACTTGTGCAAGACTCTGGCGCAAGAGTCTTGGTCTTGGTCTTGGTCTTGCAGGTATGGTCTTGGTGTTGGTCTTGGTCTTGCACCCCTTGGTCTTGGTCTTGTTCTTGCATCGGGATTCCTGGTCTTGGTCTTGGTCTTCCATGCAAGACTCTTGCAAAAACTGCAAGACCAAGACTCTTGCGCTCATCATTAATATTGAATAAAATTTGTTATCTAAAAATTAAATTGTTTGATTTGTTTATCTTGTTTATGTTGTTTGGTTTACATAAAGGAATATTGGATCAATTGGCCATTATCTCCGGTTGTGTTACTTAGTTGATAGGAGCCCTGCCAGCAAGTCCATTCTGGCAGGTTTTATGTTAGTGAATCCAAATTGACAGTTTTTATATATTTTTTTACTCTTCTGAAACTTCTATTTGGACTCGCATTGGTGAGACTAGGTGGACATTTACGCTACACAGTCCACGCTCACACGACGTAAGTAAAACTTTTGGAACGCAGCACACACGCTTGAGTTTTCGAATATGACATGGGTAGTACTGGTTCAGACTTTTTTGTATACTTAAATTCGATGCCATCTAATGCCATACGAGCTTTACGGTGGAAAGAAACCACGTACGTGTATTCTCTGCCTAATCATCAAAGAACGCTCCTTAGATTGACTCGGCATGTAGATATTATTATTCGTTGAAATTCAATTAGACAGTTAAGCTGAACATTTCTTCTTCTTATTTTTCTTCTTCTTCTTCTTCTTCTTCTTCTTCTTATTATTATTATTATTATTATTATTATTATTATTATTATTATTATTATTATTATTATTATTATAACGTACTTTTGAACTTGCTCGCAAAAATTGCTACACAGTATTTAATATTGCTGTAATTTTTCCTGTATTAAATGTTAGGTCAATTCGTAACACTTAATTGGTCTGTTTTATCCATTTTTCAAGTTATTGTTCTTACAAAAAAATGCTATACCTTTTGTTAAAAATGTGTCGGGTAGAGTAACCGTTCGTGCATTTTTACCGTCGTATACATACAAATGGAAAATCTGTCTTCAAATCCCCAATATGTACATTATTTTTGTAAAATATTCGCTACCAGTTGGCTGTTGGCTGGAGAAGTTACAATGCGAGAATCCGAATAAACACTGTGTGCAGTCTTCATCATACAGAGTAATGATAAGATGTTTTCATATTTATATCCGTCCATCTTCCTCTCTCTCTATCCATCTTTCTTGAAGTTTCATCATCATGCCTTGCATCTCATGTAAAGTTTTGGCATGATGCTCTGGAAACTTTTCTCTTTCCTGGAAATTAAGTATTTAATTTGATCACCAAGTTAATTTGATCACCAAGGAGAGAGTAAAGGAGTTAAGAGAGTTGGGTCTCTCTACCGGACAAGATTGTGCAATATGAAGTATATACTAGATGGCCTAAATGGAGAGTGTTAGCTGTCGCTTTTTTATGCGGAGTGTATAAGTTCAGTAACTCACCATGAATTTAATCAATCAGAAGTTTTTTATAGTGAAAAAATAACAACATGAATTGTGAAATAGCTTTTAACAAACTATCGAGATCTGAGCGTTAGAAACTTTTCACTTTTCGTTACCGATTACCTCGAAACCCTGGAGCCAGAATTAACCCAGGAAAGTAGACGTATATATTAAAATGACAATCCCAGCAAAATGCAGACGTTTATTAGTGCGAGAAAAAAAGGTGTTAAATCTCTCATTTCTTGTTCTATTATTCTGGTAGTTCTAAGAATGTATCAAAATTACTGACAGAAATACTGAATGAGTTATGATAATTTTCTAGTATATTCCACTTTATTATCACAAAGATTTTCGTGTACAAATTTGCTAAGTTTTGAAAAAAAGTATAAAGTATACTATTATGCTACGTAAAGTATGTGTACCGTCGCTTATTTCTGATGTCAATCAGAAACAGAGGAAAAAGATAACTTAAAGTAATAGTTTTCTATAAAGGGGGAAGGATAACTATTTTAATTTTAACAAATTTTCTGGCTTTAAATGTTTTTTCTGGTTCATCCCCATCCATCTCAATCTTGGATACGGAATGCGAGAACATATTTAGATTTTGATAATTGAAAAAATGAAATAAAATCATTGAGTATAACGTCCCACGGTTATGCCGGTTAGGCTAAAGAAGACGGTGATGATGAGTAATGAATGAAATTGTGGAATGAATAAAGTGGGAGGAAAGGGAGAACCCCGAGAAAACGCACGCACACGGTGTTTGTCCACCACAAAGTTCACTTGGCGGGGGCTGGGATCGTACCCGGGACCCCAAGCACCAGAGGTGAACGCTCTACCACTGAGCCACCGCGGCCCCAAATTTGATAACTGATTCCGTTATGTTTGAATTATCATTTCTCGGATATAGGCCTGTGCGATAGGTCGATATATCGATAACGTCGATATCGATATTGAACCATATCAGTATTCGTTGTCGCAAATATATGCACATCAATATATCTATATCCTAAATTTTCGTCATCGATCTTCGGGAGGCAGCGACGCATAGGGACCCCTAAGACTTGCAATGGGTGACGAAACAAAACATAATGTCACAGTAATGTGCTCCAAGAACAATTTCTTTATTATCACAAACAGCAACGTAAATAATTTCACTAAACAATTTGCATTATATACTGTAATTTCTTAGGCTGCGAAAACGTTCTCTTCCCGAAAAAATAAGAAAAAACACATGTAAAAAAGAAGTACTTCCAACTTTGACCTTGAACTTATCATAAGTGCAGTTTTTTTCTTTCTCTCTCTGGAAGATTTCTATCCCGTTTGACTTTTGACACAGCTCGTTGACAAAAACAGCACCCATAAACGCTGTATGCGGAGTTGCTCTTAAACAGAATCAGAGATTTGGAAAGGGAACGAGTTTTAATATTATTATTATTATTATTATTAATAATAATAATAATAATAATAATAATAATAATAATAATAATAATAATAATTTAATATTTGGATTTACAAGTAGGTTGTATCGGATGCCTGGAAATCTACTGCCGTAATGGTGTCCCTGAGTCTCTGTTTGTCTTTCCGCTTACTGTGGATGTATGTTGTTGTGCTGTTAGGCATTTATATTATTCCTTTACGGATACGGATTGCTGATCAGACCAGCGATTCCCGTTGAAAGGGATAATTTCTTATTGTTTTCACTTTCCAAAAAAATCGTCGTAGCACTAATTTGCATGCCGAGCCAACACTATTTGCTCCGCGCAATGGATTAACATATTCGAAATAGTGAAGAAAATAACCTTTAACTTCATCTATTCTAAATGCATCAGGTAATTTAGCCAACGGCATAGGAAGGAAATTTTAAACTATCTATAAACTTCAAATATTTGCAAGCAATACACATTATTTTACACCACTTCATAATGACGTTGATGTCCACTGTTTACGGTTATTATTGCACGCAGAATAAAATGCGCAACGTATCCTTTAGCATTACGAGCAAAGCATACATCTTTATTTATATCGTCTGGTTTCCTGCTTAAATATAGGAGAAAGGCAACAACTGAATCTTCCCCATAAAAATAGTTTCTTGTCTACTACAAATGCTGCATGTAATACCGCTACTATTCTGGAAACCTTGATACTTGCTGCGTAAGAAGTAAGTTAGGCACGTGCTCCCATAATACTTTGTCCTGCCTGCATTCTGTAACATAGAACACAATCATTGAATTTTCTGTACTTGAAAATTTTCGAGAACGAATATAGCATAGATGGTGGGGCTGCATCATATTTTGACATTTTACGCAATACGTTTACCGACACTTATGAGGAATTCTATTCTTAACAGCGTCTGATAAGTCAAATTGTGCGCACGTTTAATTGGACGAACATAAATCTGTTTTTAAATCATACATTATACATTCGTTACCATATAAACACTTTTTACATTCATCACAATTCAGTACTTCCTCTTTTTCTAGAGTGAGGATTTTTCCCGCATTTATGACATAATACATTACAGTGACCTATATGCCTTTCTTTATGATCATATATCTTATGACATGTACCGCAAAAGTACGAATAAGTAAATGCGGTAAATAAATTATTAGTCTCCATTATAATGATTATAAATGCAATGGGGATTAATTTTCTTTTCACCGCCAACGATCTTGAAAAACTTTTTTTCCTTTGTCAAAACATCGTACTCTGTAATCACATAAATATGTTTGAATTAATTTTTATTCTAGTATGATGCCACCATTCAACAAGTTAACACCAACACCTTTGCACAGTAATATTACTTCTTAAGATAGAAAGTTCTTTTTCTAATTATAATAAGGTTGAATCACCCCTATTAACAATTATGCCTTTAGCAACTACCAGGGCATGGGCAAGGCAAGTGCTTTCTTTATTCTTAAATGGCTATGAAACTTTCTATATACTCTTCGTTAGAGGTAAAATTCTGCCTTTTGATCCTCTCCCCTTCAGGTAAGGGCACATGATCAAAATCAATAAGAATACGATCTTTTTCTATAAACTTTGTACTACATTGTATAACTACTTTCAGACTAAGTCTTCACCAACTTTCGCTGCTTAACCAAACGAAAACGAAAAAATATGATGATTATTCTGATTCCATAATGTTAACCGTACTTGATGTTGGGAATCTACATTTGACATTAAGATGTCTAAGACTTGAGCAATTCCATTTCGAAACCAACTAATAGGATTTCCACTTGAGAGATATTCGCAAGTAGAGCAGTTAACTTTGCACCGTTTATTCGGAATGTTTTGTACTTTCTAGTTATTTTGTTAATAATGTAATTTTACTAGAAATCTCCATTTTTCTAATTATCTACTATCTCTACTTATAGTACTACTGTAGACACAAAATCTAATTTTAGTATAATAGTAACTATATTATTATTAGCCAAATAGTAAAACTGCAATAAAAATTTGTTTCCGTTCATGATTGATGTTTTTACTATAATTGAGATTCTTCCTACTAAAGAACAGCGAGAACAGTTTTTCATAATAACGTATGATTCCTAACGCTGATGTTTTTTACAATGATCATGCCTGCTGCTGCTTCTAAATTGAAAAGAAATACTCATGGAATTTCTACTGAATCGATACAGAAGTCTGAGTTTAGGCGGAACTGGAAAAGGAAACGGAATAAGATTTGGAATTGGAACACTAATCGGAACTGTTCTGTGTGCTTATCTCCGCTGTCTTACCTATATTTCTTTTGTAAATGGATTTTCTACCTATACTATAATAAAATGTATTTTATAACAGCGTATAATAGTTAGTTACTTTAAATGTTTTCAAAACCTCTCTCGGTGAAACGCCATTTTAAATAGAGAGAGAGAGAGAGAGAGAGAGTTTTGTTCACCAATCTGTGTGGAAGTGATCCCTTATTACTCTGCCGAGGTTATAAATTATTATGGTTCCGAACAGGGTTTGAACCTACGTTATTGGTGCCTTTAAAAATTGAGTTACAATTGTAAAGATGAAAAATCTCTAAATGATGAGATATTTAATAAGTAAAGCAACTAAGCAATGCCACATATTAACAGCTTTTCAATACATTTTTCTGCCTTTAGTTTAGTGCCATCTGTTGGTCTGATTTATATTTACATGTGCTGTGGGTAAATCTCTTAATAAAAAGGTACTTAATAAGTAAAGCATTGAAGCAATGTCATCTATTAACAAAGCTTAACAATCATATTTTCTGCCAGTATCTCACTGCTTTCCACTGGTCTGTTTTATAATTACTTGCACTGAAAACGATGATTTCATTTGTTAACTCTTCACCAACAAAACTATAGTAATTTTCTATAGAAAATCAAGTATGTTAAACTTAAAAATACAGGACATAAGAATCGCAAAGGTGAGTCAATTGACCAATAAACGGCACTTCAGTTGACGATTTTTGACACTTCAATTAGGACACCACTAAATTAATATCTACGTCAAATGCGCCAAACAATAATTTGAGGGTCCCAGATCTATCACTCTGTGCTAAATAAGACTTTGACCTAAAATTTTGACAATTTCGAAAAATGTTTCTTTCTTATATAACTTGGTGCGCTGATCACGAATCCGAAACCGAGAAGTCGCTACAGGATCATCTTGACCAAAATCCCGCACTTCTGGACAAGATTTTTTGGAACTTCAAATTCTACAAAACCAAATCAATATAGAAAAGAGAACGAATACTCCTCATATACCCGACAAACTGCACATCTTCTCACGACTTTACGGGAGTTCAAACCAATATCGAAGTAATATTTGGTACCCACATCTGCTTGTCTGATTTATACAGATTTTAAAATTTTGTATTAGGTTAACTTCAAACTGTGTCATACACAGCATTCAGTTGGCAAGGCAAGGAAAAATGAAATCTGTTTCCCAAATTATTATTTTTTTCAGCAAGTATTTTACTGCTATCTGCTGGACTGATTTATAATTGCATGCAGTAACATTTATTCCCTCTTAAAGAAATGTTATTACAAAAGTGGTCATATTTATTTTTATCAGGTATGCTTTACCGTTTATTAATAAGAAAGTGTTAGATTAGGTTAAAGATGAAAATAAAGGTAAGATAATAAGTGAATTTATTGGATTAAGATAAAAGATATCTGCCTTCAAATTAAAAGTAAACGAGGAAAAGAAAAAGGCTAAAGGAAAAACTAAGCGTTTTCTAGCAGAAAAGCCACTGCTCAATGGTTATAAAGAAAGTTTATATCGAAATGTAAAGACATAACTTTATAAACTTCCTCAAAATATATTCCAATAGGAAGATACGAAAAGCATCTCTTTACACACATTTAGCAATACTGTTCCTATTTAAACAAGCAACTGGCATACTTCATAATCGAATATTAACGTCTTAAATGCCAAAATAGTCCGATATAATTCACTTATATTTTTTTTAATTAACGCTTTTAGTCAGTAAACCTGATCTTTTCGAAACATACGTGTAATTCAAAAAGCAAAATCAATTTGATCATGTTACATTATGCAGATTTTACATTATGTGCATTCATATAAGCTTTGACAGAAGACCACCAGCTAATATTGAAAAATATAACTTCTCGCGGTAATAGCACTATGAAATATAATAATTTTAATGAATAATAAACTGCAATTCACTTCTAATCGAAGAAAATATTCTTTTCTACACATTTTAAATGAAATACTATTTTGCTTTTTAAATTTGCCCATCTGGCTTTTGCAAACGATTTAAACACTTTCCCAACTTCTGGAATCAAACACTCTACTTTGTTCATTTCAGTCTGAATGACCTTAACGTCACCCAGAGGGATAGAGCAAGAAGAAGTAGTTCCCAATATTGCCAGATATGGCGCATCAAAATCGCATATCTGATTGCATAACCGTCTCAATAGAAATTAGGAAAGAAAAAAATCCTAACGTCAATACGGTACAATATAAAAATATAAATCTAATTTGAAGTCATAAGCATGAAATTTATACAATAACTGTTAATAACCGAGCATTAGATTCTTCAGATAATAATATATATATATATATATATATATATATATATATATATATATATATATATATATATATATATATATATATACACTACAAGAGTGTGTACATACGTAACTTGGGGCCACTACAAAATAGAAGATAAGTAAAGTAACTGCGGGCATGTACGCTAGAGCAGCTAAATATGCCAAATGTTCTGTGCTGGAATGTTTCTCAGCAAATCTGTCAAAAATGCAACTCCAAAATGTGCTACAGTCTTGGAAAAGTCCGATTTGACGAATACTTCGGGAGACAGCCCTGAGACTACCACGTCGAGCACTGTCTTTTGCTTCAGAAAGGTTCCGTGGAAGAATGTAAATATTTCAATACAGTTAAGAATCCATAAATAGCACCGTGCTAACTCAGAACATTGCCGATTGTTTACATAAATGTACACCTTATCTTTTGTCTGTTTAGGGACACATTGTTTTGTATTTGCAAATTCAGTAGTTGTGATTTCATGACTATTAATTGAATACCAAGCAGAAGACAAAGATATTTTTATTTGTCTGATATGTTCCATGTAATATCAGTGTAGTTTTTTAAAGTCACTGTACTGCTTCTTTCTATTCTTACAGAGTAAAACTTGTCAGTTTGGAACTCCATTTCAACTTTGGAGAATATCGTTTTCACATTTTATTTTTTATCTTCATCTTGCACATTGGATATTCTATTTTCAGCTTCAGCCATGTTGTGTTGTAATGTTTCAGTTCGTACAATACAGACGACGTAAGCAGTTGAAAGGTTTATTACAATTTATCTAGTACTATCATAGATTTGGCGCAATTACCTGAACGTGTTGGTAAATACGCCACTTTGTAACACTTTTTTCTTTCACCTTTGGTACAAAACAGAAGTGACTGATATCATTGCCACAATTTCTTCTACACGCGGAATAGGCAAAATTGATGCGCATATGTCTTGTTCTTTGTGTTTCATTAAAATTAAAGCCATAAAATATACAAGACTCTTGACAGGACATATTTACCTGCACCTCCCTTAAATATAGTTTATAGAAATGCTTTAGTTAAATTTTTAGATGTAAGCTTTTATGGTTATATATGTCATAAAAATTTTTGCGCTTTGCAATAGAAATTAATATAAGCTTAGCTCTTGGAGAAGAAAAAAGTGCTCCAAAACATACTGGTTCCGTACTGGTAACACAGATTTACCATTATTTATATTTCTCTTTTATTTTGGAAGAATATATTTTTTTAAAAAAAAAACAGATAAATATCTGAACTTATATAAATATCAGAAGTCAAAATTCAACACTGGAAGTGGTAGGCAATGTTTTCAATATATTATAAAGATGAAGTAGTTCTAATGGTTATAATTGGGCTTATTACATATTAAGTTCCCTCCAGTAATGCTGCACAACATATATAAAACACAGTATACAACGTTGCAAACACAGCCTACAACGTACTAGATTCACCCAGTACAATGTCCATTCTCCCCATTGACTTGATATATAGTAGGGAGTTAGCACCGTTGCAACATCAAGCAATTTTGACATATTCTTCATTATATTTAGGACCTATAACTTTCGTTATACATTATGTCTACTTCATATCTAGACTATTTCATTAAAACATATTTTATTGTAGGTTGGCAATATTGCTTCCCAAATAGCAACTTCATCAATTAATTTCCTTACAAGGTTTGTGATTACTAAATCGTAAAGTTTCACTCCCATTGCTCTGCCCATTTTCAATATATTTAATTTCTAGGTGCATACTGCCCGTGATACGCTAGTTTTGACATTTCAAGTTCCAGAACTCTTAGCTCCTACCTCTTTCGTCTATAGCATCTGAAACTTTGATGATATTCATATTTCATCATTCTCTGATATATGCCCTATGTTTGCTGTGCATTTGCGTAACAATCACCTGATACTTTTTTGTCAGATGTATACAGTAATAATATGAATTTTATTTTGTCTTTACAGGTGAAACTTTTAATCGTAATGTAAATAAAATATTATATTTAACACAGTTAAATAATATTAAAACTGTATTTTTAAATCTTTTGTTTACATTTTTCAATCAAACTCTCCTTTCTAAAATCGTCATTACTACGATGAAATAAAACACAAAAAAGCATTAACTTACCTAGGCACGTTGCTGTAAAATGCAAAAGAGTTAATTCAAATTTCAATATCTTAAGATTGACAGTGGAAATGCAACGTATAATTTTATATTTTGTAATGGTAAAATGACTAAATTAATACGCATTATCACGATATTGTAGATGCAAAAATTATTTACATAGAACAAAGGTTTATTAATATATCAATTCCTTATGCACATAATTTTTACATCTCATAGTGTACACACTTACATATAATTAGGAGAAGAACACATTTTGAAAGGAAGTTTATTCATTATCAATGCTGCTGCTTACTATTTTCTTCGAAATGATAAAGAAGTAGAAACTGCCAACTTTTTTGTCATTTACAGTAGCATAAGAGCAGGTTTGAATAAATTAGCAATATTCCCATAATTACTGCCATAGCAACATACTACCAGAGCAGGTGCACATACAGTAATATTGTATTACGATATTGCATTCTAAAAAAGCTCGAAGATGGAAATAAGTATTATAAGATATATGACTGAACGACTTCAAAAACAAATAATATTTTAGACTTATTTTCATTTTATAAAATGTGTTTTTCCAAGCAATTTTAAGATTTAAAAAAATGCATTGATCTGCTTCTCGTATTGTACAATATACGAACGAACGACACTTCACAATATTCAGAGCTCAAAGTCGACGATTGCAATCCATTGTAATATATATATATATATATATATATATATATATATATATATATATATATATATATATATATATATATATATTGTATTATTCCTTCATAATACGGAACTGGATACTGCTTTAGAAGTATAAATTTTAAATGCGCAGTTGGAGTTAAAATAAAGTAAATGCTTCTTATGGAAGCATATTTGAGTTAGAATAATGATACGAAATCTTTCGTTTAAGCACCAGCGGTTACTATCATGGCTAATATTGCTGCCACTTGCAGTAAAGTACTCTGGCGCGAATTAACGTGTCGATAAACATTGTGCTAAAAGTAACTAAAAAAGGTTATAGTGGATGTGACTTTTTTTGTTATTACTTTTAAAAACTATGAATACTGATTAATAATGCATAAATATTCTCATCCTTAAATATGTTGAAGAATATGCATTAAATTTACTTGTCGAAGTTTATAATTGTACCTGACTATAGTACAACAAAATGATATGAAAGTGTTTTAACCGAGCCATTAATAATTTTCTAACAAACAATTAAGGGAGGATAATGATTTAATCAACGTCCAATCTTCCAGTGGGTCTTGAAGTGAAATACATTTTATATTAGCCTTAGTTAGAAACAAAATAAAATTATTCTCTACTTTCTAATAATCACTTGCTTTTATTTTCATTTCTTTATCATATTGATGTATTGGATATAAGTTAAAAGTAATAATTACTTTACCTGACTGGGTGTAATAGTGAGAGATTTTCCCAAAGGAAATAGATGAGTCCCCTCATAATGAACAAAATATTCATTTCGCTATGTAGGTTAACTTATCACTTCGAATGTTAGCAGCGGTAAATAATCTACTTTCGAACCACTGAATTATGACCAGTACTCACGGGACAATAATTTTAAAAACGATTTACTGTATAATTATAACATTTATAATTACCACAGTATTATCTACAACGTAGTGCTCACGATCCTTCACGTTTACAGACAAGTTTTTCGGCCAGGTAGCATCTGAGTTTGCGGAGAGTTTTTATTTTGAAAATACATATGTATTTTAGATAATATTGCAAATACTTCAAAAACCTAAAAATATTCTGGATCTTATAATTTACAGGAGTGCTCAAACTTACTTTCTAAGAAACTCATAATTAGAATTTCGAGAAATTCTTTGGTATTAAAGTGTGATATTCCATAAACATTATTTTAGTGTCAATTCTATGGGACCGTTGAAAATAACCATGTCTCAACGGAAGTCCTAATCGACGTTACCATGCAGTTAATATAGAAGCAAGGGTGAGACTCATTCGGAGAATATCAGTTTCCTGTGAAGTTTGTGTCTACACACCCGTGCTAACGAAGGTGACAAACCAAGCTGTTAACTTTGCCACAGCCTGCACTCTATCCCATTGAGCCATCTTCTAAATTGCAATTTCGTCCTTATTGTAGCCGTATATATATATATATATATATATATATATATATATATATATATATATATATATATATATATGTGTGTGTGTGTGTGTGTGTGTGTATGTGTGTGTTCCCGTATCCCTATCCTTGTTGGTACCTGCGTATGGTTTAACACCTTTCCAGTTGGGACCGGAAAAATTGTTGGGACAATGTGCCAACAATTTTTAAGCCTACAGGGGCTTCGTGGCGACCCCCTGGGCCTCCTGGCCGAATTTCGGAAAGGTCCTAATAATTATAGAAAAATGTGAGAATCTGTGTAAACCGTGTGTACGCTGTGCCGAATTAACTGCCTCCTGGTGGTCTCACACTTTAACTAAAAAAAGGTGTGTAAATATGACGCCCACCGCATCTATTGGCACTGCCCTGCATACGGGATGGAAAAACGTAAGGGGAGTGGAAAGAGGAGTTATGTCGTGCGTTGGAATAAACACACAAGTACATTTGAACAGTACTTGTTGGTACCGATACAACCCTGAAATTGTCGTTTGCGTAGTCGCTTCAACTCCCAGTAGCATGCCTGTCACATGGCATAATTAAAGAGCAGAAATGGGTTGAAATCAGAGCAGGTGTTGCTCACAATTAGAAAAAACGAATATGCATATATTTACAACTCGTGCTTCCAGAAACGATGGGAACAGAAGCATAGATTATGATAAATGAATTGAAGAGAGGCTTGCGTAAAACATATACTCAGCGTATGATCTTATCGGGACACAATTATTGTATTTATCTGCGTACGTAGTTCGACTTTCTGTTGCTCCAGATAACAAGGTCTGGGACCGATTAATCCATTTGAACAGGAGCAAAAACAAATGTATGCTTATAGGTACACTAGAATAGTCTAAGATTGAAGATTCACAAGCACATTTGCAAATCACAGATTGATATATATCTGCATAAAATATGTTCCAACTTTCACACTATTTTATTTCCTTCTTTTGTCAAATAAAACCTGTTAGCTTAAACATAATAATAAACTAAATATTTATTTTAAACTTTAACATATAAAAACACACAATCATAGTTTACCAATACGTAGTATACATATTCATTAAATTAATTCAAACATATGGAATCGGAAACACGTAAGATATCTGGATTGGCAAAGGACAGGCAGCGACAACACCCCGTGATTCTTGGTGGGCGGTGATAGGGCTAACTCGGTATTCTGTGATACTCAGTAGAATAGTAGTGTGCGTGTACCATAAAGTAAAATAAGTTAACTCTAATTTCCAAAGAGCCAAATTATTAATGTTCGGCTATGTGATATAAGGCTGGTGAAAGTGGTAATTGGGCTCAGTATGGCGCGATGAACATATAGGTGACCGTCAAAGTGATGAAATTCTACAAAATTACAGGGAACCACATTCTCGAAGAAGAACAATCCTCGGTGACCGATTCCACCTACAGCTGTGCGATATATCGATTGATAAATATTTTCAAATATCAAAAATTTATAAGATCGATGTTTTTTGTTAATATTTCGATATTTTAATATTTTTCTTTTCTTTATTTTTCAGTATTACCATATTACGATTCTTCGATTCTTTTGATACTTCTATACGTTCATGTTTCGCAGTATTTCGATATTTTCAATTTAACCTCTTCAATTCCACGTATTTATCTGCAATACTAGAAAAGCTAATTTGTATATTTTTAAATTTGAGTAATATAAAACATACAAATGATGTTTTGTAAGAACACAGTACTGAGGTATATTTATGTTTATAACCCGAAGCTGGATAATCAAAAAAATAAAGAAAACCTGTGAATTTCAGCATATTCACTATCTAGTGCACTATGTATATTAGAGTTGTTCAAAGTAGGGTATGAATGTATGTTCTGCAGACACTTTCTCCCATCCACCCCCGTAACTACCAAAAAAATTATGAAGCCGCCACTGGCTATAGTACTTTAACACAGAAGGATAACCCAAAGTGAGATCGCATAGGCTTTTATGACATTTAAAATCAAACAAAAAATGAGCTAACTACTTTGTATATTTTATATTTAATAAATCATGAAAAAGTGTGTAATTTGTGGAGAATTATAACAATTTCAAGAGTTTGCTAGAAATGGAAACAAGAGGTCTGATAATTGTAAAAGATGTTATAGAGTAGAAAATCTTAATAAAGAAATTGAACATGGCTTAAAATATTCTGGACCGTTGCTGGATTATTCACCCTTATCAAAAGAACGAGTGGTTGAAATAAATAATAAAATGGTAGAACATGACTTTATAAAAATAATGTATCTTTTCTTTAAGGATATAGACACACGATTTAAGATTTTAAGACCAGCTACATTATCAGAATGTAAGTTTGTAGATTCAACATATAACCCTGTAGGTTTTACATTACCAGCATCACAAGTTATTTTATTTAAAGATATAATACGTATTGGTTTCCCACCATATTTTATTGGAAGGAACGAAACTACATCTTTTTATGACTTAACTAAAGAAAGAAATATTAATAATATTTCCTGCATATTATAATGGGAACTTTTGTTCCATACCCCATAAAAACTTCATGATTGGATACAAAAAAGATTGTCAGAATTTAAAGAAAAGGGATATACTATCAGTAACTACAAATCACCACTAGATGACTAACGTAATTACTAAGCATTTTTTAAAATAATTTTTGCTTTAACATTAGTTGACCAACCCATTTCAGACATATTTTTGACCAGCGCAGAAGGATCCAACTAACTATACATAGCTCAAAGTATCCCCATAACTTCAATGTTAAAGTGAGATCGCATAGGCTTTTATGACATTTAAAATCATGAAAACTTACATCTAAAACTTATAACTTATAGTGCTGGTTTTGATTGAAAAAATAGTTTTTGTTTGGTGCAAATCGGTTCACAAATAAGTGAATTATAAAACCTTAAAGTTTAGTATGTTGTATACAGCTGCTACAGATATATGTATATACACTCTCGCTCAATCGCACACAC
This sequence comes from Thermobia domestica, assembly GCF_964235325.1. NCBI lineage: Eukaryota > Metazoa > Arthropoda > Insecta > Zygentoma > Lepismatidae > Thermobia > Thermobia domestica. Next base: position 138,433,235 of record NC_137457.1, read on the forward strand.
ATACATTTACAATGTCAGCTGTCGAGCACACATATACATATATAGCAAGGAAGAAGGAGCAAGTAAAACGTGACTCACAATCAAATTCTCTTTCTCTCTTTCCTTCTCATCAGCTCTGAACGACAGAGAGATTTGTGCAATAGAAACAGAGAGAGAATAATTAACAGTGGAGTAACGACGCAGTATTCTTCGCCTCCCATATACTTAACATTGAGTTTAACGGCTGCACATAGCTCGGGCGCAGCATTTTTTGCTCGACTTTTCTCTCGTAACGATCAGAATTCAAGCGAATGCATATTCGCCGTTAGCATCCTTGTCGACAGAGTCAGTATTTAGTTCCAAAACGTGAAACATGTTTGCGCTAGTGTTCCATATACAAAATGTATTTCTCACACATCTTCTCCTCTCTTTCTCCCACACATCTCTAGAGTTGAAGCATTCAGTGATACCAGATTTCAATAACTAAGTTGTATCACATAATCTAGAAAACAGGGTTGGAAACTAACACTTTAACATGTTTTTCCAGAATTGTTAAAATTACGAATTAAGCTCTGAAATTATTACGAATGAACTAGTACTAAATAAGGTAAACATGATAATGTTTTGGAAACGATAACCAACCCTGACATCAATGGCGGCTAATGAGGGAAAATATCTCCAGATCGTTATAACTTCGTTGTTTATTAATCGATTTTCAAAATTCAAACGGCAATCAATAAAGAAAAGAAATTGCTATTTTTAGTTCTATTGAGGGTTGCATAACTCTAAGGATACTATTTCGAATTTGTTATAACTTCGTCAAATATTAACCGATTTTCAAAGTTCAAACGGCAATCAATAGAGAATTAAATTTACTATATATCGAATGTCTTGCAAGATGCATAACTCTAAGGATATAATTATAAAGAAACTCAAATATATCCCTTAATTATACCTTTATCTATTATATCTTTAAAATTCAAATGACATTATATTCTGTATATCAAAAGGTCTAAGTTTTTTATGGTATTGATACTATAAACTTACACACTTAAAACATACTTAAAATTACAAGTTCGCATATTGATAATGAAACCATAAAAACACTTATATACTTAAAACATACTTAAAATTACAAGTTTCTTTGTTATTTTTTGGATTCATTTCTAAAGTGAAACTGATGTGTTTTATAACCATTATCTAAATCTTTCAAACCCTCATACTCAACAAACAGCTTATATTTTTTTAAAATCTTTTAACACTTGTTCAGTTTCGTCATTATATATTTGCGGTAATAACGTCTTATATTTCTCATCTAAATGTACTATAACTCTTTGACCATAACGCTGTATTTGAATCAATTTCCATAATGTTATCTCGTACTCTTTACCTTTTTCTAACTCATCTATGCGAAGGAATCTCAATGCTTTAACGTCATTTTTTATTCAAATAAGTAGCTATAGCTTATTTGTTATAAGGAAAATGTTCGTTCTCTGAAAATATTCATAAAACCAATCTTCATTTACATACAGAAAATTTACATAAAACTTACATACAGAACTCAACAGTTGGATAATTATCTTTTAAACCAGTGTATTTGATTTTTATTCCATCTTTAATGATCTCATCAATCATTTTATCTGTTAAGTGTTTTGTAAATCTTGGTGGAAGAAAGATCTTAAACTCCTCACACTCAACTAAAATGCTCTTTCCAAACTTAGTTTTAATCTTTTCCATTTTCAGAATCTTATGTTCTGTACCTAATTCTAATTCTCTTAATCCAATAACTTGTTTTTGCTCAAGACTTCCAAGTTTATGTAAAACCTCAATATGACTGGACATCGTATTTATTATATAGAAAATCAATGAACACTTCAATTTTTATCTCCACCAAAAATATTTAATCATTTTTATCAATTTCCTTTATGGAAAAACTTCCAAAAACAATACAAACATACATTTAACTATCTAAAACTCTTCTACTATTTTCTCATTCTTGGGATCATATGTAAAGTTCTTTTGTCCAATTAAAATCGCATAACATATAGTATTAGCAGCCAGAGCTTCTGCAAAGTCTACTACAATCTTTATATTTGTTCTCTCATTTACCGACACATTCTTCCTCTTACTACAATTAATCACATACATTGGTCTGTTATCTATAAACTCTTTAGGATCATAGTACATTTCGGCATTACCGCATGTTATTCTCTTAAATGCAGTATAATCTTTGTACATCTTAAAATAATCCCTGTTAGCAATATCTAAGTTTCTTGATTCTTTTGGAAATACCTCATTCCTTCCACTCTTAAGATATATATTCTTTACCTTACACTGATCGAACTTACTTGCATCTGCTGTTTGTTTACCACTTCTATCAGTTCGGAACATTCAAACTACGAAATTAGGCATATCAAATTGTCTAGAATTAAATTGAGTAGTAACATCAAACTCCAAGAAAGAACCTACAACAGTCTTCTGAACACATTGATAAGTATGGAATGAAAACATAATTTTAGGTTGTTTAAGAATATTCAACTTTAACTGGCTTTCATAATTAGATTCGTATTCAACAATAGGCATTCTTATCTCCATACTTTTTATTGTTATTTTTCCATCATGAGGAGCTGCTGTACTTGCTCCTGATCCAGTCCATTTGTACAAGACATCGTTATTGTTGTTAGCTTTTGTAAATGTTATTCTCAATCCACCTTTCCACATTACCTCTTTATAATCACTTAAAAAAACTGGAATTAATCTTAATGGATACAAAACATTAAAGTCCTTTCTTAGACTAAGTTTATCATCAGTTTCAAATCCTGCTTGTTTTAGATATTCAACTTCTGGTTTGGAAATCTTTAATGTTCCGATACCTGTAGATGTTATTCCTGGTAGCTCAATCTTATCTTTAACAACTCCATGCTTTCTAACCTCAATTTGTGAAAAGAAAAATGGTAAGAAGTTATCTACAAGTTTTATAGTATCGTTTTTACCAAATGTTCCTCCAACTGCTGCACCAACAACTTCAAAAGTCATATGACAATCTGCTTTGTGTGGATGTATAAAGCCATCCCCCACATCGAAATCAAACTCAATATCTTTGTTAGCTTCATTCAAATTATTAAATGTTCTTGTGTTAGCTTTAAAACTCTGCAACTCGTAACTCTCAACCCTATCCATTTATTATAAAGAAAATCTTGAAACAACGCTTTTATGGGATACACCCATAAAAGAATCATACATAATAACATTTAAAAACTTATAATCCCCATGCTAACTTGACCTTAGCATTCATAGCAGTACCAACCCTAAAAGCAGCTAATCGTTCACCAATTGATGCATCACTACTAAATGCTCTTTTCCATGCTTTAGTTTATAATTCCTTATCTGCAATATGTCTTGACTCTGTATTTTTATTGTCTCTGTAGTATATATCGTGTTCTTTACAAGCCTCATCTAATGGGTTAATACCTTCACCACCTCTCTCTAACCTTTCTTGAAGCTTCGTAAAAGGTCCGCCAAATCTGAAGCCTGGTATATGTAACTCTGGTATCCCCTTCATGTTTAAAATCTTATTCATTAGTCCTTTTCCAAGCTTCTCATCGGTCCAGAATCGTGGTGGTAATGTAATTAAGATCTTAATCAAATAACCTATACCTTTTGGATCATTAGGAATAAATTGTGAAAGCTTATTATTAATCATACTCACTATACCTACTTTCTCATTATAAAAGTTATTATTACCAGACTTTTATTCTCCATCCATAACTATTAACCGATCAATTAACTTTCTCACATCACCCATCCATATATATTCTTTAGGTATCTCTGTATATTGTTTAATTCCTTCACCAATCCTTTTAGGTGTCGTGTTCTTTTTAGGAGTTGGAGGTAAATTTGGTTTATAATAATCATCCCAATTAGGCTTGATAATATTGATGTACTTAGAACCTCTATTAGATGCTACTTTTTTTTATCTCGATTATATTTTTGGAAGGCAGCATCTGATTCTATTATTATTTCCTTGTACTGTTCAAAATCGTCATCATCATTATCTTCAATGATTTTATTAGTATTCATCGTTAGCGATTCATATATACCTTCTGTTTCTTTATAAGTTTTACCACTAATTATCAAATCATCACCACTCACTTTAACTTCAGAATTTCCTATCTTATTTATTATTCTTCCATCTTCCTCAACAGCTCTTATTCCAAATACACTATCATTTCCTTTACTATAATATTTCGTTGCAATCTTACCAAATGATTGTGCTGTTGTTAAAGGCTCTACTCCTTCGACTGTGTCTTTAATTTGTTTTCTCATTTGTTTTATTTCTCCTGTTATAGGCGTATCACTACTACTTGAAGAAGTATCATAAGTTATATTTTTAGGTGTTTCTAGTAGACTAGGATCTATTGAAGCCGTCTTATGTACAACTGGAACAAGTTCAGTTATTAGATTTTTATTTTGTTCTGCTACTTCTTTGATTTCACTTCCTAAATTTTGAATAGCGTCAATTACAGGTTGTACGAGCGTCTTAAATTTATCGTATATACCTGTTCTTTCTTTCTTCCAAGATTTGAAGCCATTTATCAAAAACTCCTTTAACTTCATATTCTTATTAATTTCTTTCTCATCCGTTTATTATATAGAAAACGAACAAACGTCAATAAACGTCAAACGTAAATAAACGTGAAAAAACTTCAAAAACATCAAACGTTAAAACGTAAAACATGAAAAAACATCAAACGTTTTAAAGTGTTTTATCTTGTTCCTATACTTACCATTGTTTACCTTCCTTGTCATATCAATTACTATAAAACCATAATCTTCTTGCCAACATTTTGAACATATCTGTTTAAATTCATCATAAGATATATCTCCTCCAACAAACTCATATCCACATGTTTAAGATTTGTATCATCTTGTCTGAATATCCATAGGAAGTTAACGTTATTTCTTATAAGCTGTTTAGGTACTTTTGAATATGTTTGTGCAAGATAGAAACAGTCTAAATGTCTATGTTAACCTCTTGTAAACTAATTTCTAACAGTATCTTGGTTCTCCAAAATGTAATCGTCAAACACAACTATTTTTCACATTCATCAATAGGTACAATAGAATCATTACCGCTTAAGAACTTTGCTATATGCTTATTGAATTTTTGTTCTGCTTTTTTCAAATCGATCTTTTAATTGCTCATACTTTGGCTGATTCATGCTTTTAGAATATACAGAGACTCACTTTAATATTCGGCCACCACATTGTACTGACAGTTTATCTTATATTATGAACTACAGTAAAGTAGAGTGATAATATTGTTTATGCTATGTGAAACCTCTATATTTTCTGCAACTTTTTACAAAAAAGAAACTATAAAATTTTAATTCTTACGTACAAAAATCAGAACATTGCTTCTCAAACTCAAAAATTATAATCACTTTAATATTCGGCCACCAGATAATGTGGAACTTTCTTGTCGCCTTCTTCGATGCAAGAAAAAGGTTTTAATACCTAATTGGATACTCATTATTGTGTACCACCTATTTCAAATAATTTTGCATATTTCCAGTTATTTTTGCGGTATATTCAGCAGAAATATTGGCCCATTCTTCTGTTAACCTTCTCTCAAGTTCCTCCTTTGATGTTACCGCCACTTTCCGAACTCTAGGATCGAGTTCATCCCACAAATTTTCAATAGGATTGAAGTCCGGACTTTGTGGTGGAGTTTCGATAGCTTTGAGGCAGTTGTACAGAAGCCAGTCACGCACAACATACACCTTATGTTTTGGGTCGTTATCGTGATAAAATTTAAAAGTCTCGCTGATTCCAAATTTGTCCGCACTCTTGTGTAAAGTATCTTTTAGAATGCTCAGGCATTGTTCTTTTGTCATTTTAGCATTTATAAACCTGAGTTCATCCATACCGACAGTAGATATGCACCTGCAAACCATTATGTTACCACCACTATATTTGACTCGTGCTTGTCAATTCAGTTTCCTTAGTTCTTCATTCGTCTTTCGCCACACTATAACCCTGCTATCTGTCTTTATAATGTTGAATTTGCTTTCCTCAGCAAAAATAACGTCCTTCTATCATTCTGGTTCCTTTTGCACATATATTTTAGCGAACTGAAGTTGTTTCTATCTGCACACTTTATTGACACATGGTTTCTTTGTAGCTACCTTTCCGTGGTATCCTTCGTTTCTCAGTACTTTCCAAACAGTTTCTGGGTATACATCCTTTCCACACCCTTGCAACAATTCCGCTGCAATCTTAAGTGCACTTAATTTTGGGTTTTTCTTCACTTTTTTCACAATCACACGTTTGTCTTGTTCACTTAGCTTGCTAGGGCGATCCTTCTGCTTCACGGATTCTATCGTGTCTTCGTTCTTATAACGTCGCAAGATATCACCGACTGTACTTCGTGGTATATTCAAGAGACGGGCAATGTATCAATTGGAATCCCCTTTTATGACGAAAAATGACCAGCTGGCTCTCCTCAAAGATTGTGTTACAACTTTTTCGCCCCATTGGAAGTGTTATACTGCAAAGCCAATACCCATTCACACTTTCTAACACGAAGACGAGAAAAGAGTTGTACATACGACGTTCTTTCCTCCACTCATATTGTTCTGTAAACTGGAGATACAGCAGTAAGATCATCAAGTCAATTTAGTGGCCGAATATTAAAGTGGCATAATATGAAGGCAGTTCGTAGAAACATAGCAGTTAGTTAGGCATAGTATGCATTTACAACTTTTACATATAAGGAAATAGTACACGAGACATGATAGTTGTTCCCTGTCATCGCTTAAAAATCCCTATGTATTTACATTAACGAGTCCTTTGACATAAATGACAACAATGCAGGGTGGCCGAATATTAAAGTGAGTCTCTGTATATAGAAGTAATTATTGTTTAACCAACCTGGCTGTAATAAAAAATTAATTAACAAAAAAGATTAACAACACCCAGACGGACCCACAATAAGACATCGAATATCATCAGGTATAAGTTCTCTATTTCTTTTCTTAATTGCTGTTTCTTTTATCATCTCTTTTACATTCCAATTAATAGTTTTCTTACTCATTTATTATAGAGAAAATCGCCTTTTATGATTTCATATCTTTAAGTTGTTCTCTAATCTTATACAACGTATCTTTTATATATTCGTTATCCATTTCGCCATTTAATGTTATTATCATCTCTAACTGTTCTTTAAATGAGTTAATACAAATTACAATGGTTTCATATTCATCTTTTCTTTTGCTTATGTTTAACTTAGAAGACAAACCTGTTATTATAGCACTTCCAGTTACAAGAGATGTTGTTAATATTGAGTAAATTGTTACGGGTATAAAAATATGAATAAATCCAGTTGTTGCAGAAAGTATAACCGATAACGTGATCAAAGTGTAGTATGCATATTTAACAATTCGTAGTTTTCTCTTTTTCTTCTATAAACTGTATTCTAACTATTGAAGATATCTTCTATTAACTTGATTACTTTCTCTCTTGGAATATCTCTAGGAAAATCAAACTCATTCATTTATTATATAATAAATGGCTTAGGTATTTAAGTTAACGAGTGATACTTCTGTTTTAAAGAAGAAACTCCATTACGAATTAGACAACAGTAGCAACTATTTAAGTATAGGACTAGTTGGGTTTTACACAACATACTTAACTCCAAACATTACAGAAAGAAATAATAAATTAACATTATGTAGTAACTTCATCCTAATTTTACAAAACAACTCATAGTTCTACCTGGTAAATATAGTTTAAAAGAATTAGAAGAATATATTAAATCAAATCTTCCATACACTGGTTATGCTTTTAGAAATATTAAATTTACTGAGGACAGAGAGAAAAATAGAGTTAAAATATTTAGCAGACCGTGTGATATAACATTAGATACCATTAACACTGTATTAGGTTTTAGTGAAAAAAACTTAGCTAGAAAAACAGAACATGTTGGAGATAAGATACCAACGTTTCACCCATTCGATATAATTAATGTTCACTGTAATATAGCAGATGGTATGTTTGTTAAAGATACTGAGTATACACATAGAGAAACAGGAATTATAGCATCATTTAAAACAGATGATGAGTTTAAACATAGTATTATTTATGAGCCTAGCTATCCATTATTTACCTATATTTAAAGACAAGGTTGACAATTTCGAGATAAGGATAACACATGAGAATGATTCCTTAATTGAAGTTGGTGGAGCTACAACAACTGTACTTTTACAAACTAAGGTTTTCTCTTAAATAAGTAGGAAGATGTGTTCTATTAAAGGTTGTATGTTTAGTGTGTTCTTACAACGAAGTAAACGAATTAAATATCAATCATGTATTAACAAAGGAACAACTTAGCGATAAATGTAAGAAAATTAAAGAAGGTAAAGGAATGGATTTAACTTTAACTACTGCACAAATGAAAAAGATTAAGAAAGAGCATATGGGGGTTTTATTTTTACAATTCCGGCCATTTTAGCAGTTTTATGAGCAGTTGGCTCATTAGCAGGTGGTGCAGCAGTGATTAATAAAACTGTACTGGATGCTAAGAAGAATAAACAAGAACTTGAAGAACAAAAAAGACACAATATGGCTATGAAAGAAAAACATGGAGCAAGTAAACCAAAGAAGTCAAAAAACTAAAACCATTGACCAACTTCGATATAGAGAGGTTGGTTAAAGAATTAAAGATAAAACGATTTAGAGGTGTATTTATGAGTGACGAACTTTCACAAAAACCCTATGTAAATGAGTGTGGTGTAGTTAACCCTGATAAATCAGAAAACATTGGTACTCATTGGATATGCTATTGGAAAGATAACAACATAAAGTACGTGTTTGATTCTTATGGTGGTGTTCCTCCTAAACAACTAGTACAATATCTTGGTATTGAAAACTTATTTTACAATGACGAATGAATACAAGACTTTAATTCAGTTATATGTGGTCATCTTTGTGTTAAGGTTTTAATCTTTTAAATCAAGGGTATACTTTTAGTGATGTTATGTATATGATTAAAAATGATTTAATATTATGAAATTTAAGTACTTTTATGGTTTATATCCTTTAAAGTTTTGTTTTAAGATAACTATAGAAGCTGTACACAATAGATTTTTAGATTATTTTGAGAAGCATGAGTATGAACTAGATGCACTAGTTAAATATAAATTTAATTGGTATTTTCGGGATGTTAGTAAGATAGACTTAAAAGATAAAAACAACGTATATAATGTTACGGGTTTATGTAAAATGTTAATATCTAAATTTTTGTATACGGAACAAGAGTTGGCAAAGTTATATCCAATAATTACCTTAAAGGACATGTTGTTATATTATAACACCTGACCATTAAATGCAGTAATTGTGGTAGTAGGTCATTAACAAAAGGTAAGAGTACATACATTTGTGATGATTGTTCTGTAGCGAATGGTTTGTTTACAGTACTAATGAAGGAATGAGAGCTGCTTGTGTGAGAAAACCATGGTATGATACTACAATAAGATTTAAGTTACAGTTATCTCGTTTGCAAGCTTTACAGGATAGTATTATTCCTGAAGATGTTCTCAAGGTGTTAAATGATGAATTTAGAGATATATCAAAACATTTAATATCAACGAAAGGTGTTCTAGAAGTACTAAAGAAAAATTAATACACAAAATATTATGATGATGTCAATTTAATACACTATCACGTTACCGATCAAAAACCATTAAACTTACGACATATGAAAGAAACACTTATAAACGAGTTTGAAAAATTACACGAGACCTTTATAGAGCTGTATCCAAAAAGAGTATTGTTTATGAACTTAAAATGTATATTGTACTATCTGTTGAAAAAGCACGATGTTCACGTTGATATTGATTTTATCATCCGCCTAAACAAATTGAGATGTTAAAGAAAGGTTTTGAAAAATTAGGATGGGCATTTCCTGTTTAATAAATGAGTATGGATATATTTGGTAATGTTAAAGATAGAAAAGATAATGTTGATATTAGTGAAGAAAAATTAAAATTGTTGGAGAATTTAAATGATGTTGTTAGCGCAAGTCAACTTAGGTCAATAGAAGCCCAATTAGAGAACGATAGAAAACGATTTGAAGATGCATTAGAAACGTTACAAGACACATACATAAAGAAAGATGATTTTCAAAAGATTAGGCTGTTACTACTCAATTGATTATGCAAAAAGAAACTATACCTTTATTATATCGATTGAGAACTAAGAATGTTAAAGACCTAATCTTTAGAATATTCAATCTTTCTAATGGTTATAGATTTCTCTATAATGGAAAAATAATGCACATAATATTAAGTTTGGATAAATACTTTCTAGAGGTATATTTGGGTGATACTTTGAAAATTTACCTTTTAGGTTTAACAAATGATATAATTACATTTAAACCAAATAAAAATTCTGCAATGGAAGAAGGATAATTATTATTTGTTATAATATACATAGAAAGAGAACTTTCCTAAAGACGTTTGCTATATAATGAATATGGATATTATTGGTAACATTAAAAGTATAAAAGAAGAATCTAGAGAAGTTTTTACATCCTGGGTTGATTTTAAGAATAAAAGATTGGTTAATGTATCTAATGCTATTGATAAACAAGATGTTGTAATATTAGAACAACTTGAATCAGTGAAAGAAGAGTTTAATTTACTTACACGAAAAGAAATTGTTGAATTTCCATGCCGATTGGCAGAAGATGATCTTGGGAAACCAGCCTTTTTTGTATATAATTAAGCCGCTGCCTACAAATCTCTTTATAGAGGTAGGTATATGCATATAGAATCAAGTGTTAATAAACATCTTATAGACTTATTTTTAAATGACGCTTTAGTTGAAAGTTTTCCATTACACTTTAATATGCATGATCAGCTAACAATTAGACCATCTAAAGTTTCTGAATTGAAAGAAGGTAAATTATTATTGCTTATTATGTATATAGAAATAGCAGATGAAGGTGAAAACGAATCAAGTGATGATGATGATAATGTTAAAAGTATAGTATTAGGTAGTGATAAATTTTAATTATTTTATTGATTTTCTATACAATAAATAATGATGATGTATTGTGTTAAATGTAAGAAATCAGCAGATACAAGGAAAGACACCATTAGAATTGAACAAAGAATGGAAGTTATCTAAAGAAAGGTATTTGTTCTGTATGCGGTGTTACTAAATCTCAATTCGTTAAAAAGAATGATTGACTACATGGTGGTAAAGGTGTTAGAGAAGACATTATAGAAGAAATTCACAAACCATCTTGAAAAAACTTTGACAGATTAAGGGTGGTTATAAAAGGTATCGACGATATTTGGCACACTGATCTTGTTGAAATGGATAGTGGAGTATTAAAAGGTATTTTTCAAATTCAATAAAGATTACAAGTATCTGCTAACGATTATAGATGTGTTTTCGAAATATGCGTTTGCTGCTCCTGTTAAAGATAAAAGCGGTAAAAATATTACAGAAGCATTCGAATCCATATTAAGAACGAGAAAACCTAGTAACTTACAAACTGATCAAGGTAAAGGGTTTTACAACAAAGAGTTTAAGAAGTTAATGGATGAAAATAAGATTAATCATTACTCAACCTATAGTGGTAAGAAAGCTTCTGTTGTTGAGAGATTTAATAGAACACTTAAACAAAACATGTGGAAAAGGTTCACGACACAAGGGAATCACAAATGGATAGAGATATTACCAACATTGGTTAATGAGTATAATAATAGAGTACATAGAACAATTGGTTTAAAACCTATAGAAGTTAATAAGAGGAATGAGCGAACAATATTGGAGAAAGTGTATAAGAAAGAATATAAGCGTGTTAGACCCAAATACAAATTAGGTGATCATGTTAGTATAAGTAAGTCGAAAGGGTTATCTGAGAAAGGATATACACCTAATTGGTCAACAGAAGTATTTGTTATTAGTGAAGTTATTTCATCTAATCCACCTACATATAGAATTAAAGATTTAGAAGAAGAGGATGTACAAGGTAGATTTTACGAACCAGAACTACTAAAAACGAAACATGTGGATGAATACTTGGCGGAAAAGGTTTTGAGAATGAAACGTGATAAAGTATATGTTAAATGGCTAGGTTTTGAGGATTCGCATAATAGCTGCATAGATGAAAGTAATGTTGTAATGTAAATATAAATGTTGTCTTTTATGGAATATTAACCATAAAAGGCTCGAACAGATTAAAGGTAATTAATAATTAAGGTTACGACTTTTATGATATAATACTCATAAAAGGTAATTAGTTAAGCATTAAACAAACCATCTGTTGTAACATCGAATGCTAAATTCAATATACCACCTAAATCGGGATTATTATGTATTTTTTATTATAACTATCCAATCCACAAAATGTCTAAATAAATATATAAACTCTACAGAGAGGTGTTGATACCTCCAAATGTTATACCAATGAACTTTGTCTTTGAACTCTGTAATAAATCCTTCTGTTAAATTTTGAAACATTGAAACATTTCCCAATCTGCTTTGCCAGCATAATCTCTTATAAGGTTTTCTGATAATTGTTGAGTTCAAGATAAGCACCACCAGGAAACTTTATCTGCATGTTCTCGTATAAAGGCTTCAGAGAGTTTGCTTCCATAAGATATAGCATCAAAATCACCTTTGTCTATAAACTCATTAATAAATTCTTCATATACGTTTTGAATATACGATACTTCTCTCCAATGAACTCTATCCGCAAATTCTCTTATAAAGTCTTCTGATAAGTCTTGGCTTTCCGAAATAATCTCCCAATCAAATTTATCAGCTAATTCTCTTATAAACCCTTCCGATAACTTTTTCCATGAACATGTTTCACTCAAATTAACTTTCTCCTGATATTTGCGTATAAAGTCTTCTGTAATGTGATCATAGTTATATTCCTCCTCATAATCATCATAACCTATAGATAACCATTGTTCATCAGTCAGTAAATCTAATATCTCATCAGACAAGTTCATAACGTTTGTATAGAGAATGTTTTGTATAAGGAATGAGTTATTTTCTTTAGTGGCTTTCTTGAGCAAATGATCTAACATACCTATGGATACGCTAAAATTTATTTTGTCGTCATCATTATAACCACCAATATCTAAATGTTTACATACACAATCAAGTATAGGTTTGTAAGATAATATTTCCTTAGCACTAGTCATGTTCGTTTTTATTCTTAGATTTTTTAAATTTATCTCATTTTTGTTGGTTTTCTATATAATAAATATGGAAGCACATTTTGATTTATTACATGATAGACTTAAACTAATTCATCATGATCTTAAACTCTTAGCAGCACTACTAGAGAAACAAGTACTGTTAAAGGAAAAAGAATTATTAATAATGCAACAAAAAACATCTGATTTGAGTAGTGGTGATGAATATAAATATGGTAGTGATGATTATGACGATGATTAGTAAGTTTACAAAAATGATTTAATTTTCACATGTGTATATGTAACTTTGATGGGATATTCCCATGAAAGTCGTGTTCTAATACAAGGCGTAATATGTAGACAATGGCAGGAGTGCACAATGTTAAGTGTTGTATTAGAATATATGGAAGTAAAAATTGTACAAAAATGGTTAGAAATAATCCGGCGAAGATAAAAAATTGAGTAGTAAGATTTACTATATATTAAAAGATGAGTAATTATAATAGATTTACTGTAATATAGTTAAGACGGCAATGTAAAGAAAAGGGAATCAAAAGATATTCCCGATTAAGAAAAGCAGAACTAATAAACTTTCTTAAACAATATGATGATGAACAAAGCAGAATTCAGATTAGAAATATATTCCCATTTAAATAAGAAGTAATTGAAGAACCGAAACCAGCACGTACACCAACCGAAACCAGCACGTATAGAATTAGAAGAAACAGCACTCAAGAAGCGTTTACAAACTATAAAAGTTGAAAACGTAGGTGGATATTGGAAAGACCCAATAAAATTTTAGATACAAGTGGAAGAGTTGCTATTAACAAAATCAAAGAGGAATTAAAATTCAACCCAGTTAAAGTAAATCTCGTTTTCATTTGTGACTGTATTAAAGATAAAGAAATACAAGAGCGCAATTTCAAAACATCAAACGAGAGAATATTAGAATCAACTGACTTAAGTGAATATATACATCATGCAGAACAAAAACTTCGTAGAGAAATGGAAGAGTTTGAAGGTAGAGGATCAGGATGGACATTGCATCAAATTAAATATTTACAAATCAGATTAAACAAGTATGTACCATTAAGAGCTTCTTCCTATATTGAACTTCCTAAACCAACTAAAGATAAGAAAGCAGTGATTAATATTAAAAACAAAGACAATAAATGTTTCTTGTATTCTATTGCAAGCTATTTAAAACAGATGTTCTCAATATCAAAGGCCTTTACAGTATAAACAGCTTGTTAATGAGTTGCAAAAGAAGTATTGTGATAACATTGAATTTCCTGTAGAATTAAAAGATATTCCAAAATTTGAAAGAAGAAGTAATATGTCCATCAATGTTTACAGCTATGACAAAAACTATAATGTATATCCACTTCAAATCACAAAAGTAAGCAGGAAACTCATATCAATTTATTATATGTAAAAGATGAAAAAAATAATAGTCATTTTTGTTGGATAAAAGACTTATCACGATTAATAAGAAGTCAAGTGACAAAACATACTGAGGGGTTATACTTTTGTGATAGATGTTTAACAAGACACTTTCGAAATGAGAAGCAATTCCAGAACCATGAGATATATTGTAAAGAACATGAGGCTGTTAGAATAATCGTTCACTCCATAATCGTTCATCGTTCATTAAGGGGATCTCCTACCATCTCCGCTTAGGTTTCTAACTCTCCATTTGATAACATGTAAAATTTAATATGGTAATTTCTAACAAAGTATTGCAGATAATAACTTGAAAGTTTTAATACAAATACACAAGACCCATATAAATCCAACCACGGTCTCCAATTTACGTTACATGCGTTAGATTAATTGCAATATATTCGTCAGTAAGTTTGGCAACAGAGAATAAAAAGTATGCTGCAGAGGGGAGAGGGCTGACCATCTGTTTGCTTGTTAGCTGCTTTTGAAAGGATGCTCTTACCAGAAAAATCACGTTGTGATTCTCACTTCTCAGTGGTTAGAATGGTCTGGACTGGAAGAGCCCAAAACCTCTTCTTTCTTCCTTTCACGGTTTGTTTGTTTCTTCCACCCCCTGCTGTCACAAGAAGACAACTTGTTTCGGAAAGCACTTTGAATTAGTAGCGAAAAGCCAAACTGAATGACACCACGGACGGATTAAAGGGAGGGGCGGTCACTCTCTCCGAGAACATTTGAATACTTTGAATAATCAGAGTAAGAAACTAGAAATTGCATAATCTAATAAGAAAAGTTTGTTGAAGTATACAAATCAAGACGCATTTTAAGTGTCACAGCATTGTACTCTCATCCCCTCCCCTCCCAATTCCCTTCTGAAGAAGTTCTCTTTTGTTTCTCTGTTCCATATTAGCCTTTACACTTACACTTTCATAATCCAGTATAGATTTTTACCATACCATCTGCACAGAAGGCGAATAAGGTTTACGAGTCCTTCCTGTCCCCTTTTTTAAAAATTGCTAATTATAATAAAATTTATCGAAAACAATTCATCTCAACGATAAAGACTTATACACATTCATTATTGCAATTTTAAAATAAACTCGCCGCCTGTCGCGTATGCTACCGATCTAATATATACGAATAGATGAAAAGTTAGTTGGAAGCGTATTGTTTTTCTGTAATTAAGTCCGAATTCATATTTGTTTCTATTGTTGCATCGACAAAAGTGAGTGCTAAATCGATTTAGGCTCGTTGGTCTTTGCGAGGTCCCTCAAGATGCAAGGCCGTGGGCAGTCGCCCACCACTTGAAACGCCTCTGCACTAGAGGTCTGCACGTGCTCGGGCCTACAAAGAATGTATCACTTCGGGCCCGGGAGGGGTTCGGGCAGTAGCGTCATTTCAGATTTGGCTTGGGGGGCCAAGACCCCTTGATATATGTAAAATTTCGCGTTTTTCACTGATTTACTACTATGCTATTGATAAAATTATATAAATCTCAAACTCGGGAGGGGGGGCAAATGCCTCTCCCTGTCCTCCTAAATGACGCCCCTGGGTTCGGGCTGTGAATTTTTAAATATACAACCATATTTCTCGGACTTTTTCGGGCCTAACTTTGTAAATATAGTGTAAAGCGATACAAATTGCACCGTTCTTTCTGGAGGACTTTTAAAACACAACTGCAAAATCAAACCTCGAATTGCTGTAAATAAGAATACAATTTTGCATTAATAATTAAGTTTCTGCAATTCGGGCTTATTTCGGGCTCATTTGATTATCACAGAGCTCAGTCCGGGCTAGGGCCTAAATGCTAAGACATATCTTGGACTCGGGTCGGGCCTCACATTGTAAATTCACAGGCCGGGCCCGGGCTGAAAATTCCGGCCCGTGCAGACCTCTGCTCTGCACCCGCACACATTCCTTCCTAGTTTAGAAAATCTCCTCCCCCCCGCATCGTCAATAATGGTAAATTTGTTCCTCGTATATTTGCTTATTTTTGTAAGAGAAGTTCAAACCAGAACTCTAAAATTTGTTCGTTCTCTGGGGTAATGTGAGTAATGCAAATTAAGAAAGATATGCGTAATATACAAATGTCAGAAAAACTTGATATCAATTTGAATAACCTTTTACGTAATGTTTATTTTAGAAATAATAAACTTATGCAAGTATATCGAGGCATCTGAAATTTAATGTTAAATAGTGACGAGTGAGCCAGAAGGGGCTTGCACTATTCAGTTAGTCAAAGAACTCATATATGTAGCTTGACAACTAATACTATTTAAACCAATATTGAATTAGACAAATTTGATCACTCTGGCCACAGAAAAGGCGTCACCTTCTATGGCCCACCCATCGCATGATGGGAATGAAAGACAGAGGAAAAAAAGACAAATTTGTAAAAAGTAGGATAACCATAATTGGAAATAGTGTGTGTATTTTTTAAGGAGGAAACCCAGAAGTACATTGTCGATATAATAATAATAATAATAATAATAATAATAATAATAATAATAATAATAATAATAATAATAATAATAATAATAATAATAATGATCTTTCTCACTTCAATCATAGGTTGATGCGCAAGAAGGAAATTTTAAAACTTTTCTCTCCCCTGGGAGAGCTGTTTTATAATTTGATAAGGTCTCTTCTTCGTAACTGCATCTATCCCTGATCGGGCCGCGGTGGGTCAGTGGTAGAGCGTTCACCTCTAATGCATAGCGTCCTTAGTTCGATCTCAGCTCGCACCAAGTGAACTTTGTGGAGGACAAACACCATGTGTGGGGGTTTTCTCGGGGTTCTCCCGTTTCCTTCCACTTTCTGCATTCCAGCATTTCCTTCTTTTCACAACATCACTAGCTCCTTTAACCTACCAGGCATAACTGTGGGACGTAAAACTTATAGATATTTCTATCCTTGATCTTAAACTTCCTGGTTTTTCTTCTGCCTTTTCCCCTATCAACATGGTGATCCAATCGGAGTGCCGAATAAGATGTCCAAGCATGCTGTTTCTTTTTTTTCCTATTATCTTCATGATCTGTCGTCCTTCATTAGCTTCCTTTAGTACGTCTTCATTCCTTTTCCTTATACAGTATTATTATTATTACACAACCACACAAAATAAATAACAGTTCTGTGCACTGGACCCCAGGGTATTGATTCGATGTATTTTGGTACCCAGAACCCAAATTTCGAAACTCCAGGACGATTTGACCATGTCAACTTTGTTTTATGGGCGAAGAACGTAAGTGCTGTTTTACGTTTGCTTATGTTTATCGCCCATTTAAAAAAATATCACGGTCAATCGTCCTGGGGTTTCGAAATTTGGATTCTGGGTACCAAAATATTTTGAATCAATACCCTGGGGTCTGGTGCACAGAACTTTTATTCTTTTTGTGTATCTGTGTTATTATTATTATTATTATTATTATTATTATTATTATTATTATTATTATTATTTTCTATGCGTACATTTTCTCGAAAAAATCCTCCCCCTAAGAGATGATCAACAATTCATTCCTGAATAGTACTCAGCTTCTTTTCCTACTAATGACTATTTAGGAGTTTTTCCTTAGCTGAATCTCGTTATATTGTGTCTCCATTGTACGTAGAGTAGGATTCGATTGCCAGTGTAAGCTCACAACTTCCGAAGTTGAGTCAACATCGTGAAAGAAATGGAGAACTATCCGAATAAAGTGGTAGCGATCTCTGGCCAAGAAAGACGAAAGGATTGTTTGAGTCATTGCACTGATCACGATCTTCTAGGTTGTGAATGTTTACCAGCTGGCATGTCCAGGCCCCTATGG
This sequence comes from Thermobia domestica, assembly GCF_964235325.1. Classification (NCBI taxonomy): domain Eukaryota; kingdom Metazoa; phylum Arthropoda; class Insecta; order Zygentoma; family Lepismatidae; genus Thermobia; species Thermobia domestica. The sequence continues at coordinate 138,451,677 of NC_137457.1, forward strand.
GCTGTATTGCTGAGTTTAGATTTTAGACTAATAAACAGCTGTCTTTAGAAAATAACCTTGTAACACAAATATGATAGTCATGAGTTCCGAACCATAGTGTCAAGTGGTATAAATCTCACTTGGGTGGTAAAATTTGTTATTAGACATTCGTGGAAATCAACTGCTCTGTTAAAATATTTCAGTTTTCTAACATTGTTATGCCTAATTATTATTAAGCATTAATAATTAATTATTATTAAGAAGAAGCTGAAAATCGAGAAACATGGAAGAAATATTTCAAGGTCCAAACTGAAAATTAAGAAGAAACGAAAAAAAATCTCATCAGTCCCAGGACCGGCCAAAAGGCAGAATACTTAATAATAATAATAATAATAATAATAATAATAATAATAATAATAATAATAATAATAATAATAATAATAATAATAATAATAATAATAATAATAATAATTTTAAAATTTCGTTCTTGATTATAAGAATACATTATACATTATAAAAGTCGTATACAAAGAAATGTATACATCCTAGAAATAGTATATACATATCAACGAAATACCTTACTACTGTCAAACAACATTTGTACTGTGTATACATTTATATTAATTCTATAGACTGTCACGTCTTTTAATCACGTGGCTCCCCAGCTTGCCTCACAACGATGAGCAAACGCCAATGATTTGAGTATTCTAGTAGGGAATCGAACCTAGAATCACGCGAACAGGAGTCAAAAGTTCTAACCACAAGACTATGGAACCCCTTAGTATGACGTTATGCTTGAAATTCAAATGATTCTACCAAAAACAATTATCAACGAAATAGTTTATTACATCTCTAACACATTACATTTATACTGTGCATACATCTATATTAATTACATTATGAAAAGGAGTAGAATGACTATATGCCTGAAATTAAAATGATCCTACAAAAAGCATATTTTTCAACGAAATACCTTCCTATTGTCATGTATACGGGTAATTTTATTCGTGGGTGGAAGGAGGAGTCGCCCGAAGTAAGGAAGAAATACAATACTCTCCTATCTGATAATTGAAATCATGAATAAATTTTATTATTATTATTCTTTCTGTATATGTTCATTTTCGAGTTAATCGTTCCATATCGGACTCCCGAAGAAAGAAAAAAAAACTATCGAAACAACTTATTGACCGTGCTGATAGCGACTACTCCCGTCACGACACCTTTTTTTCAGTTTTGTTAGTGTTGGGAAAAAGAAGAGTGAGAAAGAAGAGTAGCAGAGGGAGGCAGAGAAGAAAAGAAAAAGAGAAAGAATGAAGAAAGATAAAGGATTGGAGGAGAAAGGATTACTGGATAATTCAGGAAATATAGTAATGAACTTGAATGGTTATTAACGAAGGATCAATTCCGAAGTGATCCGGAAATAGACACATGTCCATAAATACGAGCCTGATCTAGGTCCAGGCGACTGCACAAGAGGGAGTTGCCCAAACCCAGCCCAAGCTAGGTGAAAATGGAATTTAATTGGTTGTAAGGTAATCCTGAATGGTAAATATTAACTATCCAGTCTCTGAACTCCATACTCTGAGATCGACCACACATATGAATTAGCTTGGCGAGACTTCTTTTTTGGAAGGAGAGAGTACCAAATTCTTTTCATTCTTTTCACTCTTTGATTCCTTCATTTTGTCACACTTCTTGCAACACAGATATTATAGCACAACGACAGTAGAATTTCCAGTAAGTGCACTTTGCAGTTCGTTTCAAGACTATTCTAAAACTCAAGGGTCACAAAATCACCCTCCCCTCTTTCCCTTTTCGAAGGGATTTTTCGGGGGGAAAGGTGAAAAATGTGGAAACAATTGGATACAATTACTAAGAACATTTTCCTTCTTCCTTCACAAGTCTCTTGTTTATGGTCATTTCGTCTTGTGTGATAAGGCGGACTTCAGAACACAAAATTGCAACGCTCCAGATTCCCTACCCAAATTGACACGCGGTTCGTATGTCAGTCTTCGAGTTTCTTCAAAGAATGTTACATTATCTGCTATGAGATCTGCAAACGATCTCCATTGTATAACTGCTATCTCGATAGAGCCAGTGGACAAAACTGAGGACAAAGCTGCCCAAAACAAGTTTTTGACCAAAAAAAAAAGGAAGAAACAGAGACATTTGTTTTTAGCCAGAAGTGCTCATAAATCACTACCACGTGACGCGAAGACTATTAGGGCTAGAGGTTCAGCAGAGAGCTCTCAATTCTTGGAGAAATTCTATCCTCTACGTTGCCAAGTGTAAACGGAAGTATACATTATAATTAATCTAAATTGATCTGGGGCATTAAATTAAAAACAGAAACCATGAACATATAGGTATTGCTGTTGGAAAATATCATGGAAAATTTTGAGACGGTAAGTGCAATATCTTGTTAAATATTCACATAGAAATATCTACGTGTTATTTTATAGGGATCCTGAAACACTTGCAAGTGGGTAGACATCCCCTTAAGAGTTCCATTTGTCATATTTGCTGACTTTGAATGTATCTTATGTAAGTTAAAAATAGAGCATAATTGTAGTAAAACAGTAAAATATCAAAAGCATGAACCAATGAATTTTTGTCAAATATTCAAATGGGAACTATAAAACTTCTTTTAGTTATGTAGGTCCAGATGCTGCGAAAGTATTTATTGAAATGTTACAAAAAGAAGCAATAGAAAATATGGAAATATATAACAGGGTAGTTGATATGACCCCGCTAGTGAGGAGGAAATAGAAGCTTATAACAGTTTGGATACTTGTCACATATGTGAGAAAAACTTGAATAACTTACCAATAGCTGTTGAGATAAAAATAAATATATTAAAGGGAAAAGTACAGTTCTATAAGGATAGAGATGATATGAGTGAAAAAAATAAAAGAATGGAAGCATGACTTTAAAAATTATTTGTATAAGATAAATAATAATAAAGCAAAAGTAAGAGTTCATGATCATTTGACTGGAAAGTCTAGAGGTACAGCTCACAGTTATTGCAATTTAAACTATAAAAATCCTAACTTTGTTCCTGTATTTCTTCACAACTTAACTGGCTATGATACGCATTTGTTTATTAAGGAGTTAGCTTATGATACACAGAAAATTAAACTGATCGCTACTAATGAGGAAAGGTACACAACATATGAAAAATATGTAAAAGCAGGGCCAGAAAAAGATGGAATAAATTTAAGATTTGTTGATTCATTTAGATTTATGGCAAAGAGTTTAGCAGAGTTAACTAGTAATTTAAAACCAGAACAATTTCGAGAAACATTAAAGTTTTTCCCGATTGGTAAACTTGATCTAGTTAATACTAATAGTGATTATCCATATGACTTTTTTGATTCGTATGAAAAATTGAAAGAACCTGTTCCATTATCTCCAGACAAATTTACAAACAGATTAACAGGAGAAAAAATGAGTCCTGAACGCCATAAGCTTCATGTACGAGTTTGTAAAGAATTCGATCTGAAATTAGGGGAAGATTTAATTGAACATTATAACAAAACAGATGTCCTTCAATTAACAGATATATTTGAAAACTTTAGAGATGTGTGTTTAAAGGCACATGGATTAGATCCTGCTTGGTATTATACAGCACCAGGCCTATCGTGGGATGCAATGTTAAAGATTACTAAAATTAACTTAGAAATGTTGACTGATTATGATAAAAATACTAATGTTAGAAAAGGTTATACGAGGAGCAATCTGACAATGTAGTAAACGATATGTAAAAGCAAATAAGAAATATATGCAAGATTATAATAAAGATGAGTGTTCAACATACCTAGCATATCTACACGCAAATAACTTATATGAATGGGCAATGAGTCAATACATGCCCTATAAAGATTTTAAGTGGATTAAACCTTACATAGATATAATGAACAACCCGGATGACTCAGAAACTGGTTACATATTAGAAGTAGATTTAGAGTATCCGAGATATTTACACAAAAACATTCTGATTTACCATTAGCTCCAGAAAACATGTGTCCACCAGCATCTAAACAATCAAAACTACTAACAACACTTTATAATAAGGAAAGATATGTAATTCACTATAGGACTTAAAACTATATATGTCGCTTGGAATGGAATTAAAGAAAGTGCATAGAATATTAGAATTCAAACAATCAGACTGGTTAAAGAAATACATTGATTTAAATACAAATATGAGAACGCAAGCTAAAAACAAGTTTGAAGAAGATTTTTATAAGCTCATGAATAACTCAGTATTTGGAAGGACTATGGAAAATATTAGAAAGAGACAGCCCATACAATTAGAATGTGATCCTGAAGGAGTAGAAAAATTAATTGCAAAACCTAATTTTGATTACAGAACAATATTTACAGAGAATTTATGTGCTATACATATAAAAAAAGAGCGATTAACATTTAATAAGCCAATATATGTTGGTATGAGTGTATTACAACTATCAAAACTATTAATGTATGATTTTCATTATAACACTATGAAGCCAAAATATGGAAACAATATAAATTTATGTTATATGGATACTGATAGCTTTATATATGAGATTGAAACTGATGACTTTTATAAAGATATAGCAGAAATAGTTGTCCAGTTTGACACGAGTGAATACAAGGAAAATAATATATATGGACTACCACTAATAAACAAAAAAGGAATAGGTAAGATGAAAGATGAGAATAAATGTAAGATAATGACAGAGTTTATTGGATTGAGATCAAAGATGTATGCTTATAGAGTAGAAAATAAAGAAGAGAAAAAAGCTAAAGGAGTAACTAAAGCTGTAATATCAAAGGAGTTGCGGTTTAATGATTATAAAGAAAGTTTATTTAAAAATGTAAAAACATATAAAGACATTAGGAGTTATAAGCACGATATATATAGCATAACCGTTCATAAGCTAGCATTAGATTCTTCAGATGATAAAAGATATATTATGCGAGATGGTGTAAATACATTAGCTTGGGGTCATTGTAAGATAGAAGAGGAGTAGTTGTAGTTTTAGTTATAAGTTTTAGATGTAAGTTAGTTATAAGTTTTTAGATGTAAATTTTTATGATTTTAAATGTCATAAAAGCCTATGCAATCTCACTTTGGGTTATCCCTCTGTGTTAAAGGACAATAGTCAGTGCTGGCTTCATAATTTTTTTGGTAGTTAGGGGGGTGAAGGGGAAAAGTGTCTCCAGAACATACATTCATACCCTACTGTTCAACTATCAAAATACGAGCGCATTATGTGAAAGGTGTCTACCAATAGCGGCTCCTAAGGTAAATTATGACAGTAAAAACTAAAGTGGCAATGCTTCAAACAAACAGACGTAAAATTTTCTCGGTTTCTGACTGTTGAGAACAAAAATAAGAACAGTAAGCAACATTTCTTCTTTCAGTTTGATGCAACAAAACTTAATTTTTACATGAATTCTCTCTCGAGTCGAATCTGGTGTCTACATGGTAATATTTATTATTATTATGCCCCTTCTTTCTCTTTCTGTATTTCCTGTCTGTTTTACCTTGGATTCAAATCATCAGGACAGTTTCTATTTTTCTGAATGCACAAAAATCTTTCAATTAGCGCACTTGAAACTTTTTCATTGCGAGCACTAAACCTTACTCCATCTTCGGTTGTTTTTGTCTTCAGCCTTTCTTTCTTTCTTTAAATATCTGCATCACATTCAGTTCCTTCAGTTTCTTCAGACCCTTACGTAAGAGTTGTCGGTTGGTTCAGGGCTTAGCATCTCATACAGCTACGAAGCTATAGGAAACGTGAAATACAGTTAAATGCGGAATTCTAACAACATGAGCTGCCAACGCCCCTGCTAACCATGTAGCCACTAGGGAATATGAAAACGGAAATCCAGTAAGTCTTTCTAAGAGTATACGAAATTAAAATTGTATTTTTATGGGCTATCAACGAATTCACTAAATACACTTCCACTCAATGCCCATATACACAACGTACAAATATTTGTTCTTCCAAATCTACAAATGCTTACCTATTTAACACTGGAGCTGGAAACACGAGTTCTGGATTACCAAGCACCACGCGGCCACCGCAGATCTGAGCCGATGGCTGTGGCGTGTTATGGAAACCTCCGCACTGCGTGATGAGTAGTAGAACGTGAGTGGACAATGAGCTGAGCAGACAGTGATAGTGTAAAATGAGCGCTCTATCTAGTTTTCAAGCAATCAAAATTGTTGCTCCGTCAAGTTGTGCAAGCGCGATAAAACTTGCAGGTCTGTTAGGTGTGCCGCAAAAGACAGTGTCCACAGTGATTACAACCTATAAAACTGACGGCAAATCCTCATAAGCGAAGTGAAACAGTAGGTAGAATAAACCGCCAGGCATTGCGGCGTTTGTCACTCAGAGTCCTCGTCTGACTGCGGCGCAAATAATGAAGAAACATAAGTAGCACCTTCCTCAACCGGCGTCGACAATTACAGTCTGCCAAGTTACATGCCATGATTATGACCTGACATAGATGGCGTTCATAATGGACCATGACGCTTTAGCATAATGTCAACAATCAAACATATCGACGGCTCTGTGCCGTTGTAGGCTCAAATATCCTGCTTTCAGTAGGTTCTGTGCTTATGCATACCGGCTGATGTATACGAGTGCCCGTGATAGTGTCAACTTTGAGAATCATCTACTTTCTGGTCCAGTTGTCTCTGTTAGGAAACAGAAGAACACTCATTAAATACATTTAATACAAAAGTTTACCCGCACCTGTAATATGGGTGGGCAATGCAAAAGCTCACCTCACCTAGCATCCTGCAGACAGAGCAAAGTGACATTAACCCGCTATTACAAATCTTCACATGAAAACTAAGAGAAAATTAATAATTTCTTTGAGAACTGGTACCAAAATTAAAACCCAAGTATTCCGATTCTCGACTATCAACGAAGGTCAAGATTTTTCAAAACGATTTGTTCACAGCTGAAAAATTTAGAAACGAAGAAAAATGTTATTTTATAGAAAAAAAACTCGATTAAATAAAAGATAGCAACCGTCTAATTAACATTTGAAGAGTCCAGGAAAAATGGGGGATGTCCACTTTTGGGTGAAATTTATAAAATATAGATAACATATATCAATAATGCGGGGAAAGGTTTACGGTTAGCTTGCTATAGCAGTTTAAAAAATTCTTCTAAAATAGAAGTATCATTACCTACAGTGGAAGAAAGGGGAATTTATTTTACTCTTATTTTGTGTCTCTTTTGTCAATTTTATTCAACTGTATATGTTCCAGTGTTAATTCGTGATACATCTAACCATAGTTTCAACAATATATTTATTTAAAAATTAGTAAAACAAAATATCTCACAACATCCATCATCTTGAGCTCTTCTGTGACTCCTGTAGTGTTCAAAATAAGGATTACACTTTATTCCGATACCTTCATTACATTGCACATGAAAGGCAGAATTCATTTCCATTTAACTAACATTTTCAGTTCGTGTTTTTCCTACCTTGAACGTGATAAGAACATGGGACTGGTGAACATAAAATCAAGAGCAGAAATAACAGAGTATTGGAATAATCTGGTCAAAGGCAGCAGAGTGAAAACTACACCATATCAAGTAAGTGAATTTGACAGCTCCATGATTCGAGATTGGATATCATTCTTACAACCACTGTACTTGAGAAAATGTTCATTTCACTCTAGACCAATCATGGAGCTTCGAATTGAGAAAATTGACCCAAGATTTATGATTTATGATTCTGTGATTCACTTACTATTAAGAAAAGGCCCACCACATCCAGATTTATTGGATGAATAATTCTTACATCCAGAAATGACTCGCGTTGGAAAGTTGGACGCTTATACTACAAATTGTATGAATGTTGTAATTTACTATAACACTTTACAATAAAACGTAAAGGCCTGCATATACATTACAATCAAATTTGACGAAAAATCGAATGAAAAGTAGGCCCGGATTGTAAAAATCATATTACACATCCGTGATATTGTTCTGTCACGGGCATGCGTGCAATACAGGTATTTTTATGAATTATTATACAGGATGGTTCATAAGTCTTAGTACAGTAAATTATTTTGTAAACAAACGTGACTAAAGCTAATCTGACTAGTGGAGGGCGGACTTGGGTAAAGGAGCTACCGATTTATGCATGCGTGGTGATTGACAGCCATCTTGGATCCAGGTTAATTTTTAAATAAGAAAGTAGGCATGTAACATATCAATTAACACTATTTTTGTAGAGGTATGCAGTCCTGGAAGCAGAAATGCGTTATCCTATTCTGTTCCAAAGTTATGATGCCCCAAAATTGACGGTTTTCTGTTTAGTTGCAGGGAGAGCGACATGGCAGAAACGCTGCAAGAATGTCGTGACACCTCAAATTTGACAGGTTTTCTTCTCGTTGCAGGTAGAGCGAGATGGCACTAAAGGAGCAGGGAAGAATTGAGATCATCGTAAAGCCGTCATGTGATTGTTCTGGATTTCAACGCGCGCCACTGCAAAAGGTCTGCAATAAGCCACAACATCGTCAGTTACCTCATTAGGAAAGTCAGTGTAACTGGTAATGTTGCCGACAGACCTCGGTCAGGTCTCCCACGAACCGGGGCAGATGAGGAAACATCCACAATGGTGCTTGCTGCGAGTGTAAAAAGTAAGAAACGCAGCATAAGACAACTATACGCGAAAACAGGCGTACCACGTGTTTCCGTGATGAGGATTCTCCATACGAAAAAGTGGCATCCCTTCAAGCTGAAGCTTGTCCACAACCTTTCAGAGGATAATCCATACCGGAACATGGAATTCGCCAATTGGGCTTTGTCGCAATAGACCGAGATCCGAATTTCCCAGCCAGCGTTCTCTTCACAGAGAAGGCAAACTTATTTGGGTGGGGCAGTGAATCACCAGAACATGAGATATTGGTCGGATGCAAACCCACATGCGTTCAATCTCTGCAAGAGTGTTGCCTCTGCTCATATCATGGACTGGTGTGTCATATGGAATACGTCGATCATAGGACAGTTAGTCAATCGTGTTTGCGTTGCTCCTCCGTCCTGATGCCACCTTGCCGCGATATTTTCAGCAAGATTGTGCCCCACTGCACTATGCGCTGCCTATGCAGGAATGTTTGCATCTTCTTTATCCAGGACGTTGGATTCGTCGCCGCGTAGGCCCTGTGGAGTAGCCAGCATGGTCGCCGAACCTCACTCCCTTAATTTTTTTATGGGCCCACTTAACACATCTGGCGTATCAGAAGATTCGGGATGTTGCACACCTACAGGGACGTATTCAGAATGCCTGTGATAGCATCACCCCCATTGTGTAGTTAGGGTTCAGGAGGACTGGATTAAGAGACTCCGGTTGTGTGTTACAATGGATGGGCAACATGTGGAGCATCCTGTAGGTGGGACTTTGCAGCGTCATAACTTTCGAAGGGGCACGATGACGCATTTCTGCTTGCGGGACTGCATTTCCCTGCAAAAACAGTGTTAACTGATGTGTCACATGGCTGCCTTCCCATTTGAAAAAAGTTACCTGGATCCAATTTGGCGGCCATTCACAACCCATGCATCAATCGGTAGCTCCTTTACTCAAGTCCGCTCTCCGCTACTCAGATTTGCTTTAATCATGTTTGTTTCCAAAATAACTGTACTAATATTTTTGGACCATCCTGTATATTAAATGATTTAAAAATATATAACTCGTGCCCCAGAACCTGATATTTCAAATTTTAATGTCGACAAACTTGCTTAAGCAACTTTTCCTAAACAATGTCAACTAGTCGTTTATGCGACCGTGATTATCAGATCAACAAAGTCAATGAACGTTTGTAGCACACTTGTTATCTTTGCCTCACTCTCCCATAATTAATAGTGATTAGAGGATAAAAGTACATTTCCAAAATGTTCGTTGTACATTAAAGAACTGGGATAAATCGGTTAAGAAATGTTTGAATAGTATGCTATGAAAAACATCATAATTATTGGTTTGATTTAGATTTTTCCCTTTTCTTAAAGGGAAGTTGCCTATCTCGAAGAAAAATGGCAGGATCTGCAGGCTTTCAATGTCTTATGCAGCCTATACGCTTAAGCCTTCTATATATAATTCCTAAAGAAGTAATTAGCGGAGTAAAGGAGAATAAAACTGACAAACCAAGAAGGCAATCTATTTTTAACAATATTGTTTATATTTTAAAAAAACAATCGCCTCTTTTATAACTTGTTTTGCCTGAAAGAAACCCGTTTTTTCCCAGTATGTATCGACTGCATGTCAGTTTTTTTGTATTCTTTTATTCTTGTATTCTTGTGTATAATATACGTCAAACATAACATTTTGTAAGATATTTCGCATATAATAAAGAACTTGTAAATCAAATTTGAAGCATTTTTCACGATTAGTTTCGGAAATAAAATGTTTTGAACTTTAAAAATTGTTTCCTGAAAAAATATTAAAATGGACATTCCCTCTTTTCCCATGGACTCTTCATTTATAACAATTTAAGAAGAGACTACTCGGTAGTCCTATACAAGGTCATGCAAACGATAAGCATACTTGTGACATGCAGGCATTCGACATATCTTTGCGCCTGAATGTCGTTTCTCGAACGGCCTTGCCGTCTCATTGCTTTCGTATAATGGTGCTATAAAGCTATTTGTAGGTAGCGCTTACACGTAATGGTAGCCTTGGTTAATTTAGTTTATTGAGTTGTATGAGTCATGTTTTTAGAATCCAGGTTTTCGGTATCGAGGACAGTAACGACAGCGATTTAGCTACAAGGGAACTAAAGAAGAAAACTAAAATTATTGAAGATATTTGTGTTGAAAAAATGCGACCCTAGATGTGCAAAACATAAAACCAAAGAGCCCATAGCGAATGAAACGAAAACTTTAACTTTTACGTACCACGATCATGCCGGCTAGGCTAAAGGAGACAATATTGTGAGTAATGAATAAAATGGTGGAATGAAGAAAATGGGAGGAAACTGAAGAACGCCGAGGCACACGGTTTTTGTCCACCACAAAGTTCACTTGGCGTAATAGAACCCGGGACCTCACACACCAGAACCCATACAGAATAATAGAAAGGGAAAAAAACATAACTGGAGACAAAAATAGGTTATCACTGTTGAAAACATTGTATTGTAGGAGAAGCGGTAATACATGGGACAGGAAAAGGGACAAATGCTGAGAATCGCAACGATCAAATTTCGTTTCAAGTGGTCTACTTGCGATGGCAATGAGCTACAATGAATTTTATAATACTGTAGTAGAGAGAACAACTGTACTTCGCACACAATGTGAATACAGTATACTTCGAACTTATGCATATTCAATATTAAAACTGGCTGCAGGAGATACATTACTTTCGATTACAATAGAGGAATAAAACTAGATATAACATTTCTTCGGACGTTGATCCCACAACAAAAATTCACTATATATTATCATTTTTAAACTATGGATATCAACAATGGAACCGGAAGTAATATTCGGTTTTACCAGTTTCGCTTTTAGTGCCGAGATAAGGGTAAAATATATATCTATATCCATTTTTGCTCTTTGGAGATTATCGTTAAAACCAGAAACTGTCTACTTTGACTACTTCCTATTTAAATTGGTCAAAGATGGGATGGATCATTGGGACCTTTAATCGATCACAGAAAACCAATTCTCATAAATATCTTTGAATTTTATCTCAATGGGGATCAATAATGACACTAAAAGCAGTAGTAATTTCTTTATCATTTAATAGAAAGAGAGACAGTGAAGAGAGTGTACTTTCTTCAGATGCTCAATTAATTCTAGAAAACCGCCTGTCGCTATCTGTTACTCTGGTAATCAGTGTTGAAACCGTAAAAGGTTGACTTCTACTACTTCCTTCTTTAAAAAAGCGTTAAAGGAGAAAATGGGTCCTATTCTTGAGATGGCGAATCAATTCCAGAAACCCGCTTCTTGATATCCCTTACGGTTTTCTCCCTGTATTGAGATCGATATTGAAACCGGAATAATAGCTCTTTTCAAATGTCAAGTTGAATACCTTTGAGAAGTTTCCTGCTCCTTCAATAGCAGTGAAGCGATGTCATTTTATCGCTGATGACAGTATATAGACACACTCTAGAAAGCTAGAAGACGACTCTATTCATTATCATGAAACGAAAATAATAATAAACGGTATCCATTAGGAATGCCAAAATTTTACGCTACTTCATTAAAATTTAAGCTTCATCGAAAAAAATCGTGGATTTAGAAGACAAAAATCCTCACCATCAGCAACGATGTTTTGGGAGGGCATAGAGGGTAATTATCACCCCTTTTTTTTACAAATACATACCATTTAATAAATCGTATTAGTCGGGAGGAAGAATCTGGAAAAAGTCCCCAAAATAAGAAGTTGGATCAACCCGAGAGAGTAAAAGCAACCGGTGGTCCTAAATCATCAAGTCCCCTATCCTTATCACTTCTAGACCGCCGGTCGATTCATGTGAGCGAAACGTTCCCCCGTACACCCTCTCTCTCCTCTACGGAAGCTATAAACAAGAGCATTTCAAATAAAAAATATCTCCGAAACTAATCATGATATTAATGAATTTCTTTTCCCGGTTTCATCTCTAAGGTGTGCTTCACGCTTTTGTCTATTCGTGCTTTGGATAGACCCAACGAGTATTCGGAAAATGCAACTTAAACATTAAAAACTGACATATTTTGTAATTAATATTTTCTTTCTTGCTCAGTATCTCCCCAATGAGTTGTGATATGAAAACAAACATCCCTAACTAACTGTGTAGAGCATTAAATAATCTTTCCAACGGTACCAATATTGTTAGGTTTACTTTCGAAAACAGCCGTACAGCGAGGTAATTTTGAAGGGAAGTGAACTTTGATTCTGCTGATGCTCCGAATGGCACCACTGAATTTCAGCTCACGTCAGTCAATAAAGGTTTTGTTTCCGAGATAAAAGCTGATTTTTCCCCAATATTTGAAGAACAGTTCTCACCCTTCTCCCTTGAGCTCTCCTGCACTGTCGTGATCATTTCTAGGTCTCCGGTCACTTGATACTAGGTCTCAGTGTGTTAAGGATCACAAAATTTTGAGGTAAGTAGAGATATCTTTTATAGTGTTAAACTCCATTTAGAGCTCATATTTAGGTTGATTCACATTTTTCAATTCTATTTGTGTGCAGTATTTCCACCGGTCTTTGAAAATAATTCCTTATTTCTTTAACAAAATTGTTTATCTTACCATAATCGGTTGGATGTTTCTCACCCGTTATTAATTGATGCAATTACAGATAACGAAATTTTAATCTCTATAAATAAGTTAAAATCCTCGAAATCTAGTGGTCCTGATATGATTCCAATTTATATTTTTAAAGGGTGTGCTGATGTATTAATAACACCTCTTGCTCACATATTTAATCTTATTTTAAGAACATCCACTTTTCCGGCATTTTGGAAGACTACTAAGGTATGTCCAATACTTAAAAAAGGTAATCCAGACAAAATAGAAAATTATAGGCCAATATCTTTGATTTCAGGTCTAACTAAAATATTTGAACAGATATTATATACAAAAATTTTCAACCATGTAAAGCCATATATTTCGATTTATCAGCATGGATTCTATGCAGAATGGTCTACCACTACGAATCTTAATAACAAATCTGCAGTTGATGCTATATACACAGACTTTGCAAACGCTTTTGATAGAATTGACCACGATATACTGCTAATGAAATTATCAAATATGGGTTTTTCTGACAAATTGTTGATGTTGCTATGCTCTTATTTACAAGGTAGGAAGCAGTACGTAACATTCAATCAAACTAACTCAATAGTATATGGCATAACTTCAGGTATACCCCAAGGTTCTAATATTGGCCCATTGTTGTTTTTGTTAGTTAAAATGATTTGCCTACTGTCATTAGAAATTCAAAATGTCTATTATATGCAGATGATATGAAAATATATAAGGAGATAAGAAAAAGTAATCATGTATTACAACTGCAAGCAGATTTGGATAACTGTTATGCATGGAGTATTGAAAATAAGTTACCATTTAATACCAATAAATGTGTATCAATTTCGTTTTCAAGAAAGGTCTCTAGTTACGTTCATGACTATAAAATTAACAATATCATTATACAAAAGTGTATGAAGTAAGTGATTTAGTATACTTGTAAATAGTAAATTATGTTTCAAACAACAATTTGACAATATTGTAAACGATGCATTTAAATCTTTTGGTTTCTTAATATGAAATACAAGGAAGTTTAAACAGATTAAAGCTTATACAACCCCATTTCACAGTATGGTTCGTTGTAAAATTGAATATGTTTATATTATATGGTCGCCTTACTACAAGTGTTATTAAAAGAAAATCGAAGGTACTAAGAATAAATTTTTTGAGATATTTGTATTATAAAATATATAAGCTAAATTCCATTAGAGAAAAATTATCTTATAAGGAATTATTAAATATATTTAACTATTCTATGTTATCTGTAAGACGAGAGATTTCCCTGTTACTTTTTTTGTTCAAGCTAGTAAATGGCACTGTAGATAATCAGGAATTACTAAGTGAATTACATTTTAATATAAAAAATACCTATCTTCGTAACAGGGTGCCATTCCATCTTACAAGAGCTAAATCCAAAGCATACTTGAGTTCACCACTAATGAGAATGTGTAAAACTTACAATAATTTATCGGCAACCAATATTGAGTTAGATTTTTCATAATCATTTTCATCTTATTATTTTCTTATAATCATCTTTTCAATTTTCACAACAATTAAATCTATTGTAATAAGCAGCGTGTGAGTAAATACTAAACCTTGTTGTGAAAATATTTAAGTTGAATATGATATTTTCAAATTATCTTGTACGCTATGTAGTTACATAATTAGTGTCTTTTTAAATTTTATTTATCTGTTCTCTTTTCACTTTTTCTTTTCCTTTTTATATTATACTCACTGATGTTTTACTAATATGTAAGGCTATTGTAATTGGGATTTATTTCCTGTAATAGATACAAATAAATAAATAAATAAATAAATAAATAAATAATGAAAAAGCAGAAAACATAAATAAGGTAAAAACGTATGTAAAGATATCTTAAGTGAGCGCAAACACCATTTACAGGTGACATACAGGGTGATTGAGAACATCGTTGTACACCTAAAGGGTATTTCTAAAATTAAGAATGATCTGTATTTTCTCAATGGTCCCTAAAAAATATTTTGCAGAAACCTCAATAACTCTATTTGTATGTAATTTATGAGATTATTACATCGAACTTCATTAAATACTTACTAATTACTGGAAAAAAGCAAAACTATTATAATATTATACATTATCATATCAAATCTGCGCAAAATTACATGTTTCTTTAGTTTTTTAAATCCTCATCAGACGAATCATTTTCTTGTACATAAGTGTTTATAAGTAAGGTATAACACTTGTTACCATTACAGCTACAGGTTTCCATGCACTCCACTAAAGCCTGCACACACTTGCAATTATTTGTGTCCCACGCATGTTTACATGTACAAGTCTTTAATTCTGGACAACTTTCAGCCATAGACTCCTGAGTGGTCCATTTAGGCACCAATTTTCCATTCGTAGTTTGCCAACCAAAAAGTACGACTTTAAGGAAATCAATATTCCAGTCGATGACGTGCCGCTAACTGTATGTTTGAAGGTGTGCTCACTTGATGTTGGGCATTAAAACATCCTTTGTTGGTTGAAGTTGGTCTGAGTTTTTGTAATTGACCAAATCGTCACAGACAGCATTGATCGAGTTTTTTGTGAGTCGGTGTAGAGTTTCATTGCAAATTCTTCTGCACGTGCTATCGTCTCATCCACATTACCAGATTCTATGTTACTCAGCAAGTATGATTTTTTTTACAATATACATTCCAAATTTCTTTTTTTCAATTCCTGCAAACCGACTGGTGGTGTCGCTTCCACTCAGTACAAGGAACGCCGGCAAGGAATGCCATTTCATTGTTGAGCTTATTCACAATTGTGTGCATTGGAATAAATTGTGATTTTATTGCTGTTCTAATAAACATCCATATTCCTCCGACTTAATTGTTTAAAAAAAAACGTATAAGGAGAACAAGAACATCTTTGTCTTTGGAGTCAATGAGCAGATGCTTATAACCGTAGCTGAAAGTATGGTATGCGCGATGTATTATCCTCGTATAACCCTATTCTTCATTATATTTCAGAAACGGTAGGTCTTCTCTCTGTAATGAAAGTAAGTCTGTAAATCCAACCGATGCGATAACTAACTGTTTGACTACAGTCCAGGCGATAACAGTCACCTGCCGAGGAATGCCTGCTAGTCAGACACGCGTACGGTGCATGTACTATCAGTGACAGTGCTGATCGTGTGTAGAATGGGGAAAGCGCGCAATCTATCTGAATTTGGCCGAGGGCAGGTTGTAATGACCAGAAGACTCGGCACGAGAATTTCGGAAACTGGAGGACTTGTCGAATGTTCGAGGAGTGCTGTGGTGAGTGCCATCAACAAGTGGCGGAACCAAGAAGAAATGACGTCCAAAGGTTGAGGGGTTGGGCGCCCTACCTCATTACAAATGTCGGACGTCGTAGGCTGAGCAGACTGGTAAAACAGGACAGGCAGCGGACTGTGGTGGAACTAACATAAAACTTCAATACTGGGCAAAGTACAAGTGTGTCTGAACACAGAGCGCATCGAATACTCCTAACAACGAGTACACGAGTTCGAGAAACACAAGGACGAGTTCCAAGTGATGTGTTTGCAGGCTCGTGGCCAGCCCCAAAATTTAGGGAGGGGATAGAAGTTATGGGAGCCGACCCAATCATATTATACTGTATCACCATATTATAGTTCATTTGCAAGCCTACCGTGAAAATTATAGGGGGCTAGCCAAAGTTTAGAGGGGGCTCGGACCCCTAGCACAACGTGGATACGGGCCTGTGTGCTTGCCCTCCCAACTAGCAGGATCTGAACCCAATCGAACACATCTGGGATGTAATTTAACGTGACGTCAGAGCGCATCGCTCCCTCCCCGGAATTTACGGGAATTAGGTGATCTGTGTGTGCACATATGGTACCAACTCTCTCCAGCGATCGACAAGGATCATTGCGTCCATGCCAAGACGCGTCGCCGTTGTTATCCGTGCCAAATGTAGACATACTGACAATTACGTAGGTAGTCATAATGTTCTGGCTGATGTGTGCGTATATTTTAACTCGCATATTTTGTCTCGAGTTGAAATTCGAGACGTCTCGTCTGGTATTCGGGTCGAGTCGAGACAGAAACTGTCGAGACACGAGTCGAGACAAACATTTTCGAGTCGAGACAATATTTTCCCGAGACGAGTCGAGACAGCCTTAAATCTCGACTCGACTCGACTCATGCGCATCCCTAATCACAATATCTACAACATATCACAGTTTCAGTCATTTTCATCGATATCACTATCTTCGGCTGCTTTCGAAAAAAATGGCCTCGTAGTAGCCAAACTATCAGTGATTGGTGGTTGTGCCCATTAAGAGTTTTTTTTTTCTCAGAATCGCAATTGATACAACATATCACGGTTTTAGTCATTTTTACCGGAATCCAAAACGTCGGTCTCTACGGCTATTTAAAAAATATGGCACTGTAATAGCCAAATGGTCAGTGATTTGTTGTTGTGCTCACTGAGACTTTTTCTCAGGAACACCATATCTACAACATATCACTGTTTCAAGCATTTCCACCGAAATCCAATTTCCATAAGGAATGTGCGGAGTCCTTTGTGATTTCGAAGGGGCCCGTTGCCCCCCGTAACCCTTTCCTCGCAAAAACGACAAAACCCGTATTTCCTACTTGGAAGTCATTGTTCCATCGGCAGAATTTCTTTTCTTTAATGTGCCCATTTAAATCACGGGGACCTTTGCACTCCTTAGCCTATTTTCTGGCAAAGAGAAAAAGAATATTATTTTCGGTCTAGTATATAGGTGCCACGTTTGAAGAAAATCTGAGAAACCCTTGTAAAGCTATCATCTCCTTTACACTTTCACGTTTTGGATTTGACGGGGTTTTGCCCCAAAGTTTTCAATTCTTGTTACTTATGCCTCATACTGTGATTTATTATTATGATATTTGTTGTACTGATGTAATAGTGGGAAGTCTGGATTTGATGTTTTGATTGGGCTAAATGATATAAATACAGTTACCTACTGGTCAATATTTGTTCTCATTTCATTCTTTCCTCTTTGATTTGGTAAGATTATTACATCGAAGTCGTCGAACAGTGGACATTCTTTCAGAAAATAGCTGACTTTTTATTAAAAAGCTGAACAGTTTTAAATGTAAATTTGAAAATATTTTACCTTATAATTGAGTGGATGATGAATCTGCATTGGTTCTTAGATCAGAATTGTAGTTGCCCCAGCCAGCATTTTTTCACCGAATGCACTATGTTGTTGCAAATAGTATTTGTAAAATGCTTCATAATTCATGTGCATGAAAATACGTATATTTTAGTACAAGGACCGATTCCAGTAATTGTCTGTATTAATGAACTTTTTTTCTTACTAAACATTAATTAGAGAAACACTCTTTACTCGCAGCATTACAGTACTGCTAAAATCGCAAAATAAAGTTGATAAAGTTCACTGGAAATTTCAATGCTATTGTTACTTCTAAAAAAATGTCCATTAGCACTCTTCAGCAAGAGTTAAATTTTCATTCTAGACTAAGAACTCATATAAAATATGGGACACATAATGAGTTGTTAGGCCTAGGCTATATACCTAACTACTTACATAACGCAAACCGTTTAAAAACTTCTATCATTTATAGTTTCGTCTTTGATGGATTATTTTCTGAAAGATCAGGGGGAATTATACAGTACGATTTCAACCCAACTCATTGATCTGAATCAATCTTGGCATGATTGTAAATCTTAACAACGTTGTATTCGTATGAAATACTATGATTTGCAGGCTTTTAGTTCCCGAGTTAGAGGAGATCAAATTTGAAGTTTGGACTTCGACACATTTTCGAGTATCAATTTTAATGAAGATTTGATAAAAAAAAACAATGAATGACAGTTTTCTAACGCAAATGAGAAACACTAATTTTTAAAGCAAAATACTGAACAAATAGAAATATGATTAAATGTAAGACTGTTTAAAAATAATTCAAATGACGTCTGGACATTGAAAAATCATAAAATGTCGAACATGATCGGCAAAAGCCGAAATAATGGCAGCCCTAATTTCACTGAAATAATCTGTGACGAAATATAAATCTTCTATTTCGCTATGTTACCTATACTTTTCATTTACCAATATTGATATGATACAAATGCCGGGGAGAGAGGGAAACTAATTCTCTACCAACGCGCTGAATCAAAAGAACTATACCTCCAATTTAGATTCAATTCCAAATCTCGGATACAAATTCAAAAACCGATTTAGAATGTGATTCTGATCCGGCCACTTCCAACTCACAAGTTGGCAATTTTCCAAGAGAAACGCTGCATACACTTCCCTTATTGTTATATAGCAGGCATATGCACGTTCGGCGTAAGACGCGGGTTTGATTCCCGGCGGAAGCTTATATGATTAATTGCCACGTTAATCAGTAGGTCCACGTCTCATATAGGGACACTCAACTGAAACCAACAACATTCCCGGTGGGAATTGAAGGGGTTCGGACATGATGGTAAGCCAGAAGTTCGTCTCAAATGATTCAGTGCTCAAAAGACATGTTAAAATCCGAACCAACCAAACAATCAAGCTGCAGAGGCACATGAGATGTCCATGTACGTTCCGCACGACAAGAGATTACGTTAAACAACTTATTTTTTCTAGAGCATGGCATAGTGAATATTATTAAAAGCGTTATATCATCAAACATTATATAAAATTCATGTTTTAGGTAAATGTTAATCTTAAAAAGTTGATTTCAGAGACAGATTAAACATTTATGGTTAAGATGTTTATCTCACAAGGAGACTTTGGGAAGTGAAACTTACCGTTTTGAATGAAACTTTGTAGACTTGTAGAACATCGAAAAATAATCGACACTTATTTTTCTTATTTCGGTAATGGTGTGGGTTTAATAGCTGAAACAACCCTTTGAATGTTAGGGGTGATCTTGAAGCTTAGACAGAAAACAGTAATACAATGTATAGGAAAACATACTGCTAGGGGGAAGAGTTAGAACAGCTGATTCAGAATATGACGTCAAAATTAGAAACTTCAAAATAGCAGATCCAGTATGGTGATTACAATTGCAAAATTCTTCTGGTTTGAAATGGTCTGCAATTAGCCAAGAACAATTATAGTTGGCAGGAGTTCCTGCGAGAAAGTTGCAGAACGATTTGAAATACCTTTCTGTACTTATTTTAACGAGATGCTTGATTAAAGTGCATATCTACAACTCTCACTATTCGGAGTACTTGTTTATAGTGAGTCTTCTCGCTTGTCAGTATGTCAGAGTTTCATACACAGAGAAAAATCCGTTCTCCGGACAGCGGTATATTCTAGAAAATATACGGTATCCTTTTGTTTACTATAGAAATCAGCAAGGAGCATACGTTATCCGTATGCTACATATGCACATGCCGTTGCAGGATGTCTGACAACTAACAGTTTTCCGTATATCACATACATATACTTATGTTACCTTTGTCAGCTATATGTTTTATACGTCCAGTTGTATGTGAGATCCTGACTGCCTACATTGTTTCATACGGAAAGTACGTGTAAATGAAACACTTATACAGAAAGTATTATAAAACATGCGTTTCCAATTATACGTCTGCTGTACATTAAGTCCAAAAACTACAGGAATTTCGCATGTAACCTACCTTTTTAATTACGCCAGCTACATTTTCTTCTCAGTGTATATTCTCAATTGTTATAATTATTAATTTATTGAGAAAACGTATTACAATAATGATATTCCGTAAAAACAGGTGTGGTGCATAAACATAGTTAACACAACGCACACTTTATTACAGCAATAATTGCGCACAAATTGCAAAATGCTTCATAATCTTTGAAATAAAATGTTACAAGATTGCCAAACGCATGTAGTTTTTAATCAAAATAACCGCTTTTGTACCTCAGATACCTAATATTGTTTGCAATTGTGGGAGAAAAAAGCTGATTATGAATCAGTGATTGCATCTTAATTATATTATTACGGAAATGTAAATGTATGTTATAGAGAAGGACAATGTCAGAAAAATGTACAAGAAATTTCTCCATGGCCTAAAAAAGATGCTAAATCCTGTTGACCCTGCAGGAATGGTTTCTATTTTTAGATACTCTTTTGAGGTTTAACTCATACACAAATATACTATAAATCACTTAAATAAGCATCCCGACTAGTGAGAGGCTAGGGGACTCACTTTCAATATGTACTCCGAATAGTGAGAGGCGAGGGGGCTCCCTTTCAGTAAGCACCCAAAATAGTGAGAGGTGAGGGGACTCACTTTAAACAAGCACACCGAATAGTGAGAGGTGAAGGGACTCATTCTAATCAAACATACCGTTATAATAAGTAAAGAAAGGGGTTTCAAATCGGTCTGCAATCTTCTCGCAGTAACCCCTGCCAACTATGATTGTTCTTGGCTAACTGCAAACCATTTCGAACCAGAAGACTTTTGTAATTGTAACCACCATATTGGATTCGCCATTTTGAATTATCTAATTTTGACGTAAAATTCTGAATCAGCTGTCCTAAAACCTTCCTTGGAGTATGTTGTCTCCTACATTAAATGATTGTTTTCTGTCTATGCTTCAAAACCTTCCCTAACGTTCAAAGGGTTACCGGGGAACCTTAGACCCGCAGCATTACCGAAGAAAAATACGTGTCGATTATTTTTCGATGTTTTACGAGTCTACAAAATATATTCAAATCGGTGAGTTACACTTCCGTAAGTTTCCTTGTTAGAGACGCATTCAGTAATATAAGAATTATGGCCACAAGAATTAACTAACACAGTAACCAGGATTATTGCAAGAATATTTTCGAATTCTAGAATTTACGTACAAACAGTAACAAAGTTGTAAGAGTCATTTTCTAGTGTGCAATTTTTGTACTGTGTGCTCATGTTTCAATGTAATTATGTTGTTCCTTAAAGTGTCAAATGTGCCATACATTTAAATTCATATGTTGGATCTGGTCAGTACAAAAGCCTGATCAAAAGTCCGGCTCAGCTATCCGAAAAGCAATATTAAATGTCCCAAATTGAACGTCTAAATACTTAGCAAGAAAATACATAAAATAGCTACGCGTTAAAATTCTCAGCACATCCTATTTATGTTTCTGTATTAATATTTTCCCTTCAAAACAATTGAGATCTTATACTTTTTCTTTCTAGGGAGGAATGTGATATAAAAGAATGTTTCTAAGTCATCGTCACGCAAAAGGTACAGGAACTGTTTGAATCGCCTAAGAGTAAATCGAAAAGGTGGATATAACCCTGCGAGCGTTTATTAACAAATACAGCGAGCAGCATAGCAAACTTTGAACTGCCTCTCGCCCGTTTACGAACGAGTTGTTTCTTTCTCGATAGAACTTGTTTTAAATACCCACTTATACTCCGATAAAGCGAAGTAGAGAGCAAACATACAGAGTGTCTCCTGGTTTAACGTGATTGCCAGATTTAAGGAGTAGTGTAGGAAGTTCACTTGACGACATCTGGTAACTTAAAGATATAAAAATATGTAGTTTCTTACCACATACTCTTAAATTCTTGTAGACTTATTCCCCCAAAATTGCGTGTAATTTTCTACTTTGTGCTATTATTTTACACTATAAGTGACTGAAATATTGCAACACTGTAGATGTCTTCATAACTCCTGCAATTTTGTAGAAGAATGTTAATAGCGTGTGAGTGTGTAACAGTACATGATCCAGATATGTTATTGGTACCAGTGCCATTTACATCTTGCAGGTGATGTTGGCACCAGTATCCAATATATATAGTACGGCACAACACGTATTTCCCAAGAAACTGTTAGAAGTAGAGACGTAAGTTTTTTCCCACCGCACATATCAATAAAAGTCATGGATTTTGATCTCACTCTCGTTCTTGTATCTCTTTTAGTTTTTTCTGCACATTTGGTTCCAACAAGTCGGTTTCCCAACTCGGAGCTAATAAGTACGCAAATACGTGTATATATGTGTGTGTTCCCGCATTCCTGTTATTGTTGGTACCTGTGTATGGTTTAATACCTTACCAGTTGGGACCGGAAAAACTTTGGGACCTTTTCCAGAGCCAACAATATTTAAGCCTACAGCGGCTTCATGGCGACGCCCTGGGCCTCCTGGCCGAATTACTGGAAACTAACAATAATTATAGAAAAATGTGAGAATCTGTGTAAACCATGTGTACGCTCTAGCGAATCATCTATTGGCACTGCCCTGCTGACGGGATGGAAAGACGAAAACGGAGTCGAAAGAGGAGGTGAGTCGTGCGGGAGAATAAACACACAAGCAAATTTGCACTGTGCTTGATGAAACCGATACAACCTTGAAAGTTTCGTTTGCGCAGTCGCGTCGACTGCCAGTAGCCTGCTTGTCACATGACATAGTTAAAATGCAGAAGGTTTGTTGAAATCAGGGGAAGCATTGGTTACAATTAGAGAAATGTATGCGCATATATTTACAACTCGTGCTTCCAGAAACGATGGGAACAGAAACAAAGATTGTGATAAATGAATGGAAGAGAGGCTAGCGTGAAACGTACACAGAGCGCACGATCTCATCGGGACAAATTATTGTTTCTATCTACACACGTAGTTCGACTTTCTGTTGCTCCAGATAAGAAGGAATGGGACCAGAGTCTGAAGTGAAAGTTAATTCATTTGAACAAGAGCAAAAACAAATGTATCCTTAGAGGTACAATAGAATGGTCTAAGATTGAAGACATACAAGCACATTTGCAAATCATAGATTCATACATACCTACATACGATATGTTCTAACTTTCTCACTAATTTATTTCCTTCTTTTGTCAAACAGAACTCATTAGTTTAATGATAATAATAAACTAAATATTTATGTTAACCTTTAACAAACAAAAACAACTCACAACCGTTTTTACCAATATGTCGTATACAGATTTATTAAATTAATTCAAACATATGGAGTAGGAAACACGTAAGATGTCGGGGTTGTCAGAGGACAGGCAGCGACCACAGCCCTTCATTGTTGGTGGGGGTGGTAGGACTGACTGCGTACTCTGTGAGTCTCAGTAGAACAGTGGTGTTCCTGTATCGAGCAAGCGGTCATAAAGTAAAATAAGTTAACTCTAATTTCCAAAGAGGCCAAATTATTAAAGTTTGGATATATGGTGTTAGCATAGTGAAAGTGGTAAGCATACTAAGTGTGTCGCCAGTAACAACATTTAAGTGACGGTCAAAGTGATGAAGTCCTACAAAATTTAAGGGGAAAATAGTGGCAGGTCGCACGCAGAGCTGTGCAATATTTCGATATATTGATTGATATATATTTTAAGTATCGAAAACATTTAAGATCGATGTTTTTAATATTTCCTATATTTTTCAATATTTCGGTATTTTTCAGTATTACGATATTACGATTCTTCGATACTTTTAATGCTTTAATATGTTCATGTTTCGCAATATTTCGATAGTTTCTATTTAAGCTCTTCAATCCCAGATAATTATCTGCAATCGTACAAATTTATATATTTGTGTATTTGTATCGTAGAAAAAGGAAATTTTTATATTTTTAATTTGGAGTGCTATAAAACATACAAATGATAGACAGTACCTAGGTATATTTATTTTTATAACCCAAACTTGTATAATCCAAAAAATAATGAAAACCTGTGAATTTCAGTACATTTGTTATCTAGTGCACTATGTATATTAGTATTGTTCAACTATCAAAATACGAGCACAATATATTAAAGGTGTCTACCAAAGGCGTCTAGTAAGGTAAAATACGACAATAAAAATAAAGTATTATTGCGAAAAACAAACAGACGTAAAACTTTCTCGTATTCTGACTGTTGAGAACAAAAATAAGAACAGTTAGTAACATTTCTTCTCGCAGTGTGATGCGACAAAACTTTTAAGTTTTACGGACATGACTTCTCTCCCGAGCCGAGCCTGGTTTTTAAATTGAAATATGTAGTACTATTATGCCTCTTCTTTCTCCTGTATTTCATATCTGTTATAATCTGCATGCAAATCATCAAGACAGTTTCTATTTTCTCAGTAAACAAAATCATCTTTCACTTAGCGCACTTGAAACTTCTTAATTTCGAACATCGAACCTTACTCCATCTTTGGTAGTTTTTCCCTTCAGCTTTCTTTCTTTACATAAATTACTTACATCACATTCATCCGTTTCTTCAGTTGCTTACGCAAAAATTGGTCGTTGGCTCAAGGCTTAGCATCCTATACAGCATCGATACTATATGGAAAGTGAAATACAGCTTAACGCCGGATCCTAACCACATGAGCTCCCACCAGAAATCGAACCCGGGTTTGAGGCACTTAAGGCGCGCATGCTAGCCATGTAGCCACTAGGGAATATGAAAGAGGAAATCTAGTAAGTCCTTCTAAGAGTATCCGAAATTAAAATTGTCTTTACTATGGGTTATCAACGAATTCACTAAATAAACTTCTACGAAATGCCCATGTACCCAAAGTACCAATGTTTGTTCTTCCAAATCTAAAAAGCTACTTATTTAACGGCCACACCTGAAGTTGGAAACACGTTATATATCTGGATCACCAAAGACCATGCGGCCCCCGCAGATCTGAGCCGATGGTAGTGGCGTGTTATGGCGAAATCCATACTATGTAAGAGGTAGTAGAACGTGAATGGGCAGTGAGCTGAGCAGTGTTAGTGTAAAATGAGAGTTCTATCTATTTCTCAATTAAGGAAACTTCTTGCTCCGTCAAGTTCTGTAAGCGCGACAAAACTTAGAGTTCTGTTACGTGTGCCGCAAAGGACAGTGTCCAAAGTGATTACAACCTACAAAACTGACGGCAAATCCTCATCCGCGAAGTGAAACAGTGTACGGAACAAAACCGCCGTTGACTGATCTCGCCAAGCATTAGGGCGTATTGTCACTCTGAATCCTCGTATGACTGGTGAGCAAATAATGGAGAAACATAAATAGCACCTTCCTCAACCGCCGACGCCAATCAGTCGCCGAAGTTACATGACATGAATATGACCTGACATGATGACCATCATAATGGACCATGACGCTTTGCAACAATGTCAAAAGTGAAACAGGTCGAAGGCTCTGTGCTGTTGTAGGCTCAAATATTCTGTTTTCAGTAGATTCTGTGCTGACGCATACCGATTGTGCCAGTTCTCGTGATTATTTCGTCATTTTTGGGAATCAGTTATTTTATGGTCCAGTTGTCTCCGTTATGAAACCCTTTGAATACAACCCATTGTGGTAAGGGTAGGTAATGCAAAAGCTCATTCCACCTAGCATCCGGAGGGACAGAAGAAAGAAATGAACATGCTGTTACAAATCTTCACAGGAAAAATAAGGGGATAATGAGATATTTCGTTGAGAACTTGTACCAAAATTGTAAACTAAGTATTCCTATTCCCGACTATCAACGGGGGTTATAATTTTTTCGAAACTCTTCACAGCTTAGAAATATATAAACGAAGAATAATGCTATTTCATAGAAAGAACTCGATTAAAGACAAGATAGCAATCGTCTAATTAATATTTGAAGAGTCCACGGGAAATGCGGATGTCCACTTTTGGGCGAAACTTCGATTTCATTGACATCTTGTTGAGCACTCTGCGAGTTTCATTCAATATATCAAAAGGGGGAAAAGGTTTACGGTTAGCCTGCTATAGCAGTTTAAAAATCCTTTTAATGCGGTAGGTGGTATCGTCACCACTTACAGTGGAAGAAAGGAGAATTCATTTTACTCTTATTTTTCCGCCTCTTTTGTCGGTAACATTCAACTGTGTTTATGTTCTAGTGATGACTGATGATACAGCTAAATGTAGCTTCAACAATCTATTTCTTTGAAAAAGTAGTAAGACAAATCATCCCTTAACATTCATAATTTTGAGCTCTACTGCTACTCTTGCAGTAGTGAAAATAAAGATTATACTTTATTGAGATGCCTTCATTACTTTGCACATGGAAGGCAGGGGTTCATTTTCTTTCAAGTAACATTCCCAGTTCGTGTTATTGCTACTTTGAACGTGATAAGAACATGAGACTGGTGAACATAAAATCAAGAGATCAAATACCAAAGGATTGGAATAATGTAATCATGGGGGCAGATTGAAACCTGCACCGTATCAAGTAAGTGAATTTGCCGGTTTCATAATTCGAGATTGGATATCATTCTTACAACCACTGCAATTGAGAAAATGTTTATTTTACTCTAGGCGAATCATGACCTTTGAGTAGAGAAAAGTCACCCAAGTTTTGTGATACGTAGGGAGACTTATAGGTTTTCTTCTCTGATTCACCTATTACTAAGAAATGGCCCACGACAACCAGGTTTTTGGAGGGAGGATTCTTACATCCAGAAATAACTCGCGTCGGAAAGCTGGACGCTTATACCATAAATTGTATTAATGTTGTTTTGTAGTACAATAACACTTTGTAATAATGCGGAGAGGACCGCTTATACACATCGGCGCAAATCTGTCTTCAACATTGGGGGGGACGGGTAAGACCGTTCCCATACATACATATATATATATATATATATATATATATATATATATATATATATATATATATATATATATATATATATATATATAAGCGATGTTCAAAATATTTGTGAAGTTGGAAACAATGCTATGGAGGATCAGGGAGCAGAATTGTCTTCAGTGGCGTATTTAGGGGGCTATCGGGCTCAAGTTCTCCCGAAATAAATTTGTTAGTTTTTGCATTCCACGTACAACAATAATCCTTACCATTTTTAGAAGGTCATTGACTTTCCATTTTCTTATGCTCTTTGTTCAGAAATAATACTGTTTAGTCAAATTTCATTCCATGTAAAAACTGTGTCCTTCTGTGTCTTTCTTTCATCCTTTCTACTTTTCTGTTTCTTTTTCTTGACGTTACTTTCTTTCATTTCGCCTATCATACTTTATCGACGGTTGCCAGTTGTGATTCAAGTCGGCCGTCATCAGTAACACCAAAACTAAGAGGAGTTGATAAGCGAAACTGGTGTTCCACACCAACTTGCGCGGATATCAATATGACAGGACTTTAGTTATTATAACAAAGGAAAAATTATATTGTTTAGTTATCTTTAAAAGAAGGAAATGTTTGAATTAAAGAAAATCAAAACAGGGGAATAATTAGCCTGGGAAATTAGGAAGGGCAAGAGGATGCTTCCTTTTTCTTGTATGAATATAATAAAGGGTTAGATTCACTCCTAAATTTTTGTATATTATATAGGATTTATGGGTCTGCAATTCTTGCCATTATAACTTCAATTTATGCATAAATTAAAATATATTTAATTGTCAAAGTCAGGTGGGAAATTGCCAACTTCCTTCCTTGTGTTAGGCATAGCCCCTCGAAACAAAATCCTAAATACGCCATTGGTTGTCTTCAACACTGGGAGGTGGGCAGCTTTGGGGCTTATTCTAGAGAGGGGAGATGAAACTCATATTACAGTAGATGAATCTGATTTCTGAGGCGAGTCTCTTGTATATTATATATCAGGTGATGTAGATGAAGTAGTAATACATATCAGTGTTACAAATCACTTCCGTGAACACATTCTGAAATCTGAATATATGCATATTTATAATTGGTATGTTTCTAATTAGGCATCAGCGTTAAAATTGTTTTAAAATAATAATAATATACAAAATGACTTCCCCAAAACTATGAAGAAAGAATATCAATTATGTATGACGCAACAATACTCTTATTTGAGCAAAATGATGATAATCTCAATAATATTACAGGAATCATTATAGAAATCTGACGCATGCCATATACTATTTAATTAACAGATGTAACCTTAAGATTATGGAGAAAAATATTCCAGCAATTGAATTCTTTTCTTTGCTTGCAAAGCATTCTCTCTCTCTCTCTCTAAAAAAAGCACGCTGAAATACGTAGAAACAAACCATGGTTCGAACAAGCAGAGAAGAGAAAACACGCAAAATTACGTTAGCTACAAAATCCGAATGAAATAACTTCACAAAATTTCGTAGACATCAGGCGGGAAACTTCCAAAACTTTTAGAACAAAGAAACGCGATTTTTTGAGAGCTAAAATTAAGGAACTTGAAGATAACAGTAAAAATAAAAACATCCGGGACAAGTATAACCGGATCAACGAATTTAAGAAAGGCTATCAACCTCGTGCTTATATTAAAAAAATTGATAGAACAGTTCTCACTGATACAGATAGCATTTTAAATAGATGGAAAGATTTCTTTGACGATTCGCTTAACACGCAACCAAAAACTAATGTGCGTGGAGAAAGGGAGATACACGCCGCAGAACTGTATATTCCAGAACCCAACCGAATAGAAGTAGAAATCAAAGAAATTAAAGAAACACAAATCTCCGGGTGTACACGAAATTCCGGCTGAGTTCATTTTAGCTGGAGGCGAAAAATTGTGAAACAAGATACACAAACTCATCCTCCTTACCTACAACAAGGAAGAATTGCCACAAGAGTGGAAAGAATCAATCATTGTTCCAATTCACAAGAAAGGCGACAAAACCGATTGTAATAATTATCGAGGCATCTCTCTTCTGTCAACATCCCTGTAAAATCCTTTCAAACATTCTATTAGCAAGATGGACACCATACGCAGATGAAATTATTGGAGATTATCAGTGTGGATTTAGACTAAATCGATCAACAATCGACCAAATATTTACCATTCGCCAAATACTTGAAAAGAAGTGGGAATACAGTAGCCCGGTATATAAACTATTTATTGATTTTAGAAAGGCTTATGACTCGGTTAGGAGAGAAATATTGTACAACGTTCTTACAGAATTTGGAATACCGAAAAAACTAATTAGATTAATTAAGGCATGTTTAAATGAATCCCAAAGTAAAGTCCGGGTAGGAAAATTTTTGGCCACGAGCTTTCACGTCGATAACGGCCTGAAACAAGGAGATGCGTTGTCGCCATTATTATTTAACTTTGTGCTGGAATACGCTATAAGGAAGATCAAAGATAGCAACCAGAGCCTAGAGTTGAACGGTGTTCACCAGGTTATGGCGTATGCCGATGATGTAAAGTTAATAAGGGAATAATAGGAGAACAATAAAAAGAAATGCAGAGGTCTTAT
Organism: Thermobia domestica; assembly: GCF_964235325.1. Taxonomy (NCBI): domain Eukaryota; kingdom Metazoa; phylum Arthropoda; class Insecta; order Zygentoma; family Lepismatidae; genus Thermobia; species Thermobia domestica. The sequence continues at coordinate 138,481,971 of NC_137457.1, forward strand.
TAAACGGTTGCAGGGACATGGGTTTAGAAGTAAATAGAAAGAGAAAACTAAATACATGGAAGTGCGTCGGAACCGTAATACGGCAAATTATGAATGGGTTAAAATATTAAATAATACTTTTGATAAAGTGGATACTTTCAAATATCTAGGATCAATATTAACAGACGAAAATCATATTCACGAAGAAATTAAATGTCGACTAAAAACAGGGAGTTCGTGTTATTATTCAGTTCAAAATCTCTTGTCGTCGCGAATTCTGTCAAGGAATTTGAAGCTTAAAATATATAAAACGATAATCATACCTGTTGTTCTCTATGGTTTCGAAACATGGTCGCTTACTCTGAGAGAAGAACATAGATGAAAGTATTTTAGAACAAGATCCTGAGACGAATATTCGGACCCAAGAGGAACGGGAATGGAGAATGGCGGAAACTTGATAACGAGGAACTACATAACTAATATGGCTTACAAACATTGTTAGGGTCATTAAGTCTAGAAGGCTTAGGTGGGTAGAACATATAGCCAGGGTGGAAGAAAGTAGTAACGCTTTCGGAGTGTTAGCGGTAAAACCAATCGGAAAACGACCATTAGGAAGACCTAGGCGCAGATGAGAAAACAATATTAAGATGGATTTCGCAAAAATAGGAATACAAAGCAGAAACTGGATCCAGTAGGCTAAGGATAGAAATCAGTGGAGAGCTTTTGTGAATGTGGTATTGAACCTCCGGGTTCCATAGGCTATAGAGTTAGTTAGCTTACGATGCATGAGTATATGCCTAGGCTGATACTACAAAATAGATGAAGTGCGCATTTAATGAAAAAATGGGTTCTACTGACATTGGGTAGTCTATATACTCTTCGTGTGCTAGGTCCTAGAGTTGAGGAGGAGAAAAGATTTCACTCAGGTTACGTCACGTACAGTCGCACGCCTTCATTTTCATTAAAAATGTAAAAGCCAAGAGAAACCAATTTTATCTCACTTTCCTTTGTGGTAGTCGGACACAAATCATCACACTTATCTGCAAAAAGCACTTTTCAAATCAGATTATTGGGAGAGCCTCCGTTCCAATGTTGGAGGGGGGAGGACATGTCTCCCCATTTCCCCGGAATTTATGCCCGTACCTACAGCTGAGACAACTTTCCAGCATGAGGAGAGGGGTATATCCTTTTTTGGTATTTATTGCAATTTGTGCCCAAGCAGTGGAAGTGGAATTAATACATATTGATGAGACTACTAAATGCACTACAGCACGAAGTTCAGTTTGAAATACTACAGAATACGATTCTTTTTAAAAAAAAAAAAAATGGAAAAGCCAAGAGAAATCAATTGCATCTTACATTCCTTTGTGGCAGTCGGACACAAATCATCACACTTATCCCAAAAAGCACTTTTTAAATCAGAATATTGGGGGGACAGTCCCCCCCAGGGCCAACATTGGGGGGACATGTCCCCCTCGTCCCCCCTGGGATTTGCGCCAGTGCTTATACATTACTATGAAATAAGAAGAAAAATCGAATGAAGAGACCAGGATTGTGAAAATCATATTATGCATCCGTGATATTGTTCTGTCAGGGGCATGTGTGCAATACAGGTATTTTCAACGATATTATTAAATCATTCTTGTCCCAGAACCGATTTTTAAAATTCTAATGTCGTCAAACTTGTTTAAGAAACTGCACCTTTCCGCAAGCAATGTAAAATAGTCGTTTATAAGACGTTGACTGTCAACAAAGTCAATGAAATTTTGCACCTCACTTCTTCTTTTTTCACTCTCTCATACTTGATACTGATTAGATGACAAAAGTGCATATCCAGGATTTCCGTTGTACATTAAAGAATTGGGTTAAATCGTTTGAGAACAGATTGAATAGGATGCTATGACCAACATCATAATTATTGATGTGCTTTACAAGATCGTTTCCTCTTTCTTAAAAAGAAGCGGCCTATCTAGGAAGAAAAAAATGGTAGGAGCTGCATGCTTTGAATGTCTTGTGCAGCCTATGCGCTTACGCCTTCTATACAAAACTCCTAAAGAGGTAATTAGAGGTAAAGAAGAATAAAAATGACAAACGAAGAAAGCAAGCTATTCTTAATAATATTGTTTATAATCTGAAAAACAATCGCCTCTTTTTTATTTTAAGTTCAATAGACCCGTTTTTCCCAAGTATATACCAACTTCATGTCAGCTTTCTTGTATTCCTTTACTTACAATACTTTGATACTCAGGATACTTTGAAAATAAGTTTTTTGTCAACTAGTTTCCAATATAATAAAGAACTAGCAAACCAAATCGTGTGGTGGTGCTGTAAAGCTATTTGTAGGTAGCGCGTATACGTAAAAGTAGCATTGGTTAATATAGTTTATTGAGTTATAGTCAGGTATTTAGAATCCAGGTTTTCTGCATCGAAGACAGTAACGACAGTGATTTAGCTACAAGGGAACTAAAGAAGAAAACTAAAATTATCAAAAATGTTTCTGTTCGAAAGAAAGCTATCGTAGCTTTGCAAAACGTAAATGGAAAGATCTAATTCGGAATGAATCGAAATCTTTGACTTTTACGTGCCACAGCTAGGCTAAAGGAGACAGTACTGGTTATGAAATGGTAGAATGGAGAAAATGGGGGGAACAGGAGAACCCCCAGAAAATCCATGCACACCGTGTTTGTATACCACAAAGTTTAGTTGGCGTAATCAAAGCAGGGATCACACTCACCAGAGACCATAGGGAATAATAGAGAAGAACGTGATGTTTGGGCCATCACTGCTGAACAAATTGTATTGTGGGAGAGGAGGTAAGACATGGGAGAGGTAAATGGACAAATACTACAATTTATGGTAGTATTGAAGCTGACAATTCGCATATCAGGACGATAAATTGCTGGTAATCGCAACGATGAAAAAAATTCGTTTCAAGTAGTCTACTTGTAATGGCAAACAGCTGTAATGAATCATACAATACTGTAGTAATGTTAACAACTATATTTCGTTTCACATTGTTAGCACGGTAGACTTCGAAACTATGAATATTCAATATTAAAACTGGTTGTAGGGGATACGTAGCTTTCGATTACAATAGAGGAATACGATTAGAGATAGTATGCGCTTCGGACGCTGAATACACAACAAAAGGTTCTGTGTATTATCCTATTTGCTCTGTGGGGATCAACAACGAAATCGAAAGTAGTATTGGGTTTTAATAGTTTCGCTTTTAGTGCCGAGATAAGAGTGAAAAATATGTTATTGGGATAATGGATCGAATATAAGAAACACCTTTTCCCTATCTATTTCCATTTTTGCTGTATGAAAATTAACGTTAAACCAGAAATTGCCTACTTTGGCCACTTCCTATTGAAATTGGTCAAAGACGGGATGGATCCTTTTGACCTTGAATCGACCACAGAAAACCGATTCTCATACATATCTTTCACCTTTATCTCAATGTGAATCAATACTGACACTAGAAGCAGTAGTAATTTCTTTACCATTTTCATTTTAATATATATATAGAGAGAGTGAAGTTGATATATTTTCTTGGGATGCTCAATTAAGTCTAGAAAACCGCCTGTCGCTATCTGTTACTGCGTTCTTTCTATGGTAATCAGTGTTGAAACAGTAAAAGGTTTATTTACACTACTTCCGGTTTTAGAAAAGCGTTAACGGAAGAAATGGGACCTATTCTTGGAATGGCGAATCAATGTCAGAAAACCGGTTCTTGATATACCTTACAGTTTTCTTCCTGTACGGAGATCGATATTGAACCGTTAGTTGTAGCTCTTTTCCAATGTAAAGTTAAATAGCTTTAAGAACAATTTTCTCCTTCCTCAATAGCAGTAGCGACGTTGTCATCAATAGCAGATGACAGTATATAGACACACGGAATTTCGTACTACTATGATTTTTGTCAATATCAGTCGCAGTACCTAGAAAAATCGCGCACCATTGCCTACCGCTCATGTAGGTTCATATCTAAAAAGAAGGTATAGTAATAAATTTTTGGCTTTAGCAGACAGACACGGTTGATGTTATCTTTCCTTGACACGCTCAATCCATTCCAAAAAAAAAAAAAAAAAAAACTTGTCGTTATATATTGCCGCTTGTATTCTATGGCAATTAATCTTGAAACTCGATACGGTTGACTTCTACCCTTCCAGTGTGAATTGAAGCTTATCAGAGCGGGTTGAATCTATTCTTCAGCCGCGTAATAGATTCCAGAAATTATTTTTATATCTTACTTTCGCTATCTCCCTTCTTCTCTCTATGATGATCAATATAGAAAACGGAAACAGTAGTCAAATATTACAATTTCGGATTAAAGTAAAGAAACACACATTCTTTTTTTGAGACAATGAATCGATTTCTGGAAACTATTTGTCAATATCTAGTTCAGCTTTTGTTATGCTTAAATTCTACCATTTATGTTTGAACAGCATATTAACGGAGTAAAAAGGAATCTATCTTGGGACGCTGAAATGATAAAAAAGTGGTTTTCGATATACCTTACCGTTATTTCAATGGGTATCAATATTGAAACCGCAAGTAATAGTAAATTTATAATTCTTTCGGTTTTAATACCATATAGATGAAGATTCTGCAATCTTGAAAAATTGAATTGATTCCCGAAAACAACAACGTGTTCTGCACTACTTTTCAAGTGAGGAGTTACATGGGTGGTAGCCAATGATACGAGATGTTTCCAGGTAGCTCATCTGGTGTTGACAATAATCATAGTAGCGCGAAAAGTCCTTATGTCTATATACGTGCCCCACAATCATAACGACGCTTCACTGCTATTGGATATAACATAAAATCCGCTCAAAGCCATGTACTTTGTCATTCGAAAATATTTTTCATTATTACTGTTATTACTGTGTTAGTTTTAACGCGATCAATGTTGAGACTGCATAAGGGTGACTTTTACCACTTAGGACTTCAATAGTGGATTAACGGAGGATTAACGGAGTGGACTATTGTGGCCATTATTATTACATTACTGATTTTGTCTCCAACAAGGAAACTTACGGAAGTTTAAATCACAGAATTGACAAACTTTTCATATTTGTACAACATCGAAAAAAACGGCTCTTTCTTTTATTTCGGCTATAGTATGGATTTAAATTCCCTGGGTAACCATTTGAATGTTAGTGAAGGTTTTGAAGCATAGACGGAAAACAATCATTTAATATAGAAGAAAACATATTCCCAGAGACGTTTTAGGAGAGATGATTCAGAATTTGACGTCAGAATTAGAAAATTCAAACTAGCAGATTCAATATGTTGATTACAATTAACAAATTCTTCTTTTTTGAAATGGTTTGAAGTTAGCCAAGAACAACCATAGTTGGCATGAGATATTGCGAGAACATTGCAAACAGATTTGCAACCACTTTCTGTACTTATTTTAGCGGCATGTTTGATTAAAGTGAGTTTCTGCACGTTTCACTATTCGGGGTGCTTATTTAAAGTGAGACACCTGGCTTGTCACTATTAGAGATGCTTCTTGAAAGTGACCCCCCTCGGCTCTTACTACTCGCAGTGCTTATTGAAAGTGAGACCTCTCCCCTCTCACTAGTCGGGTGCTTATTTAAGTGATTTATATTTGAGTCCCGAATTAAACCTCAAAAGAGTATCTCACCGAAATAGAACATTTATATTTCTTCACAGGTAATTTCATTGAAATTAGGGTTGCCATTCTTTCGGCGTTTGCCAAGCATGTCCGACAGTTTGTGATTTTTCATTGTCAAGACGTCATTTCAATTATTTTTGAATAGTCTGACATTTAATCATTTTTCTATGTTGTTTAATACTTCGCTTTAAAAACTAGTATATTTCGCAATTACGTTAGGAAACTGTCCTTCATTGGTTTTTAATAAAATCTTAATTGAAATTCATTCTCGAAAATATGTCTGGGTTCAAACTTCAAATTTGATCTCATCTAACTCGAGAACTAAAAGCCTGCACATCATATTTATTTCTTATGAATACAACGTTGTCAAGATTTACTACCATGCCAAGTTTGATTCAGATCAATGAGTTTGGTTGAATTTGTACTGTGTAACTCCCTTTGATCTTTCAGAAAATAATCATTGAAAAACGAAACTATATATGACGAAAGTTATATAAGCATAGGCGTATAGCATATAGCCTAGTCCTAATAACTCATTATGTGTCCCTTATCTTATATGAGTTCTTAGTCTGGAATGAAAATTTCACTCTTGCTGAAGAGTAGTGATGGGCATTTTTCAGAAGTAACAATAGCATTGAATTTTCCAGTGAACTTTATCAACTTTATTTTGCGATTTTAGAAGTACAGTAATGCACCGAGTAAAGAGTATTTTCCCTAATCAACCATTAGTGTAAAAAAGGCTCATTAATACTGCCAACCTCACCTGAGTCGTGCCTAATATGGAGATTGATTTGCTTTGTGACACAGATAGGTTGTCCTCTGATCATTATCTGAAATGACCAGGAATTGTCTAATTGATTAACATAATAAACGATCCTGGTTCCCTCCTTCAGAAGGTTTTTATTCTTCGTTTCAGTTTTCCAAATTCGTTGCCTCATCTGATGACATCTCTGTGTTTTCGTATTTAGTTATCGAAACCTAGTGGTTTCTGCATTGTCAATCAGTGATCGAAATCTTCAGAAATCCAACATCTGCGAGTCTGATAGTCTTGACATATCCGAAATTTGTGATTGTTAACAAACTCTTACAAAGACTCATGACATGACATTTTATCAATTCTCTTTCTTGTCATCACAACATTACTTCATTTGCTAACTCGTGTCATCAAAATTATTACATAAACATAAGCACAACATACAACATGTTTTTGTAATATTTGTCTACATTCTTTCTTAATTCTGATACATGAATTGTAGACAAGATTTGATTTCTATCTAATAAAATATGCTTCTAATTAGATTAAATCCAAATTTCCAATAAAATAAATATTCCAAATATACTTGGGTTGACAGGCCACCGGTTAAAACCAAGGGCAGCCTCGCTGTCTGAATTAGATCACAAAGGAGATTGTTATCTAAAACACCCTTTTTATATATTTAATTTTTTCTCTACAATCATAAAATTCCACTTTATTCTCAATAATATAAATACAATATATATATACAACATATACATTATTAATCTCACTCTACAAACAATAACCGCACAAAATATTATTTATTACATTATTTCAATTCTCGGAATCTCTTTAGGTTCAATTCTCAAGAAAATTCTCTCCACAGAAACAGCATTCTGACTCCATCTTCCGATCAACTACGAGCGTCCTGTATTTCTTTCAGATACCTATATATTCTTTTAACTTTAACTTCCGTCGTTAAATCTCTAGTTCATCAATGGAAATTTCCTCACTTCTAATCCATACTGTCTATCAACAGACGATCCAACCTGTCTTACTCTTCTTTGTATCCAACATTCGTCACGGCACATTTCTTTATTTTTTCCACTTATAATAACTTATTTTGAACACTAAAATAAATCACTCTTAATAATATTTATCTGTGTTTACACTGCTTTCACTATTATCACTGTTTACATTATCGTTTAGCATCAAAAACACTTTCCGACTTCCCTCATAGTCGCCACTAAAATCATATATATGATAAACGAGTTTCGTACGGTTAGCAACTCTGTTTTTACTTTAAATACTTGCTGACATCAGTACTTTTAACCTTGCTCATGAAATTTTCACCTACGTGTCTCTTTCAGTTAGCGCCGGATCGTGGATTAATAAAGACACTACTTTCGTTTCAAAATATCTACTATTGTATTGTTCCATGCTTTACTAAGTGTGTAGTGTTCATATTACTTTTTGCATAAATTAGTATTACAATATTAATCTAAAATGTTTTCAAATCGGTTTCGTGAATAAAATTTGCTAAGTACCTACTGCTCTTATTTCTCCACATATGTTTGTTATTACAATTACTATTTACATATTTATTTATTTATTTATATATACATACAACCTGTTATATTTATATAAATATTGTAACACTAAACTCTACTAAATGTAAGCAAACATGTATATCGATTCAAAAATTGTGAAAAAAGGCAGAACTTCCTCGGATTTCGGATTTGGCTTTTGTTTTTTACCTGACGCCCTCCGGGCAGTTCATCCATAGACCCATTTTGTTTACATTTTAGCAAATCTCTTTTTTATACTCTTCTTTTTCAATTATATAACTAAACCAATCGCATATATATATATATATATATATATATATATATATATATATATATATATATATATAGTTTTAAATATATTTCGTGTAATCAAAAAGAACTTCACTTCAGAGGATAATACCATTCAAATTGCTCGCTCGCGACTGCTGCGATGAGAACTTTACTGAATGTCAACAACTGATTTGCGTCATTGTTTAGGTTTAACTTAGATTTTCATGCTTCTTGGACATTGAAACAAAATCTCTAAGCTCATGTCACAATTTTATTAAAATATTTCATAATTCATACCCAGGCAAATCTCGTCTCAATTAGAAACATTATTCATTTCTTGGTACCTTATTCTTTTAATTAACCATATAATTTCTTATTATCATTCTCGCTTGTGAAACGGACTACTTTAGTTTCCTGCTTGACGCAAAACTATCTTAACTGTCTCCAATTATTTCTACTTTGTTAGGGATAACTCCTGACTGGAGCTTCGAACGGTACTCTTCCCACCCTAAACTATTTTCTACTTCTTACATTTATTTCTCTTCTTATTACAATATACTATTTACTCTTTATCATTAACATTATTCTTACTTTCATTACTTCTACATTCTCTATATTAATCTATTATCTATCTCTATTGATTCTCTATTATTAGTTATAATCTCAATATACTTGTCTACGTAATTTGTCTAAATCTGGAATTTATCTTCATTAACTCTATATCAGTATTCTATTCTTATATCTCAATCTATTCTTCACTATGTGTAACCTATATCCACTGTTACTTCTTCTTCTCTTTACTTTTCCTATTTTAATTCCTAAGTTTTAACTAAAATAGTAATAAGCTATTAGTTTCAATTTCCCAAACATTCTTTCTATACTTTTTAAAATATCTTAACCCATCGTTATCAAGATATAAAACTTATCACGCCTATTTATTTATTATTCTAGTATTTTTATTTTCCACTTTCATTTGCCGAAATTCGTATAATTCTAATTTCCTTTAATTTAGCATTCCACTGACGTTTTTCTAGAAACATAGGATGTCACACAAAAAAACTCTGCACTGCTTTGCTAACGACAAGTGGGCATTTTTTTTCTCTCTAGTGCCTATTTTCTATGTCGCCGAAGACTTATGTGTTACCATTAAATAAATATTCTCTGAGAGGTGTGGAATGCCCCCACTGCAACTTCAAGAGAATGTGCTATCCTTCCTACATAGTGAACTTTCGTGGAAAATATCAACCAGAATGAAATTATTAGTAACTTCAATCCTTCCTAACCAATTCACTTCTTTATTTAAATTACTATTCCCTAACTAGGAACTTACACACAATTAATCTATTCTTCATATCTTTATTTATAAGTATACCTAGTATTCTTATTCTAAAATGTTCTTATCCATATCCACATTTTTAAAAAGTATTCTCTAGGTCTATTTATTATACTTATTTTGTCAAATGTAGTCTTTTCATGTCCTAATGTCTAATATCTCATCACATCTTGTTATTCTCTATTATTTTCGTTTCCTATTTTCTTTTTTCTTCTAATCTATTCGTCTAACTTTCTATACAATCTAGACATGAAACGTCAATCCTTTCGTCTTCTGTTAACAATACTTTGTCCAATTCATATCATATAAATTCTAAATCTATTCTTTATTTATCCTAAATATTCTAACATATTAACTATTCTAAATATTCATTATATATACCTAATATACCTATCCTATAATTCCGTATAACATAACTTACTATTATCATATTAAATATTAATGATTAGTTAACCTAATATTACTAAACAATATTCACCCCTTAACTAAACCTAATCTAAATAAACAACATTAATTATCTCTTAACTGTACCTACATACATCCTAGTATCCTCCTAAGAGAAAGATCAATGAGTTTCTCTCCACGAACAACTTCGCAATTACAGAAAGATCTAATAATAACTTGTCATTAGATACTATAATTTTGGTTGTGCATCAAACCTTGCGAATGTTTGAACAAAACTTGTTATCTGAATAGCTGGTGAACACTTACAGTTATTCCTGAATCTCTCCGGTCAAGTATCTACTTGTAACTGGCCAACTCCTGCCTTAAAAAATCGTACAGACAGTATAGTTCTGTTCTTTAGTTTTTAAAGCGAAAAACAATGCTCCTAATTTCATACATATCTCAACTATTCCGGATACTGTAGACATGAAATGCCACCTAAGCCCCAATTCTATCAATTCATCCAACTCGAAATTCCTTTTGGTAAAATGCACCAAAACCCATTTTTATATCGTTGTCCCAAAATATTGTCTCTTAACTTTATTTCAGTGCCCTCACCGTATGTAGGATTGTATTCTTGAAAATACTTAAGCACTCCTAGATCTATATAATAATATTAAACCTATGAAAACCTTATTGGTGGTTTATCCTCGTCTGTTAGTACGGGATAATGGATCTTATGATTATTTTCTAATGAATTTTATTCTATTTCTGATTGCAACTACTAAATTGTCTAACGGGTGGTGGTGGGGTTTTTAATTTCTCTAAGGTGTGCAAAATAAAAAAACTAACCGTGAATATATAATAAGTCCGAGAACGAATAATGAACCTTCGCTACACCAGGAATCGAATCGTAAATATCCCATCCCAAACATACCAAACCCTGGCAACGCAACTATGAGAGGTTGGGTTAATGTAAACTATTTAGAACTAATTATTTACCAACCGGGAATCGAACCTAACTATGTTGTGAACCGACCAGGAATCGAACCAAAAGCTATCTCCACCATGCAAACCTACTATATTAATGGATCTTAGCGATGAATCGATAAAATGATAATAAGCGAGAATGCGAGAATGATAATAAACGCATCATTCTCAATGCAAATAATAAAACTGTCTTTCGTACATCAGAACACATGTACTTTCAATCTAAACTATTAATGTCAAGTGTACGGCGTGTGTATTGAATGGATATGTCAAGACTGTATCAGATCGCAATATCAACGATTCTGGCTTTTTATCACTGGCAGCAGTTTTATATAGGAACACATACTTTCATGCTTCTGCGTTGCTTCCTTGCAATGATGGGCATCTCCTCCTTCCATACAATGTAGCATTGGTAGAATTGTAGTATCTCAACAACGACTATGACTCGAACTCTGGACAGCCATGTAGTGCTTCTCTAGTTACCTGAGTTCTAAACGAATCAAAGACTTAACGTGTCTCTGATCTAAACTGACCACGACTGATCCTCGACTGATTTTCGAATGATCCTGGTTCTCTCCTTCACAGGGTTTTTAGTCTCCTTTTCAGTATTCGAAATTCGCTGCCTCATCTGATGACATCTCTGTGTTGTCCTATTTAGTTGTCGAAACCTAGTGGTTTCTGCATTGTCGTCCAGTGATCGAAATCTCCAGAAATCCTACATATGCAAGTCTGATAGTTTTGATATTCGAAATTTGTGATTGTTAACAAACTCTTACAAAGACTCATGACATGACATTTTCATAATTCTCTTACTTGTCATCACAACATTACTACATTTGCAAACTCGTGTCTTCAGAATTATTACATAAACATAAACATAACATACAACATGCAATGTTTACCTTTGTCTACAATCTTTCTTAATCTAATTAGAAACATATATTATTTGGTAGAAATTAAAACTTTTTTATATTCATGTATCAGAATTAACTCCAAATTTCCAATAAATTAAATATTCCAAATATGCATGAGTTGACAATACAGTCAATTACGGGATCGGTCATTGTACTAAAATGTAAGTAGTTTCATGCACAAGAATTATGAAGAATTTTACAAATACTCGTTGCAACAACATAATACATTACATCGGTCATAAAATCTGGATTGGGCAACTACAATTCTCAGTTAAGAATCAATCCAGATTCAACATCATGAACACAATTATAAGTTAAAATGTTTTCAAAGTTACATATAATAAAGTCCAGCTTCTTAACAAAAAGGCAGCTATTTTCTGACAGAATGTCCGCTGTTTGACAATTTCGTTGTAATTATCTTACAAAATCGTAGAAGAAAGAAATGAGAACAACTATTGACCATTTAGTAAGTGTAATAGTATCCTTTAGTCCAATCAAAACGTCAAATGCAGACTTCCTAATACCGCATCAGTACAAAAAAATCATAGCAATAAATCTCAGTATGAGGGCAGATAACAATTAATTAACATGAATTTCGTTAACTTGCGGGATGAACCTAGATAGACGATATTTTGTTTTTGAAAATCGGATACGAAATTTTTCAACACCTCTAATTTTAAACCAGAGAACGTAATAGTATCGGGATAGCAGGTTAAGCAATGCACACGAAAGCACATGCACTAACACCAGGGTCGGATAAAGTGAGGGACTTAGGGAGGCTATAGCCCGGGCCTCCAGGTGAATAGGGTCCTCCAATCTGATCAAAATCTCAACTAGCTTTCTAAAAAGAATCATGACGATATAATCATCATCATAAAATAAAATGACCAAAAATATTAAACACATTCTCTTATCTTTCCTACTGTACTTTGAGAGAATTTTATTAGGCGAAGTCAGCAGGGGCCACATATTTTTTTCTAGCCACGGTCCTCCAGATAAGTTAATCCAGCCCTGACTCACACCTTACGTACTACTGAAAAGCATTAGAAAAATTAAAACATTTCAATTCTATTCCCTGTTAATCTATCTTAAACCAGACTCTTAATAAATTATCTTGAAATACGAAACTGAAGTAACGTTCTATTAAAACAAAAATTCTTCTTCTCCTGTAAACTTTAAAATTCCTTGCACATAGATTGATTTGACTATGTATTCTTATGGCTGTGTAGAACCTGGATACATCATTGCGGTCCAGAGTCTAATCAATATAGCATGCAGTAGCTATCTATGATCTCCACCATTCAATAAATTCAAGATGATGCAATCAGCTGACAAGATTATGTCAACATTTTTTCTGGGAGGGGATATAGTAAGGGCATACTGTTCATTAATTACCTCCAGGGTCCAATGACAATTACAAGTGACTATTATTCACAACTGATCCCAAAAGTAATTCAGGCAATCAAGGGGAAACTCACAGGGGTGCTACACATGAAAATGCTGCTGTAGGACAATGCTTCTACTCACAAAAGTCACCTTACCTCCACTACTATTGCCGATGCCGGGTACGAAATACTTGAGTATCTCCCCACTCCAGGTCTTGCCCCAATTGACTTTCACTTGTTTCCCAATATTAAGTAACACCCGCGAGGAACAAAGTTTGCCAACGATGAGCGTATTATGCATTCTGTCGAAGAATGGCTTCCAGAATACCCTTCAAGGAAGTAGTAGGACATGGTTACTTCTGGGCCAAAATTCTAGACCAACTCATTTCGGACATATCTTTGACTAGCACATAAGCGTCCAAGAAACTAATACAAAGTTACACGGCGCAAAGTATTCCCATAACTACAATGCTAAAGTGAGATTGAATAGGCTTTTATGACATTTAAAATCATAAAAAATTGCATCTAACTACAAAAAATCACTAAATCTAGTTACAAAATTACAAAAAATTACTAAATCTGCTTACAAAAATTATAAAAATCACTAAATCTAGTTACAAAAATTATAAAAAATCACTAAATCTAGTTACAAAAAATACAAAAAAATCACTAAATCTAGTTAAAAAATTACAAAAGTCACTAAATATATTTAAAAAAATTACAAAAAATCACTAAATATCGTTATAAAAATTTAAAAAAATCACTAAATCTAGTTACAAAATTACAAAAAATCACTAAATCTAGTTACAAAAATTACAAAAATCACTAAATCTAGTTATAAGAATTACAAAAAAATTACTAAATCTAGTTACAAAAATTATACAAAATCACTAAATATAGTTACAAAAATTACAAAAAATCACTAAATCTAGTTACAAAAGGATTTACATAAGAATCAAATAGAACTTTATTGCACTTAACTATAAACAATTTACATCTAAAACTACATCTCTTCTAACTTATAATATCCCCATGGTGGAGTATTTATCCCATCCTTTAAAACACATCTCGTATCATCCACACAACTTAAAGCTAACTTATTTACTTCTATACTGTACAAATCGTGCTTATAAGTTCTAATTAAATTCATCTTCTTATAATATTCTTTTTGGCTAATCAAACAGTCCTTATATTCGTTAAATGTAAGTTCTTTATACACAACACTCTTTTTAACACCTTTAGCTTTCTTACAACACTTTTCTTTATCGAACTTACATTTAAAGGCTTTGTCTGTTAAATCTATTTGAGGTGCTTTTATACTGTACATCTCACTTCTTAAACCCACAAACTCTTCTATGATTGTACCTTTAATTTCATCCTTCATCTTACCAAGTATTTTCTTATTGATTTGTGGTATCTTATATTTGTTATCTTTAGGGTAATCACTCGTGTTGAAGTAATCAATGTAATTTTTCATGTCCTCGTACACATCTTCTGTTTGGATAAGGTATATGTAACTATCGGTATCTGTATAACATACTTCTATTTTGTCTTGATACTTAGGTTTCATCACATTATAATGGAAATCGTACATTAAATATTTTGACAAATCTTGAATGGACATAACAACATAAATCGGTTTGTTAAATTGCACTTTAACCTTGTGCATATGAACTGCTACTAAATTTTCCGTAAAAACTGTAGTAGTCTTATAATTTGGTTTTGCTACAAGCTTCTCGTATTTTTTCTCATCACTTACAAGTTTAATATTAACTCTTTCTAATGTATTCCATAGTCTTCCCAAATACTGAATTATTCATGAGGTTATAAAAGTCTTTTTCAAAATCATTTGTTGCTTTCGTTCTCATCTGTATGTTTAAATCAATATATTTGTTTAACCAATCTGATTGTTTGAACTCTATTACTCGATGTATCTTCTTAAGTTTTAATCCAAGTGACAAACATTGTTTTAGGTTTCGATAGTGAATTACAAATTTTTCTTTGTCATATAGGGTTGTTAATAGCTTCGGTTGTTTTGAACCAGGCGGACATATATTTTGAGGAGCTAATGGATAGTCTTTGTGATAGTTATGCAATTCTTTAAGATATTCAAGATCAACTTCTAATATGTAGCCAGTATCAGAATTATCAGTTATACTTGTAAAATCTATTTCTCTTATCTCATCTTCGCTTAACCATCTAAATCCCTTATACGGTAAATATTGACTTATTGCCCACCCATTCAAGTTATTGGCATCTAGATACATTAAGTAAGAATCTTCTTTATTCTTATCATAATCTTCCATATACTTATTATTTGCTTTAACATATCTTTTTGAGCATTGACTAATCCCGCCTCTTATACCTTTCTCACCATTAATACCATATTAAAATCCCACAACAATTCTAATTTTATATTTGTCATCTTTAACATTGCATCCCAAGCTAAACCTGGTGCCGTCATATACCAAGCAGGATAATAGTCATAAACTTTAAGACATGTTTCTCTAAAGTTCTCAAACACATCTGCTAACAATAATACATATGTTTTCAAATATAAATCATGGTATTGTCCGAGATTCTTAATGTCAAATGTTTCCCTTATTTTCTTTGCATGTTCATAATCTTCATCACTTATATGTTTGTTCATAAGCTTGTTGAAGAATACTTCTTTAGCGGTATTTTTTTCTCTAAACCTATCCCAATTGTTAACATAATCATATGGGTAAACACCTTTTCTTATTACAAGTTGAAACTGTTCTTGATTAGGATAAAAGTGCTGGGTATGTATCATTTGCTCAGGTTTCAAGTTCGATGATAATTTGTCTAAACTAGAAGCCATAAATCTAAATGAATCTACAAATTCCAACTTAATAGTTCCAACCTTTTTACTGAATGATATGTATCTTTCCTCGTTATTGGGTATCAGATCTATTTCTTCTTTATTACATCCAAGTTCTTTTATAAACAAGTGTGAGTCATGTCCTGTAAAGTTATGTATGATCACTGGTACAAACTTTGGTACTTTGACTTTTAAATTGCAGTTATTACATAGAGGTGCTACAAATTTTCCTGTTATATGATCATGATGCTTAACTTTATAATTTTTTTAGTATACTCCTGCTTACAGTAATAACAACATTTAGATTCATTGAACTCTTTTCTCTGACTTTTTGTTAATGGTAATTCGTTATTTTGTTTGTATATGTTCGATATGTGTTTGGCTTCTTTTGTTAACAGTCTTATAAATTTATTAGCAGCATTTTTACCTCTATACAAAACAAGATTGGTTTTACTTCCATCGCTCTTTACTACATAATAACAAAATCCAGATGGCTTATGTTGTTGATATTTTTTCGTATATGGCTCGATATCTGGATAGCATTCTTCACAACCCATAACTTTATGTAACAAACATTCAAAATCAGCATAAAACAGAAAAGGCATTTTCATTGTGTATTGGTAGTTTTTAAATTCAACACATTTACCTTCTTCGGGCATTATTATTTTTACTGGCTCATTTAACGAACAATCTTGCTCAAGTTTATTTAAAGCGTTTTGGGAGTAGAAGTATAAGAAACATCTATCACACAAATATTTTCGAGCTCTCTTTTTAGTTAATTGTGTACATACTCGTCTGCTTAAATCCTTAATCCAACAATAATGTGTTTTAACTTGGTCTTCATTTTGTTCTTTTATATATAATAAATTGATATGATTTTCTTTTTTGTTTTGTGTGTGATGTAGTATATAGATTGAATAGTCTTTATCATACGCATAGACATTTATAGAAATATTAAGTAATTTTTCAACTTTCGGAATATCGCTTAGTTTTACAGGAAAATGAATATTTTTTAGTTTAGATTCTAAGTTTAATAAAAGTTCATTATTTCTTGGTACACGCTCAGGATGTGAATTTGTAGGATATAAGGCTCTGTATAATGAATATAAGAAACATTTTTCATCTTCATTCTTTACATTAGTTTCTGCCTTTTTGTTTTGAATTTGTTTAGGTAATTATATGTATGTTGATCCTCTATATGGTGTATATTTGACGATTGCTAGTTGTAAAAAGTTAATGATTATAAGAGCCCAGCCAGAACCTCTAGCTTGGAACTCATCCATTCTTGTTCTTAATCTTTGTTTTATCTTACTTATTTCTTCTTTTAAATTACTTGATTGATATATTTCTTGGTTTTCAGTGTTAAAATAGATGTTTTGAGTTTCTTCACCTTTCTTATATGTACAACTTATATGAAGAAAAGCTTTTAATGAACTATGTTTACTTAAGCTAATTTGTAATCTGTTTAATATAGCTTTAGATGTTGTAGTAATATATTGTTCAAGTGGATCTTGTGGTTTGTAATCTGTTGTAAATTTCCATGGTTCTAATCTTGATTTCATTGTCGTTTCTTTGAGTTTTACATAAATTTGTACTGATTCAACTTTGATTTTCGGTTCTTCAATTATTTCTTGTTTAAATGGGAATATATTTATAATCTGTCTTCTGCTTTGTTTATCATCATATTGTTTAAGAAGGTTTATTAGTTCTGCTTTTCTTAATCGGGAATATCTTTTGATTCCTCTCCCTTTACATTGTCGCTTTAACTCTACTACAGTAAATCTAATATAATTACCCATCTTATTTACTATATAGAAAATCTTACTATTACTCAATTTTTATCTTCGCCGGATTATTTCTGTTCATTTCTGTACTATTTTTACTTCCATATATCGTAATACAACACTTAACATTGTACACTCCCGTCATTGTCAACATATTACGCGTTGTATTAGAATACGACTTTCATGGGAATAACCCATCAAAGTTACATACACACATATTAAAATTAAATCATTTTTGTAAACTTACTCACCATCGTCATAATCATCTCTACCATATCTATATTCACCATCACTACTCAAATCAGATGTTTTTTGTTGCATTATTAATAATTCTTTTTCCTTTAACAGTATTTGTTTCTCTAATAGCGCTGCTAAGAGTTTAAGATGAATTAGTTTAAGTCTATAATGTAATAAATCAAAATGTGCTTCCATATTTATTATATAGAAAACCAACAAAAATGAGATAAATTTAAAAAATCTAAGAATAAAAACGAACATGACTGGTGCTAAGGAAATATTATCTTACAAACCCACATTTGATTGTGTATGTAAACATTTAGATATTGGTGGTTATAATGATGAAGACAAAATAAATTTAAGCGTGTCCTTAGGTATGTTAGATCATTTGTTCAAGAAAGCCACTAAAGAAAAGAACTCATTTTTTATACAAAACGTTCTCTATGCAAACGTTATGAATTTGTCTGATGAGATGTTAGATTCACTGACTGATGAACAATGGTTATCTATAGGTT
Source organism: Thermobia domestica (assembly GCF_964235325.1). Classification (NCBI taxonomy): domain Eukaryota; kingdom Metazoa; phylum Arthropoda; class Insecta; order Zygentoma; family Lepismatidae; genus Thermobia; species Thermobia domestica. The sequence goes on from NC_137457.1 coordinate 138,500,552, forward strand.
AGGATGATTATGAGGAGAAATATAACTATGATCACATTACAGAAGACTTCATGCGTAAATATCTGCAGAAAGTTAATTTGAGTAAAATATGTTCTTGGAAAAAAGTTTTCAGAAGAAATTATAAGAGAATTAGCTGATAAAGTTGATTGGGAGATTATTTCGGAAAGCCAAGACTTATCAGAAGACTATAAGAGAATTCCCAGATAGAGTTGATTGGAAAGAAGTATCGTATAATCAAAACCTATCTGAAGAATTTATTAATGAGTTTATAGACAAAGTTAATTTTGATGCTATATCTTATGGAAGGAAACTCTCTCAAGCCTTTATGCGAAAACATGCAGATAGAGTAGATTGGTGGAGCTTATGTAGGACTCAGCAATTATCAGAAAACCTTATAAGAGATTACGCTGACAAAGTAGATTGGGCAATGGTTTCAATATTTCAAAATTTAACAGAAGAATGTATTGCAGAGTTCAAAGACCGCGTTTATTGGGATAACATTTCAATTTATCAAGACCTCTCTGTACAGATTATATATGTATTTAGACATTTTGTGGATTGGAGAGTTATAACAGGAAAATACCATAATAATTCTGATTTAGGTAGTATATTGAATTTAGCATTCGATGTTACAACAGATGGTTTGTTTAATGCTTAACTAATTACCTTTCATGACTATTATACCATAAAAGTCATAACCTTAATTATTAATTACCTTTAATCTGTTCGAGCCTTTTATGGTTATTATTCCAAAAAAGACAACATTTATATTTACATAAGAACATTACTTTTATCTATCCAGCTATTATGTGAATCATCAAATCCTATCCATTTAACATATACTTTATCACCTTTCTTTCTTAACACGTTTTCCACCAAGTATTCATCTTTATGTTTCGACTTTAATAGTTCTGGTTCGTAAAATCTACTTTGTACATCCTCTTCTAAATCTTTAATTCTATATGTAGACGGATTAGATGGAATAACTTCACTAATAACAAATACTTCTGTTGACCAATTAGGTGTATATCCTTTCTCAAATAATCCTTTCGACTTACTTATACCAACATGATCACCTAATTTGTATTTGGGTTTAACACGCCTATATTCTTTCTTATACACTTTCTCTAATATTGTTCGCTCATTCCTCTTATTAACTTCTATAGACTTTAAACCAATTGTTCTATGTACTCTATTATTATACTCAGTAACCAATGTTGGTATTATCTATATCCATTTATAATTTCCTTTTGTCGTGAACCTTTTCCACATGTTTTGTTTAAGTGTTCTATTAAATCTCTCAACAACAGAAGCTTTCGTACCACTATAGGTTGAGTAATTATTAATCTTATTTTCATCCATTAACTTCTTAAACTCTTTGTTGTAAAACCCTTTACCTTGATCAGTTTGTAAGTTACTAGGTTTTCTCGTTCTTAATATGGATTCGAATGCTTCTGTAATATTTTTACCGCTTTTATCTTTAACAGGAGCAGCAAACGCATATTTCGAAAACACATCTATAATCGTTAGCAGATACTTATAACCTTTATTTAATTTAGAAACACCTTTTATTACTCGACTATCCATTTCTAAAAGATCAGCTTGCCAAAAATCGTCAATACCTTTTATAACCACACTTAATCTGTCAAAGTTTTTTCTAGATGGTTTGTGAATTTCTTCTATGTCTTCTCTAATACCTTTACCATCATATAGTCGATCATTCTTTTTAACGAATTGAGTTTTAGTAACACCGCATACAGAACAAATACCTTTCTTTAGATATCTTCCATTCTTTGATTGTTCAATTCTAATGGTGTCTTTCTTTGTATCTGTTGATTTCTTACATTTAACACAATACATCATCATTATGTATTGTATAGAAAATCAACAAAATAATTAAAATTTATCACTACCTAATACTATACTTTTAACAATATCGTCATCATCACTTGATTCGTTTTCACCTTCATCTTCTATTTCTATATACATAATGAGCAATAATAATTTACCTTCTTTCAATTCAGAATCTTTAGCTTATCATGCATATTTAAGTGTAATGGAAAACTTTCAACTAAAGCGTCATTTAAAAATAAGTCTATAAGATGTTTATTAAGACTTGATTCTATATGCATTAACCTACCTCTATAAAGAAATTTGCATGCAGCAGCTAAATTGTATACAAAAAAGGCTGGTTTCCCAAGATCATCTTCTGCCAATAGACATGGAAATTCAACAATTTCTTTTCGTGTAAGTAAATTAAACTCTTCTTTCACTGATTGAAGCTGTTCTAATGTTATAACATCTTGTTTTTCAATAGCATTAAATACATTAACCAATCTTTTGTTATTAAAATCAATCCAGGATGTGTAATTTGATCTAAAAACTTCTCTAGATTCTTCCGTTATACTTTTAACATTACCAAAAATATCCATATTTATTATATAGCAAACGTCTTTAGGAAAGCTCTTTTTCTATGTACATTATAACAAACAATAATTGACCTCCTTCCATAGCTGAACTTTTAGTTGGTTTAATTGTAATTATATCATTGTTGTTAAAGCTGAAAGTTAAATTTTCAATCAAAGTATCACCCAAATATACCTCTAGAAGGTATTTATCCCAACTTAATTCATGTGCATTATTTTCCCATTATAGAGAAATATTTAACCATTAGAAAGATTAAATATTCTAAAGATTGGCTCCTTAATGTTTTTAGCTCTTAATCAACATAAAAAGGGTATGGTTTCTTTCTGCATAATCAATTTAGTAATATCCATCCTAATCTTTCGAAATCTTCTTTCTTTATATGACTTGTAACGTTTCTAATGCATCTTCAAATCGTTTTCTATCGTTATCTCATTGGGCTTCGATTGACCTAAGTTGACTTACGCTAACAACATCATTTAAATTATCCAACAATTTTAATTTTTCTTCACTAATATTAACATCACCTTTTCTATCTTTAACATTACCAAATATATCCATACTCATTTATTATAAAGAAAATGCCCATCATAATTTTTCAAAACATTTCGTTAACATCTCTATTTGTTTAGGTGAATGTTTAATATCAATCTCAACATGAACATCGTGCTTTTTCAACAGATAGTATAATACTTATTTTAAGTTAATAAACAATGCTCTTTTCGGATACAGTTCTATAAAGGTCTCGTGTAAGTCTTCGAACTCGTTTATAAGTGTTTCTTCCATATATCGTAAGTTTAATGGTTTTTGATCGGTAACGTGATAGTGTATTAAATAGACATCATCAAAATATTTTGTGTATTTATTTTTCTTTAGTACTTCTAGAACATCTTTTGTTGATATTAAATGTTTTGGTATATCTCTAAATTCATCATTTAACACCTTGAACACATCTTCTGGAATAATTCTATCCTGTAAAGCTTGCAAACGAGATAACTGTAACTTAAACCTTTTTGTAGTATCATACCGTGGTTTTCTTCCACAACCAGCTTTCATTTCTTCATTAGTACTGTAAACCCAACCACTCTCTACAGAACAATAATCACAAATGTATCTACTCATACCTTTTGTTAATGACTTACTACCACAATTACTGCATTGTAATGGTTTAGAGCTATAATTTGACAACAAGTCCTTTAAAGTAATTATTGGGCGTAACTTTTCCAACTCTTCTTCCATGTACAAAAATTTAGGTATTAACATTTTCCATAAATCAATAACATCATTTAAGTTGTTTTTATCTTTTAAGTCTATCTTACTAAAATATTTAAAATAATGATAAAAATTATAACGATAAAATTTTAACTGAATTAAGGTCTTGTATTCGTTCGTCATTGTAAAATAAGTTTCTGGTACCAAGATATTGTACTAGCTGCTTAGGAGGAACACCACCATAAGAATCGAACACGTAATTTATGTTGTTATCTTTCCAATAGCATATCCAATGAGTACCAATGTTTTCTGATTTATCGAGGTTAACTATACCACACTCATTTACATAGGGTTTTTGTGAAAGTTCGTCACTCATAAATACACCTCTAAATCGTTTTATCTTTAATTCTTTAACCAACCTCTGTATATCGAAGTTGGGCCATGGTTTTAGTTTTTTGACTTCTTTCGTTTACCTGCTCCCTGCTTTTCTTCTATTGCCATATTGTGCCTTTTTGTTCTTCAAGTTCTTGTTTATTCTTCTTAGCGACAAGTACAGTTTTAGTAATCGCTGCTGCACCACCTGCTAATGAGCCAACTGCTCCTAAAGCTGCTAAAATGGCCGGAATTGTAAAAATAAAACCACCCATATGCTCTTTCTTAATATTCTTCATTTGTTTAGTACTTAAAGTTAAATCGATTCATTTACCTTCTTTAATTTTCTTAGATTTATCGCTAAGTTGTTCCTTTGTTAATACATGATTGATATTTAATTCGTTTACTTCGTTGTAAGAACACACTAAACATACAACCTTTAATAGAACACATCCTCCTATTTATTTAAGAGAAAATCTTAGTTTGTAAAAGTACAGTTGTTGTAGCTCCACCAAAATCAATTAAGGAATCATTCTCATCTGTTATCCTTATCTCAAAATTATCAACCTTGTCTTTGGATATAGGGAAAAATAATGGATAAGTAGGCTCGTAAATAATACTATGTTTAAACTCGGTATCTGTTTTAAATCATGCTATAATTCCTGTTTCTCTATGTGTGTACTCCGTATCTTTAACAAACATACCATCTACTATATTACAGTGAACATTAATTGTATCGAACGGTTGAAACATTGGTATCTTATCTCCAACATGTTCTGTGTTTCTAGCTAAATTTTCTTCACTAAAACCTAATAGAGTATTAATGGTATCTAAGGTTATATTACATCGTTCGTTAAATATTTTAACTCTATTTTTCTATCTATCCTCAGTAAATTTAATATCTAAACTAGCATTAAAAGCATCAGAATATGGAAAATTTGATTTAATGTATTCCTCTAATTCTTTTAAATTATATTGACCAGGTTGAATTATAAGTTGTTTTGTAAGATTAGAAAAGCCAGAAAAATCACAAAATGTTAGTTTATTATTTTTTCTGTAATGTTTGGAGTTAAGTATGTTGTGTAAAATCCAACTAGTCCTATACTTAAATAGTTGCTACTGTTGTCTAATTCGTAATGGAGTTTCTTCTTTAAAACAGAAGTATCACTCGTTAACTTAAATACCTTAGCCATTCATTATATAATAAATGAACGAGTTTGATTTACCTAGAGATATTCCAAGAGAGAAAGTAATCAAGTTAATAGAAGATATCATTCAAAAGCTAGAATACAGTTTAAAGAAGAAAAAGAGAAAACTACGAATTGCTAAATATGCATACTAAAATTTGCTCACGTTATCGGTTATACTTTCTGCAACAACTTAATTTATTAATATTTTTATACCTGTAACAATTTACTCAATATTAACAACGTCTCTTGCAACTGGAAGTGCTATAATAACAGGTGTATCTTCTACGTTAAACATAAGCAAAAGAAAAGATGAATATAAAACCATTGTCACTTGTATTAACTCATTTAAAGAACAGTTAGAGATGATAATAACATTAAATGGCGAAATGGATAACGAATATATAAAAGATACGTTGCATAAGATCAGAGAACAACTTAATGATATAAGATTATAAAAGATGATGGCACCCAGGGACCCGTCGATTTTCTCTATAATAAATGAGTAAGAAAACTATTAATTGGGATGGAAAAGAGATGATAAAAGAAACAACAGTTAAGAAAAGAAATGGAGAGCTTATACCTGATGATATTCGATGTCTTATTGTGGGTCCATCTGATGTGGTAAAAACTTTTTTGTTATTTAACTTCTTATTACAGCCAGGTTGGTTAAACAATAATTACTTCTACATATATTCTAAAAGCATGAATCAGCCAAAGTATGAGCAGTTAAAAGAACGATTTGAAAAAGCAGAACTAAAGTTCAATAAACAAATAGCAAAGTTCTTAAGCAGTAATGATTGTATTGTACCTATTGATGAATGTGAAAAATACTCTGTTGTTGTGTTTGATGATTACATTTTAGAGAATAAAGATACTATTAGAAATTACTTTACAAGAGGTAGACATAGACATTTAGACTGTTTCTATGTTGCACAGACATATTCATAAGTACCTAAACACCTTATAAGAGATAACGCTAATTTCCTATGTGTATTTAGACAAGATGATACTAATCTTAAACATATGTATAATGAGTTTGTTGGAGGAGATATGTTTTATGATACATTTAAAGAGATATGTTCAAAATTTTGGCAAAAAGGTTATTGTTTTATAGTAATTGATATGACAAGGAAGGTAAACAATGGTAAGTATAGGAACAAAATAAAACACTTTTTAAACGTTTGAAGTTTTTTCACGTTTTACGTTTTAACGTTTGACGTTTTTCAAGTTTATTGACGTTTTTTGACGTTTTTCTCGTTTATTGACGTTTTTTCATTTTCTATATAATAAACGGATGAGAAAGAAATTAATAAGAATATGAAGTTAAAGGAGTTCTTGATAAAGGGCTTCAAATTTTGGAAGAAAGAAAGAGCAGCCATATACGATATATTTAAGACGCAAGAACAGCCTGTAATTGATGCTATTCAAAACTTGGGAAGTGAGATCAAAGAAGTAGCAGAACAAAATAAAAATCTATTAACTGAACTTGTTCTAGTTGTACATAAGACGCCTTCAATAGATTCTAGTCTACTAGAAACACCTAAAATGATAACTTATGATAGTTCTCCAAATAGTAGTGATACGCCTATAACAGGGGAAATAAAACAAATGATAAAACAAACTAAAGACAAAGTCGAAGGAGTAGAACCTTAAACAACAGCACAATCATTTGGTAAGATTGCAACGAAATATTATAGTGAAAGAAATGACAGTGTATTTGGAATAAGAACTGTAGAAGAAGGTGGAAAAATAATAAATAAGATAGGATATTCTGAAGTTAAAGTGAGTGGTGATAATTTGATAATTAATGGTAAAACTTATAAAGGAACAGAAGGTCTATGAGAATTGTTAACGATGAATACTAATAAAACCATTGACGATTATGATGATGACAATTTTGAACAGTACTGGGAAATAATAATAGAATCAGATGCTGCCTTCCAAAAAAATAATCGAGATGAAAAAGTAGCATCTAATAGAGGTTCTAAGTACATTAATATTATCAAGCATATTTGGGATAATTATATTAAACCATCTTTACCTCCAACTCCTAAAAGGACTGGTGAAGGAATTAAACAATATACATAGATACCTAAAGAATATATATGGATGGATGATGTGAGAAAGTTAATTGATCGGTGATTATGAATCGGTGATTGGATCTTAATTATATTATTACGGAAATGTAAATATATGTTATAGAGAAGGACAATGTCAGAAAAATGTACAAGAAATTTCTCCATGGCCTAAAGAAGAATACATCAAGATGCTAAATTCTGTTGACCCCGCAGGAATGGTTTCTATTTTGAGATACTCTTTTGAGGTTTAACTCATACACAAATATACTATAAATCACTTAAATAAAAATCCCGACTAGTGAGAGGCAAGGGGACTCACTTTCAATATGTATTCCGAATAGTGAGAGGCGAGGGGACTCCCTTTCAGTAAGCACCCAAAATAGTGAGAGGTGAGGGGACTCACTTTAAACAAGCACCCCAAATAGTGAGAGGTGAGGGTACTCATTCTAATCAAACATACCGTTATAATAAGTAAAGAAAGGGGTTTCAAATCGGTCTGCAATCTTCTCGCAGCAACCCCTGCCAACTATGATTGTTCTTGGCTAACTGCAAACCATTTCGAACCAGAAGACTTTTGTAATTGTAACCACCATATTGGTTTCGCCAATTTGAATTATCTAATTTTGACGTAAAATTCTGAATCAGCTGTCCTAAAACCTTCCTTGGAGTATGTTGTCTCCTACATTAAATGATTGTTTTCTGTCTATGCTTCAAAATCTACCCTAACGTTCAAAGGGCTACCGAGGGACCTTAAACCCGTAGCATTACCGAAAAAAGTACGTGTCGATTATTTTTCAATGTTTTACGAGTCTACAAAGTATATTCAAATCGGTGAGTTACACTTCCGTAAGTTCCCTTGTTAGAGACGCATTCAGTAATATAAGAATTATGGCCACAAGAATAACTTACACAGTAACCAGGATTATTACAAGAATATTTTCGAATTCTAGAATTTACGTACAAACAGTAACAAAGTTGTAAGAGTCATTTTCTAGTGTGCAATTTTTGTACTGTGTGCTCATGTTTCAATGTAATTATGTTGTTCCTTAAAGTGTCAAATGTGCCATACACTTAAATTCATATGTTGGATCTGGTCAGTACAAAAGCCTGATCAAAAGTCCGGCTCAGCTATCCGAAAAGCAATTTTAAATGTCCCAAATTGAACGTCTAAATACTTAGCAAGAAAATACATAAAATAGCTACGCGTTAAAATTCTCAGCACATCCTATTTATGTTTCTGTGTTAATATTTTTTATTCAAAACAATTGAGATCTTATACTTTTTCTTTCTAGGGAGGAATGTGGTATAAAAGAATGTTTCTAAGTCATCGTCACGCAAAAGGTAAAGGAACTGTTTGAATCGCCTAAGAGTAAATCGAAAAGGTGGATATAACCCTGCGATCGTTTATTAACAAATGCAGCGAGCAGCATAGCAAACTTTGAACTGCCTCTCGCCCGTTTACGAACGAGTTGTTTCTTTCTCGATAGAACTTGTTTTAAATACCCACTTATACTCCGATAAAGCGAAGTAGAGAGCAAACATACAGAGTGTCTCCTGGTTTAACGTGATTGCCAGATTTAAGGAGTAGTGTAGGAAGTTCACTTGACGAATATCTGGTAACTTAAATATAAACAAATATGTAGTTTCTTACCACATACTCTTAAATTCTTGTAGACTTATTCCCCCAAAATTGCGTGTACTTTTCTACTTTGTGCTATTATTTTACACTATATGTGACTGAAATATTGCAACACTGTAGAGGTCTTCATAACTCCTGCAATTCTGTAGAAGAATGTTAATAATGTGTGAGTGTGTAACAGTATATGATCCAGATATGTTATTGGTACCAGTGTCATTTACATCTTGCAGGTGATGTTGGCACCAGGATCCAATATATATAGTACGGCACAACACGTATTTCCCAAGAAACTGTTAGAAGTAGAGACGTAAGTTTTTTTCCCACCGCACATATCAATAAAAGTCATGGATTTTGATCTCACTCTCGTTCTTGTATCTCTTTTAGTTTTTTCTGCACATTTGGTTCCAACAAGTCGGTTTCCCAACTCGGAGCTAATAAGTACGCAAATACGTGTATATGTGTGTGTGTTCCCGCATTCCTATTATTGTTGGTACCTGCGTATGGTTTAACACCTTACCATTTGGGACCGGAAAAACTTTGGGACATTTTCCAGAGCCAACAATATTTAAGCCTACAGCGGCTTCATGGCGACGCCCTGGGCCTCCTGGCCGAATTACTGGAAACTAACAATAATTATAGAAAAATGTGAGAGTCTGTGTAAACCATGTGTACGCTCTAGCGAATCATCTATTGGCACTGCCCTGCTGACGGGATGGAAAGACGAAAACGGAGTCGAAAGAGGAGGTGAGTCGTGCGGAGGAATAAACACACAAGCAAATTTACACGGTGCTTGTTGAAACCGATACAGCCTTGAAAGTTTCGTTTGCGCAGTCGCGTCGACTCCCAGTAGCCTGATTGTCACATGACATAGTTAAAATGCAGAAGGTTTGTTGAAATCAGGGGAGGCATTGGTTACAATTAGAGAAATGTATACGCATATATTTACAACTCGTGCTTCCAGAAACGATGGGAACAGAAACAAAGATTGTGATAAATGAATGGAAGAGAGGCTAGCGTGAAACGTAAACAGAGCGCACGATCTTATCGGGACAAATTATTGTTTCTATCTACACACGTAGTTCGAATTTCTGTTGCTCCATGTAAGAAGGTCTGGTACCAGTGTCTGAAGTGAAAGTTAATTCATTTGAACAAGAGCAAAAACAAATGTATCCTTAGAGGTACACTACAATGGTCTAAGATTGAAGACATACAAGCACATTTGCAAATCATAGATTCATACATACCTACATACGATATGTTCTAACTTTCACACTATTTTATTTCCTTCTTTTGTCAAACAGAACTCATTAGTTTAATGATAATAATAAACTAAATATTTATGTTAACCTTTAACAAACAAAAACAACTCACAACCGTAGTTTACCAATATGTCGTATACAGATTTATTAAATTAATTCAAACATATGGAGTAGGAAACACGTAAGATGTCGGGGTTTTCAGAGGACAGGCAGCGACCGCAGCATTTGATTGTTGGTGGGGTGGTAGGCTATGAAGTCCTACAAAATTTACGGGGAAACCAGTGACAGGTCGCACGCAGAGCTGTGCAATATTTCTATATATTGATTGATATATATTTTAAGTTTCGGTATTTTTCAGTATTACGATATTACGATTCTTCGATACTTTTAATGCTTTAATATGTTCATGTTTCGCAATATTTCGATATTTTCTATTTAAGCTCTTCAATCCCAGATAATTATCTGCAATCGTACAAATTTATATATTTGTGTATTTGTATCGTAGAAAAATGAAATTTTTATATTTTTAATTTGGTGTGCTATAAAACCGTATATCTACCGTATAATAATTTTAGATGGTTAAGCAAAGACGATATAAGAGAAATAGGTTTCAAAAGTATACCTGATAATTCCTATCCTGGCTTTATATTAGAAGTAGATCTTGAGTATTCAAAAGAAATATATGACTATTATAAAGACTATTCTTTATCTCCTCAAAATATTTACCACCTGGTTCAAAACAATCAAAGGTAGCAACAACCCTATATGATAAAGAATAATGTGATACACTATCGTAACCTGAAACAATGTCTAACGCTTGGGTTGAAACTTAACGAAACACAAAAAGTAATAGAGTTTGATCAATCAGATTGGCTAAATAATTACATAAATTTAAACACACAGATTAGAACTAAAGCAACAAATGTTTTGAGAAAGACTTTTATAACCTCATGAATAACTCAGTATTCGGGAAGACAATGGTAAATATTAAAAAGAGATTTAAGTCTATAGAAATAGAATGTGACAAAGCAAGAGTAGAAAATAAATTGTTAAACCGAATGTTGAAAATATTATTATTTATGCAGAGAATCTATGTGCAATAATAATGAATAAAACCAAATTGACAACCAATAATGCGATGTATGTTGGAATAAGTATCTTATACCGATCAAAGTATTTAATGTATGACTTCCAATAAAATATGATGTAGCCAAACTATCAAGACAAAATAGAAGTATGTTCTACAGACAAGGATAGTTGTATTTACCACACTCAAACAAGATGTGTAAGAGGACATGAGAAACTGTATTGATTATTTCGACTCAACCAATTACCCTCAAGATAACAATATAATATACCACACATCAATAAGAAAGCACTTGGTAAACGGCGAGGGCGAGTTGAGGAGTACCATTATATAAGAGTTTGTCGGTTTAAGATCAAGGACGTACTCTACAAAATCAACTGAAATGGATCTAACAGACAAAGACTCTAAAGGTAATTTCGATAAGGAAAAGTGTCGTAAGAAAACCAAAGATGTAAAGAGAAACGTTGTATATAAAGAACTTACATTTAACAAATATGAAGACTCTTTGTTCAATCAAAGGGACTCCTATAAGAAGATGAATTTGATTATGAGTTGTAGGCATGATATATATAGTATAGAAGTAATATGATATATATAGGCATGATATATATAGTAGAAGTTATCTTTAAGTAGTGTAGATGATAAGATAATGGGTGATATCAATAAAAATAAGTAACTACTCCTGAGAAGTCCTGGTCGAGAATCGGAGTAACTACACCTGGAGTAATCTCCTCCCTCAATTTCGTATCAATAAAACAAGCCACTACTCAGGTCTAGTCTGCTCCAGATTTATGAACGTTTACTCGCGCTTCCTCTGTACGTAGCACTGAGTCGTATCAATAAAAGAAGTGATTATTCACTTCTCCCATTCATCGCGCAGTCATTTCGTTGTTTTTAACCTATGGCGTAGTATCTTAAAAGCCATGAATCGGGCAAGTAGCAACGATAGCTTCAATCAAAGTGCATTTGTAGATATTCTAAAAGAGTTTCCAGTGGTACTTTCAAAGTCACAGCTACCAGAAAGTAAACGAAGGAAAGCCAAAACTTTGAAGGTAATTACAGTGAAATGCAACGAAATATCAAATACATATACGACTGAGACACAAATTCAAAAGAGAATCTTTATTATTCGAGCGTGAATAAAACAAAAATAAAAAGAAGAAAAAATAATAAAAAAAACGGGAAAGAAGAAAGTAATACTGAAACCATGAGAATGAACCTATTTGAGCTGACGGATGTTGATTGGAATCCAGCAATATCAAAATTAACACGACAAGCGCATATCACGTGTTGTCCAAGGTCTTTGTAGATTGTTTGGCTTTAAGAACGAAATCAGACACTTGGCTCCTTTGTTTTCTTTTTAATAAAGTCCAGCCACCCACGTCATAAATCACGTCTATCTGTTTGCGTTTTCCACACCATACATATCCCCTTTCGCCTTGACATAAACAAAATGCATTCTCATGTATACACCCTTTCTATCAACGTTGAGTTGAGTTGATTATTAGTTTAACGTCCTTTTCAGTAGCGTGCCTATATGAGACAGAACCCACTGATTAACGTGGAATCCAAACCACATGAGCTCCTGCCGGGAATCGAACGCGGGTCTCCTATGCCAAAGGCATGTACGCTAACCGCTTAGCCACGAAATAGCTCTTCCTATTAACGTATTACTCTCCAAAATACTAGGTTTCTTTAATGCCACTTGTGTATAGTCAAGTGCTCCGATAGCACCCGGAAATGTATATTGTTCTTGCCACTCTGCCTTTGCTGTTTGTATATTACGCACACTTCCGGAAACAATCCATTTTCAGGTAGTCATAGACAGTACTTTGAGCCACACCAGAATCCCCTGACATTCCGACCTTGAATCCCGGATCACCCACGTAACTCAAGAAAACCAAGGGCACCGATTTCTCTGTAAATTGGGGGGGGATGGGCATTCAGATGCAGAAGGTATATGTATCAGGATTTTAAGACAAATTGCACTCTAATTATGCCAAATATTGTATATTCATAAATACAATAGGGGGCCCACATGAGCTTTAGGGGGCCCGGGCCGCCTGGCCCCCACAGGATCGGCGCCCTTGAAGAAAACCCGCATCTTTTCATCATTACGTAGTCCACCACCCCGAATTTCAGTTGATTCTCCTTAAAAAATGTTGTGCTAATCACTACATTTTCTTTCATAAACTTATAATGCTTTTTGTAATCTCCATTTCCAACATTTCTATGCAGTTTATAAGTTTTTCTACGTAGTAAAACAATCATATACTCTGCCATATTTCGCACGGAGTCACCTTGCTCCACAAATTTGGAGAAGTTACTAGCATCACAGAGGAGTCTTTGATTTTTATTGATATCAAACGCGTAGTAGTTACTCGGTTCGAGAATAGAGGTGTGGTTACTTCAAAAGGGCGGGGCTTCTCCGAGGTCAGCCGAGACGACTAGTGCTCAGTTCTCTTTTTATTGATACCAATGCGAGTAACTACTTCAAAATTGGGCGTAATGAGTAACTTCTCCGTTTTATTGATATCACCCAATGTGTTTTAAAGGATGAAATACATACCCTGCCATGGGGTTATTATAAGAGAGAAGAATTGTAGATGCAAGTTGTAGATATAAGTTTGATATAATTTTGTTGTAGTTTTAGATATAAGTATACTTTATTTATGTCACTATAAAATACTGCGAATGCTGTATATCTTAACTAAAATACGGTAGTAAATAATGTTGGCTAGTTTGGTTTGCTAGAAGCTATAGGCACTCAGGGGTAAAGCGGAGGGTGTGCTAGAACTTTGGTATTTATTCTGCTCACCTGCAGACATTTTTCTATTCCCCAATTTAAAATCCACATTCAAATGTCACCAATCTATATAAGATTTAAAACAACCGCAACGGAAGCTCTAGGCTATTCTAAAGTGTGCGTTCCATTAGTAAAATGCACCTTAGGAACAAGACAGTGTACAAGTAAACTAAGCTATTTTGAAGGAGATAAGTCTGAATAATTTCCATTAACCTAAGTACATCATATTTAATAAGATCAGTTTCCTGCTGGACAAACTGTATTTAAGAATAAAAATTAGAAGTGAGGAAAGAAATTGAAACATGAAGGCCATTACCTGCTATGTAGAATGCAACGTGCAAAACTAAACTTTCCATATTATTCCCTATACTCTCTGCCATTAGTGGAATCCTAGACAAATGAACTTCAGAGAATATGAATGATTTTTATATGGAAATGTTTACCAATTTTTAAATAGTTCTCAAAAATTATTTTGGTGATTCAAAACTTGAACTCTTACCGAAACTTTACAAGTTTGTATTAAAACGGACAAGTAAATCATTAATTAATTCAAATAGGCAAAGTAATATTAGAGGCACTTTTTTATGAAGATAGAAAACTTACAAGTCATCTGTGATCTCAATATCATGGAATCAAATGCGATATATATATATATATATATATATATATATATATATATATATATATATATATATATATATGTTTAACAAAAAAGAATGGCGTGTAACTCGTAGGTTCGTGCCTCTTCCCTACGCATATCATCGATGGCCAATCAGCTGATCCCTGCCCTGAAACGGAATAGATGGTAAATGTGTTTGTAGTTTGTAGTGTTTTCAAACAGGTCTGAGCATGTTTTGAAACAAGAAAAATGTCTACAATCATATTACTTTGTAGGTATTTTGTGTCATTTAAGTGTGTACGCGTATTGTTTGCAATATATAAGTAAGCAGATATATTATAAACCTGTAGACACTTTGTGGGAGGCGGAATCTAAAAGGTACTAGAAAGCGCTAAAATCTAAAAGGAAATCAGTAGTAAAATAAATTAAAATTTTTGAACAATTACATTCAGATTCCTCTTTAAATTTTAAAGTTCCAAGTGGAGAATCTCCATGAGCCGACGAAAGAAGAGTCTGATATATAAGCATTAACTTGTCCTGCCACCAACAAATTTCCAATGTTGATACCTTAGCATCGCTCTGTGCGCTTTTTCTGGAACCTTATGCGCCTATTTCCATATTTTGTACGTTACCGGATGTGGGTCAAAATGGTCCTCCAACATAGGACAAAACTGACCCACTATCCTGCAACTATCGAATTTCAAGGTCATTTCTTTCGCATCCTTTAGTGCCTGTTTAATGCCGTTTTGTGCGCCTATTTTCACGCTTTGGACGTCACCGGAAGTTTGTATATAAGGCATCCCAGGTAGGACAAAAATAACCTACTGTTAGATCACTAACAAATTTCACGGTCGTTTCTTTCGCATTGTTTTCTCCCTGTTTTGTACCGTTCAGTGCGCCTATTTTAACGTTTTGCGCCTTAACAGAAGTGGGATCAAACTAACCTTCAAAGTGGGTGGCAAATGAACAACTGTTTCGTCGCTATCGAATTTCAAGGTAGTTTCTTTCGCATGTTTCATGCCAGTTTTGTACACTCAGAATCAAAAAATTGCGACACATAACGCCGTGCAGCTAGGCCACCCAATATACACCTTCTTATCCCATAATCGTGTATGGTAGAGACCCCCTCTCTTTCCTCCTTTCTTCTCTTCATATCTGAAATTAGCTAACAACATGAACACAATTCTAATTTCAAACTATACATGCATTAGTATCGATAAAATGAAATAACAAAACCGAGACGAAACAAGATTCATAAGTTGATTTAGGTAGAAACTAAAACACACACGATGAAAAATTGAAAGCAATGGATGTATATTACGCAGAGGTATAGAAATGAGGCAGGGAGAGAAAGAGAGAGAGAGAGAGAAAAAAAAAGTCGAGGGAAGAAGGAAAAGAAAAGGGAGAACAGATAATGCGGAATTTTAAACTTAGTAAAACAACCTAACATTTACAAAATGTCTCTGTTAAGTCCTTCTCTAAAACAACGTGGATATGCATGTACGAACATCTTCTTCTGTGTTTGCTTCGTAAAATTCATTAAAGGGTCGTATTACTACAAATGTATTTGTTTATTTTTAGTAAACGTGGGTAGACGTGCAATAATATATATGTTTTATTTACTAATTTCATAACAGATGTTCATTAGGGTATTGCAAAAAAATTTTTTTCGAATGTTTATTGTGCCCCCCTGCCATATTGTTACAATTACTGAGACAAAATTGTGTGCTAATTTTCAGGTCTGTAGGCCACGTTTTGACCATCGCCCACCTTAAAAATAGTTTTCAGTTGAAAGCGCACATACATAACACGAAGTAACTTTTTCAGTTTTTGCTTTTTTCTTTACAGATTATAACCAAGACAGAAATGAGTAAAAGTATGGAAAAAGAACCACCTCAGGACGCGGTTCCTCCTATTTCATCCACACCAGACCAACCAGTGCTTTGAAAGGATGACAAACAAATCTCTGAAGCATGGCTCTTAAGTAATTTATTGCAAGATTTGACCCCGAGAAAAGGATCTTAACTGCTCACCAATGGGAACGTGCTTCGCCACTTTCCTTTTTTTTCTCAATCGTGGACCCATACAGAAAGATAAAAGAGATGATGTTATGAAACACGTTATTCTGAAGGCTGAACAATTTTGGGAACTTTCTGGCATTCCTGTCACTGCTATCAAATTCGGACATTCCAAAGCAAAACTCAAGAAAATGATTGTGCAATACGAGAATCTGCGAAAACATAAAACTAGAAAGAACTTCCCAACTGAGTGAGAAAGCTTTCTCAAATCTCTTCGTCTACTCTTTGACATAGCGCACGATAATGCTATTTCTATTATCGAACGTGACAGATGTTGAACTAGGAAAATGGTTCTGAAAGATATGTACTTCTTAGAAGGTCAACGAAAATGTCGGAAAGTGGAATTAGGTGGTCTTGACAAGGCACATTTTGCGAAAGTTATGAGGAAATTATCTCATCATGAAAAGGAAATTGAGCGTGCTGCGAGGGAGAAGCGTCACCAAGAAGAAGCTTCAGCAAAGATAAGCACAAATACTATCCTGGAACTTGACGAAATCGATAGCCTTGATTCAAGTGATTCGGATAGCTTGGAAGTTGAACCTGATCCAACTGACGATCCTCTGTTTGTATTTCCATAAACAAGCAATGGCGCAGCTGGTATTGGTACTGTTCGTAGAAAAAGTGCATTGATCGATTTGAAACTACCCAGAAATCCATTTACAAGCCATATCATATGAACTACGGTGGACAGGCTTAATATGTCAAGTGGTCAATGAACAGCATTAATGCGAGCAGTTCTTACAGGAGGAGGAGTTCCATTGGAAAAAGCTACTCTTTCAATTAAAAGTACATGGACAGCAGGTAAAGAAGTTAGGAAATCATTAGTGCAAACAATTAAGACTACGTTCATAGCACCGAAGCACTGAACACTACATTGGGATGGTAAATTGCTTCCAGACATCAAAAAGGAAAACAAAGAAAGATTAGCGATTCTGGTATGTGGCATCCTGGGCTGTGAAGAAGGCAAAATTCTTGGTATCCCAGTAATTACAAGCACAACAGGTGAAGAACAAGCAAGAGTTACGTTTTCCATTGCAAATGGCTGGAATGTTTCAGATAATGTAAGATCCCTTGTTTTTGACATTACAGCTTCGAACTCAGAATGGAAAAGTGGAGCTTGTGTTCGGTTGGAAAATCTCTTTGACAAGAAATTGTTTATGTTAGCTTGTCGGCATCATATATTTGAAACAATCCTAAGTTCTGTTCACAACGAATTGTTTGGTGCAACATCAGGTTATAAAAATTCCAAGTTTATACAATTCAGAGACTCAATTTGGTCAACTATTAACACAGAAGCTGGTTTTAGGATCATGGAAATCAAAGAGAGGAGTCTGAAACTCACTATGAAAAATCCTAAACAAGCACTAAAGAGAATACTCTCTACTTAAAAAAAAAACTTGCTATCTCGTGGTGAGACACCTGAAAGAGGAATACACTGGCTGAGACCAGGTGCAGCTCATCATGTTAGATAAATGTCATCAATTTTCTATCCTGCAAAGATGTTTGCTTTCAGTGCTCAAGCAGGATATGACAAGAACATGATTAGTAAACTGGAAGCACTATGTAAATTTAATGCCCTATTCTACTGTGTAAACTGGCTCTCTTCATCCATTGGGGCCAATGCAGCTTATAATGACCTCAAGCTATGGCAAGACTTGAACAAGTATTGCAAGTATGATCCACAAGTTGCAAATGCAGCCATAAAAGCCATAGAAAGGCACTTGTAGTATTTAACCGAAGGATGTGCTGTGTTTACTCTAGTTTCGAACAGACTTTCCTCTTCAGAACGACAACAGCTAGCTCGGACATTGCTCCTAATTCCTCGGCCAAAGATGTTTGAAAGGGGCCATCCAATTTTTCCTATTCTTAGCCAAAGTACAAAACTATCATCCCTTATTGATCCAAAATCCTGGTTTTCTTTCCACAGCATGGGAATTGACGCCGACGAGATTGTAAAACCTGTTAGTGTGTGGCACAATGTATATATAAGAAAATTTTAGCAAAAATCCTTCTATGGTAAAAATCTTTTCACCTAAAAATGAAATCTAAAGTAAAAAATGAAAATTTATAATTTCAAGATATTTAATGTTCGTAACGATATATTGTATAAATTAAGTAAATACTCAATCCTTGTTGGGTGGGGGTCAAAACATCACCAAATGACCTAAAATTTGGTATGCATTCAGAGTTTGCCAGTTGAAACAACATAGGAGGGGGGCACCATACAATTTTCAATTTTCCAATACTTACATGCAATGCCCTAATGTTCATACTACTATGAAGATGTACATCTGTATACACAACCATCATGTTAATTCTTTCTCTAAAAGAAGTATATATATATGTGATAATTTATGTTTTCTTCGTAAATTTCATATATGTTCATATTAGTTCTTTTAATGTATACAACCAGTTAATGTTAGCTTATGCTGTAAAATCTGTTGATATACACCTAATAATATTGGTTTTCTTCCATTTCAAGGTCCATGCTGCTCCAAAGACGTAACAAGTACAGCTGCAAATTTTGCTACTAGCCTATTTTCCACAAATAAATGTATCCTCGTCGCCATAAGTGCCTTTACATCGCAGTGACGGGTATATGACCGCGCAATACTCCAAGGAAGGGATGGTTGTATAAGAATTTTTGATTAATTTTGAAGAGTTTTTATTTTGACTAGGGAATTAACATAGGTATAGGGAGTAAAGACACAGAATTGAAGCACCAGTGCACGAAAAGATTCGTATTCTCAGTTTTTCTATTTATTGCTTTATATGTTAAGTTAAACACCACAATATGTATCACTGATATCGCAGATCGTATTATTTTGTAAAATCGTGTCTGTAACCTATTGTCAAAACATTCATCTCAAGACATGATGTAGAGAAAAGACAAAGAGATAAGACATCTGTAATATATGTATAATTACTCAATAAGTAATTATAAGTAAATTAGACTCAATAAGTAATTGTAGAAATTAGTTAAAGGACACGTAAGATAGCGAAAAGGAGGTCTAGAAGTCTGAACTTTTTAGAAACGTCCTAAATAGGTAAAATTATAGTTAAAATTGCAAAAGGTATCATGTAATTTATCTTTCTTTTCTTATATCCTATTATACTTTTTTCTTTCACATCCAAACATCTCTATTCAGAATTACGAGATAAAGGTGTAGAGAGAAACATTTCCATTTCAAGAATTATATCAGAAAAAAATCTTTTGCCTTAGGCTAGATTCGAACTCGTAACCCTTGAACCCATAAGTCAGCGCTATACCGATTGAGCTAACAATTGCTGTTGCAAAAACCTGATTTCTACAACTACCGGTTGCTGAATGGTGTGTATTAACGAAATTGGCCGAGATAATTGCTTCATATAGCTATTGCAATAATAATAATAATAATAATAATAATAATAATAATAATAATAATAATAATAATAATAATAATAATAATAATAATAATAATAATAATAATAATAATTAAAAAAGAAGATGATGAACAGAACTTAAAAAGTCGCATTGTTAAAAGTTTGGTGTGCGAAGTTAGTCCTAATATGAGATTTTATTAATTATATATAATAAATGTAAGCGTGGTTTATTCGTGCGTGCTACTCAAACTGCAAAACTCATGATTGTTGTACGCGTATGGTACAGTAGCCTTGCGTCCTCCAACCGTGAAGAAAGATTCGGTTTGAACCTATGCGTGTCCTAAGAGGAAGGAGGAGATTCAAAGAAAGAAGAGTGGTTTAGATATTATGCAAAAATAAAATATCACACGAGGTGAGGTGATATAGAGTTCAGCGTGTCTTTCAGCTGTGACTCTATACAAGATATGCATCTACGACGTAACGTGGAACCCGAACCATACGACTCCTGCCGGGAATCGAAACCCATATCACATCTAGCTCTATCATTTGAGACACAGGGACAAGTAAAAATAATCGAAAATAAACGATATTAATGTTAAATCCATAGCTTTCGAGGTCCTAAAAATTCCTAATTGAAAGATATGAGTGTCTATTCAATGGTTTTCGGGGTCGCTGAAGTGAATAATGACACCCCCGATACCATAAAAGCCCAAGTTTTTATTCTTCGTTAGCGGCAAGTTATTTCATTTGCTCCTGCTGGAAATGGATTCGTACTATTTCATTCCGATTCAAATATGTATTCTACTGGGAAAACTAATCTCAAATATATCTTTTGACTAATCTCAAATAAATAATTTAAGAAACAATGAGTATATTTAATGGAAACAGACATATGTATTGTTGAATGTTGTATATGAATTGCTAATTCATACTTTATCTAGTAGAAAATGGTGCATCCATTATATATTCTGAAGCAATAGGGAGAACTATTGGAGGTGTATTTTATTTATCTACTGTCGAATTTAGTGTGGAATAAATTCAAATAATTTATTTCGAAACTATCGAGACGAGACTGAGACCGCTATTTGTCGGTTGAAAGGAGACTAATATTGTAAATAGTCTCGTATTGTCTCGTTTTGATACCAGTCCTACTTCGGGGTTTGTTCTCTAGTAACTGGTT
This sequence comes from Thermobia domestica, assembly GCF_964235325.1. Taxonomy (NCBI): domain Eukaryota; kingdom Metazoa; phylum Arthropoda; class Insecta; order Zygentoma; family Lepismatidae; genus Thermobia; species Thermobia domestica. The sequence goes on from NC_137457.1 coordinate 138,521,859, forward strand.
GCGTAGTGTACCTACAGTATATAAGACGTCGTATATTTAAATGTTTGAGAACTTACCCCACCTCCACTTGACGGATCGTTCTAACTAAAACTACCAGACCGTTTATGTAATTTTGCGTTTAAGTACAGGTCCTTCCCTTATGTCAATTATTTTCTTGCAACAGAGAATGAAAAATGTAACAGTTATAATGTTGATCGCGCATAATCCTGTATAGATAAGAGGCACTTTATAGGGTGTCGGACTCCGTGGCGTCCCAGTAGTTACTGGCTTGGTAAGTTCATCACTGCACGCGTTTCCGTCATATCGTGCAATGACGTCACCTTTGACACATGCTCGGGACAGGAACACACGAGGAGTAACGCTGTTGTTTGCTTACTCGGTGCTGTTTATTCTCTTTGGAACCCGATGTGAAATTACTGCTTTCTCCTTACTTTCAGCTGTTTTTGCTATTTCTAATTTAGATGTCTATTATATTAGTGGAATTTTATTCCATCATGGAAATATATTTTATTTCTTTTTAAATGTAAATAAAAAGATCTATTAGGACAAGTTTCCCCACAACTCTAGAGGTATTGTTTTGGGTGCGCTTTTCTTTTCTTTTCCTTTAGGGCCGCGGTGGCTCAATAGCAGAGCTTTCACCTCTAGTGGTTGGGGCCTCGGGTTCGATCCCAGCCCCCGCCAATTGAACCTTGTGGCGGACGAACACCGTGTGCGTCGGTTTCCTCGGGGTTCTCCCATTTCCTCCCACTCTTCATTTCATTCATTACTCATCATCACCGTCTCCTTTAGCCTAACCGGCACAACTGTGGGACGTAAAACTTAAAGATTTCATTTCATTTCTTCAACACAAATGCAATTAAAACCTGACTCTGAGAGCGCAACAATGTTATCTTGTTCGAAGGGTCAGTGATTTTGTGTCGAAGGAAATGTCACGCGAAGAGACAGGCTGCGCGTGGGCTTACGTTGTCTTACTTTGGCAACATTGCTCTTGGTCAAGTGGCCTATTGCTTATGCCTTTAGGTATTTGCCCTAAAGCCATACAGCGAGCTGTGTGCGTTCTGTTACTCCCTTCCTGCCCCTCGCGGTGTTTGCGAAAATATTATTTGCTTTTCATGCATTGGGATAAGGGGTAAGACATACCTTGGGACAATTGAAGGGAGTAACATATAAAATGATCGAAAACGACAAACGATGTTAATGTAGAGTTTATAGTTTCGAGGTCACATGAGATGATTAGGCGTAAAGCTATCAGCTATTTTCTGTTAGTGGTTTCTTCATATACGTCTAAAAAGTTAACGAACCTTGAGTTATCCGCGTACAGTAGTTGGTTAGTGTGTCCTCGATGGCTATTTTTACTTTTTCCATGATCATCCCATACCACACAGTATTCTTTTATGTTTTGAAAAAGCTTGGTTTTATCAATTCGTTAAACAACAATGTTTCTTTTTTTCTAACCATGTTTCTTAGTATTATCCTCTTCATTCTAACTAATTCAAATATTTTCAATAATTCAGAATTTTGACTAAACAATGTTACAATGTTCAAGATTTGTATAAGAAGAGGAGCCTTCATTTCTAATCATTGTCATAAACGGAAGGGAAAACTTATAAAAAATTGAAATAACTTAGTAGACGTAGAAAATCGATAGAAATAATGAACATCAACTATTAGTTGACTGTTAGAAGTATAGTAGATATAGTTCTCAACCCAAGTAGAAGATGCACTCTTTGCTTCGTGAAAATAATAAACATTTTTGAAAAATAATTACAGAAAAGTAATTTGAAGACATTTACTGAGCGAACGAAGGTTACTGGTTAGTGTTGACGCTTCGTTATTGAGAGTCTCCCGGTTCAAATTTCGATACGAGGCATCCTGACTAGTGATTTTGCAGTACCACTGGGCGAATACCAGGATACCTTTAATACATAAGCTTTGGCAAATTTTCTTGAAATCTTTGTTCTTATGTTGTTAATGTTTCAGTGTGAAATGGCATTTTGCTGCATGGAAAATATTTTTAGTAAACAAAATATAGTAGATGAATGGTTAGTGTAAGGGACTCCTACTTGTATTGCTTAGGTTCAAATCCCGACTGTTCTTATTGATTTTTTCTTTTAGCTACGCTCATATGTTGCACTCCAGAAGTTCAATTTTGAATTAAATGTATTCGCAGCTAGTTTAAACTGAAATTATTTTCAAAACTATTTGCTATTACATGTTTTTGTTTTACTTGCGATGTTTCAACTTTGATATTAGATCTTAGAACCCTAATGTAACTCATTTCCCTACGTCATATCATGATGAATGTTTCCACAACAACGATAGTCGGGCGGAAATACAGAATTTCATTGTTACTGCAGGGCCGGATCTTGAATCCTGCGAACTACGCGTTCGCAGGAGGCGCCAGGTGAACAGGGAGCCACATTAGAAAAATGAATTTTGTTTTAAATGTAAATATTTATTTAAAAATGTTATGATGAAAAAATTTCCTCATAAAGCTTCAAATAAATATTGTACAGACTGAGATACATATAAAATACATCAAAAGGACAATAAAGTCGAATCTTTGCGTGGTTGGCTGTAAAACACCCTTTACAAATCAAATGGACTCGTACATCAATTGATGCCAATACCACACGCACAAGTGATGCTAGTTTGAGGAAAATTTCCACGGCACAGGATAGACCTTTTTAAAGAGGGAAAAGGGATATTTTACGAATATGAGATAAAATGAAGGTAAATTTAGCTTTCCAATAGATGTTGTATTAAGCACTATGACCGTAGAGCTAAAGACAGTGGTATTCTTTCCACAATCCCACCATATGCACAAAATACAAATATAACAGACTCTTCATTCCTTCCTCAACAATCCTTCCGACACCTTGCTAGAGAATATCATTGCCAAATATGTCTTTAAAATCCGAATGGATCAACAAACGAAAGGAATTCAACCGCAAGTATTGTTTATGGATTGGGTGGCATTATCACAGTAGAAAGAAATGTCTCCAAGGGTGCTCCTCCATCTAGTCTTAAACAGCGTCTTCGCATAGTACTTTGGTTCAATGACCTCAGTTAAGGGTTGAGAAAGATCACCGTAAATGAAATTCACATTATCAAAGTTGAAGCGAGCATGGGCGCCCAGAAGGGGCGAGGGGGCCGGGCCCCACCTGGCTTACGACAAGTATAATATATATGTATAATTTCTTAAGATTTTCTTAATACAAATAAAAATACCAAACGTAATATACCAACCAGGAAGATGACCCCTCTAAAAAATTCATCGGCCCCCATGCAAGCAAGTAGGCTTTTCTTATCCATTCGCCCAGGGAGTGGAGCGAATACTAAGAAAAGACGGGCGGTACAAATGGATTTTTTTAAAAATCAATTCTGTGGGAAATTTTAACTTAAGTTCCTAATGGCTCAAATCGCTGTCCACTGCTTAATGCTCACTTTGTTTAATATCTATTAGTTCATTTGTCGTTCATCAAGATTTTCATTTCTATCCTAAGTCATTTCGTTTTTGTTTTATCTTTTAAATTTATAATGATGTGTGCTTTCACTTTTAATAGTACTTTGTTTTTCATGTAATAATAATGAGCAACGATATAAAACCAAGTGGGCATTTTATCGGAAAAGAAAGCTACAAAACATGAAAGAAGATAAGAGGCAACCGAAGGCTCTAAGTGGTTTCTTTCGCGTTCTGGACAAAATCATACAAATGTTGAGGTGGGGAGTTGTCAATACTAGTCACTGTTAACGAAGCATTTGCAGGTCGACATTCCTTTGAAACTGTAAGGTTATTTTACCTGATTGCAGTAATTTAATTGTTGAATTAAAATGGGACGATACGGTAATTTCTGTTACGGGTCTGACTTAAATTTCATGTATTTCAAAATATGCTTGAATACAATTAGTTATCACGCGGCATATAAGTATATAACTTGAAAGGATATAATCGAAAGCGATGAAAGATCATTTGGATGACAAGTAGTTTTTTTTCAGTACTCTCACTTTCAATCACAGCAGCATATACAGATGCTTCTTTTATTATAACAGTATAACAATAATTATTAATCCATTCTCTGTTATTAAATTTAGATGGAGTGATATTTTAAATTAGTAATAATTCTAATGCAAAGTAGAATTTTGATTATTAGTTACTTGTGTTTAGGGATACACCGACATAGGTGCTAGAAATGCGCACGAGACGAATCGAGACAGGATTTTCCAGACAAAATTCGAGTCGAGACACGGTTCTTCCAATAGAGAAATATACATTTTTCGAGTCGAGACATCACTTTTACAACATATTTTCGAGACGAGAAAGCTACACATCTTGTCTCGTGGGCATCCCTAATAGGTGCAGTGTTCCTTTCAGAAAAAATCTTCCGGGGGGTACACTTAGTATTCAGAGGGCCACTGCTGCTACTCTTTTATTTATTATTATATTACAGACGTATTATTTTGATCTCCTCCCGGGGGAAACTGGCCCCCTAAAAATATGTGTGGACGAAACACTGCACAGGTAGTCTGATAGTCTGGATCCTTCAATTAGCACAATTTCAGGGGCAGATACACAAAATTATTTGCATTTGTAGGCTATTCCGAAAAATCGTCGGACCCGAAAGAAAAATCTTGGGTGCACCTTTGGTTGTGTTTACATTGTGTTACTGCCTGATTTCGTACGTTTATGTTGGAAAGAAACGAAATAATTGAATTGTTCTATAGGCCTAAAGGGCCCTGAAAAGAATTTTTGCGAAGGAACCTGATTTTAAAGTGCTGCCACTGGATCGAGAACAAATTAAATATCAATTAAAACACACACTTTTGTCATTGGTAGTGTATTGAACTAGTTTAACTAAAATTAATAAAGAATTATTTGAAATCAAGTATATCTCAAGAACGATTAAATGGACTAGCTTTGATGGCCATTGAAAATTACATTCTGAATGAAATTGATATTGATGCAATAATAAGAGATTTTGCCAAATTGAAAGCCAGAAAAGTGTCTTTATAACATGAACTTTACAGTAACAAAGAAAACGAGAAATTAAGCTAACTACCATATTTGTATCACTAGAAAACACTATTTAAATATGCTTTTAATGAAGTGTAAGAGCATATCTCTTTGTCAAAATCAAACCTGTGATAATGTTAGATTTAAAGCTCATTAGTTTTATTCTATTTCGACTTTTATGTTTCAACTGCATTTGTCACAATACATCTTTGTTTCCTGTGCCTATTTAATAAAAAAATAATTAAATTATTAAAACTGGAACTTTGGTCATGATTCATCCACAGTTAATTAAGTTTAATTTCGCCATTTTCCTATAATACTCACAGGAAGACTGAATTATTATATATTGAAGAAATTTGTAATTGTAACAATTATCTGAAGAATTTTTGTCCATTACAGCATTCTATTCTTTTATCATTTAGGCGGGGGCGACTAAATATTGTTTATTTACACTTACAAAATGTCTACAACCGATCCTGTTACTGTTATATATATATATATACTAGCAGCGTTCACCCCGCTTCGCTGCGGTCACCCCGGAACGCAATAAACTTTGTTACTTAGATAATTTTTACTTTTTCGCTTTCAAGTGATATGATAAAAACCATAGAAGATTGCAGTAAATCTTAACATTATATCGCCTGTCATTTATGTTAACCCGCCCCGCTTCGCTGCGGTCATCCCGGTGCTGGCATATTGTAAAAGTGTCTGTAAAAATAAGCAAATCAATTAAAAAATTTTAAACAGAAGATTCAAGCTATTTTCCGCTGTATATCGCCTGTCATTTATGTTAACCCGCCGAGTGACACGGTCATGCGGGTTGCATATAAATACGTTTATTTTTACCTATGATGAACTAATAACAAAGGATTTGTACGTTATGGACACTTGAATGGTCAATTATCTCAAGACATTGGTAATTAAAAATTAAAGTGATATGATAAAAACCATCTAGGGTCCAAATCCTAATAACCCCCCAAAAATGAAAGAAATTGGTTCAGCCGTATTAGCGTGATGAGCGGACAAAGGATTTTGTACGTTCTCTTTTATATATATATATATATATATATATATATATATATATATATATATATATATATATATAGAGAGAGAGAGAGAGAGTTTTGATTCAGAAAAAAGTACAGTTGAACGTACGATGCAACATGGGCTCCTGGAGGGATTTCAAACGAATTTAGTATACGTATACATTACCATCTGAACAATTTAACCCTAAAAATGCTTTCGATCAATGAAATAAATTCCTGCCTACGCTCCTGTAAAGCAGTAAGAATTTTAGGGACTGATCATGGGGTAATGCCTCCCTGGAGCAATCAGTTCGCCAGAAATCATACCTCTGATAGGTCCGGATGTGACACCAGTATTTGTGTATTACCACTCCTCACTCTAAGTGTATTGAAACTTAAGTCAAAGGAACTGTTCTGAAATCTTCACTGGTTCTCTCCTCTGAAACCGCATGCGAATGGGGCCAACCTTGGTCACATACCACATCTGGAATATTACCGATTATGTCAGAGATCCCGAAAAATATATATTTGACACAAATAAAGGATGTTTTCGATTTTATTTTTATTTATTTATTTATTTATTTGCCTGTCACCCTCCCACTCTGACCTCCATGCCAACCAAGGCTTAACTTGAACTTAAGCAACATCGACAGCGTCACTATTCTCTGCGGCCACGAAAACTAATACCATAACGATTTCGATATTAATATTGTTCATATTGAGTACTTTTACATGCCACTTCCCCCCTTATTACGGATGGCTTCAGTGTCTCGCCCCCACAACTATGGAGCAATTTCAACAAACTTACGTATAGCTATAAACCACCATCTGTAAAATGTGCGGGTGACCTTTATCGGGGAGGAATTCATTAGCTACTTTTCCAATATCAATGTGGTGGCTTTTTTCTCTTTCCATGCTAAAGATTGCCGAAGAGCTCAACTGCATTTGCACCACTGTCCTATGAATATAGATTTTAATGGCATTTACTTTACTAAGTGCTTGCTAAGGTGTTACAGGAAAGTGAGATTCTGCTATAAATGAGTAGGGGTGTAAACAAATACGGAAAACTATTAGCAATGACACTACTCGAAATGAGTTTTCGCAATATAATGGAACAGTATTTTATTCGAATGTGAAGGAAATCATTGCATAAATTGGCCCTTCCCCTCCTTAGAAGTCTAAGCTACAATACATATGTAATAATTTTGAATTAGAAATATATGCATCGAGTTTCATATCCTTAACTTTAAGGTCTCCTGAGTTAAGTAAATGAATAACCTTCCTGCTAACGAAAGAGTAAAGCTTTGGGCTTTAATGGTATCTGGAGTGTAATTATTAATTTCAGCAACCCCGAAAAATATTGAATAGACACTCATATCTTTCAATTAAGAATTATTAAATTTTCACCCCTCCCATTAAACCTCCATGCCGATAATACTAAACTTTGATGTGAACGATATAGAAGGTTTCATAATTCATGTACTCAAAAGCTATGGATTTAACGTTAATATCGTTTATTTTCGATTATTTTTGCATGTCCCGGTGTCTCCAGGGGCGCGCATTAAGGGGGTAAGAGGGGGCGATTGCCTCCTCTAGAGGAAATTATACTTTGCAAGATCAAAAACCCAAAAATTGTTTGAATATTTACCCCAAAATTTGCAACTATATTTGAAATGTCGCTTATAATTGCCCCCTTTGAAAACCACAATATGGGCGCCCTTGTGTGGCTCTCATGATAGAGCTAGAGATGATACGGCTTTCGATTACCGGCAGGAGTCGTGTGGGTCGGGTTCCACGTTAAGTCGTAGATGCACATCTTGTATAGAGTCACAGCTGAAAGAGACGCTGCACTCTATATCACCTCACCTCGTGAGATATTCTATTTTTGCATAATTTGTAAACCACTTTTCTTTCTTTGAATCTCCTCCTTCCTCTTAGGACACGCATAGGTTCAAACCGAATCTTTCTTCACGGTTGGAGGACGCAAGGCTACTGTACCATACGCGTACAGCCCTTATGAGTTGCTCAGTTTGAGTAGCACGCACGAATAAACCGCGCTTACATTTGTTATCTCATATTAGGACTAACTTCGCACACCAAACTTTTAACAATGCGACTTTTTAAATTCTGTTCATCATCTTTATTATTATTATTATTATTATTATTATTATTATTATTATTATTATTATTATTATTATTATTATTATTATTATTATTATTATTGCAATAGCTATATGAAGCAATTATCTCGGCCAATTTCGTTAATACACAACATTCAGCAACCGGTAGTTGTAGAAGTCAGGCTTTTGCAACAGTAATTGTTAGCTCAATCGGTGCCCTCCCTGCTGGTCTAGTGGCTAGCACGTGCGCCTTTGGTGTACGGGGTCCCGGGTTCGATTCCCGGTGGGAGAGCCTTTGTGATTTTAACTGTCCTCGATATTTCTGTGTTCGTGTCCCTGTCGCTCTAGGTAATTGCAGAAAGCAAGTAAAATGAGTAAAGCAAGTAAAGTTAGATATAAGTAGTGTAAGTAAGTTACTGGAACACGTTCGGTGAGTCAGTTGACTTTAAAAAAATCGGTAAAGCGCAGACTTATGGATTCAGGGGTTACGAGTTCGAATCTAGCCTAAGTCAAAAGATTTTTTTCTGATATAATTCTTGAAATGGAAATGTTTCCCTCTACACCTTTATCTCGTAATTCTGAATAGAGATGTTTGGATGGGAAAGAAAAAAAGTATACTAGGATATAAGAAAAGAAACATAAATTACATGATACCTTTTGCAATTTTAACTATATTTTTACCTATTTAGGACGTTTCTAAAAAGTTCAGACTTCTAGACCTCCTTTTCGCTATCTTACGTGTCCTTTAACTAATTTCTACAATTACTTATTGAGTCTAATTTACTTATAATTACTTATTGAGTAATTATACATATATTACAGATGTCTTATCTCTTTGTCTTTTCTCTACATCATGTCTTGAGATGAATGTTTTGACAATAGGTTACAGACACGATTTTACAAAATAATACGATCTGCGATATCAGTGATACATATTGTGGTGTTTAACTTAACATATAAAGCAATAAATAGAAAAACTGAGAATACGAATCTTTTCGTGCACTGGTGCTTCAATTCTGTGTCTTTACTCCCTATAAGTATGTTAATTCCCTAGTCAAAATAAAAACTCTTCAAAATTAATCAAAAATTCTTATACAACCATCCCTTCCTTGAAATACTGCGCGGTCACATACCCGTCACTGCGATGTAAAGGCACTTATGGCGACGAGGATACATGCTAGGAACAATATAGTTGTTTTATTATTAAATTCGCTAATAACATCTTATTCCAATACAAAAAGCGCAACGAATGTATAAAAGCATTCATTACTACAGCGTAACGATTTTTTTCACCACTAGAATTACAATTTTTTCCACTGTGCGACGTTGAACTGGGAGGAATTCTAATTGGAATGTCTTTAATAAACCGTGAAGCATCCCACTTCAGTCATGGTCTGGCATGTGATCTCTGTCTTCGGGCCTGGAAGACTGTATAAAATACAGAGGACAAGGAAGCACGACAAGTTCTTCAAGAACTGCTTTCCCAGACTGTACTCTGGTTTGATGACGTACAATTCATCTTCATGCATGATGGAGCCCCATGCCACCGGGCCAAGCTGTGAAGAAATTTTTTCGAGGACAACGAAATTAATGTTCTTCCTTGGCCAGGTACTTGTCCTGATATGAACCCAGTTGGTAACTTTTGGAGTATCATGAAGAAAAAGCTAGAGAAGAAGGAGAATAGAACCGTACAATGATTAATCAAGGAGATTAACAATTTGTGGTATCACGGTGCTGAATTGAAGGGAAAAGTGCTAAACTCTTACATAGGATGCCACAAAGGACAAAAGATTTCATAAAGAATAAGTGATTTCATAAAAAAATATTAATCTTTATGTGAGAGTTAATTTTTTGTACGTATTCCATTTATTTTCTTTTTTTGTTTCCAATTTGGATATACACACACTTTATAGTAATTTTGTTTGAAAGTTACGTACGCAATTTGTTTTATTGATATTGAAAAGCATAAGCCTCACTCACTAGAAATTATGACAGAGTTACAAAGTAGTTATTTCAACTAAGTTTGAACGTATTTTCTCACGTAATATTGTAAGAACAGTAAAGTATTCAGAAACGGAATGTTGAGTCAAATAATTAAAACCCGTCTGTACATGAACACATTTCATTAAATGGCCAAGCATGGATCAAAGAAATTAAGTCAATATCATGTGTTATTGGTTAATCATGAAAAGAAGTAACTTGCACCCATAAATACCTGATTACAGTTACAATGTCTTTACTCTGAAAATAGACGATCATATTCAATAACCAGTTCGAATAACAAACTCAACTTAAAGTTCATTCTCCCCACTTCCGAGTTGACTGTGGGTGCCCTTGTGACCATCCAATCTTAGAAATATTCCTCTCTGACAAATATTACCTTTTTCTTAATTTCTTTTGCACACAGTGAATGAAACACGTAATAATAATGTCACAAAAATCAAGGGACATACTTCATGTATTTGGATAAAAAAGGGAGCAATCACACACAATCAACAACTTAATCTAGTGTTGTCAGTGTTTTTAGCAGCTCACGTATATAACTTCAACTTTCAACTAACTTGCTGTAAACATCTGAACAATGGAAGTGCTTTATTTCACAAAAAAACACGTCAAACACTGAATACAAAGAAAAGTATAATATTTTCCGATAAGTGTTCGGTTCTTGGGTCTAGCCTAGAAGTTGATGGATTAAAATGTAACTTGCAGAATTGATAGCTCTTCTGAGTAGCATTAAAACTCGAAAAAAATAACATTTTCTATTTATACACACAAAGGTTCGGGGAACATAATCCTCGAAAATTATCTAAATAGGATAAAACTTGTAAAATATATTTCGTCTGGCGTCCTCGGAATTTTTTATCTCTATTTGGAGGAAGCAGAGAGGCATATGACATGCGTCTCCCATTTTCGTGTGCAAATAAAAAATGTTATTTCTACCGCGTCTTAATCGTTGGCCTAAGAGCTACGAACAGTGACGTAACAAAGAAGGGGAGAGCAAACGGGGTTTGTGGCATTGGCGTAAAATTGGGAAAATATTTCAGGGAGCGTGTTGGTTTGTTTGTTGAGAAAGGTGCTAAGGTGAGTTCTTACCCCAGGCGACAACTAGCGTATTTACTTCGCTGGCTACGAATCCTGCAAGTGTGGATGCAATCGCTCAACTCCTTTTGGATTAGACCTAAGCTAAACTATAGGTTTTTATAAGGGAGTATGCCCTCTCTGCTACCTCGAAATAAGGATGGAAAAATCGAAGAATTATTTCTGTTTCCAGGCTGTTAGATAGCGTAAATAAATTGTTCAAGATTTATTCCATATGGACATATTTTGAGAGTTACACCCCCGTCCCTGTTTGTGCATGTACATGTTAATTATTTTTTATCATTTTAATCGTAGGCCGAAATGCTAGTTTCGTTTCAATCGCTCAACTTTTTTTAGGCTAGACCCAGGAGCCTAACTATATATTTCTATAGTTAAATATACCCCTCTAAATATGGATAAAAAAATTTTTGTCTAGAGGCGAGGTAAAATAAATTTTGCTAATTTTATTCCCTTTGGACAATTTTTAGGTTTGTACCACATACTCTGTTTTTGTGTGCAAATAGTTTCTTCACGTTTTTTGTTTCAATCATAGGGTGAAACGTTATGACTGCTGCAAGTTTGTTCCAATCGCTCAACTCCACCTAGCCTAGACTCAAGAATTGTACCATAGGATTTTAAGTAAGATTCGGAGAAAATGGAGCAAAACAAATTAAAAAAAATGTTTTTGTTTCAAGGACGTTGAGTAGAATTAATTTTGTAAGTTATAACTCATGCAGACATTTTTGAGAGTTATGCTCTCTGTCCTCCCTTGCTTGTGCAAACATAACTCGTTTTTCTCGTGTTTTAATAATAGGTACAAGAGACATATACTCTGATAGTTTTGATCCAACCGCATAACAATGTTAGGCTGGATCCTAGAGCCGAACCATAAGATTTTAAGGGAGAATATGAGCCCATCTGTTACCTCTAAATTCAGAAAGAAAAAAATAATAAAAAAATATGTTTTAAGGACGTTGGAAAAAATAAATGTTGCAAGTTTTATCCTATTTGGACAATTTGTGAGAATTTACCATAACTCTCTTGTACCTGCTGTAGCGCACCTTACAGCCCTTAATCAACAAGCGGAAATTTAACTTCCAGTAAGGCAAAAAATCCCGTCGTGAAAATTCGGTGTTGCAGGGCGCAATTCCCTAAGATTTTTTGAATGTTATACACTTGAAGTCAGTAAATAATCTTATTCTAAACACTAATATATAAATTCCAGACGACGATTATTATTAAAGATATTTGAAAATTCAGAAAGATTAATAATTGCAATGAGTAAACAATTTATTTAACAAATTTGGAAAAAAATCACTCAATAACAATAATTTTAATGACTTTAACAGCAACAATTTTTTTGAACAAACTTGAATAATAAAATGACTAGCATGTTCTGATAATTACGGTCTGATAATTAATATTCAATTGACTAATTACGCAGTTTCATTAGCACTATTATACACAAAATTCTTTCTCAAAATAGGATTTTACTCAATATTTAATTTAGTTGAATACCTGGAAATGGAGTGCTGATCTTCCTATATCAGTACGAAACAAAATTCTTCGGTCAAATTCCCGTAAATCACTCAATGATCAAAGTTCCAAAAAAATGGCAAATTAAATCGTTAGTCGAATTCGTTTCCAAAGGCTACTGATCCTACTCGAGGTGGATTCAATAACTTACGAAAATATGAAATGTATTTAAATAGCAAAATGAAATTTAACCAGTCAAAAATCTAATGATAGAATGACTATCAATTTAACCAAACATTCTCGGCTGCCTGAGTCGATCCTATGGACAAAATTAATTAACAAATAGAAATGGAAGGCAAATAAAAACGAAACCAACAAGCCCAAGAGAATTACAAAACAGGTACTTACCAAAGAAAGTAACAGCTGGGCTAAACACCTTCCCTACTCCTCAAACCTTAGCTCAAAGGAATCGATCCAGATTTCAATCAAATACAAATTTTCAGAGAAATACTTCCATGGCAAAATCAATTTCCATCAAACTCCCATATCCTCGGAAACCTCAAGTTTCATAGATTAAAAAGAAACGAAAGAAACGAATACACGGACTGTAGACAATAAGGAACTTCAGTACTCCATTTTCTCTACTCTTTTCTTGCTGAATTAGATCTTAACTCCCTCAATCCAATGCTTCAACTCAAGGCAGCAACAGCGAGCCGGCAGAAACGAAAACAACAGGCGTTACGTCATACGTCACGCGGCTCGCGGCTGCGTGCCCAGAGGAGAAGACCTTGACTTTACACTCAATGCTCTTTAACACACAAAAGTAGAAAAAAAGAACAAAACATTTTTGTTAAACACAAGTTTCCAATGAAAAAGTAATCAACCATACATTTTTATTCTTTTCTTTTCTTCCTGAATTTCTTTCTTTTTTAATAAAGTCCTTTTAATCTTGCTTTTACAACACACCATTTTATAATCTTCCTTTTTATTATTTTATTATCCAATTCCAGCTGTTCTTCATGATCCTCTAGTCCTCTGGATATCTCGACAGAGAACACTGATGGAAATGCATTTCATTGGCGGCTCGGAAGGCTGTCACCGCCACAGATCTCCCACCCTCGATGGAAAAATTCCTGCAGAATTTTTCTGTCACAATCTGGACTGGGAAATCTCGTAAGCTGGAAAGTAAGCTGGAAAACTCATAAAAAAATTTACAACATAAAGACGCATTAGTGATAATTTATCATAATTTTTCATTCACATAAATATTTTTCAATTTCATTTTTTTTGTTATAATTTTTACAAATGAATTTGGACATAACAATTTAAAAAAATTTACACTTTAAAACTTTAGAATTCTTTCAATTTTATTTACTCTATTAATTTGAATTTTCATTTAAATTTTTCTTTATTGTTTTGCGCAAAACAATTTAAAATTCTTCCAAAATTTTACATTTAATATTATTTTTCCCAAATTATTAAGATTCACTTTTCAAACAGATTTAAAAATTTTTCCAAACTTTACAATTAATAAAACTACAAATACACTTTAAAATCCGTTATAATTCAAGAATAATACTTAATTTATATCACTTCACAATTCTACTACAATTCAATAGCTTTCCGGAAGTCAGTTGTTTCCTGCATTTTCATTTCTTCTAGGAAAATATTTCTTAAGTTCAGAGACATGAACTCTTCTAAAGGAGTCTCTCGAATTCTCCAAATCAGAGACCAACACAGTATTAGGAGTTAAAATTTTTCTAATAATAAATGGACCTTCCCACTTCACACTCAATGACCTCGTTATCTTCTCAGACAAAGAGGATTTAATGTGAGATTTGATCAAAATCTGATCATCAACCTTAACAACAACTGGACCTCTTATCTTTGAAAATAATTTCCTTCTATTCATCCAAGACTTTTCCATATTGACCAGAGCTCGATTCCAAATTTCGGTATTATTAAAATTCATAATTTCTGGATTATTAATCTTCCATCGAGATTCAAGTGGGGTGTTAATTGGACGTCCATAAAATAGCTCGTATGGTATAGACGTTAACCCAGAATGCTCACACATGTTAAGAGTGAATTGTAGCTCAGGAATAAACCGCGACCAACTGACTTGCTTATCATAGCAATAAGCACGAAGAGAATTTTTTAAGGTTTTCACAAATCTCTCCGAAATATTTGCCTCAGAGTGGTATGGGCTTATTCTAGTATGCTCGATACTCAAGCCAAAAAGGAAAGATTTAAAATGGTTTGATACAAAGACAGAAGCGTTATCAGTAGAAAGTGACTCAGGGAGGCCAAGTCTACTGAAAACTTCAAGAAGGTGATTACAAATTGTTTGAGAACTTAATTTCCTTAATTTCTCAAGAAAGACATACCGTGAAGCATTATCCACTCCAATTAGGATATCCATTGGAGGCAGGGAGAGGACCAATTATATCAATCATTATATTCTCAAAAACTCTCTTTGCAAATTTAGAAATTAAAGGTCCCATTTTCTTTTGATTATTATCTTTTACTAGTTGATATTTAGGACACGTTTTTACGTATTCTTTCACATCTTCTACCATAGTTCCCCATGTATACCGACGCATCACCTTTTTTAGCGTCCGGAAAATCCCTGAGTGTCCCCCGGTCAAACTAATAAATTCTATTTCATAGATACTTCTATGACGGTCCGCTTTCGTTAATTTTTTACTATAGAACGCGATTGGGGCCAAGTTATTATGCTGATCCAATTGTGACACTAGGCCTTCGATCGCTTTCCCTGACCCATCAATATGAACAAAAAACTTCTTCGATAGATCAGGAGTCTTCAAAACGACATTTTCAATCAATAACTCCTTCAATTTATTCAATATTTTCTGGTGTTCATGTGTCCAAACAAAAGGTTTTTTAGGTGATTTCAATTCACTAATAGGTGCCATTATTTCTTGCAACCCACTAACAAACCTCGCGTAATATGAAAAAAGTCCACAAATTTTTTGAACCCCACGTCTATTTCGAGGAGGAGGGATATTCTTAATTGCCGTAACTCTAGATGGATCGACCTCAATTGTCTCCCCATCTGCTATGAAACCCAGATATTTAATCTTTTTCCTAAAGAAAAAACTTTTATCTGGAGAAATAGTAACTCCATGTTTCCTTAATCTTTCTAGCACTAATTTAAGTACCCTCTTATGTTCTTCTAAGGTATCCGTCGTTACCAGCAGATCATCAAAATAAATCCTTACGCCTTGATCTTTTAAATCACCCAATATTTTCTCCATTGCTCGAGCCAAAATGCAACTAAATGTCTTTATACCAACTGGTACTCGAGTAAACTGATAACTTCCACGAGAAGTAACAATCGTAGTTATCTCTCGAGAGCTTTTATGAAGGGGGATTTGGAAATATGCCTTGGTCCAGTCAATTGATGAAATCCAACGCTTCCCCGCTAAACTAGCCAAGCATTCCTCCAAATTAAGCGAAGGAAACACATCGTCACTTATAAGCTTGTTAGCATTACAAAAATTCCCAACAATACGATGTGTACCATTCTTATTTTTTACTAGGAAACAGCTGCTACCATAATTTGAGTGATCCACCTCTACTAGAATACCTTGTGATACAAGATCTTTAATACAATCATAGAAAATTTTTTCCTTATTTTTAGCAACCGGAAAAGGAGATTCTTTGAAAGGTTTGTCTTCCTTAAGATATAATTTAGCTTCAAAGTCTTTAATACAACCAATTTTATCATTTATAACATCTGAAAAGCTTGAACGCAATTCACTGACAAACTCAAAAATTTCTGGATCATCACAACAATCCAAGTAATTCGAATTCCCTAAACTACTATTATTATTATTCCCGGAATTAACTTTCGAAACTTCAATATTATCCGGAACCGAAAACTGTTTTTCATTTTTCTTAATCAAATCCAGAAAGTTCTTTGATTGTTCCAAATCAATATCTGAAGTAGTAGAGTCACTATCAACTACATCCTTTTGGACCGCCGCAATACATTCCATCATTTGTGAACCATCTTCTTTTAGTGTCTGCTTTGACTTCTTTTTCCTCTTCTTCCTCATCTTTTTCTGGCCTGATGATTGAACACGATCTCTTTCTGCAATAGGATTCTCATGAAAAGAAACAACTTTTTCCTCAACCTTTGAATTTGACTTAATATCCTGTCTATCATCAACCAAATATCCCATATTAACTATAGGATTAACCACTGGTCGTTCTTCCTCATTTCCATTAGATGACATTGCACTCGCACCACCTTGTTCCCAAAATGTTATTGGATCAACCGAAGAAAAACTCGGATTATCTAAATGACACAGTTCTTTAGTACCCTCATAATTCTTGGTTACATCTTCATTGTCTTTACATTCGATGAATTGTTTAAGTCAACTTAACTGATCTTGAGATGGTACAGTAATCTCCAAAAGATGTCGTTCAATTTCCGCTAATTCGATCTCGCACTGAACACCAATCTCGCATTTCATGTTAACTGGTCTTAAACCACGCTTAAAATCTTCAGATAAATCATCGAAATTGTCCAAATGGCCTGCACGACTTCCTGATGTAAACCCTTTCCTACCAGAAATGTCTCGAAAAAATAATAATGTATTTTTCCTAAAATCATTTACATCACTTCCTTCAATCTCCTTTCGGTGGCCGGCACTATGTCCTGATTTAGAGGTCGACGAAGATCTTTCACTTTCCTTCAAAGGAAAATCACCAAATTGCAATAGAACCGATATCCTACCATTGCGTAATAGTAATCTCTTTTTAGCAAAATCCACTAAAGACGAAGTATTTTTTAAAAATGGTGTACCAAGTAAGCAGTCACATGGTAACTCCGAAACCACTAAAAATCTTACACGCTCAAACCATCCTGATAAATTAATGGTAACAGTTATTTCACTTTCACTTATGTAAGTCAATCCAAGAAATGCACGAATATTTAATGGTTTGGTTTCAACACGATAGTGCGCCAACCCACAACGTTCAATTAATCTCTTAATAATAAGATTATATGAAGATCCACTATCAATGCAGACATTAACAAGTTTATTATCAATTAAGGCCTTAACGAAAGTTGCCACCACATTATCAATCTGTGCCGGAACTACTCCCGATCGATTAAAACTATCATACCGAGTATTGGATTTTATCAGTGAATCAGATTCTTTCCTTTCAGAAGTAAAATTACTTTTTACATTATTTTCAACTTTCTTTTCATGATTATTCCTCCCTACAATTTTCGATGAAGCAGCTGAAGCTAAACTAGCATTAAACGTATTGGTTTTTATTCCTATTTTCCTATTATATTCAAGTTGATTTCGAAATATTTTAGAATATTCTTCAGCTCGCTCTCTAAGTTCTATAATACTTCCAGGGATATGAAAGTTTAACATTTTAAACCTGACAGCTGGATTCATCCCGTCAAGAATAATATTAATAAGCTGTAACTCTTCACGATTACAATCTAACACTAATGAAGTGAAGTAAATATTATTAACAAAGTGTTCAACCGCTTCATTTAATCTCTGTATTCTATATAATCTATCAGCAATCAAAGAATGTTTAACCGTTTTTTAAATAAATTTATCAAAAATCCTAGCTCTAAACAACTTGCAAGGAACGTTAAGTTGAATAGCCCGCTGAACTTCAATCAGAAATTCTCCCTCACATTTACTCAATAAGGAACAATACACCAAACTCATTGAATAATTCGAGTTTTCATTAAATTCTTCAAGTGCCAACAAAATTTCAAAAACTATTAAACTGTTCTTACCGTCTATATTTTTAAAGTTTTTTTAATTGAGAATCTAACAGCTCAGTTGTTTTTGTAAAACGATATTGATCACACAAATGCTTCGGAACAATTCCAGGAAAATACTCATTGGAGCTCGATTGCTCTTTCCTCGTTAGACCACCTTCACCTCGAGGGTTTTCACACACATATCCAATTAATCCAAAACGATAATTTCCGACTGGAGTAGAATTCTTTATTGCAGCTACTCGTTTATAATAGTTTCCTATTCTCTGATAGTTTGTAACCTTTGATGGACTCGCACCCTGAGTACTACTAACATTAGTCAAGTCAAAATCAACTTGCCTAGATGGCATATTATTTTCCAAACATTCCACTCCCGAAAGGTTTCTTACAGGATAATTGTTTCTATGTTCGATTCCCTCCTGAGGATTTAATCCTACAGACTCTCTCGGCTCAATTATATTAGCCCTTAATATCGCTCTCATTGAAGGCATCTCGGGTTCAAACCTAATTCCATCAAACAAACTATTAATTGGGGTAGGAGGTTGAGCCATCCTGCTAATATTATTTACTGGAGGATTATCTAAACTCAAACTACTACTATTTGAGTAATAATTAATTCCTAATCCAGACCCATTTCCGAAATCTCTATTACTTTCTGAGCTAAAGCTGTTTCGATTAACAAAAAGCAATGAATCACGATTCGGCGGCGTTAAACTCATATTCATCACACTTCTATTAATGTCAACCATTCCGGTTTGATCTAACGTAATTAAGTTTTCGCTTAAACTTTCTTCAGACATTTCAATATAAACATCATTATTGGAAGACATGATTAATACTATTAATATTATACAAAAATACATAAACTATGTAAATAAGAATTTCTAACTACACTAACTACAAAAATTACAAACAAAAACCAACTAGAAGACACTATAATTCTCACAAAAACCAATGTTTGAATCTAATATCAATTACAATAGACCTGCTTATAACAATTAAGAGCTCCTCCCCGCTCGCAATCAACCGCCAGCAAGTGACTCCCGAAAACCTATTTTTTTTTCAGAAAGCACCGTAATAATTTCAATACATTGAACAATTTTTAATTAACTATAATTTACCGACCTCGTCTAGAATCCAAATTCTTAATACAAACCTACTTTTTCAATATTACCAGCTTGAAAACAACGAATGTAGTAGGTTAATGGAGTTGAAGCATTGGATCTTGTAGCGCACCTTACAGCCGTTAATCAACAAGCGGAAATTTAACTTCCAATAAGGCAAAAAATCCCGTCGTGAAAATTCGGTGTTGCAGGGCGCAATTCGCTAAGATTCCTTGAATGTTATACACTTGAAGTCAGTAAATAATCTTATTCTAAACACTAATATATAAATTCCAGACGACGATTATTATTAAAGATATTTGAAAATTCAGAAAGATTAATAATTGCAATGAGTAAACAATTTATTTAAAAAATTTAGAAAAAAAATCACTCAATAACAATAATTTTAATGACTTTAACAGCAACAATTTTTTTGAACAAACTTGAATAATAAAATGACTAGCAAGTTCTGATAATTACGGACTGATAATTAATATTCAATTGACTAATTACGCAGTTTCATTAGCACTATTATACACAAAATTCTTTCTCAAAATAGGATTTTACTCAATATTTAATTTAGTTGAATACCTGGAAATGGAGTGCTGATCTTCCTATATCAGTACGAAACAAAATTCTTCGGTCAATTTCACGTAAATCACGCAATGATCAAAGTTCCAAAGAAAAATGGCAAATTAAATCGTTAGTCGAATTCGTTTCCAAAGGCTACTGATCCTACTCGAGGTGGATTCAATAACTTACGAAAATATGAAATGTATTTAAATAGCAAAATGAAATTTAACCAGTCAAAAATCTAATGATAGAATGACTATCAATTTAACCAAACATTCTCGGCTGCCTGAGTCGATCCTATGGACAAAATTAATTAACAAATAGAAATGGAAGGCAAATAAAAACGAAACCAACAAGCCCAAGAGATTTACAAAACAGGTACTTACCAAAGAAAGTAACAGCTGGGCTAAACACCTTCCCTACTCCTCAAACCTTATCTCAAAGGAATCGATCCGGATTTCAATCAAAGACAAATTCTCAGAGAAATACTTCCATGGCAAAATCAATTTCCATCAAACTCCCATATCCTCGGAAACCTCAAGTTTCATAGATTAAAAAGAAACGAAAGAAACGAATACACGGATTGTAGACAATAAGGAACTTCAGTACTCCATTTTCTCTACTCTTTTCTTGCTGAATTAGATCTTAACTCCCTCAATCCAATGCTTCAACTCAAGGCAGCAACAGCGAGCCGGCAGAAACGAAAACAACAGGCGTTACGTCATACGTCACGCGGCTCGCGGCTGCGTGCCCAGAGGAGAAGACCTTGACTTTACACTCAATGCTCTTTAACACACAAAAGTAGAAAAAAAGAACAAAACATTTTTGTTAAACACTAGTTTCCAATGAAAAAGTAATCAACCATATATTTTTATTCTTTTCTTTTCTTCCTGAATTTCTTTCTTTTTTAATAAAGACCTTTTAATCATGCTTTTACAACACGCCATTTTATAATCTTCCTTTTATTATTTTATTATCCAATTCCAGCTGTTCTTCAAAATCCTCTAGTCCTCTGGATATCTCGACAGAAAACACTGATGGAAATGCATTTCATTGGCGGCTCGGAAGGCTGTCACAGCCACACTGCCTTCACAAGTATCTCGGGGGCTGGGAAAGAAATTAACTTCAGATGAGTTGAAAACTTATAAACTTCGAAAATCAACTATGACGTTTTTGCTGCGTTACTCCCTGATAAAGTTCTGCGGAGAAGGAAAAAGATAAACTGTCTATGAAAGATGTTATGAAATAGAGGGCATGTCTCTGCTGCAAATTCATGAAGCTATACGTCTCAGCTTCGCCACTCCATATTTGTTGGATCAACTTATAAACAATGTCCCGTAAGTTAAAGTTAGAAACTGTACTATAATATGTGCTAATTCTTTGAAATTAAGCAAACAGTCAAAAGTGAGTCCGGTCACGAAACCAACTGAGGTTACTGACCCGAAGTCGGAGTGAACGTGACTCTTAGAGAAAGTAATGTGTCGAACTCCATTAAAGGTAATAATTAAAAGTAAGAACATGTTTAGTGTACGCAGCCAGAGTGACAGCAAGTATAACTGAGGATAGAGAGTGCAAATCCCATGAAGTGTAATGAGCAGAATTCGCCTTGAGTGTAGTGAGCCCCAGCTCAGTTGATGAAAGTGAGCTAAAGTCTGAGCCCATTTTTGGCTATGGATCTCAAGCTTTAATGAGCACGAGAACAAATAAAATTAATAGTCACCAAACAGAGTGATCGGAATCTAACTGAAGATAATGAACGGAGATCCAACCGAAATTGAGTATCAGTCCAACTAAGTGCAAGCCTAACTGCTGGCAGTGTCTTCGTGCGCGGAAGCAATTGAGAATAGTGAGGGTGTTCCCCACTGAGAAGTAGTAAGGCTGAGTCTAAATGAGCATGTGCCCGAACAACATTAGTGAGCGCTAGTGCCGGGAGGCTAGTAATTGCAACTCTCATTAAGAGATATGAGCCCGAGTTTGATTAAACGTGAGTATGAACGAGAATAGTGGACACAAGTCCCATGAAGGAAGTAGATCCAAAATCAAATGAGAGTAAGCTCTACTGACGTCAATGAGCTCAAGGTCCATTGATGATTGTGAGCACCGATCCAATTGAGAGTAGTGATCCCGAGCGCCATTGAATGTTTTGAGTACGACCCCAAGAAGGCACGTACTCGAAAGAGATTACTGAGCGTGATCTCAGTTAGAGCACTGAGTATAATCCTCATTGAAGAATGTGAGATCGAGCCCGAGTACGTGCGACCTTCAACTAGAATAGGATACAAACCTGATTAACTGGAATATACCCATGCCCATACGCGTATGAGTGTAAGCCTCACTGGTGTCAATCATGGTACTCCCTTTCATGGTACTGAGTTCAAGCCCAGTCGATGGAAGTAAGCCCCCGCGAGTGACCACGAGTCCAATTGAGACTAGAGAGCCTCAGCCCAATTTAGCTTGTGTCTCAAAGACATTAGAGAGAGCGAGCTCCAAGGAGGCTAGTTTGTCCGACCCTTGTTGCAGGATGTGAGTCCGAGTCCACGTAAGCGTAAGTCTCAACGGGAGTAGCAGCGCGAGCCACATTGAAGGTAATAAGCTGCATATATAACCATTTTGAATATTAAAGAGAAGATGTAATTAAAAATAAACCATATAAGCTATACATATTTCAACACGGGGAACGTAATGTTTAGCTACGCATGATCTTTTAATTATTATATGCTCTCTTCTATTTAATTCCTATATAGAAGCGCACGGTGGCTCAGTGATAGAGTACTTGCCTTTGTTGCACGAGGCCCCTGGTTCGCTCAGTGGCTAAGATACTTTTTGGTGAACCAATTCGTGTCCGTGGTTTTGGGGGTACTTTTATTTTCTTCCACATTCTCATTCCATCAATTCTTCCGTCGTCCACTTGCCTTAATCTTCTGTCTCCCTTAGATTAGACACGTTAAACGTTAAGTGTGATACGTTAAACGGAAAGATTCCAATTCATTTCAATTCAATTTCCATGAGAAAAAGAAATCAGTTATTAATTTCAAGATATGTGCTTATTTTACTCATAATTATAGCTTATTATAATATCGTATAATTTCCATAACGATAAAATTTGTAGGAAATAATGTTGTTAATTCGGAGTGTTATTTATGAAAGCGTATTAAGTTGTTCTTCCCGCGAAATTCACAGGCACCAGTGCTGCAAAATCGCGATGAAAAAAAAAACAATCTCTCGTTGCCCCCTTCCCCCAGAAGTCCGTTCCTGAACCTCCCCTGTCCATACTACTATATTGGATTCCTTTAATAATTCTTATGTTATTGATATTATTATTATTATTATTATTATTATTATTATTATTATTATTATTATTATTATAATGTATCCACCGTTAATTTAGCGATGGTAAACCACCACCTTCACACCACGGTATATGGCTTATTTGGAATGTTATTTATGAAAGCGATAAGGGTAAATTTTCTGCTTGAGTTCAAAGGAAAGAGAATGGGGGCAATAGAGCGTCCTCAGTTTAAAAAACGTGTGTACGGGTTCAAACCCTCTCTCGAATGGCACCAATCTTTATAAATATTTTGTGTGTATGTACCACTAATACGATTGATAAAATGAGAGAAGTGGTTCAGAATTGAATGTCTCCATTGACTACTAAGAACGAATAACCACCGAAAAAAGAGTAAACTTCATTGACACATTCTAATCTTCAGCACCGACATATTTCTAACTTGTTATTTGTTAAAAGGAACATTCACCACATTAGACATGTGCTGCCAGGACAGGACTCACAACTAAGTAAATGACACTTTTTGACCACATTTCGTAAAATAATGGTATTTTGTAGGATAATGGTACTCCGAAAATCGAGCATAATGTACTGTAATTATTATGTCCCCTTCTGTTCATCACTTGAAATGCTACATATATTTGAGCTCTGTTTGTGTGTATGTGTGTGACATTATTATGAACGTTGATATATTATTATGTGAATGAAATACATGATCTTATTCATATAATGCACTAGACTACATTATGTGGCAAATTATATAATAATAATAATAATAATAATAATAATAATAATAATAATAATAACTAAAATACTGGGCACGATGCTCGGTAGCAGAGTGTTTACCTCTGATGCGTGGAGTCCCTGATTCAGTCCCGGACCAATTAAGTTTGTGGTGAATAATGTCGCGTTCTAAGATTTTCTACGCGGTACTCCCGTTTTCTCACACTTTGTCAGTGCATTAATGTTAGTGTCACTGCCTAATTATTTCGTCTGCCATTTAGAGTCATTTGTAACAAAGGCGGACAGGTCGTATATATATTTTAAGGTACAATTCCAGCATTCACCTATTGAGACTGAGGAAACCATGGAAATACCACAATCAAGAGGGTCAGTCTAGGAATTTGAACTCCGGACCTCCCGATTGCGATGCCCGTGCTTACCATTCAACTTCGCTCACTTGGTGATATATGCAATGTTTTAATATAATTTCTATCTTTAGTGTTTAAAACTCAGCTTCAGTGCCGATAAGATTTCGTAGGATTCGAATCCCAATTAACTCAATGTCTCTAGTATTGCCCATGAGATAATACAAGACAGATTTTTCGTGATGAACCCTTAGAACAAAACTTGCAGATTCATATCTTTTCAGTCTGCAATACTGCATATTCCTAAAAGATGTGCAAATGTGATAAAACTTAAGAAATTTTAACCTAGGAAACATCCTGAGAACAAAAATAATTTTTGAATTTTAGTTCCTATTTGAAGAGAGCAGAGAAGGCGTAATCTCCATAAATGATATCGTTCGCATATTGGGTCTAGCCTAGAAAGGGGTGAGCGATTAGAACGTAACATGCAGCATTCATAGCTCTTTAGCCTACAAAAAAAGAAAAAAAACTCAAAGAAAAAATGTTCATGTTAACATACAAAGGTGAGTTTGGGGCTTGATCTAAGACATACGGATTAAAATTTGTCAGCTTTATCCAATTTGGATATTTTTTTAGTGTCATGGCCCTCCTCTCTCTCTTGAATGTGAAAATAGAAACGTTATGTTTTCATGTTTTATTGTAGATTGGAGGGGTATCAAGCCTGCAAGTTTCGTTCCAATCGTTAAATTCCTTCTAGGTTAGACCCAAGAGCTGAACCATAGGTTTCTATGGTTGAATATTCCCTCCTTGATTCTTCCAAGTAGGAAAAGATTAAAAATAAAATTATCTGTTCTCAGGACGTTACACAGATTAAAATATGTTAGTTTTATCGCTTTAGGGCAATATTCAGAGTCCTGCATTTCTGTCCCCTTCCTTTGTATGTGCATATGGAATTTTCTTTCTCGTTTTCATTGTTGGCTGAAGTGCTATGAAACCCACAGGTTTCGTTTCAATTGTTCAACTCTTCTAGTCTTGACTTAAGAACGGAAACATAGGATTTATGGGGGAATATGCTCTATTTGCTCCTTCCAGATATAAGAATAGAATAAAATGTAAAAATTATTTCTGTTCTCAGGACGTTAGAAGATTAAAATTTATTTGGTGTTTACCTTTGAGCGTGGAGTTGGAAATTGGTGGATATGACTTGACATCATGTGCTGGTAGTGTTCTTCAATCTTCTACATGTGATCTTGTTTATGAATTGACCTTGTTTACTGAACTTCGTTGTTGCAGGTGTATTTCGCGCGTGTTGCTTAGTGTTCTGTGTTAAGCTGTCCGCCTGGCTACTGCCCAGCTTTCCAAAAGAACATCTTTGTTACACTTTAGATGTAACTGACTGGTGCGGTTTTCTTTTCGAAAAACCGTTACTGTTAAGAATCCTTTCTATTCTTTAGCACTTGCCTCTTTCCTCAACAGTAATTGAGAAGTGGAAGAACGATACAAAGGGAGAACTATAGTTGAATTGATTTTTTCAAAATAACTATTATCATATTAAAAGTACCGATAAATTTAACACGCCATATGTTAATAGAGAAAATAACAATATGAAAAAGGGTTTAGGAACCTTTCTTTGGAATGAAATTTGTACAGAGAATATAGATTTATTTACTTATAGTTCTTGGCAGTATTGAGATATTTGGTCTTCAGCTCGTCATGTTTGAAGGCCGGCAACCCTCGGTGAGCACACTATTCGTGGAATGTGGAGTGAAGGTAGAGATATGACATCTATATATTAGGTACCATCCCAGCATTTGCGTAGTGTGAATTACGAGAACCCAGGGAAACCTCAGTCAGGATGGCTGAACTGAAACTCAGGAAGGTTGTTACGTCCTTTGCAACGGAGTGCCCAACCGGAAATCAAATTCGGATTGTTCGAACCAAAGTAGAGGGGTTAGCGACTAGGCTGCGCAGGACAACATACTGCATATAAAACCATTTAATTTTGTGCATGATAATTTAACTCACTCATTTTTCGTTTGTGTTTTCAAAGTATATTATGTGTTTTAGTGAAGTTCAATATTCCTTTCAGCACAGAGAGATGTAATGTTGAATCTGAGGGTCTCGTCTTGAAAGAACGCCTGTTCATCTCGTAGTTCATCACGAAAAATCTGTCTTGTATTCTCTCATGGGCAATAGTAGAGACATTGAGTTAATTGGGATTCGAATTCTACGAAATCTTATCGGCATTAAAGCTGGGTTTTAAACACTAAAGATAGAAATTATATTAAAACATTGCATATATCACCAAGTGAGCGAAATTGAATGGTAAGCACGGGCATCGCAATCGGGAGGTCCGGAGTTCAAATTCCTAGACTGACCCTCTTGTTTGTGGTATTTCCATGGTTTCCTCAGTCTCAATAGGTGAATGCTGGAATTGTACCTTAAAATATATATACGACCTGTCCGCCTTTGTTACAAATGACTCTAAATGGCAGACGAAATAATTAGGCAGTGACACTAACATTAATGCACTGACAAAGTGTGAGAAAACGGGAGTACCGCGTGAAAATCTAAGAACACGACATTATTCACCACAAACTTAATTGGTCCGAGACTGAATCAGGGACTCCACGCATCAGAGGTAAACACTCTGCTACCGAGCATCGTGCCCAGTATTTTAGTTATTATTATTATTATTATTATTATTATTATTATTATTATTATTATTATTATATAATTTGCCACACAATGTAGTCTAGTGCATTATATGAATAAGATCATGTATTTCATTCACATAATAATATATCAACGTTCATAATAATGTCACACACATACACACAAACAGAGCTCAAATATATGTAGCATTTCAAGTGATGAACAGAAGGGGACATAATAATTACAGTACATTATGCTCGATTTTCGGAGTACCATTATCCTACAAAATACCATTATTTTACGAAATGTGGTCAAAAAGTGTCATTTACTTAGTTGTGAGTCCTGTCCTGGCAGCACATGTCTAATGTGGTGAATGTTCCTTTTAACAAATAACAAGTTAGAAATATGTCGGTGCTGAAGATTAGAATGTGTCAATGAAGTTTACTCTTTTTTCGGTGGTTATTCGTTCTTAGTAGTCAATGGAGACATTCAATTCTGAACCACTTCTCTCATTTTATCAATCGTATTAGTGGTACATACACACAAAATATTTATAAAGATTGGTGCCATTCGAGAGAGGGTTTGAACCCGTACACACGTTTTTTAAACTGAGGACGCTCTATTGCCCCCATTCTCTTTCCTTTGAACTCAAGCAGAAAATTTACCCTTATCGCTTTCATAAATAACATTCCAAATAAGCCATATACCGTGGTGTGGAGGTGGATGGTTTGCCATCGCTAAATTAACGGTGAATACATTATGTAATAATAATAATAATAATAATAATAATAATAATAATAATAATAATAATAATAATAATAATAATAATAATATCACTAACATAAGGATTATTAAAGGAATCCAATATAGTAGTATGGACAAGGGCGGTTCAGGGACGGACTTCTGGGGGAAGGGGGCAACGGGAGATTGTTTTTTTTTTCATCGTGATTTTGCAGCACTGGTGCCTGTGAATTTCGCGGGAAGAACAACTTAATACGCATTCATAAATAACACTCCGAATTAACAACATTATTTCCTACAAATTTTATCGTTATGGAAATTATACGATATTATAATAAGCTATAATTAAGAGTAAAATAAGCACATATCTTGAAATTAATAACTGATTTCTTTTTCTCATGGAAATTTAATTGAAATGAATTGGAATCTTTCCGTTTAACGTATCACACTTAACGTTTAACGTGTCTAATCTAAGGGAGACAGAAGATTAAGGCAAGTGGACGACGGAAGAATTGATGGAATGAGAATGTGGAAGAAAATAAAAGTACCCCCAAAACCACGGACACGAATTGGTTCACCAAAAAGTAACTTAGGTGGAGTGAACCAGGGGCCTCGTGCAACAAAGGCAAGTGCTCTATCACTGAGCCACCGTGCGCTTCTATATAGGAATTAAATAGAAGAGAGCATATAATAATTAAAAGATCATGCGTAGCTAAACATTACGTTCCCCGTGTTGAAATATGTATAGCTTATATGGTTTATTATTCTTGTCACACACGGACCCAAAGAGATGTGAGGATTATAGAACTATTAGTCTCATATCTCATGCAGCTATAATTCTGCTCCGAATACTGAACAGAAGGTTATATGGAAGAACAAATAAAGATGTTGAGGAAGAGCAGTTCGGGTTCAGAAGAGGCAAGGGCACAAGAGATGCTATTGGATTATTAAGAGTGATCGGTGAAAGATTTATAGAAAAAGGGAAAGAGGTGTATGTTGTATTTATTGATCTAGAAAAGGCTTTTGACCGCGTGAATTGGGAATTGTTGTTTTAGAGTTCTAACAAAGATATGGTTGGAATGGAAAGATAGAAGACTCATAAGAAACTTATACATGAACCAACAAGTAAGTGTTAGGATAGGGGAAGAACTGACGGAAGAGAGTGCAATTGGAAGGGAAGTTCGACAAGGATGCTGCCTCTTGCCAACACTATTTAATGTCTATCTAGAAGAGATAGTGAAAAAGAGCCTACATGATTATGATGGCATTTCGGTAGGAGGTAGAATGATTAGATGCATAAGATTTGCAGACGATATGGCCCTTGTTGCAGAATCTGAAAAGAAAATCAATAAAATGTTAGAAAAAATGAGAAGGGGCTTTGAAGAAAATGGGATGAAAATAAATGTTAGAAAGACAAAAGCCATGGTGATTGGAACAAAGGGGTCTGTGTCAAATATAAAAGTAGGAGGGGAGATAATAGAACAAGTTTTCGATACCTGGGTAGTGTTCTTAGTAATGACATGAAATGTGAACGTGAAATAAAAGCAAGGACAGGAATGGCGAAAGAAGCCTTTAAAAGAAAGAAAAGTCTGTTTTGTGGGACCTTGAACAAAGAGTTGAGAAAAAGACTCATAAAATGCTTCATGTGGAGTGTTGTGCTGTATGGGGCGGAAACGTGGACATTGCGTAAGGGTGACGAAAATCGACTGGAAGCCTTCGAAATGTGGGTGTGGAGAAGAATGGAAAGAGTTAGTTGGGTCGAGCGGAAAACGAACGAGAGAGTGTTAGAAATTGTGGGTGAGAAAAGAACACTTTTAGATATTATTAGGAAGAGGAAGAGAAACTGGTTGGGACATTGCCTAAGAAGAGATTGTATCATGAGGGACGTCCTAGAGGGTATTATGGCGTGAAAGAGAGGGAGGGGGCGAAGGAAACTATAATTAATGGATGATATTAAAACAGAAAGATCATACGCGAAGACGAAAAGGTTAGCGGAGGACCGTGGATTATGGAAGCTTCTCAGCTGCGGCAAGTGACCTGCCAATACAGGCAGAATACCTATGATGATGATGATGATGATGTGGTTTATTTTTAATTACCTCTTCTCTTTAATATTCAAAATGGTTATATATGCAGCTTATTACCTTCAATGTGCCCCGCGCTGCTACTCCCGTTGAGACTAACGCTTACGGGGACTCGGACTCACATCCTGCAACAAGGGTCGGAAAAACTAGCCTCCTTGGAGCTAGCGCGTCAATCCTTATGGGCACGCGCTTAATTCGGCTCAGGCTCCTACACTTCACGTGACTTGGGGTTAGTGATGTCTGTGAGCCTTGTACTCATTTGTGCTCTGATTCATATTCTTTATTGACTCCCATGTTTACTCGGGCTGGGGCTCATATCTTTCAATGAAGCTTGCTTTTAATTGGCCTGGGGCTAACATCCTTCAATCAGTGTCGCACTCAATAGGCTCTTTGAAGCTTGCGCTCTCTAATGTCTTTCAGACACAAGCTAAATTGGGATGAGGCTCTCTAGTCTCAAATGGACTCGTGGTCACTCCCGCGGGCTTACTTCCATCGACTGGGCTTGAACTCAGTACCATGAATGGGACTACCATGATTGACATTAGTGAGGCTTACACTCATACGCGTATGGGCATGGGTATATTCCAGTTAATCGGGTTTGCATCCTATTCTAGTTGAAGATCGCACGTACTCGGGCTCGATCTCACATTCTTCAATGAGGATTATACTCAGTGCTCTAACTGAGATCACGCTCAGTAATCTCTTTCGAGTACGTGCCTTCTTGGGGTCGTACTCAAAACATTCAATGGCGCTCGGGATCACTACTCTCAATTGGATCGGTGCTCACAATCATCAATGGACCTTAGGCTCATTGACGTCAGTAGAGCTTACTCTCATTTGATTTTGGATCTACTTCCTTCATGGGACTTGTGCTCACTTTTCTCGTTCATACTCACGTTTACTCAAACTCGGGCTCATATCTCTTAATGAGAGTTGCAATTACTAGCCTCCTGGCACTAGCGCTCACTAATGTTGTTCGGGCACATGCTCATTTAGACTCAGCCTTACTACTTCTCAGTGGGGAACACCCTCACTATTCTCAATTGCTTCCGCGCACGAAGACACTGCCAGCAGTTAGGCTTGCACTTAGTTGGACTGATACTCAATTTCGGTTGGATCTCCGTTCATTATCTTCAGTTAGATTCCGATCACTCTGTTTGGTGACTATTAATTTTATTTGTTCTCGTGCTCATTAAAGCTTGAGATCCATAGCCAAAAATGGGCTCAGACTTTAGCTCACTTTCATCAACTGAGCTGGGGCTCACTACACTCAAGGCGAATTCTGCTCATTACACTTCATGGGATTTGCACTCTCTATCCTCAGTTATACTTGCTGTCACTCTGGCTGCGTACACTAAATATGTTCTTACTTTTAATTATTACCTTTAATGGAGTTCGACACATTACTTTCTCTGAGAGTCACGTTCACTCCGTCTTCGGGTCAGTAACCTCAGTTGGTTTCGTGACCGGACTCACTTTTGACTGTTTGCTTAATTTCAAAGAATTAGCACATATTATAGTACAGTTTCTAACTTTAACTTACGGGACATTGTTTATAAGTTGATCCAACAAATATGGAGTGGCGAAGCTGAGACGTATAGCTTCATGAATTTGCAGCAGAGACATGCCCTCTATTTCATAACATCTTTCATAGACAGTTTATCTTTTTCCTTCCCCGCAGAACTTTATCAGGGAGTAACGCAGCAAAAACGTCATAGTTGATTTTCGAAGTTTATAAGTTTTCAACTCATCTGAAGTTAATTTCTTTCCCAGCCCCCGAGATACTTGTGAAGGCAGGTACAAGAGAGTTATGTTAAACTCTCACAAATTTTCCAAATAGGATAAAACTTGCAACATTTATTTTTTCCAACGTCCTTAAAACATAACTTTTTTATTATTTTTTTCTTTCTGAATTTAGAGGTAACAGATGGGCTCATATTCTCCCTTAAAATCCTATGGTTCGGCTCTAGGATCTAGCCTAAAATTGTTATGCGGTTGGATCGAAACTTCCAGGATTTATGTCTCTTGTACCTATTATTAAAACACTAGAAAAACGAGTTATGTTTGCACAAGCAAGGGAGGACAGAGAGCATAACTCTCAAAAATGTCCGTATGAGTTACAACTTACAAAATTAATTCTAGTCGACGTCCTTGAAACAAAAATATATTTTTTAATTTGTTATGCTCCATTTTCTGCCAATCTTACTTAAAATCCATGGTACAATTCTTGAGTCTAAGCTAGGTGGAGTTGAGCGATTGGAACTAAACTTGCAGCAGTCATAACGTTTCACCCTATGATTGAAACAAAAAACGTAAAGAAACTATTTGCACGCAAAAATAGATTATGTGGTACAAACCTAAAAATTGTCCAAAGGGAATAAAATTAGCAAAATTTATTTTACCTCGCCTCTAGACAAAAATTTTTTTTATCCATATTTAGAGGGGTATATTTAACTATAGAAATTTATAGTTAGGCTCCTGGGTCTAGCCTAAAAAAGTTGAGCGATTGAAACGAAACTAGCATTTCGGCCTACGATTAAAATGATAAAAAATAATTAACATGTACAACGGTGGACACTTGTAAATGGTACAGCCATATGGAGATTTACGGCTAAGGTGTACCATTTAGAAGTGTCCCCCGCTGTACATACAGAAACAGGGACGGGGGTGTAAGTCTCAAAATATGTCCATATGGAATAAATCTTGAACAATTTATTTACGCTATCTAACGGCCTGGAAACAGAAATAATTCTTAGATTTTTCCATCCTTATTTCGAGGTAGCAGAGAGGGCATATTCCCTTATGAAAACCTATAGTTTGGCTTAGGTCTAATCCAAAAGGAGTTGAGCGATTGCATCCACACTTGCAGGATTCGTAGCCAGCGAAGTAAATACGCTAGTTGTCGCCTGGGGTAAGAACTCACCTTAGCACCTTTCTCAACAAACAAACCAACACGCTCCCTGAAATATTTTCCCAATTTTACGCCAATGCCACAAACCCCGTTTTCTCTCCCCTTCTTTGTTACGTCACTGTTCGTAGCTCTTAGGCCAACGATTAAGACGCGGTAGAAATCACATTTTTTATTTGCACACGAAAATGGGAGACGCATGTCATATGCCTCTCTGCTTCCTCCAAATAGAGATAAAAAATTCCGAGGACGCCAGACGAAATATATTTTACAAGTTTTATCCTATTTAGATAATTTTCGAGGATTATGTTCCCCGAACCTTTGTGTGTATAAATAGAAAATGTTATTTTTTTCGAGTTTTAATGCTACTCAGAAGAGCTATCAATTCTGCAAGTTACATTTTAATCCATCAACTTCTAGGCTAGACCCAAGAACCGAACACTTATCGGAAAATATTATACTTTTCTTTGTATTCAGTGTTTGACGTGTTTTTTTGTGAAATAAAGCACTTCCATTGTTCAGATGTTTACAGCAAGTTAGTTGAAAGTTGAAGTTATATACGTGAGCTGCTAAAAACACTGACAACACTAGATTAAGTTGTTGATTGTGTGTGATTGCTCCCTTTTTTATCCAAATACATGAAGTATGTCCCTTGATTTGTGTGACATTATTATTACGTAAGCTGGTAAAGTTATATACGTGTTAAAGTTATATACGTAAGCTGCTAAAAACACTGACAACACTAGATTAAGTTGTTGATGGTGTGTCATTGCTCCTTTTTTTATCTAAATACATGAAGTATGTCCCTTGATTTGTGTGACGTTATTATTACGTAAGCTGCGAAAGTTATATACGTGTTAAAGTTATATACGTAAGCTGCTAAAAACACTGACAACACTAGATTAAGTTGTTGATGGTGTGTCATTGCTCCTTTTTTTTATCTAAACACATGAAGTATGTCCCTTGATTTGTGTGACATTATTATTACGTAAGCTGCTAAAGTTATATATGTGTTAAAGTTATATACGTAAGCTGCTAAAAACACTGACAACACTAGAATAAGTTGTTGATGGTGTGTGATTGCTCCTTTTTTTATCTAAATACATGAAGTATGTCCCTTGATTTGTGTGACATTATTTTACGTGTTTCATTCACTTTGTGCAAAAGAAATTAAGAAAAAGGTAATATTTGTCAGAGAGGAATATTTCTAAGTTTGGATGGTCACAAGGGCACCCACAGTTAACTCGGAAGTGGGGAGAATGAACTTTAAGTTGAGTTTGTTATTCGTACTGGTAATTGAATATGATCGTCTATTTTCAGAGTAAAGACATTGTAACTGTAATCAGGTATTTATGGGTGCCAGTTACTTCTTTTCATGATTAACCAATAACACATGATATTGACTTAATTTCTTTGATCCATGCTTGGCCATTTAATGAAATGTGTTCATGTACAGACGGGTTTTAATTATTTGACTCAACATTCCGTTTCTGAATACTTTACTGTTCTTACAATATTACGTGTGTAACTCTGTCATAATTTCTAGTGAGTGAGGCTTATGCTTTTCAATATCAATAAAACAAATTGCGTACGTAACTTTCAAACAAAATTACTATAAAGTGTGTGTATATCCAAATTGGAAACTAAAAAAAAATAAATGGAATACGTACAAAAAATTAACTCTCACATAAAGATTAATATTTTTTTATGAAATCACTTATTCTTTATGAAATCTTTTGTCCTTTGTGGCATCCTATGTAAGAGTTTAGCACTTTTCCCTTCAATTCAGCACCGTGATACCACAAATTGTTAATCTCCTTGATTAATCATTGTACGGTTCTATTCTCCTTCTTCTCTAACTTTTTCTTCATGATACTCCAAAAGTTACCAACTGGGTTCATATCAGGACAAGTACCTGGCCAAGGAAGAACATTAATTTCGTTGTCCTCGAAAAAATTTCTTCACAGCTTGGCCCGGTGGCATGGGGCTCCATCATGCATGAAGATGAATTGTACGTCATCAAACCAGAGTACAGTCTGGGAAAGCAGTTCTTGAAGAACTTGTCGTGCTTCCTTGTCCTCTGTACTTTATACAGTCTTCCAGGCCCGAAGACAGAGATCACATGCCAGACCATGACTGAAGTGGGATGCTTCACGGTTTATTAAAGACATTCCAATTTGAATTCCTCCCAGTTCAAGGTCGCACAGTGGAAAAAAATGTAATTCTAGTGGCGAAAAAATTCGTTACGCTGTAGTAATGAATGCTTTTATACATTCGTTGCGCTTTTTGTATTGGTATAAGATGTTATTAGCGAATTTAATAATAAAACAACTATATTGTTCCTAGCATGTACATTTATTTGTGGAAAATAGGCTAGTAGCAAAGTTTGCAGCTGCACTTGTTACGTCTTTGGAGCAGCATGGACCTTGTAATGGAAGAAAACCAATATTATTAGGTGTATATCAACAGATTTTACAGCATAAGCTAACATTAACTGGTTGTATACATTAAAAGAACTAATATGAACATATGTGAAATTTACGAAGAAAACATAAATTATCACATATATATATACTTCTTTTAGAGAAAGAGTTAACATGATGGTTGTGTATACAGATGTACATCTTCATAGTAGTATGAACATTAGGGCATTGCATGTAAGTATAGGAAAATTGAAACTTGTATGGTGATCCCCTTCTATGTTGTTTCAACTGGCAAACTCTGAATGCATACCAAATTTTAGGTCATTTGGTGATGTTTTGACCCCCGCCCAACAACGATTGACTATTTACTTAATTTATACAATATATCGTTATGAACATTAAATATCTTGAAGTTATAAATTTTCATTTTTTACTTTAGATTCCATTTTTAGGTAAAAAGATTTTTACCATAGAAGGATTTTTGCTAAAAGTTTCTTAATTTTGTTTTTACGACTTGGTTTAAGGTTTTGTGGAGGAGAATGTCAATTTCTTTAATGCCCCTTTTCGAAAGTTAGATATTCGACCACGTGCAATAAAAACTGTTTTTGTGTTTCATCATTGGTAACACTAGTTGAGAAGTCTTGGATTAGTTTTACAGCTCGTTCCAACAGATCATTCACCACTTTGACATGCTGCACACACACACACACACTTATATATATATATATATATATATATATATATACATTGTGCCACACACTAACAGGTTTTACAATCTCGTCGGCGTCAATTTTCATGCTGTGGAAAGAAAACCAGGATTTTGGCTCAATAAGGGATGATAGTTTTGTACTTTGGCTAAGAATAGGAAAAATTGGATGGCCCCTTTCAAACATCTTTGGCCGAGGAATTAGGAGCAATGTCCGAGCTAGCTGTTGTCGTTCTGAAGAGGAAAGTTTGTTCGAAACTAGAGTAAACACAGCACATCCTTCGGTTAAATACTAGATGTGCCTTTCTATGGCTTTTATGGCTGCATTTGCAACTTGTGGATCATACTTGCAATACTTGTTCAAGTCTTGCCATAGCTTGAGGTCATTATAAGCTGCATTGGCCCCAATGGATGAAGAGAGCCAGTTTACACAGTAGAATAGGGCATTAAATTTACATAGTACTTCCAGTTTACTAATCATGTTCTTGTCATATCCTGCTTGAGCACTGAAAGCAAACATCTTTGCAGGATACAAAATTGATAACATTTATCTATTCCGTCCTTTGTTCATTCAAATATAACAATTTTCCTTTCATTATGACCTCAACTATTATAAAAAAGTACATATCCACTAATATCAAAAGTACGTGTTCAATAATGTCTTGTAAAATATTTTACAATATTTGTGTTCCTTTCTATGTTGAATCAAATGTTAACAGAACTTTCTTTCCTTATAAAATTTTTGTTCAAATGATAGGTGAAACGAGCAGTAGAAAACTGTTTCTGAAATAAAGTGTTTGATACTGCAGAGAAGCGATGACGAAAAATTATGATTAAAAATCTCCACACTCTTACAGAACGGCACTAAACTTTCGAAAGCTTGAAATTTCCTGGCTAATAACAGAAATTCTGAGAACTTTTCTAGAAATTTCAAATTCTTTGGCTTCTCCAGGGTATCCAGCTCATGTATTGCAAGTAATACATATCTCCTCATGAGAAAAAATAACCAAGAGGTTGCTGTAGTTTTTTTTTTAATTTTTAACATTGATTCTTCTTTTTCTCGTTTCTTTTTGTTTCATCCTTCCTCTATTTTTTCATTTCTGCTTTCGAAGGGGGGTCAGGACCCCCAGAACACTCCTTGGCTACGTGCCTCACGGTATGTTCTTTTATCTATATAGTCGTACATAAAGTAATTGCAATACCGTACGTATGGCTACTTACTTTTAATGTTTCTGAAGACCTGCTCGTACACTAAATTACATTGTTCTTGTAATTCACACTTAAAACAACTTGTATAGGCCTAAGGGAAAATAACAATATGCATGACAAACAATTACACATAAATGAGCTTTTGTAAAAACACTGACTTCACACAATGCCGACGGACAACCCAATTGTTTGTTTATTGCTAGCGCTAAGACAAAATGTAAAAAGCTTGTAGGGACCACGTTCAGATTTTTGTCGTTCGGATTATCGACGTCCTACTATAATACAAATCTCTTCATAAGAAAGAGTAACCAAAATCTTCCTATAGTTTTTTTTTTACTTTTTAACGCTAATCCTTTTTTTTCTCATTTCCTTTTGTTCCATCCTTCCTTAATTCTTCATTTCTCGTCTCGAAGGGGGAGACAGAACTCCCCGGACTCCCCATGGCTACTTGCCTGCTAGGAACCAATGTCCGATGGAACTAATTGTAGACTAAGGTGCTACAAACATTGACATAGATCATTCTTCAACTTTAATTGTTTCATCAACTATCGAATAGCCTTTGTCCATAAAATAATAAGTAAATCTTCGTTTATTTTCTCTAAAAAATCTATTTCTTGTCTAGAAGAATAGCTTGAGAATTGGGGTAGAAAGCAACATGCCCTGCATATTGATAATTTCTCTGAACAGTTACTTTAGAAATTCGGCTTTTTAGCGGTTTCAGCTGCAGTTATTTAATCTAATTTTACTTGATGCAATTATACCATCAGCTTCTGTTTCTTTGGAAGAGATCATATTGATCTTACTTAAATACCTACTGTTTAACAAAACATTGATATGTTTTCCTGTGATATAGCACTGTAGTCAGAAATTATATAGCTGGTTTCTATTACTATTAGTTTCCTTGACAGGAACTTTTGGCCTAATGAAAGCATCATTCTGAATGGAAATACGTAATCATTTGCTTCATAATATGTAAAAAGCCACCACTAAATAACTCATTGGTATTTTCAAGTATTTACTATTTGAGGCAAGGCATTCCATGAAAATTTTGGAATATTGTACGGAATACGCACAAAACGTAAGACAAAGGAGCGTACTGCTTTTTCGAACTCACTGTAACTAATACTTTGGCTTCATGTCGCCGTCTATATGCTCTCTCACTCAAGTTGTAGGAACCTGAAACAAATAAGAACTTGATGCGTTGCTTGAAAGCAGATTTGATGTATGTATGGCGTTTGATGTTTCCTGTGTGTTTCTTTAGTGAATTTAAGTTAGTTAAATCTTCTGTACATTGTTCTTCTGTACAGCGGGCCACAGAAATTATTGATGTACAAAAAGCATGAGATAGGCAACCCAACGCCTGCTCCAAGGTTAATTACGCCTGGAACAGTTGCTAGAATAGCAGCGTGAACTTACCCTACCTGTTAACCCTCGTACCCCCAAGGGGGTGCACGTGCACCCCAAGTTCAATATTTATGCACAATTCTATTGTGTGTTTTAGCATAAATGTATGCATTTAGGAAAATGCTTTTGTAAGAATCACGTTTCTCTGAGAAAACTTTCAGAACGATTTAGCAAATAATGAGACGCGGAATATTTAGTTTTGTTAGTGGGGTGCAGCTGCACCTTCCAGTGGTGCTTAACGTTTGTTGTTTTTATTTCTTCAATTTTGAGATTTCTTAGTTGCAAACAGTGATTGAAGTGCTGATTTTGTGAACGCTATTATATAGTAACGCTTGGCGATAGTGTTTTGTTCGACTTTGATCTAAGTTCAATTGTTTTAACCAAAGATGTAACTGTTATGTATTTTTTTTTGTTTTTGCCGCATTTGACGAAGTTGTATTCTTTTACTGTTTAGTGCTCAGTGCTGAAGGTTAGTACTTGACTTTGAACCGTGCGTTCTGATCTCTTAGAAAGGAAAACGAAGCCCACTTGCTTCAACTTATCATGCATCGGGTTGTAGTGTCACAACAAATGAAAATACAGCCCATATTAGCAGTTTTATAACAACAAAATCTAGTGAGAAGTGCTTTAGGGAGCCATTTACACAGAGAAGATATAAAGCGCATAACGTATTAAACCAGAAATGTGGCCTTACACAACACGGTGCTTCCGTGACTCAAATGGACGAATCATTCAAGCTTTTATTTCAGATCAAGTTATTGATATTATTGTGATTGAGACAAAGAGAAAGGAATTTTCAGTATTTGATAAATGGAACGAACGTCTACAAAAAAAAGATTCGTACCTGGCAACCAAAAGAGAGGACAGAAATAACGGTTTCCATTGTGTTTTTGATTACTGCAGGAGCTTTGAAAGCTAACAAAGAAGCAGTCAAAATGTTGTGGAGGAGTGATCTTGCATATCGTCGACCGATATTTCCAGAGACAAAGTCAAAGAACAGATTTGTAGTTTTGACATCTTTCCTTAAATTGACAATTTAGAAACAAGGGAAGAACGACGAGCTGTAGACAAAAAAGCTCCTGTAAAGGATATTTTTGAAATATTTGCTGAGAATTGCAGGAAAAAACATGAATCCAGGAGCACATATGTGTGTTGATGAACTTGTAGGGTTTAGGGGGAAGGCTCCGTTTAGAGTGCATATGAAGAATAAGCCAGATAAATATGGCCTAAAACTGCTGACAAGGGTCTGGGTGCTTGCTGACAAGGGACATCACCCAATTGTCCGGCTCCAATTTCAATGAAATTTTTCTAGTTGATACAGGCCATATATGTATTATGTGTGATGACAGAAATTTTTGCCATGGTGCATGTTATCTATTTTTTTAATATAAGAGTTGTAATTTGGTTATTAAAGATTACTGCAGAAGTCCCTCACTAACCTCTGTAAACGGAGCGTTAATGAAAGAACAACCATGTACATACATATAAGGCCATGGGGAAGTTGTATGGTAGATATGACCTTGACGGCACCCATCTTGAAATCCGCCATTTTTAAATAAGGTCAAGTTTTGCTTATTTTTGTTCTATAGTTAACCAGTATGAATTTAGGACTGCTTCTAATGTGCACCAAACTTCCATTATTCGATCTTTCAAATTGGCAACACTCCTAATTTTCACCGCATGTTTTAAGATTCCTACTGGCACTTTGCAATTGTTACCATGGCTCTTGTTTTCTAAATTTATTATAGTTTTTTAAGAATTACGATTTGTCAGTTCATGAATAGTGTTGGGATAAGCATCCAGCAGTCAGACAAAAAATCATTCGTTTTCTAGCGATTTTTTGTTGATGATTCATGTTTGTAAGACATAATCAGTATTGGTCGGAAACTCAATTAAGTTAGACATCTTTATAACAAGTTACCTGTTTTCACCATGTACCATGTGCAATAACAAAACAGTGAAGGCGTGATTTAGGTGCGGTGTAGCTCTCCATGACAAATGTTTTCATGATTTTCACAAAGCCTAAAAATTACCTGGCATTTCTCATATACTAACGACTGAAAAATGTTCGTAATGAATGGACAAGAAACATAAGAAAATCGTATATTTTATAAATTCGTTAGGAAATCCTACAATAATAATCATTAGAAGCACGTTATTTGACTTGAAAGTGAAAGTATATTGACAAATACTGTACCTCAAATATTCAATCAATAAAACTCTTAAAAGATATAAATCATTTATTTCATATATGATAATAC
Source organism: Thermobia domestica (assembly GCF_964235325.1). NCBI lineage: Eukaryota > Metazoa > Arthropoda > Insecta > Zygentoma > Lepismatidae > Thermobia > Thermobia domestica. Next base: position 138,562,795 of record NC_137457.1, read on the forward strand.
TTATACATTTTCTCCGGGACGTTTTCGACCCAAGAGTAGCAATTGATGATGCTTATATATTTGCCTCCCGGGTCGGTTTCGACCCAGAGCCGTAATTATTCAATGGGAGAACAGCAATAAGTAATATTACGGAATTCAAAATAATAAGGCGAAAACTATCTATTGTCAAAAATAAATAAAATACGAAACAAAAAAGGATACGGAATTATATGGGTTAATTGTTGGTCGTTTGCGCAACATGCAGGCTACATTTCCTGATAATTTTGTGCTCGTATAACACCAGTTTGTTATAATGTTATTTGTATTTTTTTACGTCGCATAGGGCCATAGGTTCTTCATGTATTCTCGTTTAAAATAAATAATTACATTGCAAGTCTTCAAAATTCAGAAAGATTGCTGGATGCTTATCCCAACACTATTCATGAACAGACAAATCGTAATTCTTAAAAAATGTAATAAATTTAGAAAACATGAGCCATGGCAAACAATTGCAAAGTGCCAGTTGGAATCTTAAAACATGCGGTGGAAATTAGGAATGTTGTAATTCGAGAGATCGAATAATGGAAGTTTGGTGCACATTAGAAGCAGTCCTAAATTAATACTGGTTAACAACAATAAGCATACCATTGGCTTTTTGGCAAAATTTGCTATTAAAATGAGGTGTCACAAGCTATGGTTTTCATTTTTCAAACCTCTTTAATTCAAAATGGTGGATTTCAAGATGGCTGCCGTCAAGTATACCCTTACCGTATCACTTCCTTCCAGGCATAGCATGTATTACCGAAGCTTTTATCCACTTGTTATCATTAATACGCGGGTTAGAAGCTGAGGTAAGGGACTTTCGCACGTAGTAAGTGAACAATTAAATGACTGTAATTTTTCCCCAAATAGATGTATCTCAAAACTAGCTTCACCATTGTCTTTCGGACTAAATTGTAGCCCGAAATTATGTATCATATTACTCTATTCCTATTTAAAAATCTTGACCTTAATTAAAAATGGCGGATTTCAAGATGGGTGCCGTCAAGGTCATACCTACCATACAACTTCCCTCTAGACCTTATATGTATGTACATGGTTGTTCTTTCATTAACGCTCCGTTTACAGAGGTTAGTAAGGGACTTCTGCAGTAATCTCTAATAACCATATTACATCTCTTAAAAATTCTATGAAAAAATATATAACATGCACCATGGCAAAAATTTCTGACATCAAAAATAATACATATATGTCCTCCATCAGCTAGAAAAATTTGATTGAAATCGGAGCCGGACAATTAGGTGATGTCCCTTGTGAGAACGAAGTCCCGTATGCACACAATATACAACTATCTGCTGCAAAAAAACAGAGAAGGCAGAGAAAGATCAAGGAAAACGAGTAGTTCTAGACCTTGTAAGCTATCTTGAAGGTGGTTATGGCATAACAACAGATAACTTCTTCACAAGCAAGGAATTGGCAGATGCCCTATTGGAGAAGAACCTCACATTATGTGGGACTATAAGAAAAAACTAAACTGATATTCCGTCGGAGTTTTTACCAAACACACGACGAGAAATATACTCAAGTGTATTTGGCTTCACTGAGAAGCATAAACTTTTGTCGTATGTACCAGCCAAGAATCCAGTTGTTGTTCTTCTATCAACGGAATATCACGACGCGAAGATATCTGAAGGTTTAGAAAGGAAATATAATTATAATTATACAAAGAGAGGCGGCGACACAATCTACAAAATGTGCAAAGAATTTTCTACCAAAAGAAAAACCAAGCGATGGCCTGTGACAATATTATCCAATATGTTAGACATTGGTGCTATAAATGCTTTCGCAGTTTGGGTTACAAAATTCCCCTAGTGGGAGTTACAGAGAAAGGACAGGCGCAGAATATTCCTCTTGTCGTTAAGGAAAATGTTGGTTTTCCCTCAAATTGAAAAACGGAAACAACATCCTGTGGGTCTCAATTACACAGTGTTGAGCTTCATGAAATACTTGGATCCAACTGTTCAACTAAAGAGGTCTGGAGAAGATAACATTCCAAGAACGTCTGCTTCCCAGGGGAGATGTCACTTGTGCCAGAGAAAGAAAGACAGAAAAGTTCGTACAACATGTACAAAATGCATTAAGTTTGTTTCCACAGAAAACAGTACTGTGCTATCGAAAAAAAACTTGCAACATATGAACGGAGGGTGAAGAAAGATGAGCGTAATTCTTCAGAAAGACAACCAACTTTCTTTGAATGAAATTATAATTATTTTTCATTACTTGTGTATTATAACTAAGGGCATAGGTGTATTTTTACAAATCAAGGAACATTTTTGCAAACTCTGAATTGAAGCAAGTTGCAAGGAAAGCAACATCACTTTATTGGTATTGATGTTCGTGGTGAAACATTTCAGATGAATAACATGTGAAACAGTCAATATTTTCTCCGGATTCTTTTTCTGTGTACAAGGTTCAAATTTATTAGCCCTCGTACAAAGGAATCACGAGGGCTACAGGAGAAAATTGCATTGTTTGCCTTTGTATAAAACGAAACACAGAAAAAATATTGACCATTTTACCAGTAGGTTAGTTAAGGTAAGGTTAGGTTAGGTTAAGTTTGTTTTACCAAAGACATTTTTCACCATTGATATGATATTCGCAACGTAAGATGAACGTATTTTGAAGTCTTAAGTTATTTTTAATTACATATAACACTTTCCGAATTGTGTTTTCAACAATTGTACTTCACAAATTACTCACAAATGAATTATCCTTTCATGATATGAACTCATTCTTTCTGTAAACATTCAGTTTTCTACTAGTTTTGGCCCCTTCTGTCCGACACAACACAAAATATGAAACTTGGACACTGCACTAAATAAGAAATAAATATTTTAATATGGGGTGCGCTTGCGCCCCACCTTCGTGCTTAACGTAATAGTTTAACCTTGGGGCTATGAGGGTTAAAGGAACAAATCCGAAAAGGACATTTTCGTGCAGACGTAGAGTGAAACGCTCGCTGACGAAATGACAAAAGGGAGTCATTCGATACTTGAACTCACAGTACTTCTTGTTTGTATGATACACACATAAAATTATACACGCCCACTTGAAAACGTGTACTGATACCAGAGACGCCGAAGAGAACAGTCTCGGTCGAAGGACTTAGTTAATCTTATAATTAACTCAAATGAGGATTATACAAACAAGTTTACTTAGGTCATATAGCTATACATATCCGTGTATCAAATAATATAGGGATAGATTATGCGATATATGTGGTAGGTTATTTTTCTTTTAACTAACCCAAAGCTTTGCGCCGAGTTTCGCGCTAGTTCTAACTGTGCAAATCAATTAAAAGTATGGATGTATCGTTTGGGAGGAAGAATCCAGCCCCAATGAAAATTTTGGGGGTCTAACAGGGCGTGAACTCCTAGGTCCCGGTGTTACTGACTCATACGTAATACTACTTCGAAAGAAAAAGTTGTTGATTTCATTATTCGTTAAATAATTTTTGAAAATACTAACTATTGGCAATTTATTTATAAATATTAAAAAGCAAAATTCGACAAAACTCAAACGAGTTGGAGAACTTATTCCTTATTAACGCATTTCTGTTAGGTTACAAATATAACTGATGGTTCATGATATGTATAAAATTTGTGAAATTTTACACATTGAGACACATGGAGAAAAGAGGAGAATATAGTGGAAAACAAAGAACAATTTAAAATGCAAGAAATTAACGGAAAATATCAAATATAGAACCATTCACAGAATTAACTATGTAGCTCGTTTTCTCCATTCATTTCCTTTCCTTTATTTTCAGGATTACATCATCACTGAATTTCTCCACTAGAGATTATCTTTCATTTAGCAGCATCCAACTGGAGCTCAGCATGGTTAATGAAACATTTTAAAAATGTTAATCTGCGAAGGTGGGAGTCGAACCCGTGCTAACAGATTAGAAAAACTACAACACTAACCACTCATCTAAAGCGTTACTTCTTCCGGCCCATCTAAATAAAGAGTGCTTTAAGTTTGCTCAAAACAGTAGCTTAATAGTCAGATTGATTGACAAAACAAAGGATCAGAAGGCATTATATCACTGTATTCACTAAATTATCAACATTTCAGATATTTTAAAAACAAAATAGAAAACTCTTTTATTTTGAATCAAATACGGCGCGTGTATTATACTCGTAAACAAACTAAAGACAGATACAAATTTAATACCTCAATATTAGGTCCTATTGTAATGTAAATAGGCGTACTGAAGTTGATAGGAAAAGAAAAGAAAGGGATAAGAGATAGTGATAGAGAAACGATAAGAGCTATCAGAGTTCGAAAGGAAACGAAAGGTGAGAAAGAAGGTGTCAGCTCCTGGACAATATTAATATCGAAATTTCGGATACCTAAACAGAAAATAAGTAGGATTTGTCTTCACCACGGTACATAGTAACACGCTTTCTTTGGCTAAAAGATTTCGGATTACGTACGCGTTATATTGATATTTTAATTAAATATACATACCAATATAAAAAGAATAGTTCATATTTACAAATTTTGGTTGAACGGATATATGGAACTGTGTTGGAAATGGTGAGCGAAAATATTATTATTTCTGGCAGTAATAGTGAAATACGGTCTGGATGAATTGCTCGGAAACAATATTATTTCCGACACATTTATAGTAGTGAATAATTTACTTCGGCAAATTTGACCTTGATCTAACTTTTTCAAACGGGAACCTTCCCCGGGCGTTGTAGCTAAGCTGGTATACGTATTCTCATACTCTTGGACGCCTACCTGCTGTAGAATCAAGATGAAACATGCTTTTTCGTGTTCTTGTCGTGCATCGGCTAGTTATACCCCTCGTCCCTGCTCCTCCTGGAAAGTCGAAGAGCACAAGCGATTTAGCCCCTTGATCCTATTTCGACGAAATGCCTGTAGGTTATGAACTGAAGGCGTGTTATTCAAATGATCGAAGCTTCTCAGCATATTGTATGAAATTGGTTATACTTGCTAAGGTAAATATTGTGTTTCATGATTTTTTTAAAACGTGGGATTAGAAACGATATATGACTCCCATAGCAAAACACATTCCCATACAAAATCGTGTTGCTAAGTATTAGGAACCCGTGTGGGAACATTTTCGCCCTGGAAACTTTCCATGGGTTGCTAAGATGAATATGATTGTTTTAAAACCTTTTGGATTCCATTGATGGAACAAAATCTAATAACGGAAGCTTCTCATATCATTTGATAATGTTTTCACAGTGTAGGATGGAAATCTGTATACTCCTTATGTTTAAGCCGTAATGATATGTAGTTTTAAAACACATTCCCAAAGAGATGCATGTATAAACAAAATGAAACACGACTTTACCAAGTCTTGATGTGAAAGATATTATGTGATGTCTGCATTGAAACCGTGATAAGATATGCTTTCGTGGACTAGTATGCGACCCAATTATTGAAGACGTGTGTGAACGTGTTATGACATGTTTGTCGAAGGTAAGCAGGTGTGGGTGTGTGTGTGCGTGTTGTGTAAGACGGAAAGAAAATAGAAGTAAGTGAGCGTTAACATAGAGAAGGCGTGTTTAATCTTCATCTTCATTCGCTTTAAACTAGCAATAGTGTGTGTGTCTGTGTATGTGTGCTTGTGCCGCTGGATGTCAAGAGTTGTGAATAAGTGTTATGATCGGACGTTTTTATTAAAATATTTAAGTAAAAATATTAATAAAAATATCACGGTTCATCATCATTATTCCTGAAGGTTCATCATTATCTTCATTTATTTGCGTTTCTGTATTTGATAATGAGACGGAATTCTAACTTTAAAAGACACATACATATAAACGAATCTGCCCTGAATGATGCTTTGGCCCGTTGTACATATAATTCCGAGAAAATAAGATAAAATTCTTGACTCGTATTGCAACTAGATTGCAGATAACGTGAGAAATGTCTGGAGTCTTGTTAAAACAGATATTGAACGTTGAACGATAAAAGGTGTATCACTTTTAGTTTAATGTTAAAAATAATAATATAAAAGAAGAGGTATATTATGTGTAATAATTTTGATAATATCATGTCTACAGGTAGACATGATATTATCAAAATTATTACACATAATATACCTCTTCTATACCTCTTCTATCTGTCTGTTGTATGTGCTCGGGGCCAGCAAAATTGACGGCGAGAACAATGAAATGAAATTTTTTAGTTTTACGTGCTACGGTTACGCCGACTAGGCTAATTGGAAATCTTTGAGTTTTACGTCCCACGATTGGAAATCTTTGAGTTTTACGTCCCACAGTTATGCCTGATAGGCTAATGGAGACGGTGATAATGAGAAATGAATGATGTGTTGGAATGAAGAAAATGGAAAAAACGGGAGAACTCCGAGGAAATCCACGCACACGGTGTTTGCCCACATCAAAATTCACTTTATGGGAACAGGATTTTGAACCTGGGACCCCATGCACCAGAGGTGAATACTTTACCACTGAGTCACCGTGGCCCCCTGCCGGAAATGAATCTTTGGATTTTACGTCCCACAGTTATGCCGGCCAGGCTAATGGAGACGATGATGATGAGAAATAAATGAAATGTTGGAATGAAGAAAGTGGAAAGGAACGGGAGACATCCGAAGAAATCCACGCCCATGGTGTTTCTCCACACTAAAGTTCACTTGGTGGGAACAGGACCCCATGTACCAGAGCTGAATGCTCTATCACTGAGACACCGAGGCCCCTTACCGAAAAGGTATCAAAATTTGGCCATGGTCTCATTTACAAGGCGAAGCGAAGATATGTGTGTATTAGCCATTGATAATATCATATGATAGTGTATATCTGTTTGTCTGTCTGTCTGTGATCAGGGGATCAGACAAGGGAGCAGAAAAGTTATCAAAGTTTGATCATGGTATTAGACTAAGACGAAGCGTTTTGGGGTTGAACCCGGGACCCCATGCACAATAGGTTAACGCTGTACCACTGAGCCACAGAGGCCCCCTTCATGAAAATATATCAAAATATGGTCAGAAACGCAGCCCCAAACTGAGATCGAATCAAGAATCCCCAAGTAATGAGCCCCCGTTTCCCTAAAGTGAATGATGATAGAATAAAAAATGTAGAACGAGAAAAACAAGGAAATGAAATCTTTAAGTTTTATATCCAACGCCTATGCCGATTAGGCTAATGGAAAATCTTTAAATTTTACTTCCCACAGTTATGCTGGCTAGGCTAATGGAGACGGTGACAATGAGAAAGGAATGAAATGTTGGAATTAAGAAAGTGGAGGAAACGAGAGAACCCAGATGAAATCTACGTGCACGGTGTTTGTCCACCACAAAGTTCACTTGGTGGGAACAGAAGTTTGAACCTGAGACCACCATGCAAAGGTGGTGAACGCTCTACCACTGAGCAAGTGAGACACCTTGCACGAGAGAGAGGTCAAACCACAACACTCATGCAATAATTGTTTGGCATCCCATGAATGTTTTAACATTGAACATTCCTTCCTATACATATGAAACATAAAGAAAAGTGTATATCCGTCTGTCTGTTTGTCTGTGTGTCTGTATGTGATCTGGGGATCAGAGATGTGAGGCGAAAAGTGATCAAAAGTTTGGTGTTGGTCTCAGACCAAGACGAAGCCAAGATGTGTGTATGGGTGTTTAAGCCATTGATATTATATGAAAGGTTTAAATAAAAGTGTATATCTATCTATTTATCTGTCTGTGATATGGGTGGTCAGACAAGGGAGCCGAAAAAGTACCAAATTTTGGTCATTGTTTCAGACTAAGACGAAGCGTTTTGGAGTAGTAAACTCGAGTTTACGTATTTTGAAACTTATTTCAACCCTCATAAGGTAAGAAACACTCTACTAATAGGATTGTGGGTTATCGAAACATGTACAAATAATATAAATGCTTCATATCACAGTCAAATTCATAGTTTTCGGGGCCGTTGTGTTGAATGATGATACCCCTGAAGTTATTAGTGTACCTTCGAAACTCTGAAAGAATAAATATAAAATTCAAGTACAGAACGATTATACATTAGACAACACACTTGAAGCAAATTGTGATCATACATTTGTTTCGCTTCCATGGAATACGAAAAAGGTCACAAACAATTTTAACTACTTAAAGGGTATGCTATTTTTTCCCTTGAAATTGATGATTTTCCGTATAACGAATTGAAATCTATGTATTTTTAAACTATTTATAAACTATTTATATTTATTTTGAATATGGTTATAAGAAACGAAATGCATTTTTTATTTTAGGTAGAATACAAATAAACAAAGATACGTGTATTTTCGTTATGCTTTTAGAATATTATTCATTAATGGTTTACGAGACCAGCGTTTTAATTAAACTATAAATGCTTATCCTTATTGATATTGTTATTAATTATTTTTAAATAATTATATATACATATCTATATCCTCTTTTACATTTCTATATATTCTTTTAAAGTACTTACATCCTTTTGTAAATATACATATATATATATATATATATATATATATATATATATATATATATATATATATATATATATATATAAGTATTTACATCAGCTAATCATTACAACAAACACTATTCGAAGCTTTCTTGCACCCACTGGAAAACGTGAAGTATATTAATATTTATTTGCATATATTGTTATTGTAGACTGTTCCCATAATGCCCACCGACTTCGATTTTACAAAATTTGAAAAATAAATTTCACTTTTTATTTAGTGGTCAATTTGAAGGCATTTTGTTATACTACCATTAAGAAACCCATATACATCATATTACGAATCAATCATTATGGAACAATCTCATGTGTGACACGCAGCAGTGGTACCAACCTTTGAAAGTTTCATTTACATTTGAAGATTTTGTGAGTAATGGTGCATTCAGTATAAAGGTACAACAAGATATTCTCTCTCTCTCTCTCTCTCTCTCTATGTGTGTGTGTGTGTGTGTGTATTTTTGTTTCTAGTTTCCGGCGTAAGCATGTGGATACTACCAGGTATATTTTCGTGTGTACATATGCTAGTGTGTGTGTGTGTGGCGCGGGTATATGAAGTATTAATTGGGATCGCGTAGTGCAACTTATCGATATTAGTACGTACATACAAACGGCTGTTACTTCCAACGATAACTTTGAACGAATGCGAATTTTTAAATTCTGCTTTTTTCCATTAATTAGTATAGTGATTCTTCTCGAGGGAGTTCCCCTAAATGGTAGCCCCTGCCATGTCCAATTGAATCACTAGTTGCCGCAATCGTTTGTACATTGTTTCTACAGAAATGTGCAAGCCAAATTTTCGTTTGTACATTATTAGGGGCGCCGCCAGAACGAAAACAAATTGAGGAGTGTCTAACTGGTAGCCCCCCACCAACATGTCCTATTCAATCACAAATTATAGCAATCGTTTCTACTTCGTTTGTACAGAAATGTGCAGGCGAAATGTATGTTCGAACGCAATTAGGGGCGCCGCCAGAACGAAAACAAATTGGGGGCTGTCTAAGTGGTAGCCCCAACCAACATGTCCAATTCAATCAAAAGTTGTCGCATTCGTTTGTGCATCGTTTGTACAGAAATATGCAGGCGAAATGTTTGTTTGAACAAACTTAGGGGCGCCGCCAGAACGAAAACAAAGTGGGGGCTGTCTAAGTGGTAGCCTCCCCCCCCAAAACCAATTGAGTCACAAATTATCGCAATCGTTTGTACATTGTTTGTACAGAAATGTACAGGCCAAATTTTCGTTTGTACACTATTAGGGGCGCCGCCAGAACGAAAACAAATTGGGGGCTGTCTAACTGGTAGCCCCCCACCAACATGTCCTATTCAATCACAAATTATCGCAATGGTTTGTACTTCGTTTGTACAGAAATGTGCAGGCGAAATTTTCGTTTGTACACAATTAGGGGCGCCGCCAGAACAGAAAAAATGGGGGGCTGTCTAAGTGGTAGCCCACCCCTACCATGTCCAATTGAATTACAAATTGTTGCAATTGTTTGTACTTCGTTTGTACAGAAATGTGCAGGCGACATTTTCGTTTTATACAATTAGGGGCGCCGCCAGAACAGAAAAAATTGGGGCTGTCTAAGTGGTAGCCTTCCACCATGTCCAATTGAATCACAAATTGTCGCAATAGTTTGTACTTCGTTTGTACAGAAATGTGCAGGCGAAATGTATGCCCCCACGCAATTAGGGGCGCCGCCAGAACGAAAAAAATTGGGGGCTGTCTAAGTGTTAGCCTCCCACCAATATGTCCTATTCAATCACAAGTTGTTGCAATCGTTTGTACTTCGTTTGTACAGAAATGTGCAGGCGAAATTTTCGTTTGTACGCAATTAGGGGCGCCGCCAGAAGAGAAAAAAATGGGGGCTGTCTAAGTGGTATACCCCCCACCATTTCCAATTGAATCACAAATTGTCGCATTCGTTTGTGCATCGTTCGTACAGAAATGTGCAGGCGAAATGTTTGTTTGATCAAACTTAGGGGCGCCGCAGAACGAAAACAATGGGGGAGGCTGTCTAAGTGTTAGCCCCCCCATCATGCCCAATTGAATCACAAATTGTCGCAATCGTTTGTACTTCGTTTGTACAGAAATGAGCAGGCGAAATGTATGTTTGTACACAATTAGGGACGTCGCCAGAACGAAAACAAAGTGGAGGCTGTCTGATTGGTAGCCCACCCACCATGTCCAATTGAATCACAAATTGTCGTAATCATCTGTACTTCGTTTGTACAGAAATGTGCAGGCGAAATGTTTGTTTGTAGACAATTAGGGACGTCGCCAGAACGAAAAGAAAGTAGGGTGCTTTCTAAGTATAACCCCTCCACCATGTCCAATTGAATCACAAATTGTCGCAAGCGTTTGTACTTCGTTTGTACAGAAATGAGCAGGCGAAATGTTTGTTTGTACACAATTAAAGGCGCCGCCAGAATGAAAACAAAGTGGGGGCTGTGTAAGTGTTAGCCTCCCACCAATGTGTCCTATTCAATCACAAGTTGTTGCAATCGTTTGTACTTCGTTTGTACAGAAATGTGCAGGCGAAATTTTCGTTTGTACGCAATTAGGGGCGCCGCCAGAAGAGAAAAAAATGGGGGCTGTCTAAGTGGTATACCCCCCACCATTTCCAATTGAATCACAAATTGTCGCATTCGTTTGTGCATCGTTCGTACAGAAATGTGCAGGCGAAATGTTTGTTTGATCAAACTTATTGGCGCCGCAGAACGAAAACAATGGGGGAGGCTGTCTAAGTGTTAGCCCCCCCATCATGCCCAATTGAATCACAAATTGTCGCAATCGTTTGTACTTCGTTTGTACAGAAATGAGCAGGCGAAATGTATGTTTGTACACAATTAGGGACGTCGCCAGAACGAAAACAAAGTGGAGGCTGTCTGATTGGTAGCCCACCCACCATGTCCAATTGAATCACAAATTGTCGTAATCATCTGTACTTCGTTTGTACAGAAATGTGCAGGCGAAATGTTTGTTTGTAGACAATTAGGGACGTCGCCAGAACGAAAAGAAAGTAGGGTGCTTTCTAAGTATAACCCCTCCACCATGTCCAATTGAATCACAAATTGTCGCAAGCGTTTGTACTTCGTTTGTACAGAAATGAGCAGGCGAAATGTTTGTTTGTACACAATTAAAGGCGCCGCCAGAATGAAAACAAAGTGGGGGCTGTCTAAGTGGTAGCCCCCGACCATGTCCAATTCAATCACAAGTTGTCGCAATCCTATGTACGTCGTTTGTACAGAAATGTGCAGGCAAAATTTTCTTTTGTACACAATTAGAGGCGACGCAAGGAAGAAATTAATGTGGGGTTTGTCTAAATGTTATCCCGTCCATCATGTCCAATTCAATCACAAATTGTCGTAATCGTTTGTACATCGTTTGTACAGAAACATGCAGGCGTAATTTTCGTTTGTACAAAATTAATGGTGCCGCCAGAAGGAAAACAAAGTGGGGCTGTCTAAATGGTAGCCCCCACCATATCCAATTCAATCACAAATTATATCAATCGCTTGTACATCGTTTGCACAGAAATGTGCAGTCGAAATTTTCGTTTGTACTCTATTAGGGGCGCCGCCAGAACGAAAACTATGTGGGGGACTGTATAAATGGTAGAAATATTAAAAAGATGTGTCACATTTATGGAATATTTTTCTAACAGGACTTTGTTCACACTTTTGTGTGGTTTGGTATGTTCACACTATCGTGTGATTCTCTATATTGATCTTATTCTAACGATGATGGAATTAAATGTTTATTTTTTGTTTTTCGTTTATATTTATACTTACAATCATTATTGCTTTGTTAGTTTATCACTCCTTGTCTCTTATTATTAAACTTATTCATTATTTCTTACGTGAGCTGAATCCTTATGAGAAGAATTTATTTTTTTCTTTCTATCTTGCGCAGAAACCGTTATTCTCATCTCGTACAAAAAATTGATAAGTGGAAGATATAACAAATTCACAAAGTAGACTGTTAAAGGGAAAATTATAACACAGTATTTTGTTTTATTTGATCATCTTCATTAAACTCATTTTGCAGAAACTATAGAATGCATGGTGAATTATTTTGGTGCATTCATTATTCTGATTTACGAGTAGAGTTGCTAACTGGCCGGTATTTGCTGGGATTTTGATTAAGGCCGGTGACCGGTACACACTTATTAGCCCTCTTCTGACTTGTATTTTGGAATCTGCAATCCAGAATATAACATTGAACATCGAAATTTTTCAACAGTGCCTTTACAAACGCAAATTTCTGTTGTATTGTACATTACCGATATTTTTTTAATGTATGGCAATTTTTTTTATTTATTTAACATAACAAATTTGATAACACTTATATTTTATTGTAAAAGGATTTTATACATTTTTTGAGAGTAGAAAATGACTTTTTAAAGCAATTTCCTTTGTTTGAAGTGTAAGTTTATAGAGTAAATTTCATTTTATGAATCAACTATTGTTACATAAAGATTAATATGCAGTATTATTCATCTGTTTCGATAATTTTAAACAAGTGGCAATTTCTGGTAAATAAAATAACGATCAATACAGTCTTCAGTTTCTCATTTGTACAGAGAATTTTGAGGGTGTGCCGGTAATTTTGTTTTCCTGAGTTGGCAACCTATTTACGAGGTTTTTGTTTCAACTCTGCTACGTAGTGGCTTCGTACTGACACTCCGCATGCAAATAAGTATGTAAGGCTACCATACGCCCAGGTTTCTTAAAATTTGTTCCGGTGTGCAGAAATTTTCCTTCTTGTCCTGTTTTTTCTTTATTATTATTATTAATTGCATATCAAAATTTCTGAAAAGATATTAAAATCGACTTATTCCTTTTGCTTTCAATTCCGACAATACTATAAGAACAAATTCATTCTAATGTTTATTATTATTCCAATCGCTGCTTCCCCGGATATAACATGCAATGTTTAAATCCTCTTAAGTAGCATTCTTATCACTAAAAGTAAGAATGTATACCCCGAGGTGGCAACAAATTCTTGTGACGTTGCAGACCAGCCCCGAAAACACATTTTTTTTTCTGCTTCAGAAAAACAATTATGCGAATTGCTTTCTTTTAGTTCGCATTTTAGTTTAACAAAAATAAACCAGTCTACTGAAATTTTTAAACAACTTCATAAATCTGGAGTTTTTTCTTTATAGACATGTAGAGCATGTAAAGGTGGTATGTGTAATAATATTGAAAATATAATTTTTGTCTAAATATTGTATGTTCACTGATTGCGTTTATATTGTATAACAGCTTCTAGCTTCTATAATAATTTTTAGCACTGTTGATTAAGTATGGACTATATTAATACATTATTTTAAGTTGTATAACTAGTGCGATACTGTAGTAAAATTGGAAGATAAAATTAATACAAAATGAAATATTTACTACTATTTATAAGATGTCCCGTTTTTTTCTGTTTTCAAAAAGTATGGTAACCTTAAAGTATGCTAAACCATAAAAAATAAATTGTACTGTAAACTGTACCCCTCTGATAGTGCTCTCAAACGGGTCGGGTCGGGTCGAGTCAGGTTACGGGTCGGGTCGGGTGAGTCGGGTTAGCTTGTGTCGGGTCACTCGGGTCGAGTCGTCACATTCTTCACTTATTTTCTATACGGAATACTATAAGGAGCTTTGTTGTAGAATTGAATTCGAAGTTGGTGAATGAATGATAATTGTGACTAATTGAAGGTGAAATAGTAATAAAATTTTAATTTAACCCTATATTAACTAATTGGCATTTTAATTGTAATTAATATTACTACTGACTTTTTTCCTTTCTGCATTTCTATGTCAAGTTGAATGTCACATTAAGTGAAATTGAAAGGAAATATCTAGTTAACGTCCAACGTTATGCAGCAACGCTAAGAGAGACAGCGATGATGAGAAATAATTGAAGTGGTTGAATGCAGAAAGTGGGAGGAAATGAGAGAACACCGAGAAAACCCATGCACATGGTGTTTGTCCACCAGAAAACTTACTTGGTACGAACTGAAATCAATATCCATGGATCTTCGGGTCAAACATCTGCCTTTGGGCAGGACACATTATTATTATTACTATTATTATTATTATTATTATTATTATTATCATTATTATAACTTTAAGAGTGCCCAAGAAAGTTCCGCCGCCTTTTCACCAACACCTTCGAACATTGGTATGTAACCTAAGACGTACCTGGAATATCAAAAATCGTCTCCATCAGCCTCGACGACCTTCTGCCGACGTTCTGGAAGGCTATGGATTCCATCGCAGTCGAACTTGGTGGGACGTGAAGTGAAGAAGGTATCAAGTGCATATTGAACCTCTACTAGCGATTTGAATTGGCGTTCTCTAAGGTGATTGTCCAAGGAATGGAACAGGTGATAATCGGACGGTACAATGTCCGTAGAGTATGGCGGATCCAATAGTGTTTTCCATTCAAGGCGTAGAATGATGTACTGGGTCATTTTAGCCACGTGGGACTTAGCGTTGCCTTGTAACAAGAGGACCCCAATGCAATTGAGAAGTGCTGGATCCAGACAGTACACAGTTGCATTGATGATCTGACCAGATTGTAGCAGTTCCCGATGGACGATGCCTCGAGCAGTCCACAAAATGCACAGGAGAACCTTATTCTGGTGTAGTGCTGGCTTGGGCTGTTTAGAACCGGTTCATGGGATGCTAACCAACAATGACGGTGCTGTGGAGCTTCGTACAGGACCCACTTCCCATCACATGTCAACACAATGTCCAGAAATTGCTCCTTCCTCAGACGAGACACCAAAGAAACACAGGTGTCTGCTCGCGTTGCTTTCTGGCTCCAAGTCAAATCATGTACGACCCATCGACCCAACTTGCAGTGCTTGCCAAGTTGATGGTGGTGGTGCCGAATGGTTTCTCCACTCACACTGAAATGTAGTACCAGTTCCTCACATATCTGTCTTCGCCTCAATTGCTGCCTGAAGATCTTTATTTTGAACATCTGTTTGTCTTCCGGCACGTGGTGCGTCTTCGAGTGTTTCGTCACCGTCCTTAAACGGTCATACCACTGCACTCTCCGCGTAGTCACGACACCCTCATCAAAGGTCTGTCATATCTTCCGCCCCGCGGAGCAACAATTTGAACTCGTACAGCAAACAAGCCCTTATGACGCTCTGTGAAGGCCAAATGTTCACTCAGACCTTACGCACGTTCACGGTGTATCTGAACAGCCCAACCAAGTAGTATGTTGGATATACTTACTAGTGTTGCTCACGAGACCAGGTTTGGGGCATTCTCGTCTCGAAAATGTGTCGTGAAGGTAGTCTCGTCTCGAAAAGTGCATATGTTTCTATTGAAAGAGCTCTGTCTCATCTCGTACCCCATCATGAAAATTCTGTCTCGTCTCGTCTCGTCCAACAACTGACCTTCACCTTACATCCATTCGCATTCAACTCACGGTGTGGGGGCCAATTGAACAGAGACCTCCACAAAGAGTCAGAACTTTCTTGCTCATCTTCAGATTATTATTATTATTATTATTATTATTATTATTATTATTATTATTATTATTATTATTATTATTATTATTATTATTATTATTATTATTATTATTATTGCTGCGGTAGTGATTTGACTTTCTCCGCAATAAAATACTTGCTAATTTTATAATGTTGCAAATATCTTCTAGATAAATTAATCAGGAAAAAATAAAAGGTAATTCCCTACAGAATGAAATTTCAGTGCAATTAGTTCCTTATGATTCTATCAGACAGCAACGCTGTTTTTAAATAGAAAAATCGGAATGTTAACGTGATGAAATTTTTGTTTGTTACACAGCAAAAAATATTAAAAGAAGTTCTATATACATTCCTTACTAGAAAATAATGTTGTCTTCAGAACTTTTATTCTTTTAGTCTTCAGAACTTGTCTTCAGAACTCAGTCAAATTTTATTTTGATTTTCGAAGTTGATTGCCTAAATTTTAACCTTGGAAATTTGGATGTGGAGTAAAATAAAGAAGGTTAGCAAGGTAGAGAGGAAAACGAATTAGGAAATGCTGAAAAAATGCAAGAGACGAGAGCAATATTAGACGATATAAGGAAGCGAAAAAATGGACGGATCACAAGTTTCGATCTTGCTAAGGGATTGCATTCTGAGAGATGTAGTAAAGGGGGTGATATCAGGAGAGCGAGAGTGTGTAAGAAGGTAGCAATTGATAGATTGTAATAAGTAGGGTGGTACTTTATGTTGGGTTGCGAGGCAGATATTAGCGGGAAATCGCAAAAATGGAAGCTTCTTACCTAGTTCACGGAAACTGGCCTGTCATTAATGGCAGAACACTGAGGAGGAGGAGGAGGATAATTATACTACAAATAAAAAAAGCCGAAACAATGGTTTATGCATAAGAATTGGTCAGCATTTTTTTCTGGTGGCAGTTTTGTAAGGTTCTAGCTCTCTCAAACTGATTAGATTGTAAGGTAAGGTCACTCGGGTCGGTTGTCGGGTTAGGTCACTTCGGATTGGTTCACTCGGGTCACTTTGGGTCGGGCCAATCGAGTCAGCTCTGGTCGGGTTGTCGGGTCGGGTCAGTCAATTCGGGTCACAGGTGGGGTCGGGTCGGTCTTCAACACATATAATTTCCACGAAAATTACAATATACCACGGTTTATACCTCATTGGACTTCAAATAAAACATTTTCAATGATGTGTACACCATGTCACCATTTTTGTATGAGGAAATTTCTTGAGGGATTTTGTGGGAATTTGATGGAGTGTAGATTCCTCTGTGTGTGTGTGTGTGTGTGTGTGAGTGTGTGTGTGTGTGTGTGTGATACGTTACAGGATACAAGATGTCGAGGAAGTGTGTAATAAACCGGACAATTTCTATTATGTATGTGGGGAGCTGATATTTAAATCACAACGTCGATGTTTTACTCCACTTGTGAGGAAGTGTTATCAGTTATATTTTGGTTGCTGTGTAGGAGACCAGGATAAGAACTGGGTTCCTCACTACATTTGTTGTACTTGCGTGAAACGTCTGACTGGGTGGGAAAATGGTGGACGAAACATGAACTTCGCAGTACCGATGATCTGGAGGGAACGAAAAGATCATTCTTCAGACTGCTACTTTTGTATGACACAGATAAAAGAAATAAGCAGTAAATCTAACCACACAGTAAATCTAACCATCAGCAATTAGGCCAGTTCCACACACTGCAGAATTACCTGTACCAGTACCTCTTCCTCATCTTACGGTAAATGAGGATTACGTACTTGAGGCAACTATTGAAGTTCCAAATGAAGATGATGATCCTACTTATGTAGGAAGCACATCTACATTGGATCCCCATCTGATAACTCCGGGTGAACTAAATGACCTCGTACGGGATTTAAAACTCTCCAAGACACAGACAGAACTTCTTGATACTAAACTTAAGGCTGGAATCTGCTCCATCGTAACACTAAAGTGTGTATTTTTCGAAACCTTCATACAGAGTTTCAAAACTATTATTCTCAAGAAAATGATTTAGTGTATTGTAATAATGTCTGTGCTCTGATGGATACACTTGGACATGCACATAAGTACAGAGTGGAGATTGCTTATTGCCTCTACGAAAACTAGTTTTAAGGCTGTCCTTTTGCACAATGGCAACAAATTTCCTTCAGTGCCTTTGGCGTATGCAACTAATATGAAGGAAACCTATGAAAACATCGAAATAGTGTTAGAAAAAATTCAGTATGAGAAATACAAGTGGACCGTTTGCTGTGATTTACGTCATTTCTTTGTTAATGGGTTTGCAGCTTGGTTATACGAAATGTTGTTTCCTCTCCGAATGGGACAGCAGGAGCAAAGCGGAACATTACATTAAGAAGGAATGGCCAACGCATGTATTAACTCCTGGACAGAAGAATGCTGTTTATTCCGCACTGGTGAGCCCTGATTAGATAATTCTACCTCCTCTTCACATAAAGTTGGGGCTCTTCAAAATCTTTGTTAGGGCAATGGACAAAAGTAATGCAGGATCTTGTTACCTCAAGGAAAAAATTCCTCGGGTTAGTGACGCTAGGGAGTTTTGCAGACCCCCAAATAAGATGTTTGATTCGTGACTAAAAATTTGAGAATCTCTTAACTCTGGTTGAGAAAGCAGCTTGGTGTCCATTTAAATGTTTAACAGAGAATTTTTTAGGAAACAAGAAAGCCCCAAATTATCGTGAAATTGTGAGTGATTTCCGGCAATCATTCAATGAAATAGGTTGCAACATGTCACTTAAAGTTCACTTTCTAGACTCCCACCTGCATTTCTTTCCTGAAAACCTTGGTGCTGTTAGTGATGAGTATGGGGAACATTTTCATCAGGACAATTCCTCCATGGAGAAGAGATACCAGTGACAGTGAAGTTCAAAAATGCTAGCTGATTACTGTTGGACACTTAAAAGAGATGTTCTAGAAACCAAACACAGAAGAAAGTCGACAACTAAAACATATTAGTTGAGGTAAGTAAGTGTCCATTTAGTAAGAAGATACCACTCACTTCTATTGTATTATTTATTAAGTAGATATAAAATGCTGACACGGTATATACATAATTGAAAATATGTTTTATTTCAAATCCAATAAGATATAAACCGTGCTTATGTTGTAATGGAAGTTATATGTGACTTTATCTGCACTAATGAATATTGTAAAATGAACAGTACACATAGCATATTTTTATATAAATATGTTTATTTCTCTAAATAGAATAATGCTACTTAGAGGGCTTACTAAGTATAAATCAAGCTAACATACAATATAATTTGTGTGCTTATATTCCTAACGTACCCAAGCTACAAGTATGAAAATGGTTTTTAAAAACAGAAAAAAGAAAAAGAAAAGAAATTTGAGGGGAAATTTTCCGAAAACACCTCTGTCACGGAAATACTGAGGGTGATAGAGAAAAACTGATTGCAGATTCGAATTCTACGTGAAAAGTTCTATTAGAATCAGGTATTTTCTTCCGTGTGCCAGAGAAAAACATTTTTTTTTCGACTAGTGTAATAGGTACCATTTTCAAACTCAGCAACCGTTATTCAAACCGGTTAACGTTGATCGCAGATATTAAAAATACTCACATCCGTATATTATTTAATACAAACGAAAATTTTACCTGCACATTTCTGCACAAACGATGTATAAACGATCGCGACAATTTGTGGTTCAATCGAACATGGTGGGGCTAGCACTTAGACAACTCCCGTTTTTTTTTTTCGTTCTGTCCACGCACCTGATAGGGTAGAAAAAAAACTTTCGCCTGCGTATTACTGCTCAAACTATGTACAAACAATTGAGATAATTTTCTTTTGAATCGGAGTAGGGAGGTGCTACCAATTAGGCAGCCTATACTTTGTTATCGTTTTGGCGCGCTCGCAATTGTGTACAAACGGAAATTTCGCCTGCAAATTTCTGTACAAAACCGTAATAAACAAGTGCGACAGTTTGTGGTTGAATTCGACATGGTGGGAGGGCTATCAATTAGAGAGCCCATAGTTTGTTATCGTTTTGGTGGGGCCACATTTATGTGCAAACGAAAATTTCATCTGCACATTTATGTACAAAGGCGTACAAACAACTGCGATAGTTTGTGGTTGAATTGAACATGGTGGGAGGGCTACCATTTAGACAGCCCCCACTTTGTTTTCGTTCTGGCGGTGCCCCTAATTGTGTACAAACTAGGGCTGGCGCGAGGGGGGCGAGCCATGCCACCGCCCGGGGCGGCAAGTCTGATGGGCGGCAAAATTTGAAAAAAGAAAAGAATACAGGGGCGGCAAAATTTGAGAAAGAAAACAATAAAAGGGCTTCATGTGGAAAAACCGCCCAGGGCGGCAAAACTTCTAGCGCCGGCCCTGGTACAAACGAAAATCTCGCCTGCACATTTCTCTATAACTATATTCAAACGATTGCGACAATTTGTGGTTCAATTGCACATGGTGGGGGGCTACCATTTAGACAGCCCCCCACTTTGTTTTCGTTCTGCCGTCGCCAGCTAATTACGTACAAACGAAAATTTCGCCTGCATATTTCTGTACAAACGAGGTACAAACGATTGCGACAATTTGTGATTGAATTGAACATGGTTATTGGGCTATCACTTAGAAAGTACCCCACTTTGTTTTCGCCCTGGCGGCGCCCTTAATTATGTACAAACGAAAATTTCGCATGCACATTTCTGTACAAACGATGTAGAAACGATTGCGACAATTTGTGATTGAATTGGAAATGGTGGTGGGGGGCTATCTCTTAGAGAGACCCCCACTTTTTTTCGTTCTGGCGGCGCCCTTAATTATGTACAAACCAAAATTTAGCCTTCACATTTCTGTAGAAACGATGTGGAAACGATTGGGACAATTTGTGATTGAATTGGACATTTGGGGGGGGGGGGCTATCACTTAGACAGCCCCCAATTTGTTTCAGTTTTTACGGCGCTCCCATTTATGTACAAGGAAAAATTTCGCCTGCACATTCTTGTACAAATGATGTAGAAACGATTGCGATAATTTTTGCTTCAATTTGACATGGTGAAGTACTACCATTTAAACAGCCCCCACTTTGTTTTCGTTCTGGCGGCGCCCCTAATTTTGTACAAACGAAAATTTGGCCTGCACAGCTCTGTACAAACGATGTAGGAACGATTGCGACAATTTGTGATTAAATTGGACATGGTGGAAGGGAATACCATTTAGATAGACCCCACTTTGATTTCGTTCTGGCGGCGCCCCTAATTGTGTACAAACAAAAATTTTGCCTGCACATTTCTGTACAAACGATGTAGGAACGATTGCGACAATTTGTGATTGAATTGGACATGGTGGGAGGGGGCTACCATTTTGACAGCCCGCACTTTGTTTTCGTTCCTGCGGCGCCCCTAATTGTGTACAAACAAAACTTTTGCCTGCACATTTCTGTACAAAAGGTGTAGAAACGATGGCGATAATTTTTGATTAAATTGGACATTTTGGGGGGCTAACATTTAGACAGTCCCCCACTTTTTTCGTTCTGGCGACGCCCCTAATTGTCTAAAAACGAAATTTTTGCTTGCAGATTTCTGTACAAACGATGTACAAACAATTGCGACAATTTCTGATTCAATTCTACATAGTGGGGGACTACCACTTAGACAGCCCCCACTTGTTTTCGTTCTGGCGGCGCCTCTAATTGTGTACAAACGAAAATTTCGCCTGCAAGTTTCTGTACAAACGAAGTACAAACGATTGCGACAATTTGTGATTGAATTGGACATGGTGGGGAGTTTCCATTTTGACAGCCCCCCACGTTGTTTTCGTTCTGCTGGCGCCCCTAATTGTGTGCAAACGATAATTTCGCCTTCACATTTCTGTTCAAACCATGTACAAACGATTGCGACAATTTGAGATTGAATTGGACATGGTGGGGGCTACCACGTAGACAGCCCTCACTTTGTTTTCGTTTTGGCGGCGCCCCCTATTGTTTAAAACGAAAATTTCTCTTGCACATTTCTGTACAAACGATGTACAAAACGATTGCGACAATTTGTGATTGAATTGGATATGGTGGGTGGGGGGCTACAATTTAGACAGCCCCTACTTTGTTTTCGTTCTGACGGCGCCCCTAATTGTGTACAAACGAAAATTTCGCCTGCACATTTGTGTACAAACGATTGAGACCATTTCCGATTGAGTCTGATAAGGGGGGGGGGTTGTCTAAATGGACGTCTCCCTTTCACCTCCACTGTAATTAAATTCTTCCTCGAGAAAATCTGTAATCAATACTGTCAGTAGCTACGTCGTCGACTAATATACCTTAACAAGTACAGCTTTATTTTCGTATATTTTTCAACAGTTAACCAATTTAAAACTATCGCAAACAAGAATATGTAGTCAACTTCTTTAATACTTCGCTCGCAGGAACCTGTTCAGCGCGTGCAACAAGCAAAAACAATATGTTTGGCGTCTCACAAATGTAAAAGGGAAAAAAGAAAAGCAAAAGCAGCACGGCAGTGCCTTATCGCAGTCAGAGCTGACAACATAGTTTCGGTCGTCACTAACGCCAATAGACCTACTAGCGGTGTACAAGAGTTATACAGTTACAATATACGTTGTGCCACAGTAGCGCTCCAGGCGGAATGTGCACGAACTACAAATGAATATGTTCCCTTACAAGCATCAGACACTGTTGCACCCTCTTTACTTTCTACACATAATTTTTTCTCCCACTTTTTGAACTTGACAAGCAGAAGTACCAGGCTTTCCGAGTTCACAACCATAAACTGTTTGTGTACAGAGTACGTTTTCAGTTCTTCCAATGACTCTGCGCGCGAAGAACAGGGGTGATGATCGGGCTACCGAATACGGCAGTCAGAGACACCCGGTTGCAACTTTAAATGTAAAATACAAATATAGAGCCTTGGCAATGCCGTGAGGATGAATATATATATATATATATATATATATATATATATATATATATATATATATATATATATATATATATATATATATATTCCGTTTTACAGAGTACTTATATATCCTTTATTAAAAAAGAATATATACATATAACAAAATATGCTTTTTCATTTACTTATATACATATAGTGGGGAATAAAATGGAACACAGGAAAAGTACACAAGAATTATTAAAAGAGATTACGGTCTTTATGAATGACATAGAAGAAGAAGAAGATGACGTAGTAAATATAGAGACTCAAGTTCTGATAAGGGAAATAGACGACGTAATCGGGATAGAAGAAGAAGATGATGATCATCGTGAGAGGATTGAAAATGATGAAAGGAAGAAAAAAAGGAACACAGAAGTAAGAAATAGAATTACCTAGAAATGCATTTGCTCAAAATGGAGGAGAAGAAGAAGAAGAAAGAGGTGTAGTTAATGAAATTGAAATAGTAGAAGAAGAGATGATCACCAGTGCCAAAGAACAAGAAGAATAATACGATGAAAGAGATGCAGTTAATGAAATTCAAATTGCAGAAGATGAAGAAGAGGAGAAATATAAAGAACTCTTAGACATATTAGGAAGTGGATGTGATAGAATGATAACACAGGAAGGGGAAACGGAAGCATCCGGCTGTATTTAAAAAAAGGGTTACAAGAACGAACAGAAGAACACGTCGAAGAAAGGATAAATGAAGAAGAAGAGTTGCTAAATCTAACGTTTTCGCCAATAATAGTACAGGCTTACAATGAGGAAGAGAAGAAGACAAAAGAGGAAGAGGTTTTGGAAAATGAGCTACAAAATTGGCTTAAAAATTTATTTCCCAATCCTGCAAAAGGAAATGTAGAAGAAGAAGAAGAAGTAGTCGAAGAAAGGACAAATGAAGAAGAGTTGCTATTTCTCACGTTTTCACAGATAATAGGACAGGCTTACAATGAAGAAGAAAAGAAGAATACAGAGGATGATGAGGTTTACGAAAATGAACTTCAAAATTGGCTTAAGCATTTTTTTCCCAATCCTGAAAAAGAAGAGAAGCAGATAGTAATATATCCATCATTTTTGGAAATATTAGCAGAAACTAATACAGAACAGGAAGAAATAGAAGTTGATTTAGACGAAATAGAAAAAAGAATGGATGAATTGCTAACTGGATTTCAGAACGAAACTGAAAATAGAACTGGGATTTGGAAATAAGAGGCGTAAGAATGGAAACATTAGGTTTCATATAATAGAAGAACGTAGAAGATACAATATGGAGGGTACAATGGAAAGAATCCGTGTAGCCCCCGTACGTGCAGATGAAAATTCTTTTACTGCATCTGAAACAAATCTACGGACTCTAATAGATCTACGGTTGTTAGAGGCTACATATTATGAATACCGAGGACTACAAAGGTACAAGATGTTTAGCGTATGAAATCGTCGAAGTCATAGGACTGAAAAACCACAAGGGGAGAAATCAGAATACGGAAGATACAAAAATCAAAGTAATTATATAATAGGAGAAGAAGCAGAAGACCTGTGTAAATCAGCTGATTTGGATCTCTGTCATGGTGGTGCAATTCCTGAATTTCGTAAATTTCAGAAATATTTAAAGGATTATAAAATCACAGTATATAGGGGATTTTCAGGAACTGATGTCATGTTCGAAGCACCATCAAGTCATAACGTGAGAACATCTTTAAATTTACTTTACATATATTACGTCATTCAAAGGATAACAGCTTGTTTTAGCGGTGGACATTATTGCGAAAGCTGTCATAAGAAATATACAACTAAACATGAACATTTGAAACATTGTACAGCTGTATGTTATCATTGTCATCAGAAGCCACCATGTGACTTTAAAGAAGCCCATATTACTTGCAATGATTGTAATCGAGAACTTTATGGCCAGTCATGCTATGATTAAAACAAGTCATCTCATTATCAAAATGAAAATCATTTATGTTCCATTGTGAAATGTTGTGCTCAGTGATTGAAAATTTATGTAGTGAAACAAAAAGAATCTCACGTATGTTGAGAAACGTATTGCAATATTTTCTATATTACAGTACCACCTAATCATGAATGATACATTAATGTAAATGAAAGAAGAAAATAAAAAAAATCAACGAAAAAAATTATCATGGAGAAAGAAGCTATGATTGTATTTTATGATATTGAATGTACACAAGATACGAAAATAGAAGGTGAAGACGCAAACATATATGAGCATAAATTGTTACGATTAATTATTATCATTGTGTTATTATCTAATTGTAAATGAAACCCCCTTTCAATGTTTCCGTCAAAGTAGACTGGCAACCCTGCTTTGTCAAGCTACTGCGTAATGGCTCTCTCCCGAGTCAGGCTGCGCGATTGAGTATCTGACGTCATCGGGAAGGCTTCCTCTACGTGCAAAACAAGAGGCGGCTTCCTGTTGACTGCGAAACACGGTAGGGTAATGTAGTTCGAAATGGGTTCTGTAAATTTATAAGAATGGGAACGTGATACGTAAAGTTATAGTGACTGACTTTTAATAGTTATAATTACTTCTGTTTGAAACTATTGCTTTGGAAGATTGAAATATGGAAAATGAAAGGTGAAAATAGTGACAATTTAATCTAGTAAGTTTTGTTCAAATCATTGCGAGTAAGTCATTGATATCTTTGGAAGTTTCATTATTCGATTTATTATGTGTGACTTACAGAGGAGGTGGGAGAGTTAGTAAAGGGGTCCTCTATGTTAATCCTTTTTGGCATTCTTATTTTTATTCAAAATTTATAGAGGATTCAGTCACTGGCTCTGTTCACTGTTTCTCTCAAGGTAAGCTTTATGATAGTTTCAAAAAAAAATCAGTGTTTTTAAGAATTCTTGCTTGCCCTCTCCTTAATCGCAACCTTGAAGGAGGATTTCATACAACAGGTAAAGAAGTTGTTAAATAACTTTTGTGAAAAAAAGTAAGCATTTGTGTTAAAATTACCGTTTGATTTGATTGAAACAAGTTATCGTTCCCAGTTCAAGGCTGGATTTGTTTGTTCTATTAAAAGTTCTCAAGTTAACAAGTATCAAATTCGGAACTAAAATCGTTATATATATATATTTATTATTGTTGTTTCTATACTCATTTTTTTTACAATAAATTGTTAACTACATTGAAGTTTTTGGTAATTCACAATTTCAAGAAGTAAATTAGATCCTTACCCCACTGACTTAGTATTCAGAAAAAAAAACATTTTTAGAAATAAGATAAAGGAATTAAAGTTATAATTTTGGAAAGTAGAATTTGCTCCATTACCCGTAGTGCAAAAGTAAACTTGTATTTCGGTGGAGTTGTCCAGTGGTTCCTCGTTTGGAAAAAAAAAGTTTTGAGGGTAGGAGCTAGGGTTGGTCTACCGAGGTATAGGTTTGCATGTTGCACTGAATTATGTATGTTGTGGTTCTACGCAACATATATAATTTAAAAGTTTAGCAGTCAACAGGCTGCTTTCCAAAATTTTGTATGTGGGAAGGATCGTGTCAGAATTCCCCCCCCCCCAAATTTGTGTAACTTTTGAAATTCAGCTGGTTAGAGGCAAAACTATTTTATGCGCCTAACATTGGGATCATTTTGTATTATTCTAGTATCATTACTATATTTTTGTCTTGTGAAGGACATTAGCAATATGGCACAGAATTACGATAGGAGGGCCAGAGATTTAAATTTTCCTTCGGGACGTAATAATGAGGGAGAAACCTCTAGTACAGGTAGTGATGAGTTTTTGGGGTACTCATATGAATTTGAAAGCCCAATATTTGAACGTGGGGGTGGATTTAGTCAACCACTAACCCAACAAAATTTCAGTGGCGGAGCCAGAAGCTGTAATGAAAATAGGAATACTATTCAAAATACTTCCTTTTCAAATAATTTGACTTTAAATTTCAGTAAACAAGCTTCGGATGGTGTTTATCGAGCTCTGATTAGTGAAATAAATTCACTTCCTATTATAGATGGTTCTAATACGGAACTAACATTTAAATTTCTTCTGAAATTGGATAGTGTTGTGAGGAGTAAGAATTTACCCTTAGATTTGGTTCTCATTGCCTGTCTTTCACGTTCTAGAGGTGAAGTTCAGGAAATGATACAGGTCCTTATCGGTGGTTCTTATTCGTGGCAAACTATTTGTAGAAGAATTATGCTCAGATTTATTTCTACTGTTGCTCGTACCCAGTTCATGTCAAAATATTTTTACAGAATGCAGAGTGAAGATCAAACGCTTTTTGAATTTGCAGATTTTAAATTAAGCATTATTAACGTCCTTGACATGTCCTTTAGCGAAAATGCTGTTTGTTATCTAATATGTAACATGGTCTGTTCTTCTGGCCATATGTTTTCGGTAGAACATGGGATGCCTCATACGTTTGAGCAATTAATGTCTTTGTCAGCTAGGTATGATATGTTGCATAGGTATAAGGCCGATTATTATAAACTGCGAACACCTGTTAGGGGAAATCGGGATATGGTACCATCCCGGAAATCGTCTGCTATGGTTGGTGTTAATAATACTAGAGATCAGGTAATTATGCAATCAAGGCAACCCACTCAAAGGTGTTATTATAACCCGCCTCAATTATAAAGTTGTAATGTTGATCATAATGGTGGGAATAGTCATTCATGCGTAAAGGATAGTGTTCAACCCTGTAACTGGTCAAGGGAAAGTGAGAACTTACTGGAAAATACCCCCTTTTCTCATAAACTAATTACTGTACCGGTTTATATAAAAGGGAAGTGTATAAATTGCTTAGTGGATACTGGTAGTACTTGCAATTACATTAGTAAACGGTATTTTGAGCAATTGAAGAAACAGTGTAAAATTAAAGTGGAAAATGTAAGTGTTCAGACTACTGGATTAGGAAACACCCAAGTATCGGTAAATCAACATGTTCGAATTTACTTTAAAACGGGAAGACAACAATTCTCAGAAAACTTTTACATAGTTGAAGCAACAGACTTTGACATTTTGCTAGGCAACTGTTTTCATTCAAAATTTAATGCCGTTATTGACATCTCCAATGGAGTGTATAAGGTCCAATCTCGAAAATTAGTTGTTCCTATTCGAGAAACCTCGTTATTAGCAGTTACTCCTCGCTCTTCCCTATCTACTTCTAGGGAAGAGGTCAGTGGACAGCAACCAGCACGCTCCTTTGGTTCGCCAAAAACTTTACCTCGCCCTAGGCTTACTCAAAATTGTTCGAACACGATTGAAATGTCAACGTCTACTCTGCCGACTTCTGTGGCTCCAGGTGCCTGCAGGAGAGATGCCGCAGTTGGAGTTTCCTTTGATCCGGAATTGGAGGTGCAGTTTGACCATTCAGTTTTACATCCGGAGGTGTCCGAAAGGGAAGAATGAAAAGGTTATTATACTGTTTCATCAGAACTTTTACAGAAAAATCCTGAATTACAAAATTAGGTTGATAACTTAGTAGAGAATTTTAATGATGTTATTACAACGAAGATAGGAAGAGTTAAAAACTTTACATATAATATTGAATTGACAGATAACACTCCGATTCGTCAACAGCCGTACCAAATCCCCACCAATAAATAACTTGAGGAATATATTCAGAATTTAGTTAAAGAGGGAATTGTAGAAGAAATTGATTATTCCCCCTTTACATCTCCCTGTTTCTTGGTTACAAATGCTGATAAGAGTAGGAGACTCGTAGTGGCGTATGGTGAAATCAATAAGAGAATAATTGCACAAAGTTTTCTGTCTCCGAATATGGAAAACGTGATTTCTAGCATTTCAAATTATTCTATTTTTTTCGATATCCGAAGCAGCTTCTATCAGTTATCCTTGTCTAAGGAATGCAGAAATTACACTGCTTTTGTAACCAAGAATAAGGTTTATCGTTTTACAGCTTGTCCCATTGGTTTGACAGTTCTCCATTCGTTCTAAGTAATATAATGAATAAGGTGTTCCATGATCTTGTTGGTAAAAATCTTGAAATATTTTTGATGATATTTTGTTGTTCAGTTCGTATCTATAAAGACATAAAAAACTCGTTGAAGAGGTATTATCTCGTCTCAGGAAATGAGGTATTACAATTTCTCAAAAGAAAACGCATTTATTTCAAACTAGTATTAAGTATTTGGGCTTCCGTTTTGAAAACGGTAATATGAGTATAGATCCTGAGCGAGTAAAGGCGATCAAGGATATACCACGGCCAAAGAATCGTAAAGGAGTCAATAGAATTTGTTCGTTCTTTAATTTCTATTCTAAATTTATTTATAAGTATTCAGAATTAATAGCACCATTACAAGAACTGAGGTCTACTAAACATCCTTTTAAATGGACAAAGATTCATGATCAAGCTCTTCAAAATTTAAAGCAAGCCTTTTGTGAGCATGTGATTTTAAGAGTCCCTGATATGAACTCTAGTTTCGTAATTCATTGCGATTCTAGTCTTCGTCATTTTTCTGGGGTCCTTTCACAATATGATGAAAATGGAAACTTACGACCTGTTTCCCTGTTCTCAAAAGCTATTCCTCCATCAGACTGGAGTAAGAACATATACGAATTGGAGATGAAATCTTTGTGTCTTTGTTTGGAAAAATTTGTATACTATCTACATAATCCTTTTGTAGTTTATTCGGACTCTAAAAGTTTAACTTGGCTTTTAACCAATCATAAGCGCCAGAGACGTTATGGAACCTTACTTGAGAAAATAGCTCGTTTTAAATTCCGAATTGTTAACATAAGGAGTATGATAAATACAGTTGCAGATTTTCTGTCCAGGGTTGGAAATTATTTAGAGTTTTATACCAAAGATGAAAATGTAGTAGAAGTGGTAAAAGATCGAGGGAAAAATGTAAATGTTTCATTTTTCAATTTCTGGAAGTATCCTAATTTCAGTGAACCCTTAGCAGAACAACAGCGAAAAGATCCACACCAGAAAGAGATTATTGATAAGCTAGAACGAAAGGAAGAGGTAAGCCAATATGAACTTCAACAAAATATCCTATTGAAGAAAACAAAAGGGAAAGGTGGAAATGGTTTTCGAGTTGTTATTCCTCCAAAGTTAATAAATTCCATAATGGAGTATACTCACCAGCCCTTAGTTAATGGTGGTCATATGGGTGTAAGAAAAACTATAGCGAAGGTATCTTCTCGTTATACATGGCCTAATATGGTTGAACATATAAAAGAATATATAAAAAAGTGCCATATTTGCCAAACCTGTAAAGAAAGTGGTTCAAAACCAATGGGAATTTATTATTCCAGGAAAATTAAACATCCAAATTATGTCTGGCATATTGACACGGCGGGGCGTCTTCCTAAAAGCTCAGGTTACGAATATATCTTAGTAGTAACTGATTCTTTCAGCAGATTTATTATGTTAGAACCTTTGAGACGTTTAACATCAAAAATTATTTGTTCTAAATTACTTGAAGCGTTTTTGCGCTACGGGTTTCCAGGGAAAGTTCTTCATGACAACGCTTCCTATTTTGCCTCAGAATACTTCAGCCAATTCTTGTATACGTATGGTATTCAGGGGATAAAGACCTCTCCATATAATCCTTCTCCGAATCAATCAGAGAGAACGGTGCGTTCGGTGAAAAATTTGCTCAAGGCATATGTTGATAAGAGTCAAAGGAACTGGGCCCATTTACTATCAAAAATAGCATTTACTATCAACATGAGCCAAAGTGAGAGTATTGGAGTCGCACCTTGTGAAGCTTTTATGGGACGGAAGTTTTTTCATCCTTTGGATGCTAAATGGTTGATGGATCTTGAGATTTTAGATGAAGATCGAAATAAAGAACAGAAATTCGAAAATATCTGTAATAACATTGAAAGATCCTGGAAACATAGCGAAAAGGTTTATTCGCAAGAACATGTACCAGTAAACCTTGAAATCGGCGATTCAGTTTTGGTTAAACAGATGTTAAAATTGTCTGCTGAAAAGCATTTTAATCCTAAAATCGCGCCAATTTATGGTGGGCCTTTCCGTGTCCTCAGCAAACCAACACCCAATACTGTTTGGTTAGAGAACATTGAGAACCCACAAATTAGAATTAAACAACATATTAGGTTTTGTAAAGAATATGTCCCAGCTGAAAATGTAGAAAATAGAGGTAATAGTAGCAATTAAAATGTTAAGTGATGATATTTTGTGTATTTGTACAATGATTGTTGGAACTTTTGGTGCTTGTTTTTTATGTCTCATTTTATTCCTGCAGGAAAAGAGTTTCATCCATCATCATTGTGTTTGTACTCGTTTTGTAATCGTCACTGTTAACTCCATGTACTCCTGTGAACGGGAATGAATTGTAAAGAAGGAACGACCATGAGGTTTGAAAAGAAAAGAAAATGGAATTGGGGTAATGTACAATTCTAATAATTAATCTTTGTTATGGTTTAAAAATGTATTCCTCTGACCCCAGGGAACTATATATGTTACGATTAATTATTATCATTGTGTTATTATCTAATTGTAAATGAAAACCCCTTTCAATGTTTCCGTCAAAGTAGACTGGCAACCCTGCTTTGTCAAGCTACTGCGTAATGGCTCTCTCCCGAGTCAGGCTGCTCGATTGAGTATCTGACGTCATCGGGAAGGCTTCCTCTACGTGCAAAACACGAGGCGGCTTCCTATTGACTGCTAAACACGGTAGGGTAATGTAGTTCGAAATGGGTTCTGTAATTTTGTAAGAATGGGAACGTGATACGTAAAGTTATAGTGACTGACTTTTAATAGTTATAATTACTTCTGTTTGAAACTATTGCTTTGGAAGATTGAAATATGGAAAATGAAAGGTGAAAATAGCGACAATTTAATCTAGTAAGTTTTGTTCAAATCATTGCGAGTAAGTCATTGATATCTTTGGAAGTTTCATTATTCGATTTATTATGTGTGACTTACAGAGGAGGTGGGAGAGTTAGTAAAGGGGTCCTCTATGTTAATCCTTTTTGGCATTCTTATTTTTATTCAAAATTTATAGAGGATTCAGTCACTGGCTCTGTTCACTGTTTCTCTCAAGGTAAGCTTTATGATAGTTTCAAAAAAATCAGTGTTTTTAAGAATTCTTGCTTGCCCTCTCCTTAATCGCAACCTTGAAGGAGGATTTCATACAACAACAGGTAAAGAAGTTGTTAAATAACTTTTGTGAAAAAAAGTAAGCATTTGTGTTAAAATTACCGTTTGATTTGATTGAAACAAGTATTCGTTCCCAGTTCAAGGCTGGATTTGTTTGTTCTATTAGAAGTTCTCAAGTTAACAAGTATCAAATTCGGAACTAAAATCGTTATATATATATATATATATATATATATATATATATATATATATATATATATATATATATATATTATTGTTGTTTCTATACTCATTTTTTGTTACAATAAATTGTCAACTACATTGAAATTTTTGGGAATTCACAATTTCAAGAAGTAAATTAGATCCTTACCCCACTGACTTAGTATTCAGAAAAAAAACATTTTTAGAAATAAGATAAAGGAATTAAAGTTATAATTTTGGAAAGTAGAATTTGCTCCATTACCCGTAGTGCAAAAGTAAACTTGTATTTCAGTGGAGTTGTCCAGTGGCTCCTCCTTTGGGAAAAAGAAGTTTTGAAGGTAGGAGCTAGGGTTGGTCTACCGAGGTATAGGTTTGCATGTTGCACTGAATTATGTATGTTGTGGTTCTACGCAACAATACCTAATGTCTTTGTTAGTCAGCATGCATGTCACCGTTGTTATGAAGAACAAAACATAGAAAATGATTGTATTGTTTTTTTGGAAAACGGGAAAATATATTTGATGCAGAAAATGTAATATAACACTTTCTAAAACATTTACAAAATGGACGTCCAAACATTAAATCAGTAACATGTATTGCACATAACTCTAAGGGCTATGATGCACATTTCGTCATTAAGACCATGGTTGAGAAGATGATTTGTACTCCAGATGAGGCATGAATGAGGTGAAAATTCTATCTCTTAAAGTAGAGAACGTATTCGTTGAATAAGTTTTCTTCCTATGCCCTTAAGTAAATTAAGTGGTGCGTTTGGTCTTCAATCCTGCAAAGGATATTTCCCACACTTTTTCAATAGACGTGGGAACCAAACATATGAAGGCACACTTCCAGACATTAGGTATTATGGAGCAGATACCATGAAAGTAGACGAAAGACGCAAGTTTTTGCAATGGTATACTGCACATCGAAACGACACCTTTAAAATGAAAAAAATAACTCATCAAGTATTGTGTACACGATGTTGAAGTTTTACACCAAGTACGCATTTCCTTTATGAATATATTTGAATCTGAAACAAATGTAAATCCCTTACTTGAATGCATTACAATCGCCAATGCATGTAACTTGGTGTATCGAAGAAATTTCTTAAAGGAGAACATGATTATTATCATACCAAAGAATGGGTATCGATGGAGAGATGTACAATCAATTGAGGTAGTACAATTAATAGCTTGGGAAGAATAAACTAGAAACATCCAAATTACCAATGCTTCTCATAGTGAGGAAAAACAAATTGCATCAATGAAAGTAGATGGTGAATGGACAGACCCCGATACAGGAAGAATACACGTGTGGAAGTATGAAGGGGATTGGACGCATGACTGTATTTTCTGTTACCCTAACGAAGAGATAAACCCATATATAACAATGTAAGAAATACCGTGGAATTTCGATATGAGCAACAAAGAAGAATATTCAAAAAAATTTTGGCTGTGAAATGCACGGAATATGGGACTGTGAATTAAAAAAAACAATTGCCATTAAATGAAGAGATGAAGAAGTATGTTAGTAACCATCCATGCACAAAGAAAACACCGTTGAATCCTCGTACGCTATTTATGGAGGACGTGTGAATGCCATACGTTTGTATCATGAAGTACAAAATCTGAAGGAGAAACAATTTCATAAAAGGATATTATTTCTTTTTATCCTTATATCTCTAAGACTAAGAAATTTTCAATTCGTCAGCTAACTATCTATCTGCCTGGAGATTCAAATATTCCCAGCATTGAAGAAGTAGAAGGATTAGTTAAGCTAAGTATTCTTCCTCCGAAAAACCGTTTTTCTTCCAGCGTTACCTTATAAATCAAATGATAGATTGATGTTTCCACTTTGTCGTACATGTTGTGATGAATTAAACCTAGACACGTTGTAATCACAGCGATGAAGAGCGAGTTCTACATGGTACAAGGGTGGCAGATGATGTAAGAAACACAATAGAAAAAGGATCTAAAGTAATAGATATTTATGAAATTTGGGCATATGATGTTGTTAAATATGATGAAGAAACAACGTGGTGGATTATTTGCAGAGTACATAAACACCTTCCTGAATGCAAAAACGGAAGCTAGTAGTTGGCCATCATGGTGTGAAACAGATGAGCTAAAGGAGAAGCTTATTCCGTAATTTTATGAAAAGGAAGGAATACCTCTTGATGAAAAGAAAATTGAACATAATCCAGCACTAAGGTGTTTAGGTAAATTAATGCTAAGTTCATTCTGGGGATAATTTGGTCAACTTGAGAACATGGGGCATGTTAGCATTATTAATGACCCCAAGGAGTTATAAGAGAAATTAACACCTCATGATATAGACATACATAAAATATTTCCAGTAAATGATGACATGATATATGTATATTGGCAATACACAGATGAAGTGCCTGTTACACGGTACGCTGTATATTTGTATATTTTTACTACTTGTAAATCCTTATGTTATTGTAATTTTAGGGCGTAAAATATTTTAAAATATGCACTACGCTAATTAGGTAATTCGAAGAAGAAATAGAAAATGTAGTATGTTAATTATAATATCGATGTAAAGAGATATTCATATGTTATATATGTTTTAAATAATAGGATTTTGGAATGTCGTTGGCAGGACAACAAGAAATAAATATATGGATTTATTCAACGGAGTTTGCATTTTTATGGCTCAATAAATTTAAAAGTGAACCGATTTATATTGGTGCCGAAACAACGGGAATATGTTGTATCGTTAAGAAGCAAAGTAGAAACGAGCAGCTTTGAACCTAATATTAATTGTACCATCTTAAGAAGTGGCAAGATTTTATCCCGAAATATTATGAGTGTTACCGAAATATACATACTAATATGAATTTTCCAGAAAGCATTATGGGTGTTTTAAGGGGAATATCGGAATAAATTAAAGAACAGTTTAAGGAACAAGTTCAACATTTTGACGAAAAGTTAGAGCAATTGCAGCAATATAATGATGAACAATTTGAGAAGTTAGACCAAAAGATAAATCAACTGATTAAGGATCAAACTCGGGATCACCCTCAACATTTTAATGAAAAGTTTAAGCAATTGCAGCAATGTAACGGTGGCATAAGGGACCAAATACAATGGCAGTTAAGTCAGATGAGTCAGCAAATTACACTTAGGCTCGAGCGTTACGATGAAGAAATGGCCAAGATACTACAGAGATTTAACGAAGTTCAGGACTCTGTAGAAATTATAGAAACCACGGAAAAGCAAACTTTGAATTTACATTAGCTAAATTTAGGGAGTTTTCACAAAAGCATACTGCCGTATTGCTTGGAACAGACTATCCTAACTTTTCTTTAGTCGAATTTTTTTGATTGGCTTATGGATGCTGCGTGTATTGGTAATTTCGGTATGTATCAATGTGCGAAAAGTTACGATCGTTTTCGTCTAGTGAATGCTATTGAACACTTGAAGTCACAGTATCATATTGAGTATATATCATGTCATGATATTAATCTTGAAGATGAAGTAATGATAATAGAATCATTTAATGGTATTAGTCTGACATTAGTAGCAAGAAGAAAGTTGATTCCAGTATCTGTGAAAATAAGAAAGAAGACGTTTGTTCCCAACAGTGTTTGTATTGATTAGCCGATTGAGTTGAATCTGTTGAACTGTGCATTTAATGCCAAGACTAATATGATAAAGTGAGCAATCCAACAATGTCCTTACGGAACATGATACAGTGTGTTGATTTCAATCATCTAAGCATGACATTACGAGATTTTGAAAGTCTTCGCTGGTCCAATACAGTGATCACTTGAACTATACTAACATTAATCGAAACCAACTTCGATACATTCATGAGATTAAAGAATGATCCAAGTGTACAAGATAATGTAAAATACATATGTACCGATAATGTAACCAAACCTAATAATAGAAATGTTAGTCAAAATGATTGGCGAAGAGAAGATTGGATTGACAACAAGAAAAGGAAGTCAAACAGAAATTATCCGCTCCACAACACAGCGGCTACATCTAAGAAGCAAAATAGAGATACATCGGATGCTTCGAGGGAGCCTTCGCGGAACAGAAACCATGATAGGGCAGATTGTATGAATACTGTAGAAAGAATACGTACAGGCACAGCATCTCGCCACCAGTGAAACGAATGAGAACTGAACCTAGTGATATCGGTAAGATAACCGGACCTAACCTTAGTAGTAACGGTAAATGTGATTGTGTGACTCAACCTAATTCTAGCGTAGTACGATTACGTTCACCTAAGAGGCATCCAAACATTAGATCTTATTTCATTCGATGAAGACTTCGTAGAAATCCCATAGATGACGAAAATTCTCAAAGTAAGAAAAGAAGAACTGTAGAAGTAAATAATGTACAATACTGTATTTCTGTTTATGACTTTCAGTGCAACTTAACTGAATTCGTTGGTCGTGTAACTTAAATTAAAGTTACGGCGTCTGAGATAACCATCTCAATTGATTTTTGCTTTCTTTCACTCGAAATATCATTATGATTTCGTTTGTTATTCATATTTTTTATGATGTTAAGAACAAGTTAATTATCATGTTATCTTCTGATTATTATCGACGTTCCAATCTTAATATATATTTTATTTAACTATATCTTATATCCGATCATTTTACGTTCAAAGAACAACTATATGAATAAAAATGATTTGACAATACGTTATTTGACACATATATATTTGCTAATCCAACTTTGTATTTTCTCGTTTACACCCCAATATCTCTCATAGTCTCAAAAATCATCCACTTACACCACCTATTTCCACAGCTGAAATTATTACTGTAGTTATTCACAAACTAAATTGGGTCCCATTTTTCTCCAGTATTACGTACGGCAAATCAGAGAAATTTCTACCGAACTTCTGTCACATTTCGCCCTGATCTACACATTCATTATTCTCACCATTTGTTTCTAAAGAGATTGGAAAACTTCCAAAACTCTCAAATTTCTATAACTAAACAATCCACCTACCACCCTATCATCCTATTGACCTATTCAATTGATATTCACCTTTAGTAAAATAACAAACGCATCATCGTTAAGAGATTGTATCTGTGGGATACGGCCAAAACCTCGCGTGACCAAAACGTTGCCGCCCAAAATCTCGCCGAGCCAAAACCTCGCGGGACAAAATCTCGCCGGGCCAAAACCTCGCGTTGCGAAAACCTCGCCGCCCAAAATGTAGCCGGGCCAAAACCTTGCCTGCAGCTTAATAAAAATTCACTGTAGTATAACAATATATGCTGCTTTTCTTATAAGTAAAAAGAAAAAAGGAAGGAAGAGCTTGGTGTGCTGAGAGTGGGGGCGCCAAATTCTACTTCGCCCCGGGCGCCGAAATATCTAGCTACGGCTCTCTATATATATATATCCCACTCCCCCTCCCTTTTGTCGTGCCAGCAAAGTGAAATTATAAAAGACATCCTAGGCTCGAACCTCATCTATGTTGAAAATTTGGTTGAGATCGGTAGGATGGCTCAAGAGATATAATGTAACAAACATAGTTATTTAATTTATATATAGAGAGATTTCCAAAGCATGCATTAGAATTTTTCTTGTCATTATTTTAATGTAATTATGTATTATTACTAAATATATACATATAGTAATATATAGAACATTCTACATTGAAGAAAACGTCGTGAAGAGGTTTTATGCTGGCGATATTTCTTCCCAGGCGACACTACGTCTCGCTTAATTTAGACCAGACGAGATTCTGTGTCGCGAGATCATTACAACAAGGTTTTGGTCAGGCAAGATTTTGGGTATGGCGATATTTTGGGGCGCGAGGTTTTTGAAGACGAGGTTTTGGGTGGCGAGGTTTTGGCCCCGCGAGATTTTGGGTGGCGAGGTTTTGGCCACACGGGGTTTCGGCCAGGCGAGATTTTGTCCCGCGAGGTTTTGGGCGGCGAGTTTTTGGCCAGGAGATGTTTCGTACCGGCGAAATTTTGGGCCGCGAGGTTTTGGGAGGCGAGGTTTTGGTTGCGCGAGGTTGTCGCCGGGAGGTTCTGGCCGCGAGGTTTTGTACCCAAACTTGTATTTGTGCCTTGCAACTAAAGTATTCTTCCTATTCAGCAAGCAAGTTTTCGTACTTCATAATCTGTAATTATTTTTGAGGTCGTCAGAAAAAGAAAATACTTTGAAAATTTACATTATAGTTCCATTAACTAACCATAATACAGCCTAGGGCTAAATGTTTAATTGCAATTCAACCTGACCACCAGCAACTTAAACGTTGAAGGACAATAAGTAATTCAGAAATTATTCTACAACACCCTAGTCCCAAGAACAATAACATCGACCAAGAGAGGAATGAAACAAAAATTATGATCTTGCGGATAAGAATAAGTATGCTGGCAGCTTACTTACTTTTCTTTCATTTTCTAGTATTTAGAAATGGTAGTTATCGATAATAGTTGTAGCGAATTATTATTTCAAGTTAAATTCCTGACAACTGTGAAAAAGTATATTATCAGACAACATTAGCTTTCCTTTGTTTTCTTAGAAGTATCAGTAGAAGATAATTGGTGCAATAAAGATTCTTACTACAAGAATTGCTTCATAAACAGTACTGCATAAATTAAACAATAATTTTGTGACCAATACGGACACATGCGTATTTCTGCGCATTAATAATGAAAATGATATTTAAATAAATATATAATTTGATATATGATACTAGCAGCGTTCACCCCGCTTCGCTGCGGTCACCCCGGAATGCAATAAACTTTGTTACTTAGATAATTTTTACTTTTTCGCTTTCAAGTGATATGATAAAAACCATAGAATATTGCAGTAAATCTTAACATTATATCGCCTGTCATTTATGTTAACCCTCCCCGCTTCGCTGCGGTCATCCCGGTGCTGGCATATTGTAAAAGTGTCTGTAAAAATAAGCAAATCAATTAAAAAATTTTAAACAGAAGATTCAAGCTATTTTCCGCTGTATATCGCCTGTCATTTATGTTAACCCGCCGAGTGACACGGTCATGCGGGTTGCATATAAATACGTTTATTTTTACCTATGATGAACTAATAACAAAGGATTTGTACGTTATGGACACTTGAATGGTCAATTATCTCAAGACACTGGTAATTAAAAATTAAAGTGATATGATAAAAACCATCTAGGGTCCAAATCCTAATAACCCCCCAAAAATGAAAGAAATTGGTTCAGCCGTATTAGCGTGATGAGCGGACAAAGGATTTTGTACGTTCTCTTTTATATATATAGATTTAATACTATATTATTTAAATATATATAGTATTTAAGTATATCATTTTATGAAATCTACAAGATTTCAGAAATTAATTGTTTAAATATGTTCCTTTTGGATACTTTTATTATTTATGCGAACTTAATACGTCATTGACAATTGAAAAATATAAACTATATTAAAAATCTTATTTATGAAATGCGAGGTTCCTATTTTAAGTAGTACCGATCAGTGTCACCCTATAACCCATTAGCCGGTTTTAACATATGACCACCAACGCTCTTACTTTCATTCATTCTGTTCACCAATCTAACACAAGAGCGTGTGATAAACCAACATAATAATTAAGTATAGTTGGATCAAACAATAGGAAATACTATTAAAACCATGTAATAACAATGTACAAGTTACCAGATAATTTTCGTTTCTTGTGCAACTACAAACTTCCATTTGTTTTAAAACGTGCCTTCCCTCTGAATAAATTCGTAGTACTCTCTGAGTAATTGTAACAAGAATTTATAAAGAGCTTCCGTTTATAAACAAGGATATTCCATCCAATGGAAAGTAAATTATGTTTATTAACCTACATTCATTATTCCAACAAAGAAACATTTACATTTACCCATGTAAAAATTACAGTGATGCGTAATTCTAGTATAAATTTCTCCATATCAGCATCCTCTTTCTAACAATCTCTTGTGAATAGAACTGAAAAACTTCCAGAACTGAAGAATCCAACTACATGTGTAAAAAAGAGTTTTTGTTAGCAATGCCGATGATAATAATGTGTAACAATTTGTGTTAACCCCTACTTATTCGAAATACTATGTGTGTGTAGCAATAAACACTTAGATCATCCAGATCTTCACCTCCCGGTCAACTTGATTTATATAACTGCTGTTTTAGTAACTTCCGAAACTAGTACACTTTTATATATAACACACTTTAGGGTCATTAGTTCGGAAAATTTTGTAATGAATGTTGGATTGTATGAGTTTTGCTTAACACGGTGACTATAAATGCCAAAATGCTGATGTTGAAAAATTGCAAAGAATTATAATATCGTTACACCGATTCGATTCTTAATCGATCTTAATATCGATTCTTTGTAACTATTTTTAAGGAGTAAACATTTATAGTTGTTTATCTATAAGTCAAACATTGCGAAATTGTATATATTTGTAGCTTCAAAATAACAAAACCACAAATTACACGAAATTAATTTGATTCATTATGAGCACGGAAGAAAAGCGAAATACATATTTATGTTTCCGTTACAACCATGAATTAGACAGAAAGTATTAGGAAGTGCAGAATTTCAAAGTTTTCTAATACAAAATTGCAAGTTCTCATTTAGACCATTTGATATCCATTCATTCATTTATATATCTATTCTTTCGAAACACGACAACAACATTATATTATAGTACAGTCTATGATGGAAAATACAAATTAACATTAATGGTCTTCACTACAGCAAAATTAAACTACCGCTAATTTTAGAGTTTTTCTGTAATATCTTCGAAACAAATAAAAATAATCGAAAAGCGGAAACGTAGTGAACTGGACAATACGATTTTACATGTGATACCTTACCACAATTCACCTATCTGCTTTTGGTATGCCGCTATTTACAGAACCCGCAAAAAATTCTAAATGTATCTACAGTTGCAAATCGAAAGCAAATAGGTAAGTTGTGATAACGGTATAACATGCAAAATTATATTGTCTAGTTAACTACGTTCCGCTTTCCGAATATTTTTATTTGTTTTGAAGATATTACAGACAATCTCTAAAATAAGCTGTAGTTTAAGTTCGTTGTAGTGAAGATCCTTAATAATGATTCATCTAACGAAGAGATAAAATATTAATTTAAATATCAGTCTGAAGTTTTTGCACTTTATTTTCTCTAAGGATCCAATCCTAATTACATATTATTTTGAGTCAAAAATTATACAAGTGGAAGTGTAGAAACAACGTTTCGTATTCTCGATAACAAATAATGTTTCAATTAAGGCCTTGCACTTGAGCTGACCAGTTTCGAATATAAATATTAAATATTTTTGCTATTTAATTTGAGTGCTAGATATTTTCATGGTAATTGAGAACAATTCTACAGTTAGGCAATAATTGTGATAAGAGTTATCTTTCTTAATTACTTATAACTTACAAATCAATAGATTGGGGACAATTTTGATATTAATCATTTGGAATTAGATGCAATTATGTTATGAAAGACCATTGTGTAAATTATTATATAAAATTAGATATTTTAATAGCGAAAATTTGAAATACGTAACAATATATCTAACGCATAAGAAAAAGGTTGAAAAATGATGGTTTTAGTTCAACTTCAAATAACAAATGTTTAAAGCTATTAATTTTGTGGAAACTTTCACTGTAATCAAACATTGTATGCATGTACGAACCTCTAATCTGTTCTAGTATTAGGTATAACCATATATAGTATTTTAAATTATTCCCCATTAAATCATTTTTTAAATTCCGCAAACACTATGATATATGCTGTTATTTATCGGATATTGAAAGTCAATTGAAAGCAGGAAAATATTTTACTTCTTGAACACGGAAAAAACGCATTTAACCTCACTAATTGAAAGAACCATAAAATTCGACTATTTTGCTTTTAATTCGAAAAATCATAAGCGAATAGATTATAGTTAAACAGACATGTATTTACGTATTATCTTTTGTGTATTATTTGTTATTGATCAACTTAAATATACTTACGTATGCAGACAGCTGTAATGTCCCAAAAAACACTGTGAATATACACGTCTTAGTATTACCTTTAATGAATCAATCTCCACCCTCTCTCTATCTCTATCTATCAATCTATCTATATTACATTCTCTTTGTAATGGCACAGCTCGCGGCAAAGAAATTGTTACAAAAATTCCAAGTCAAAATTAATAACAAACTATTGCCCCGTTTTCTTACGCATCCAGAAATACATGTCTCAATCGATTTGTTGCTCTTAATATCCAATCCAACTCTTCCCCTCCTAAACCTCTCATTGGCTAAGGGAGTGTGTATGACGTAGTACACTCTCTCTATACAGCTGAAAAAGAAACAGGAATAATTTTTACAATATTACAGATTTAAAGCCGTCTTTTCCATTCGTATGTTCTGAAAATTTTTTAAGAGGCTAAATTTGAAAAAAGTCACACAATGATCTCAGTGTTTCATAAAGGCCTTTAGTTTCATTTTTCCCTTCTTTAAAGTCTGCAAGCTAGTAAGATGCGCCCTAAGTAATCTATGGAAATTGAAAATAATGGCAGTAGGTTTTGTGCTTCCTAAAGTCTCTAAATATACGCAAAGAGCTCTAAATTATCTACTGACAGAAATGAATGTCATTCAATGATTTACTTAATTTCTCTTTAGTAATTGCAAGCAAATGTTCCAGGGGCGTCATTTAAGGAAGAAACAAGGATGTAATTACCCCTCCCTTGAGCTTCATAAATACGTATTGTTTCATCAAATGTATAGTAATACACTAATAAAAAAGTGAAAATCTTATGTCGGCGGAGACTCCCCTTCCCCCGAATAATATCTAAAAGGTACTGCTTTTAGCAAAAAACGTATAGAGTTACGATAGCACATAGCTAGAGAGCTTACATTTGGTTTCAAGTGTCGAAGGTTTGATCTCAAACCATATGAGTTGCTGGGCGATATTGAGTCAGAAAGAGATTGAAGTATGGATACAGAGGGACGATTTATATACACAAAGTTAGAATTTCGGGAAAATGATCGGACAGCATTAGTATTATGACGAAAATTGTGATTTTGAGAAACAGAAAAAGGGAAGGTTTCGAACTGCGAGGATCACATTAACCAATTGTCGAATTAAGGTAGAGAACTCTTTTTAGAGCATCAGATGATTACTAAGGCAGACAAAGATCTTGAGAATTGAGGAATTAAGAATTTAAAGAATCTGAAGCTTCCGAGACGGGTTTCGAACAACGAAGCTTGTAGTTATCGAACCATGACTTTATCCATTGTGCTACGGAGAACTCTATGTACTCGTTTACATACGTTTCCTTTAGCTACGTCGAAAGCTAACTTAATGGGATATTCCAAAGTTGACACGGTGGATGCGCCGTTCAGATAGGACGTAAACTTCTTGTAACTTACTACAATGTATCGTGGCCGATATAAATCATTGATCATGTAATGGCGACTGCCTTGAAAAAAATCCAGATCTCATAGAACTGCTTTGAGTATGATAATTAAATCAGTCATATCTGTAGTTTCGTGTGGAGAAGAAACATAATTGTGAAGCAAAAGTTTAATAAGAACTCAAATTATTAATATAAACTTCGTTGAAGATTATTCACTTATATCAATATAAAAGATATACGAAAGATGTTCTAAACGAAGAAGTACAACTTTGCAAGCGGAGGGAAGAAACCTAAAGTAACGAGACTAAAGACGAATCAATTATCGCGTAGTGATCGTGGTTCAGTGGTCAAGGCACTGAATCAGGAATTTGTAGTTTCGTGGTTCGAATCAACATCGGGCATTTTTTAAATTTAGGATTGTTGATGGCGATTAATCGACGATGACCCACGTTTTTTTATATTCAGATATTTGAATACTCGGGTGTTTCAATACTTGAACTATCAAATATTCTTGAATAATAATAGTAATAATAATAAACTAATGATAGTAATTATTATTTCGAAGAATATTAAAAACTAGGAGCAAATTATAGATCAGGTCATATCATTACAAGCAGAAATGTGACGTTTGGCAAGAATATTTTGGTTTGGCTTAATGTTGCCCACGGGAAAAGTAATTTGTCATATCGTTTCTAAAGGGAACAAAAAAATGAGAATTGACATTTTACTTTCGAGAAGGCTAAGGAAAGGCTACCTCAAATTATCTTATCGCTTTGGAGATGAGAATCGAGACGAGAAGAAAAGTATCGTAAATATTTTTCTCGTCTTGTCTCGATTCTTGAAATAGTGTATGTAAGTAAGTAACAATTGTAATAAGTAAGTAACAAGTAAGTAACAAATAAGTTTAAATAACCAT
The DNA here is from genome assembly GCF_964235325.1 of Thermobia domestica. Taxonomy (NCBI): domain Eukaryota; kingdom Metazoa; phylum Arthropoda; class Insecta; order Zygentoma; family Lepismatidae; genus Thermobia; species Thermobia domestica. The sequence goes on from NC_137457.1 coordinate 138,607,313, forward strand.
TGCTCTGTAGACTGAATCTTATTGGCTTTTTGTTACTTTCTATTTTACAGCTCATTGAAATATGGTCTGTGTAGGTATTTTTATAGCAAAGCTTTAATATTTACTCCTGCATATCCTAAAAATTACTTTATTATATGCCTTACTGTTGCGTGATATTCAGTTTTTTATTAGTTATTTTCCTTAAAACATAGAGTAGCATACTTTCTGCATGAAACTTTAGTGGAAAGCTTTTGTTTAAAATGCGGGTAGTTGCAGAGGTGTGTCTTGAAGGTATGGAACCCCTTCTTCGAAATAGTAAGTTTTGCCCTAGGTTTTAGTAAGTTTTGCCAAGTTTTAGGGCAACTTTAAAACTTTTAATACCATTATTATTATTATTATTATTATTATTATTATTATTATTATTATTATTATTATTATTATTATTATTATTATTATTATTATTATTATTACTGTATATTTGAGAAATCAATGTTAGTTTTATTCCAATGCAAGTAAGCATATTCAGGTTAAGAAAAATAAAAAAGAAATGTTTTATATCCTCTGCAAGGATAAATTGCCTTATAAGAGATACTTTGAAAAAATAAAGAGGGAGGAAAGAAGGTGTTAGCTACTAGACAATCTGAAAATAGAACCTTTGGATGCCTTAACCGAAACTAAGTAGGATTTGTCTTCATCACGATACATAGTAACACCCTTTCTTTGGGTAAGAGCATTGGGTTATGTGTGCGTAATTTTGATATTTTAACAAAATATACAATCAAATATATAAATAAAGAATAGTTCCTATTTACAAATTCCTCTTAAACGAATATATGGAACGTGTTGAAAATGGCGAACGAGAATATTGTTATTATTTCTAGTGAGAGTAGAAGAACCTAATGATAATTCCACAATGACGTTTCAGACAAATTTATGACTCATACTAGGCCTGAAGGATGACCCGATTGTATTCATGAATTGTTTGCAAAAGACGAGAGGTTTTCAGACAGTAAGAATCGAGATTCTAGCCTGTGACATCATGTTGTTAGTTTTCCATTGTAAAGGAAGACGTTTAAATTTTAAATTGTAAGAACGAGAGAAATTAAATATTTTTCATGTTATTATACTTCAGAAATATATACATTCTAAATTATAAAATATATCTGAATATCCTCGGAGAGACCCGAACTACAGACCCCTAACTCACGAAACGAATGCTCAAGCCACTATCCTAAGACCACTGTTTTAAGTAAGATTCAAAAAATAGAAATGTATGTAGCAAATTGCAATAATATAATATAGTCCAGGGAACTCTAGTTTAAATTTAATAAGAAGAAATACTTAAAGTTTCTCGTAACTTATATCTATTATATTCGGTTATTTTCGTTTTACAGGTATTTCCAGTAACCTTGAATGATATGCACACCAACATAGATACATCGAGGACATGTAATATTTCAAAGGCACGGGGAATCCCCACCGGGAATTGAAACTGAGACCCCGCCTACTGAACTATTTAATGGGTAGGGAGCCTGGTTTGTTCCCAAAGCAGGTAAGCTTCAGACGGACACATAGTGCTCGTGGGATTTGTCGGGACACTCCCACTTTCTCATTCCACCAATTCGTTCATAATAATTTACTTCTGTTTCAATTTTGATTGGAATTACGATTCCACATGTTTTTTTCTACATATTTGTTTGTGGAAAAACGTTAATGAGTAATAGAAAATGCAACTGTTTTTAGATTCGGATTGGTTTGGGTTAAGAGCTTGAAAAATAAATCTTTACGTTTAATGCCCAACGATTATACCTGTTAGGTAGAGGAAGACTATGATTGAAGCAAGTGAAACGAGTAAGTCCATAATTTACTAGCTTGCAGACTTTAAAGAAGGAAAGAATGAAACTAAATGTCTTTATGAAGCTCTGGGAATATTGTGTTACTTTTTTAAATTAATGCTCTTAAAAATATTTCAGAACATATGGAAGGAAAAGACTGTTTTAAATCTATAACGTTGTAAACTTTATTCCTGTTTCTTTTTCAGCTTAGTGGAAAGAGTGTACTACGTCACACACACACACACACACACACACACTGCTTTAGACAATGAGAGGTTTAGAAGGGAGAGGAGTTGGATTGAATACTAGAAGCATGTACTCGATTGACATGTAATTCTGGATGCACAGGAAAACGGGGCAAGAGTTGGTTATTAATTTTGACTTAGAATTTTTGTAACAATTTCTATGCTGCGAACTGTACAACACACAGGAATGGCCCTTGCATATGTAATGTTGAGATAAAGAAAAGGGGAGAATTATTTTAAAAGATTTGAGATTTCGCTTGAGAAGACCTTCTTACAAAATCTTTCGTCACGAACCTTGGATTTGTTAAGGAACTTGCTTGAATATGATTTTTTTAATGTTATGTTCATGCATAAGTAATGTACCAATTAAAATTATGAGGGCAACCTTTCAAAGTTTTTGTTGATGCCAACGTAGGGTCCGTGGGGAGCCGAACTACCAATATTGTTGGTAGGCACTATTTTCATTATCTTTTGTTTGTATTATATTATTAATTATACTTTTTTACCTCAATGTACTATAATATATTTGGTCTAGGAATTAATTCGTGCGGGTGGACAAGAGATGGCGCAACGAACGGAGCGTCCCACAGTTCCGTGTATCCACACATGTGTTGCAAACCCCTGTCATCGCGTATTGTTCGTAGTATAGGGCAGTGGATGAAAGCGTCAACAACACCAGTTTGTAGTTAAGTGAACATGGCGCAATTTGTGCCTGATAAAGTGTTTTTGCGGGGTGTAATGCTGCATTACTTTAACATGCAGAAAAGTGCGACTGAAAGTCACCGTATTTTGGTGGAAGTGTATGGTGACCATGCTCTAGCTGAGCGAACGTGTCAGAAGTGGTTTGCACGGTTTAGAAGTGGTGATTTCGGCTTGGCAGACCAAGAGCGAGCTGGACAGCCAAAAAAATTTCAAGACGAAGAATTGATAGCATTGCTCGAGCAGGATTCGTGTCAAACGCAGGAACAACTTGCATCAGCATTAGGCGTTGATCAAACAACAGTCTCCAAACGCTTGAAAGCCATGGGAATGATTCAAAAGATGTCACATTGGGTTCCACATGAATTGAAAGACGGAGACGTTGAAAGACGAAAAACCATTTGCGAATTGCTGCTTCAACGACAGAGCAGAAAGGGGTTTCTGCATCGAATTATTACGTGTGATTAGAAGTGGATCCATTACGAGAACCCTAAACGAAAAAAGGCCTGGGTGAAACCAGGTGAACCAGGTCCATCACAACCAAAACGAGATATTCACTGTACAAAGGTTATGCTGTGCATATGGCGGGATATGAAAGGTGTGGTGTACTATGAGCTGCTGCAACCGGGTGAAACTATGAATGGAGAACGTTATCGACGACAATTAATGCGTTTGAAGCAAGCTCTGGCCAGAACACGACCAGAATGGGAGAACATACATGATAAACTTATTGTTCAACATGATAACGCTCGCCCACATGTCGCAAAACCGGTCAAAACCTATTTAGAAAATGTCGGATGGGAAGTTTTACCCCACCCGCCGTATTCACCAGACGTTGCTCCTTCGGACTACTACTTGTTCGATTGCATGAACAACGATTTGATTGGACAGCGGTTTACTTCTTCAGAAGATATCGAAACATGGGTCTCTGACTGGATCGCTTCCAAGGATGAGGAGTTCTTTCGCCACGGAATCCGTACATTGCCTGACAGATGGGCGAAAGTGGTGGCTAGCGATGGACAATATTTTTCTTAAGATATATATGTGTGTGTTTGTGACTGTAGTGAAACGTTTGGTTACTACGATACATTGTACTGAAATTTTTACGTACTGCGCTTTCACTTTTCTTTACATTGATTGCACTGTACAGAAAAGTAAATATGCTACTTTTGTTTACAGTACAATATACTTTACAGTACAAATTGTAGCATACATGTTACGCAAATTTTTCAAATGTTCTCGAAAAGCTGGATAACCACAATTAATACATCTGCTTTACAGCTTCTTCCCCTGGGTCGTTCCAGATCCCCATTTCTTATACTTCTCTTATCAATCGGAGTGATATCTTCTTGGACATTTCTTAGCAACTCGTGGGATTTCAAAATTCCTCTAGTTTTATTCATTCACCATTTGATGCCCGTGGTTTTCTTTTTCAGGAATATTATTCTCTTTTGAGTTGTGGAGGCATGATATTGTGGGTACTTCAACTGCAAAAGCATCATCGATGCATTTCATGCACAATCAATTACTGTGAGACAGAGATCCATACGTCGAAGTCGCACATTTCTTAGTCATGAATAGAAACAGCAAAGATGATCCGGTGTATTCACACCAGACTTAGTTTCATCAGACATAGTTTCTTATGAAATCTTGTTTGTTCTTTTTGGGAAGTACTGTCTTATCATGATGCATTCAAGAAAACAGCGGGACCAGTATACCCTTCTTTGGAACATAGGTTGCATGGGTAAACTCTACATCAAAGACAAGAGTGACCTTTCTCTGATTGCTCGTGAGTTTTAAGTATTTTACTAGGGATGAGCTCTTTGCACTTTCTCATTTTCCAAAAACTCTTGTTCTCCAAGAAGCAAGTATTCCGTGAGCCGCAGCTTGTCAAATAGTTGTCGATGGTTAGAACGGGTAGGATCAGAAAGTAAGCTTAACACTAGAACTACCAGAAAATTAAGTATACAAGAACTACCAAAGGGGTCATTTTGACCCCTTGCGTTTTAGAGGCTTTTAGGTTGAAATTTAGCGTTTGTTTGGCAACCAAGGCTTGATGTGACTTTATGTAATAATTAATATGCTGTAGAATCCACACTAGCTTTAACCAGGTATCAAAACATGGTCTCCCACTCCTAAAACGTTGCACAATATGTGAATATATGTACACTTGAAAACTTTTTAAAGATACACTCAGGAACATTTATTATATCAATAGGTTACGTATTTATTTAGAAATATATTATGTGAGCATTAATACGGGTACAAGTTTCAAGAGTAAATCAAAATTTTGACAATAGTATTATACTGAAGCATATAGGTATAAATTTCAATGCACTGATTCCACTACATGTCCCGATTTGGTACTTCTTCCTTTTTCCTTTAGGAGTTGTTAATACTGCTGACAAATCTTTGGAAACACACTTTTGTCTCACTTTCTCAGAACGTTCCTTTGCCAACTTGAGAAGACAGAACTTCTTCAATTTTCTGTCTACTAATATCCCTACTTGTAATACACTTGTATGTATAAGATATGAAAGTTTGTGGCTGCCAACCAGAGTATATTGTAAAAGAGCTATACCGCCCAGTTTCTTCTAACAGTCTTGACAGAATATTTATATCCATTTGGTCTCCAAAGTCTACACCAATTTTCTGCTGATTCTAAAACAAAACTTTCAGTTTTCTTATTTTCGTGACCACTCATTACATGTACGCTAGTTTGAAGGGTGCTCAATATCAGTACTCCTTTGTTTTTCTTGAACTGATATGCGGTGAGTGTGATATCGTCCACGGTTTAGAGTAGCCTGTGGTATACAAATTTTTATTATTGAAACGTAAGGAGGAGACTTTTCTCCTGTTGCTTCGGATAGTACCAAGCAAATTTATGCCGTAAATTTTTAGTTCCCTTGCAGGGTATAGAGACTTAAAAATGTTGTCTCAAGTTACATGCAATCCTGAGTTCAAAAGATGTGAAACTACATGTTCAGCAAGAGGGATGTTCGTTCGTCTCTTTTCATATTTTACTAGATATGGAAAACTATTTACTACATTTGTTTTTCACTTCAACAAGCATCAAACATTTGTCGCCATATTTAACCGGCTTGCTACCCATGCACTGAACAAGTGGACCCTGAGATTTCATTGGAAAGAGCCGCTCACAAATAGTGCAATGGGGATTGTAACATCTTCAGGAATTTTCAACCAACTGATACCAAATATCCCAAAATTAGCAAAACCTATTGGTTTTAAAGTCTTTCGCTCCTCTGAGATTTGAGACGAACCTTATAAATCTCAGAATTTCTTCAAAACTGTTTCGGGCATTACATTACGAAGCAAGCTGCAGCCCAAGCTTTCCAGACCAGATACTACTCTTAACGCTCTTCATCCTCATTGCTCCACGGAAATATAGCAAGACAATAATTACATCAAACTCATTTAAAGAAACTGACAAGATAGGATCATCTAAAACTTGACGGGTCTGAACTTCCTTACACTTCTTTATATTTCGCAGTAGAATATTGGTTGCAATTAGTCTGAATACACTTGCACAAGCATCATTCATATTATGTGTTTGTAATCTTCGTAATCATAAAAAACTATATTATGTTTTTTTGTAATCTTCCGCATGTCTTGTTGTTTACATCCACTATCGTCCACACAGTCTGATACAGAGCTCACTAGGCCTACCTGTAATTTCAGTGGAATATCCTTGCTCAGATTCTTCACTTGAATCATTATTACTAGAGTCATAATCAGTATATTTGACTTCTTTGTCATAACTACTAGAAAAAATATTTTTCAAGGTCTGTAACATCTTCCGTTTCAATCCAGCTGATACTATCCTCATCACCAGAACCACTATCGTCAATACCCTGTAACTGTGCCAGAAATTCTGTTGCTGTACGCCGTTTACTACCTGAAGACTCCAAATATTCGCAAACAGTGAAACACGTTCTTCGAAACAACCACCTCAAATCAATGGTTGTTTAGAATTGTTTCGGGGGCATCAATAATACACCTTGATAAAAAGTGTAAACGAGAATCAAAATAGGCATTTTTATCCAGGGTAAAATAAATAGGAAGTGACCTTTGTGGTGGACAAACACCGTCTGCGTCGGTTATCTCGAGGTTCACCCGTTTCCTCTTACTTTGTTCATTTCGCCATTCCCTTCATTTCTCATCATCAAGGTCTCTTTTAGCCTAGCCGGCATAATCGTGGGACGTAAAACTCAAAGATCTTTTTTCGTTTTCATAGTAAATAGGTAGGTGTCAAAATGACCCCCGTGGTAGTTCTAGGTAAATCACCATTTTTAAAGAAAACCAAAAGTAATTCAAATATTGTATTTAGGGTATAATCACACTGGGTATTGAGAAGAATAGTGATGCCGTATGTTTTGCATATTATAATTAATGTTCAAATTAAAGGATGATGAATCACGGTAAGGGGTCAAAATGACCCCTTCGGTAGTTCGCGTGTTGAAAGGCCGGTATTTCTGGTGCTCCTTCTGTTATAGAAAATGAGAGGGTGGGGTAATTTTACTAAATGGATTTGGGAAATGTGCAGAGTTCCAGCTACTCGCCACCTGCAACGCTAGCTGAATATGGCAAGTCGTTTAGAAAACTGATTTCGCGAAGAAGTGTCCACTCAGATATCCGATTCCTGTGGATGAAGCATGTAACTGCGGCTTTAAGCTACTATGATTCACAAGATCTGTAATGTTGCCTCGTTGATGATCTACTTGCTGACCAACATACATTTCTCCATACATTTATCGCTCTGCGCGTTACTCGAGCATGGAAAACCGTGAGCTCCGCACGGACCCCAGGTGTGCTAAATACGTTTTGATTCTTAAATGTTCTTTTAATTTCTAAATTCAAAAGAGTACAAGAAGTAAATTTTGTAAGTGAATTAAAAAATCTTAAAAGGAGATGTCCGGACTCGTAGACAAGAATAAGATGGAAACATTGAAGACACATGAATATAATGATGCCTTTGGTCTGCACGGACCCCAGGTAGGTATCATGAGGTTAAGACTTTGAATCATGAGAAAGGAAAAATATTCTATATCAATAGAGTTTGGACTAGGAAATATTCATGTAAAAGATTTAAAAGTATCATATTTAAGGAAATGTCCAGCCATAGACCTTAATTATCGCATAGCATGGAAAGGAAAGCCGAGTTGTTAAATTGAAGCCACGGAATATTCTAAGTAATCATACCAATTTATGTTTCTGATTTGTATGTATAAATTCATTATGGAAGGATGCTTGATCTCATCTTGTAAAGTAGGTTGCAAACATGTAGCCTCTCACTGCTTCACCTTCTGGATATCATCACTTCACGACTCATAGCCTGAGTTGAAGCTTCATTATGTTGAAAGTTTCAAAACTTTAATATTTTAAACAAAGTTGTGTATTACTGGTGACTATTTAAATACATTTGAATGAAATGAATAATACTAGGAATCCTTTCTATTCTTTGGAATATATTAATGATAGCAAATTGACAGGAACTAATGGAAATGAATTCACTAGACCTCTAGTAATATAAAGAACTGAAAGTCACAGTATACACTGATAATTTAAATAAGTAGACACAAAAGCCAGTGCTTAAGAATTTGGCTTGAAGCCCACTACTACCAAAACTTATTCATTTAAAGATAATTTGGGGATACATAGTAAAAATAATCTTTAGAGCTATAGTTTTGACGTTCTACACTGCTAGAGATTACAGTGAACAATATAAACATATATTCAAAGCACAAAATTTAGTTTTCCAGTAATAAGTTCAAATGCTAACGTAAAGAATAAGTTGGTTTGGAATGGATCAACATATTAAATAAATAAGCCCACTCATGAGATACACATAGTGTAGTTTTCTGCATCACAGGAGTATATTATAAATTACAATACCAAGCCGTCGTAATGGTGACAAAATACTGACGGAATTTAATGGTGAATTTTAATTTTTTTCATTATCTAAATTACTAAATGATTCAGAAGGGAATATCAGAAATGGTGCTATAGTAGTTTCATTGAACTTCGAAAAAGAGAACTGGAAAATGAAGTTAAATCAACTTTCAGAAACGACACCAATAATGAAATAGAATAACAGAACTTCATCCACTTGCAAGAATATAGGTTTACAGTGAATAAAAATTTGTTATCAGAAACACATTATGAATTAAGTATTGTAACGGACACTAGGAAGATGAGATAGCGAAGTTCAAGGCCCAGATGGGTAGATGGTCTCCAGGTGTAGCAAGGGGCAAGTGTCCGCCATTAGGTGGAAAGATGGACAAGCTCTAGTAAAGTAACGTGGAGCTTCTCAGTTTGATAAGTTAAACAGTGTACTCGGAGACCACCTAACAATAGAAAAATTAAAAAGAAAAATAACGTGCTCTTTCGATCGCTTATAGTCCGACCGCTCCTCATGGCAGCATGATCAAGAGAAGGAAGTGACACCCGCATGGCCAATTTACTAAGCTGATTAGCACAAAGTAACAATTACCACGTTCGTGTTTCCGTATGTTGTGGACTTAACACAAAGCCGTTATACCTCCTCCATTGCTTTCTATTGACAACAATCAAACACACAAAAATTGGACTCGCCAGACTCAAAAGTACTTACTTCTTATATCCATTGCTTTTCTGTTGTACAATAAGAGACAGGTGAACGGACGAAGCGGACAATGTAATAAAGCGGCATGCCCTGAGGGACACTAAGAACAAAAATTGAGAGAAACAATTTAATGTAAACAAAGCAAACAGGAAAAACATCGTTGTGAGACTAGGAGTTAAATGTATTAGTAAGAGCCACCAATGTTTACTAAAGTTTCTTACTGATATAGACTTCCGTATTACATCAAAATAGTAGATTGTCATGTCCTAGACGCTGATGACAGCTGGCGACGTAAAACAGTAAATCAAAGACAATATCCATCAATCAGTGAATTCTTTCCAGGCTGCTTGTCTTTTCACAGACGCATGTTTAACACTTTCAATCCTACTGTAGTTCCGGAACGACAGGTTGTATACTTATGTTAAAACCGAGTGTCTTTCCGGAACGACACGTCCATTTAAAATTTTAAATACCAACCAAAAATGAATTTTGTACGCTCTTTTATTTGAGAAAGTAATTTTGAGTGCTTTGTAAATTATCTATTGATGAATCTGATTTAAGAATACCATTCAGCCATTGTAGAAAGAGAACTAGAGAAGGTGTATCATTATTATTCACAATACTCAAGCATTATTACTTTGCAACAAACAAAGTTATTGTTTGCAATGATTTTTCAAACAGCTCTTGTTCGGAAACTGGTATCTTCTAGTAGATTGGTACTTTGTCTTATATTTTTGAAAGTTTCAACCGTTGAGAGTAAAAACGTAAGAAGATATGATTTTTAAAAGTAACCCTTATTTTCTCCAGGACACAGGACTTTGTCAATTTAAATACCCATAGGATTGAAAGTGTTAAATTCCCAATAGTACTAGGATACATTATTTTCAAAAATATGACTTCAGTGCTTGAAGATTGGTCGTTATTTTCTCTTTTTGTTCAGTTGGACAAACTTAGTTATATAATTGGGTATATTTTGAGAATTAGAAGATCATCAGACTAAGGAGAAAGATTATGTTAAGCATATCTTAAAAATACATCCTGAAATGATTATATAAGATGTATTGTCAAAATATGAAAGAAGAAAGAAAACTCATCTATAGTGGAGTCATACCACATGGGACTACAGAAATTTAAACAGCTTGAAAGAAGGAGTTTCATAATGTGAATGTTTTTTTGTTATTAAAATTGAATAAATTTTACTTTTTAGAGATCTGTAGGTAAGTTTGATTTTAGTTGCTACTATTTGGAATTAACAGTATATTTAATGTACTTATGATATATATGCGAGAGATGTTTATGATTTGAGGATGTTTATCATTATTGTTTGTTTATTGGTTAAATAAAACTGTGATAAAATTAAAATATGTAATTGAATTTGCAAATATGCTCTTATGGCAAATTGAATTTAGTGTGCAGTGTGTTGTTGTGTAGCATGTTTAAATATTCTTTTGGAACTGTGTGTTACTTTCAAACTGTTGTAGATAGTTTTTGGTTAATCTATCTATCTATCTATCTATCTATCTATCTACCCAACTTACTAACTCTCTGGCCTATGGAACCCGGTGGTTTAATGCCGCGTTCACAAAAGCTCTCCACTGACTTCTATCCTTAGCTAACTGCATCCAGCTTCTACTTTGTATTCCAAGCTCTGCGAGATCCATCTTAATATTTTCCTCCCATCTGCTCATAGGTTTTCCTAATGGTCGTTTTCCGATTGGTCTTAGAGTAAATACTTTGAATGCGTTTCTACTTTCTTCCATTCTACCTACATGACTCGCCCACCTAATCTTCCTAGACCTAACAATGTTGGGTAAAGCATATATATCATATAGTTCTTCGTTATGAAGTTTCCGCCATTCCCCATTCCTGTTCCTCTTGGGTCCGAATATTCGTCTCAGGATCTTGTTCTCAAATACTTCCAGTCTATATTCTTCCCTCAGAGTAACTGACCAATTTTCGCAACCATACAGAATAAGAGCCATGATTATCGTTTTGTATATTTTAAGCTTGAAATTTGTAGACAGAATTCGCGACGACTAATGAATTTGAACCGAATAGTAACATGAATTCTCTGCTTTTAGTCGGCATTTAATTTCTATGTGAATATGATTTTCCTCTGTTAATATTGATCCTAGATACTTCAAGTATCCACTTTATCAAAAGTATTATTTAATATTTGAACGCATCCATAATTTCACTGTATTAAGGTCCCGACGCACTTCCATGTATTTAGTTTTCCCTGCATTTCTAACCCTATGTCTCTGCAAGCCTTTAATAACAGCACTGCATTTCTTTCTATTGTTCTCCTATTATCCCCTATTAAATTTACATCATCAGCATATGCGATAGCCTGGAAAACACCGTTCAACTCTAGGTCCTGGTTGCTATCTTTGATTTTCCTTTTGATGTATTCCAGAAAAAAGTTAAATAGTAATAGCGATAACACATCTCCTTGTTTCAAGCCATTTTCGACGTGAAAGCTCGTGGACAAAAATTTTCCTACCCGGACTGTACTTGGGATTCATTTAAACATATCTTAATTATTCTAATTAGCTTTCTCGGTATTCCAAGCTCTTTAAGAACGTTTTATAATGTTTCTGTCCTAACCAAGTCGTACGCCTTTCTAAAATGAATAAATAATTGATGTACCGGGTATTCCCACTTTTTTTCGACTATTTGGCGAATGGTAAATATTTGTTCGATAGTTGATCGATTTCGTTTACATCCACACTGATAATCTCCAATAATTGCAACTACGTATGGGGTCAATCTTGCTCATAGAATGTATGAAAGGGTTTTATAGGAAGTTGACAGAAGAGAAATGCCTCGATAATTATTACAGTTACTTTTGTCGCCTTTCTTGTGAATTGGAATATTAATGATTCTTTCCACTCTTTTAGCAATTCTCCGTTGTTCCAGATAAGGAGAATGAGTTTGTTTATCTCGATCCACAATTTTTGCGCCTCCAGCTAAAATTAACTCAGCCGTTATTTCATCTACGGACGGAGATTTGTGCTTCTTTAATTTCTTTACATCGGTTTCTACTTCTATTCGGCTGGGTTCTGGAATATACGGTTCTGCAGTGTGTATCTTCTTTTCTTTTCGCACACTAGTTTTTGGTTGCGTGTTAAGAAAATCGTCAAATTCATCTTTCATTTATTTGAGATGCTATCGGTATCAGTCAGAACTGTACTGTCAGATTTCATTAATATATAAGCACGAGGTTTATAGCCTTTCTCAAATTCGCTGATCCCCTTATACATGTTCCGAATGTTTTTATTTTTACTATTATCTTCAAGTTCCTTAACTTTGGATTTCAGAAAATCGCGTTCCTTTGTTCTAAAAGTTTTGGAAGTTTCCCGTCTGGTATCTGCAAAATTTTCTGTAGTTATTTTATTCGGATTTTGTAGCCAGCTTAATTTTGCCTGTTTTCTCTTCTCTGTTAGTTATATGTATTCCTTGTTGAACCATGGTTTGCTCCTACACATTATCGCGTGTCCTAATTTTCATTTTGCCGAAATTTTAATGCTATCTCTAATTTGAATCCAGGTATCCTCAACACTAGTGCACTTCGAATCTTCTAAAACCGAGAATCTATTCGAACTTCAATCTGGTATTCCTCTCTTACCTGGCACTCGTCTAATTTCTTTAAATTGAATCTCTCCATTTTCAGACAATGAATATTACCTCTAATCAACGATAATCTCTCTCGTATTATCGCTGCTACCAGGTAGTGATCAGTGTCAGACTCAGCCCCTCTAAACGACCGAACATCAATTACGCTAGCTTTCCTTCTTCTATCTACTAAAAAGTGATCAATTTGCTTATGTATTTTTCGACTGGTAATGTCCAAGTGTCTTTATGGACGTAACGGTGTGGGAATTTTGTACTCTTCACGATTAGATTTTTGGATGTTGCAAAGTTCACGAGTCTAACACCTTTCTCATTACTTTCCTTATGCAAACTTTCGTTCCCTATAATCGGTTTGAAAATATCTTCTCGTCCTACATTCGCATTGAAATCCCCTAATAGAATCTTCATATGGTATCGCGGGAGTTGGTCAAATATCTGTTCCAATTTTTTCGTAAAAACTGTTTTTACTTCGCCATCCTTATCATCAGTTAGGGCACGTACACTTAAAACAATAATATCACACCACTGTCCCTTAAGAGTAATAAAAGAAAGTCTATCAGTAACAAATTCAACCCATTTAATTGCTGGTAATATACGTTTACTAACGAAAAACTCTGTTCATAACTGGTGATTTTTATTTCCTTCCCCGTAAAAGAACGTAAAAATCCGGAATTCACAGATCCATTTCCTTCCCACCTAACTTCTTGAACTTCTACTACTTCCATCCTGTATTCCTCCAACTCACTCGTTACGGATTTTTACGTGCCTGCCCTATTAAGATTTCTAATATTCCATGTTCCAAATCACATTTCCATTTTCTTTTCTGAGGTCGTACCAAGTTATCAGTCCTTGCCCGAGGCTTTTGTGAATATTTTTGATTAAGTGCTTTTCTTGTTCAGGATGAGGTTGTTGGCCCTACCTAAACAACCAAGCTGGAGTAACATTCCTAGTCGGCTGTCGGCGACTGCTTATTCAGAATATTTGCAGCTAACCTCTATATGTAGTGGCCTTCTCCTCGATACGCAACTAGAGGACGCACCATGCCGTGGTGACAGGAATCAACGTTACAGTTATCTATCTAACTAACTAACTAACTATATATATATATATAAATATAAATATATATATATATATATATATATATATATATATATATATATATATATATATATACTTTTATGATAATGATGGAAACAAACTACTTAGACTTAACTTTTTTGAAAACTAATTATATATTACTTTGATTTTATATTATTTTTTATTATTTGGGATGTAGAAATTATTATTATATTTAGGACGTAATTTAGATTTATATATTATCGGAAAGCGCTGAATTGCCGAAATACAGTTTTTAAAAATTTGGTTTAATTTTACATGTGTTTTTAAGATTTTTTGATAAAATTCTGGTCAATCAAAAATCTCTCTGACATCATACATTTTGATACTACTTCAAAATGAAATATCTTTAAAACATTGTGTTTGATAGATGTCTACTTGTTTATAAATAGATTGTATTATGCATTTTTCCGTAACGTAACAAACGAGGCTTCACATTGACGTAAAATACCAGACATATTCTTGTGATGTACAAATACATAAAAGAAATGAGATTAAAAATATTGCAAAACATTGCTACACATTGTTTCCCAAAATTATTTGGTCTAGGAATTAATTCGTGCGGTTGGTACGCACACATTGAAGCTGTAGTACAAACACAAAATACATAAATACCTTAAGAAAAATATTGTCCATCGCTAGCCACCACTTTCACCCATCTGTCAGGCAATGTACGGATTCCGTGGCGAAAGAAGTCCTCATCCTTGGAAGCGATCCAGTCAGAGACCCATGTTTCGATATCTTCTGAAGAAGTAAACCGCTGTCCAATCAAATCGTTGTTCATGCAATCGAACAAGTAGTAGTCCGAAGGAGCAACGTCTGGTGAATACGGCGGGTGGGGTAAAACTTCCCATCCGACATTTTCTAAATAGGTTTTGACCGGTTTTGCGACATGTGGGCGAGCGTTATCATGTTGAACAATAAGTTTATCATGTCTGTTCTCCCATTCTGGTCGTGTTCTGGCCAGAGCTTGCTTCAAACGCATTAATTGTCGTCGATAACGTTCTCCACTCATAGTTTCACCCGGTTGCAGCAGCTCATAGTACACCACACCTTTCATATCCCACCATATACACAGCATAACCTTTGCACAGTGAATATCTCGTTTTGGTTGTGATGGACCTGGTTCACCTGGTTTCACCCAGGCCTTTTTTCGTTTAGGGTTCTCGTAATGGATCCACTTCTCATCACCCGTAATAATTCGATGCAGAAACCCCTTTCTGCTCTGTCGTTGAAGCAGCAATTCGCAAATGGTTTTTCGTCTTTCAACGTCTCTGTCTTTCAATTCATGGGGAACCCAATGTGACATCTTTTGAATCATTCCCATGGCTTTCAAGCGTTTGGAGACTGTTGTTTGATCAACGCCTAATGCTGCTGCAAGTTGTTCCTGCGTTTGACACGAATCCTGCTTGAGCAATGCTGTCAATTCTTCGTCTTGAAATTTTTTGGCTGTCCAGCTCGCTCTTTGTCTGCCAAGCCGAAATCACCACTTCTAAACCGTGCAAACCACTTCTGACACGTTCGCTCAGCTAGAGCATGGTCACCATACACTTCCACCAAAATACGATGACTTTCAGTCGCACTTTTCTGCATGTTAAAGTAATGCAGCAGGACACCCCGCAGAAACACTTTATCAGGCACAAATTGCGCCATGTTCACTTAACTACAAACTGGTGTTGTTGACGCTTTAATCCACTGCCCTATACTACGAACAATACGCGATGACAGGGGTTTGCAACACATGTGTGGATACACGGAACTGTGGGACGCTCCGTTCGTTGCGCCATCTCTTGTCCACCCGCACGAATTAATTCCTAGACCAAATATATATAAAAAATTAAACTTGAAGTCTCTGGCTTCACACTAAGCAATATACCGCCTTCATTAATGAGTATTTAAGATTGGGTCGTATGTGAAAGTTACTTAAGAAGACGTGAATAATACCGATAGTTATTTTCCGCTTTATTATGTGTTTAAGATTGGCAGTACATTTAAATTAAGAGGTTTTTTTTATTGAATCGCAGGAAAACCTAACAAGAAATCAATCAATGAAATTCTTCGAGTTCCACCAATTGTTAAAGATAATTTCAACTTCAATATTTCTAGGAATAAGCTGCATTCTGTTCCACATACATCAACCTTAGAAAAAAGTATAGCTAAATATGAGTTTATGATGACGACAAATGTTTACGGCGAATCCTTTGACGGAAACTCAGTAGACGGGCAATCATACAACTTGCAAAAATGACGTACATGGACTTGGTCAACGTCATTCTTGGCAACAAGGTGTCTGAAGCAAATTATGGAGGAAAAATGAAAGGGATTTCCAGAAGCATCACAGGTAATAAAACACAATTTCTACATTGAGGATGTGTCCAAATCAATACCCAGTGTGTCAAAGGACTTAGAACTGCAAGAAATATCTTATTACCTTTCAACCATTGAAAGTGGAGTTCCAGCAAAGTAATCGTACTTCAAGGAGTTCCTGAAGTTTTCAAGGAAAAACAGCAATCAGTCATGCTTGATCATTAAGACGGTGTTATGGCTTTAGAAATAGCATGGAACCCTTCAACAGACAAACTCGTCATTTTGAACAAACTTAGTAACCTTTTTTCACAAAATTTGAAACTGCTGAAGAAACTAATGTTATAATGACAAAAATACAAGTGGTCAGCAGTGTGATCTATCTTCGGTCACTTAGATCTAATAGCTATAAATACCATTCAATACAAGAACTTCTTACAGAAGTTCTGGAAGACGGGTGTGGATTGGTACGACCCATCATATACATCTTAGTTGAATCAATTAATGAGATGAAATGTAATAAGTTTTAAGTCCCAATTTTATACCGAATAGATTAGAGGACAAGGTGATGATGATAAATGAATCAACTGGTTTAAAGAAGAAAGTGGAAAGAAACTGGTCAACCCCAAAAATACCGGCACACACGGTGTTTGTACACTACAAAGCTACTTTGGTGCGCACTGGGATCTAACTAAGGATCCCATGAACCTGAAGTTAACACTGTACCATTGAACCCTTAATCAATGTCTTGGTTACCAGCCATGACGGAGATAAAATTACAGAAGCGTAGTATCTTCGGAGAACGATAATGAAATTCATTTAGATTATTTCCGGGATGCAAGGAAAATATTTTATAGAAGTTGTAATCATCATTGCTACAAGAAATGAAGGAAACATTGAAATCAATTTACTTTGTCCAAAATCAAGATTTGCACCACTCGACATGTATGCATTACATAGGTTGTAATTATATGGGGCAATGTTACTTTCAAAATTATTAGACAGAACTATTAATATTGAATATATAGGTTAGCCCTCTAATGATTGTTTTATAAAGAATCAAATCACCTACCAATCGTTGTCGAGGATATTTGTATCCAACAAAATGGCTCATATTGAGAGAATTGCATCAAATCTGTCAACGGTACCACGTAACTTGTAAAGGAAATGCGGAAAACATACTTACCCAAAGAGGGAATCATAGAACCTTCATTCAGTCTCGATAGTGAAGGCATGGTCAGGAGTTACTTGACACAGCACAACGGCAATGTTTATAACAAACTGAACCAGGTAACAACCCTGAAGAGAAGATTTTCATAAGTTTGGTGGAAGCTCATGAAAGAAGCTTTAGGGAGGGCATTCATCGTTACACAAATTATTGACAATAAACACATACTAGTGATTTTCTTATGTCTTCTTATTCTTTCTTAGTGTCTTCTTTTCTTAGTGTCTTCTTATTCTTTAGTCTTATTATTTCTCTTTCCTTTATTCTTCTTACTTTACGATAATCCAGGCAGAAGCAGTGCTATGAAATTGATAAGCATTTACAGTTCATTAGTAGTGGACAAGATATTCGTATTAATATTTATGTAGAGTACAAATTATCAATAAAACATCGCCTGTTTTTGCATAATCAATGTTTTATTATTTTAATTTAAAATCATTACTATACTAGAATAAATATAGTTTTCCCAGGCTATTACTTTCAGACGTGTTTAAGAAATGTTGATACAAACGATGCCTCATTAAAATAATATTTACTTAATTACATATGTGGATGGCAAATGTGTTAGTTTTATTCACTTGCTATTTACTGTGGGTATGAAGGACATAACATTCCGCAACGTACAATGCCTTATAGATCAAAAGTAGCACAAGACATGTGTTTGTGACTTCTATTTTCATGTAATTTAGCGAATTATCGTCTAGAAGAAAGACGAAGTGATGTCCTTGATACATTTCATGGTATCTTTGGGTTTCCAGAACTGCACGATGGAATTAATTATCTAAGTACTCCATGCACTTAATGTTGAAAATGCTCTATGTCAATATTAATAAGAGACCTACTTCACTTGTCTTAACTCTATTGAGCTTAAGCCACGTTAACAAACGTTTCTGTGTGTTAGTGAATTGCTAACCCAATAAGAATGCAAAGCAGTATGGTGTGTGCAAGCATCCACTTAAGTTATAAACTACTATATAAGCTAAGTATCATTCCGCTGGAAAAATGGAAGAATCATATACCTCTACTTTATTGTACGAGTTGCTAACCCGATAAGAAATATGGAGGAAGAGAACATTGGATTTCATAAAAACAATGAAAATAGCTTTGTTTAATAATGCCGCTAAAACCATAAATATGTTAGCTTATACATTAAAACCAAATCAAAATCAAACCATTAATAATCGCATTGCAACAGCCTATTTGTAAAGTAAAAAAAATGTTCTTGCGTTATAGCTATTTAAAAACGTATTGGACCATAACGTAACAACAATGTAATTAATAATGGTGAAATTTATGTAGGATTGTTGTGAGATCAAAACTGTTTTCCTTTGAAGTAGCCACATTGAACTTCGAATAAAAAGTACTAAAAATCAATTTCCAGTAATTAATAATAAAGTATTTTTAAATAAGGAACTGATACATTTAATTTCATTTTTGTACAGTCACTTTATATAGGAGCTTCAAATTTACAATTATAGTATATGGAAAATACACGTACCAAACACAATGGTATGAGTAATTTTTCTAAAACAAATTCAACTTCAAAACGGTAAAGGGGATAACACAAGATTGTGCAGAAAAATGTCATACTAAAGTGAATTTTTTTTACTGGAATAGATGTTTGGGTCAAATCCTTAATAACTGTTGTAACCTCAAATTTTGGTTGTTGTTTTGCCTTATATAAACTGTACTAAAAAAAATAATGTATTTACTTCATTAATATGAATTTGAAATAACATATATTTTTGTAATTCCATAAAAAGCACTCACTTATACGGACAAGTGTCTGCCCATAACTAGTGAGTATATACAAACATTTGTGTTGCTTTGTAAATAAGCTGTTGGTCTTATAAACTAACCAAGAAAGTTCTGTAGCTTTTACATCCACCACCTAGGAATTTCGATGTCACATAAGACTATCTGGAAGATAAAAATAGTCCCCATCAGCATCGACGATCTTCTGCCAGCGCTCGGTAAGCCTACGGATTCCTTTGCGGTAGAACTTGGAGAGCCCTGAAGCGAAAAAGTATCAAGTACATTTGGCACTTCTACTAGGGAATTGAACTGGTGTCCTCTAAAGTGATTGTCCAAGGAATAGAACAGGTGATAATCAGATGGTGCATGTTAGTGAAGTCTGGTGTATGCAATATTATTTCTCATTCAAAGCGTAGAAAGTTGGCCCGGGTCATTCCAGCGACGTGGGGCTTAGCGTTTTGCTGTAACAGAAGGACCACTTTGGGATTGAAAAGTGCTGCCTAGAAACTTTTGAGCTTTTCATAAACACGCTTCAACTGCTGACAGTACGCAGTTGCATTGAAGCTCTGATCATCTGTTAGCATTCCCCGATGCACGAAGCCAGGGCAGTCAACCACAACCACGTTACTACCTTATTCTGGTGTAGTGCAGGTAACTGCTGTTTTGGAACCGGGTCATAGGATGCTAACGAATGACGGTGGCAAAATGGAGTTTCCACTTCTCATCACATGTCAACACACTGCGTAGAAATGGCCGATTCCTCAGACGATACAGCAAAAGAAAAGCATCTGTTGACTCGCCTGGCCTTCTTGACCGGAATCAAATCATTGGCCCAACCTGTAATGCTTCAAAATTTATGGTGGTTCTGCAGAATGGTTTCTCCACTCACACTGAATTGTAGTTCCAATTTTCATATATATGACCACAGTTCCCCTCAAATGCTGGGTGAAAATCTTAATTTTGTACGGTTGTGGGTCTTCTGATACGTAGTACATCTTCAAGTGTTTCGCTACCGTCCTTACACTTCTTAAACCACCCCTCCAATGTTCGCGTTGTCACAACACTCACCAAAGGCCGGACATTTCTTTCTTCTCGCCGCAGCGGCGTTTCGCCTGAGTTTGAATCATACAGCATACACTCACTTATGGCGCTCTGTGGAAGTCGTATGTACACTTTGTGCTTACGCAAGTTCAAGGTGTAAATAACTGCCACAACCATGTACGGCACTTTGTTATACGCACACCACAACTGACCTTCGGCTTTTCTCCATTCGCATTCAACTCACTGTGTTAGGGCCAATTAAACACAGACCTACGTAAAATGAGACAGAATTTTTTGATTACCTTTATAGTATAATTTATATTTGATAGATTTCAGAAATATATGGAAAATACCTACGAACGATCTGAATCACAATAGATAATGAAATATATGAAACATATTTCAATATAAATTCCAGATACTCAAGTAGTGTAGGGGTTGAACTTCTTGTTGTCCTATAAGTGTAGCGGCAATACAGTTCGCTTCTGCTCCGCTTCCCGATAATAGAATATTTACTTATTACTGTAATCTATAATGAATCTTAACCTGCACGACGTTCGCTACTCAAATTTAATACAATTGCTATTAATGAAATAATAGTAGTCATAGTATAAAGCAACAAGAAGGCATTGTTAACATTATTATTATTATTATTGTTATTATTATTATTATTATTATTATTATTATTATTATTATTATTATTATTATTATTATTATTTATGTTATTATCGAAAAAAGTGTATTAGTTGCAAAGACCAGAATCAGCAAATGCAAATACACATATAAAATGTAAGTTCTTGGAACGTGAATAATTTAGTTGAAGTATGTATGAGTACGTTTCAGTGCACTAGTTCTTGTACTGTATATTCACTTGATATTATATTTTAAACGTTATATTTTGTAAGTTACTTCAATGTGCATTGCTAGTACTGTAGTAAGTATAGCTATGTATCATTTTATTTGTTATAATATGTAACGCATAAGTGAAACTATTATTTTGTCTTATACCCTAGCCAGATACAGGTAACCATGAATTGTAAATATTTGCTTTTTCGGCCTCGGTATATTGTACTGTATTACCCTTTATGATTGTTCCACCCTTTAACGCATACGTATTCAAAACGTTAAATACTATATATAAGTAAAATAATCGCTCATCCTGACGTAATGGGTTAGTAATATAATACGTTGAACTACGTCACTTGAAACTTGTACAAAACTGACCATGATACTTAACCACATATTAAATTTATTACCTTACAATTTTATTTACATATTTGAAGAGAGTGAGTTTTTACTTGCAACTGTGGTCGGAGGCAAGTTAAACTATAATTTATCATAACCATTGTATAAAGGTTAAAAGAACCTAAGAAAAAGAGGTCAATGACTAACTTTACTTCATATGGTATTATTCTTTTCCAATTTGTCCTACTTTCGTTGAACTTCATTCTTTAAATATTACTGTAATACATATGCTAACTTATCTATCTTTTTGTGTATCTATATGTATATATACTTATATATAAACATGTATGTATATAAATAGATAGATAGATAAACAGAATATATATTACTTCTATTTTAACATTTTGCTTAATTTTTTTACTTAAATATGGTCGAGAATTATTATTTCTATATTCTAATTAAAGTAATTAGAAAGAGTCGTATCTAAAAATGGAATATCTTTATTAATATAATTAATTAAGTACATTATACACATTGTAAGCGTTAAAATTCAACCAGTTTAACTTATTTTTGATATTGATCAAAGAGTAATAAAATAATTCAAAGTAGTAATAAAAGGATAAAAAAATTAACTATTTTTAAATGCACTTCAAACTTACATTGTGGAACTGAAAGTAATATAATGGCCATATTACTAAGAACGAAAAAAATCAGTGTCTTCAAATATAGTTTGGTATTCATTATAATGTGATTTGTCTGATTTTACTGGGTATATTTTTATAGTTTACAATTTTTCTTTACAAATGACATTCAGTATATTCATTAAAGATAAAACTGGAAATATGAAAAACGCTGGAGTAAACATGCAAAGTATTACTTCATGAATATATCAATTAAGCAGTTATGAATAAATTTGGAAATTAAACAAAATATTCTATTTTACCAATATGACTAGGTGTGAAAACTAAAAGTCTTTTATATTGTTCTTGGCTGCAACCGTAAAATATGAAATATTAAGCATATCAATATACCTAAGTTGATGAATGGCTACATTATAGAAAAGATGTGATTTTCATATTGACATTTTACATTGTAAATAACTTCTGAATTTACAAATTGACAAAATGTGCGCCAGTTCATACTACCATACTTGGAAACACTATAAAATATATAAAATAATCAAATATGACGTCATTAATACGCAACAGTAATATTAAATAATTGGAATCATCAAGTGACGGTTCAAGTGTTCCATCGGTTTAATCGCGGAATCAGGTGAATCTAATATACCTAACATTGATTCAGTTGTGAACATTAGCAGGAATAGTAATGGTCGTTTATCTACTAACTCTAAGAATGTGTTACCATGTCCTCATTCTGGAAAACATTATGTGAATTCCAGAGGATTAGCTATACACATAGGTAAAAAGCATCAGGTTATAAATGGGGTGAAGATTGGTGTCATATCTATAACAATAGCTATACTGATTATAAAACTAAAAGAACTAACATCTCTAATCGCAATAAAGGCACACAGGATTTGACGTTGTCTAACTTGGGCAAAATATTAATATCGTTAAGATCTTGAATTTTAAGACGTGTCTTTCGAGGCGCTCGAGCTGTAGTTGCCGATGCGCTTGCCGATGTGTTACTCTAAGTAACTATTTCAAATGACAAATAAAAATGGATCAACATGTTTATATTTCCATTAGTTACACTAACTGCTCCCAAAAAATCTGAAAATGTAAAAAACCTTACCTCGTGGGTAAAACAAAGAATTCGTCTTTGGTGTGATGTAGGTATTGATACCTTAACCTGGCACCCAACTAAGATCATGAAATCTCTTCCAAACCAGAATGTTTCCAATCTTAAGATTATAGAAAACAAATTTGCAGATGGTGACATCCGTGGAGCAGTCCGTCTACAAATGTCAGTTGATACTGTTGCAGCCCCCGACACTTCTGTGTTTGAGACGTTATTGGAGAAGCATCCAACCTGGTGAATTTACTTTACCGAATCTTCCTGATGACCCAAAAAACTGTCAAGGAGTTTCGATTAATGATGTTAAGGTAGCTACTAATTTCTTTTCATCTGGTAGCGCGGGAGGTATCGATGGTCTTCGCCCTACGATTCTAAAAGATCTCTTATTTTGTGAAGTACTTGAATAGAAGGAAAAGCTCGTAAAATCATTATGCGATCTGTTCAATTTAATTATTTCAAGAAAAGTTCACTTGGAAGTTCGGCCATTGTTTTTCGGAGCCAAACTTACTGCTCGAAAAAAGAAATCTGCTGGAATTAGACCTATTGCCGTTGGTAATGTCTGGCGCAGAATAGCAGCAAAAATTATATGCTTCAGAACACGGGAGCATTTTAAGAAATTTTGACTCCCCATCAGCTTGGTGTTTGCACTCCCAACGAAGCCGAAACAACTGGACATGCAACCCGCGTTTATTTTTCCTCCATTCACAATGCTCCTAAAGCTGGAATTTTGCAACGCATTTAACGAGCCCCGCCGGAACTCAATGCTCACTACAGTGTTGAATGAATTTCCTTCAATGTATCCATGTGTTTACCAATATTACGCTCAACCCTGTGATTTATTCTTAGGTCAAGACACTATTTCATCCCAGAGAGGAGTACAACAATGCGATCCCCAGGGCTCAGCACTTTTTGCTATATCCATTCACCCTTTAGTGGAATCAATCAACACTGAATTAAACATTTCGTATTTGGATGATGGAACTACCGCTGATGAACCTGAAGTAGAGACGGCATCTGCACTTGGCCTATATTTAAATTTTTGAAAGTGTGAAGTTGGTTTCCTTGGGTCAGACGAAGCCAAGTTCGACCTATTATTTAACAATTTTGACCAAACTACCCCAGGGATACGTCTCCTAATTAACCAGGATGCTTGTCTTCTAGGCGCCGCTCTCACAAAGGAAGCTTTTCCCAATGTCCTGTTAAGCAATTATCCAAGTTAGAATATTTTTTGTCTCGACTCGCCTTGATTTCTGTCCATGAACCTTTCTTTCTTCTACGTGCCATTTATCGATCCCTCGTTTAAACTACTTCTTAAGATGCTTTCCATCTTGGAATGAGACTCCGCTACTAGAGAAATATGATCATATTCTTAAAATGGGTCTGGATTCAATTTTAAATTGCTCCTTAAGCGACGAACATCCTTAACTGTGAGATTAGGAGGTCTTGGTATTCGGTGATCCGTGAATATTGCGATTCCTTCCTTTTTATCGTTCTACCACGGATCTCTTCTTTAATTCGAGGATCTTCTTCCACAACGTTACCACCTAGACCCAGATGGCACAGCTCAAGAAGGCTCTACCAAATGGAAAAATTTAACAGGTACATCAGTAATCAGAAATTAACAAAAGAGATTCTTAGGCATCTTGTTACACATCAATTGTAGCGCATTTTCATGAACTTCTCTTACAGTCAGTTTTGTTCTCCAGAGGATAAAAGCAGGATTCGTGAAGCCTCATCCTTACATGCTGGGGCATTATTGAATGCAATACTCTCCCCACCATTGGATCTTCATATGACTAATGAGACATTTCAAATCTCTATCGCCTTAAAATTAGGTGCAGACATTTGTGATCCACATCACTATCCAGCTTGGGGGGATTAAGTTAACCAACATGGCCTGCATAGCCTTTCATGCATGAAGAGCATACTGGCACGCTAGACACTCCTCTGTGAATTATATTATTTTACGAGCCCTTACCAGCTGGAAATTCGTTCCATACGTGAACCTTCAGGATGTTTTCGTTCGGATGGAAAACGACCTGATGGCAAGCACAGTCTGACCTATTATTTAACAAATTTGACAGATTTGTTAAATAATAGGTCATTCGTTCATTGGTTGAAAGGCAAATCACTAGTATGGGACCTTACGTGTTCAGATACATTTACCCATTCAAGTCTCCCCTTAGCTGTTATGAAACTCTGGAGATGTTGCTAGTCATAGAGAAGTAGAAAAGCAAAGGAAATATAACAACCTCCTTGATAGATTTATTTATGCTCCAATTGCCATCGAGACTAGTGGTACTTGGGGATCTGCAAGCCATGATTTTCTTAGAGAAGTAGGCAGATGCATTTCTATCGTTACTAGAGATATTCGTTCAACATCTTTCCTAATTCAACGCATATCTATTGCTATCGAACGTGGCAAAGTGTCGTCGGTTCTTGGTACCTTACCACATGGAAAAGAACTAGATGAGGTGTTTCTTCTCTAACACAAAGGACAAAATTGAACATTTATACAACTGGACGACATACTATACAAATAAGGTGTAATATCATTGGATGGCGTAGAAAAGCAGACAGTAATACTAGATATGGTGCCGTTGATAGGTGGTTTTCAACCCTTCCTTCGGTTCGACTATCGAAATATATTTACTGCTGACTAAATTATTTTTCGCAAATATTTCTTAAATTTATGTAATGCAATTGTTACAATTTTATTCAAATTATTATATTTTTATGTTATTCTGTTAGCAAATATTGTTGCATTCCTCTTATATACCTGTTGTTATTTTATTTGAATGTCTAACAATTTTGAAATATAATAAATATTTAAGAGAAAGCAAAAAAAATAATATTAATATTGAGTGTTATATTGATATGTAACATTATGTTCTACAGTTAGTTTTAACACATACGTATAGAAAGCTTAACTTAGTGAAAGAGAAAATCTTTAAAAATGTCATTACCTTCAACATCAACGAATTTATTTTGATTAACTATACTTTACGATGCACAAGAAACAAATGTTTTTTTTTTAAATAAAAGAAAGTTCATTTATGCTTCATGCATACAACAATAACGTTTGCTTTGAAACTAATTAATTACATCTGAATGCAAGTATACTCATTACACAAATTTAAAAATTTCCAACAAAACTTGCCTCAATGAGTAAGAACGGGGACAATAAAACTTTAAGAAATATATAGGAAATTGTTTTCCTTCTATCTATTTCTATAAGAGAAAAATGTTAAAATATTTCTTTGCTGAAAAATAGTTTCGATTAGAATTTAAAAAAAAGATCTAGTGAAATTAAAAGATTACATTCTCATGGGGTTCGTTTTATATGATTTATGTTTGCAATCTAGAAACAAATATTACCTATCAATTTTATAATGGAAAAAGATACTTGGTGCAATTTACATTATAAGTTGTAATAACTTAAAGGTTTATTCCGTAAGATTTCAATCTTAAGCTTATACTACCTGTTATACGAACAGTCTATGCACATGTGTAATTTTCCATAACCAGAATATACTCTTTTTAAAACTGCGTCGTTAAATTAAGCAACACACATTGCATCTACTAATAATGCTTTTTTAAAATATTAATTCAACGTATAGTACCAAACCGTAGTTCTCCCATGTTAAACAATGCGATAATATTAACGTTAAGATGTTTAGTTTAAATAAGTCTGATAACCCCCAAATCTCAACATTATTACTATAGAATTAAATTCCGGAAAAGGCACTAAAGTTTTTGATCAACGTAATGCATACCTATTAATTATTCTGATAACAAGGGATGCGTAGGATCTGCAGCACGAATGTTATTAAACCCCAATTTCAGTAGGCTAGAAACATATCATATTTAATACCTCTAAGTAGAACTATTGCAGAACCTTAAACGGTCATGTCCAGCTGTTATAAATATTATTTATAATATAATATATATTGTAATATTTTATAATAAATCGTATAATATAATAAAGTAATTGTCCAATTTTCTATTACCTTAGCGAAGCCTGACTTCTGCCTTCCCCAAAACTAGGGTAATTAGATTTGAATCTCTTATGCCTGAACATCAAATATTATAATCCTACTACAAATACGCTATGCACATAGTTATATTCCAGAAATAAATTGTATACATTTGAGAGTTTATCTAATACTTCATTTTTGCAATCACTAGCAAAAGTAGTTTTCTATAAGTACTATAACTTCATCAGATAAGGTGCAATACTTTTGTGGTATCACAAACGAGAGTTTGGTTGCTGCCCAATTTACATCTCCACATTTCAAGGAGCAAACGAGAATTGGTTATCCTTTTTTGTAGTAAATCAGACTTCATTGTCCATTTTGTGGGAATAACTTTTATCCATTTTTGTATTAATATCTATTGTATGAAGTGTGTTGTTCAATCAATGCAATATATCTTTCAAATATAATTTAGTATCATGTATTGTTTCACTCATTGACGCAAACTAAAACAAGCACAGTTCATAAGTAAATAAGAAAATAATTGGAACAGAATATGATGATGCATTTCTGCTTCCAGGACTGCATTCCTCTACAAAAACAGTGTTAATTGATGTGTCACATGCCTACTTTATTATCTTAAAATAACCTGGATCCAAGATGGCCGTCAATCACCACGCATGCATCAATCGGTAGCTCCTTTACCCAAGTCCGCCCTTCACTAGTCAGATTAGCTTTACTCATGTTTGTTTTCAAAATAATTTACTGTACTAAGACTTATGAACCACCCTGTATAATAATTCATAAATATACCTGTATTGCACGCATGCCCGTGACAGAACAATATCACGGATGTATAATATGATTTTTACTTTTCATTTGATTTTTCGTCACATTTGACTAAGATATATGCCGGCCTTTACGCTATATTGTAAAGTGTTATTGTATCAAATTACAACATTCATACAATTTTCCAGGATAAGCGTCCAGCTTTCCGACGCGAGTCATTTCTGGCTGTAAGAATTATTCATCCAATAAATCTAGTTGTGTTGGGCCTTTTCTTAATAGTAGGTGAATCACAGAAGAAAACCGATGTCAATTATAAGTGTCCGTACGTATCATAAATCTTGGGTTACCTTTCTCTATTCGAAGCTCCGTGATTGCTCTAGAGTGAAATGAACATTTTCTCAAGTACAGTGGTTGTAAGAATGATATCCAATCTCGAATCATGAAGCTGTCAAATTCACTTACTTTATATGGTGTAGTTTTCACTCTGCTGCCTTTGACCACATTATTCCAATACTCTGCTATTTCTGCTCTTCATTTTATGTTCACCAGTCCTATGCTCTTATCATGTTGAAGGTAGGAATAACACAAACTGGAAATGTTAGTTAAATGGAAATTAACCTCTGCGTTCCATGTGCAATGTAATGAAAGCATCGGAATAAAGTATAATCCTTATTTTGACCACTGCAAGAGTCACAGAAGAGCTCAAGATGATGGATGTTGGGATATATTTTCTTTTACTAATTTTTAAAGGAATATATTTTTGAAGCTACAATTAGACGTACCACAAATCAACACTGGAAGATAAACAGTTGAATATTATTGACAAAAGACTCAAAAAATAAGAGTAAAATGAAGGGCTCTTTCTTCCACTGTAAGTAATGACGATACTTCTTCCATTTTAGATTTTTTTTTAAATTGCTATAGCAAGCTAACCGTAAACCTTTTCCCCATTATTGTTATATTTTATCTATATTTTATACATTTCGCCCAAAAGTAGATATCCCCCCATTTTTCATGGACTCTTTAAATGTTAACCCTCCAATACGCACGCGGGCTACTATTGTAGCCCAGCGTTTTTATTTTCCTTGCGACAAAGTAATTCGAGATGATAGCTCAAAGGGTGTCTGTGTACCTTTCTATCAACTATCATTCTGCGTGTTTTGTGTGTGGTCAAACTTGAAATCGGAAGGAGCTCATTGTTATTCTGCTTGAAAGTTTCATGGGCTACATCTGTAGCCCGCGCGACTATTGATGTCACGCGTGTTCCAAAGAGTCAAAGTTTTTTCATTATAGTTTGAGTGTTGATCAGATGGTCAATGAGTTTACAAAATGCCAATTCTGATGAGGAATGTTTTCTAGATGGCGATAGAGACTGCAAAAATGAATTTTTCGGACACAGAAGTAGTGAAAATTCAGATTATGTGACTGAGAATTCCGGGCGGCAGGAATCACTGATACCTGTTGATAATAGCAGTAAAGACAGTTCTGAAGTAAATTAATATGTAGTACAAGACAATCTCAAATAGAAAAAAGTCACTCCTACACGTTATATTTGCGCTCGTGCTCATAATATTGTGCTTCGTTTTCCAGAACTTAAGGTGGGGGTAGGTCTGCGCTGTCGGAGCTTGAATATCTAGAAGTGCTTTTAGATGCAGACATTTTGAGACTTAAGGTTTATTTTACCAATATTTACATTGACAGTGTTAGATTGAGATTTGTACTTAACCGTGATGCAAAACTTACAGACGGTATTGTACGTGCCCTTATTGACATTTTGATGCTTTCGATGAGTGGTCAATGTTTGAAGGAAAGTGTTCATTGACCACTCACCACTTGTGTGCAGAACTTTTTTAGAATGACACGAATACGGAAACATAAAAGGAAAAATATATAAGTGTAGATAGCATATGCAAAATTATGCAAAATCAAACTTTGATACCAGAAACTCGTTATGCTGAAAAGGTATATGTTTTATGGATAATACGTTTATTTTTAATATTTATAAAATTTTTGAAAAATTATACTTATGTTTAAGTATATAAGAACACATATGTTTAAGATGAAGAAAAGTTTAAAATGCGCCAGTTTGGTCCATTTATTGATAAATACAAATAACTTTTACAGTCTTGTTCCTCTATCACTTTTGAAAAAAAAATGATGTTGGTCTTCTTTGTGTACACATAGCTTTCAAAATAAAGATATTTCTCAAATTGTGTATAAAACCCTTAAAACAGTTTATAAAAGCAATTCTCTACAAGAAAGACAGAAATATTAACATGGCTAGGCAACAAAAACAAATGGGCTACAGTGGTAGCTCGCGCGACTATCCGCGTCACAAAAATCCGCGCGCGTATTGCAGGGTTAATTAGGCGGTTGCTACCTTTTATTTAATAGAGTTATTATTCTATATAATAACATTTTTGTTCGTTTCTAAATTTCTCAGCTGTGAACAAATCATTTAAAAAAAAATCATGACCTTCGTTGATAGTCGAGAATCGGAACACTTGGGTTTTAATTTTGGTACACGTTCTCAAAGAAATTTTTCTTCTCTTAGTTTTCATGTGAAGATTTGTAATAGCGGGTTAATGTCACTTTGCTCTGTCTGCAGGATGCTGGATGGGGTGAGCTTTTGCATTGCCTACTCATACTAAAGGTCGGGGAATCTTTTGTATTCCATGGATTTTCTGGGTGTTCTTCTGTTTTCTAACGGAGACAACTGGGCCAGAAAGTAGATGATTCTCAAAATTGACGAAACAATCACGGGCACTGGTATGCATCAGCCGGTATGCATCAGCACAGAACCTACTGAAAGCAGGATATTTGAGCCTACAGCGGCACAGAGCCGTCGCCATGTTTCATTGTTGACATTGTGCTAAAGCGTCATGGTCCATTATGAACGCCATCTATGTCAGGTCATATTCATGTCATGTAACTTGGCAGACTGTGATTGTCGACGCAAGTTGAGGAAGATGCTACTTATGTTTCTCCATTATTTCCGCCGCAGTCACACGAGGACTCTGAGTGACAAACGCCGCAATGCCTGGCAGTTTATTCCACCTACTGTTTCACTACGCACAGAGGATATGCCGTCAGTTTTGTAGGTTGTAATAACTTTGGACACTGTCCTTTGAGACACATCTAACAGAGCTGCAAATTTTGTCTCCCTTGCAGAACTTGAGGGAGCAACAATTTTACTTCCTTAAAAACTAGATAGAGCGCTCATTTTACACTATAACTCTCTGCTCAGCTCATTGTCCATTCCCGCTCTACTACTCCTTACGCAGTACGGAGTTGGTCGCAACACGCCACTGCCATCGGCCCAGATTTGACATGGCCGCGAGGTCCTTGGTAATCCACATATCTGACTTGTTTCCAGCTCCATGTGTTAAATAGGTAAGCATTTGTAGATTTGGAAGAACAAATATTTGTATGCTGTGTGTATGGGTATTGAATGGAAGTGTATTTAGTGAATTCGTTGATAGCCCATTGAAAATGCAATTTTAATTTCTGATACTCTTAGAAAGACATACTGGATTTCCGTTTTCATATTCCCTAGTGGCTACATGGTTAGCATGCGCGCCTTAAGTTCGTGAAACCCGTGTTGGATTTCTGTTGGGAGTTCATGTTGTTAGGATTCCGCATTATACTATATTTCACGTTCCTTAAATGAAAAATAGCTCGCCTACGTGGCGGGCTCCGTCTCGAATGTGTTAAGTATCAAAAGAATCGTAGAATCGTAATATAATAATACTGAAAAATAAAGAAATATTTAAAAATATTAAAATATCGAGATATTAAAAAACATCGATGTTATAAATTTTTGATATTTGAAAATATTTATCGATCGATATATCGAAATATCGCACAGCTGTATATGGGACCGGTCACCGAGGATTTTCTTTTAACCATTGTTCCTCTTCGAGAATTTGGTTTCCCCGAAATTTTGTAGAATTTCATCACCTTGACCGTCACCTAAATGTTCATCGCGTCACACTGAGCCCAATTAGCACTTTCACCATTCTTATACCACATATCCGAACATTAATAATTTGGCCTCTTTGGAAATTAGAGTTAACTTATTTTACTTTGTGACCACTTACTCGATACAATCACACTATCATCCTACTGAGAATCACAGAATAACGAGTTAGTCCCATAACCCCCACCAACAATCATAACCCCTTATAACCCCCCTGCGGTCTCTGCCTGTCCTTTGCCAATCCAGATATCTTACGTGTTTCCGACTCCATATGTCTGAATTAATTTCATGAATATGTATGCTACATATTGGTAAAGAACGATTGTGAGTTTTTTATATGTTAAAGGTTAAAATAAATACTTAGTTTATTATTATGTTTAAACTAACGGGTTTTATTTGACAAAAGAAGAAAATAAAATAGTGTGAAAGCTGGAACATATTTTATGCAGATATGTATGAATCTGTGATTTGCAAATGTGCTTGTGAATCTTCAATCTTCAACTATTCTAGTGTACCTCTAAGTATACATTTGTTTCGCTCTTGTTTAAATGGATTAATCGGTCCCAGTCCTTGTTATCTGGAGCAACAATAATTGTGTCCAGATAAGATCATGCTCTGTGTATTTATTTTACGCTAGCCTCTCTACAATTCATTTATCACAATTTTGGCTTTTGTTCTCATTATTTCTGGAAGCACGAGTTGTGAATATGTGCATATACGTTTTTCCGATTTTCCGTTTTTCCGACACCTCCCCTGATTTCAACTCATTTTCTGCTCTTTAATTATGTCATGTGACAGGCAGGCAACTGGGAGTTGACGGGACTGCGCAAACGAAAATTTCAATGTTGTACCGGTACCAACAAGTACTGTGCAAATTTACTTGTGTTTTCATTTCCCAGCTCGACCCATCTCCTCTTTCCACTCCCCTTACGTTTCTCCATCCCGTAAGAAGGGCAGTGCCAATGCGGTATGCGTCATATGTACACACCGTTTCTTAGTTAAACTGTGAGACCACCAGAAGGCAGCTAATTCGGCAGAGCATACACACGGTTTACACAGATTCTCACATTTTTCTATAATTATTGGGACCTTCCCGAAATTAGGCCAGGAGGCCCAGGGGATCGCCACGAAGTCCCTGTAGGTTTAAAAATTGTTGGCACAGGAAAATGTCCCAACAATTTTTCCGGTCCCAACTGATAAGGTGTTAAACCATATGCAAGTACCAACAAAGATAGGAATGCGGGAATATTCGAGAACATACCAAATTTCGGCTAGCTGGGGGTTCGCTCCGAGACCCCCGTCTTTACTCGGTCTACGGCCTAGCGCCTCTAAAACAAACATTTCTATCAAATTACAAATTTCTTCTCGTATTTCAACTACCTAAGGATAATATTTTGTATCCCAAAAATTCGCTCGCTTAAGTAGCATAGAAATTTCTTCATCCCCTTTTAGCCCCGTTGGAAATTAAAAATATTCCATTTTGGTAATTTTTCTCTGTGTTAGTCCAAGACGGCTACAATCATGCCGAATTACATTATTCTAATCCTGCTGGAAGTGCCTGAACATTCTCAGGTATAGATGTTCCTTATATATGACAGTGCAAAGATTATTAAGTTCCACATAAAACCACTCTACATTTAGAATTTTTTGTCTTTGAAGATTTACTTAGGTTACGCTAACAAAAACGTACAAGCGTACCTAATTTCGAGTTTTTATTTCAATTCTAGTTACCTAATATATAAGATTATACGTCCCAAAAAAGGGTCCATTTAAACAACATTGAGAATTCCTTCTTCTCCTCTATAGACACCCTAACAGTCATCTATATTCGCTTTTGGCAACTTTGCTGTGAGTTAATCCTGAAAGTCTACAAACATGCTAAATTCAGTCATTCTAGCCCTACATGAAGTGTACAATAATTTCAGTGTGCAAAGGTGTCCCATATAAATAACATGGGGAACTATTTTCAGTTCCCCTTAAAAATTCTCTATAGTTGGATTTTTTGTTTTGAAGATTTAAGTAAGTAATGCTTACGAAAACGTACAAGCATAACGAATTTCGAGTTTTTATTCCAATTCTAGGTACCTAATATATGAGATTATACGTCCCAAAAAGGGTCAATTTAAAAAACATTGAGAATTCTTTCATTCGCTCTTTAGAAGCCCTAACAGTCATCTATATTCACTTTTGGCAATTTTCCTGTGAGTTAGTCCCGAAAAGCTACAACAGTCTGAAATTTCAACTTTTTCATCAAATGGAAGTACCTATTTATTTTATGCCACTTCATTTAGTTTTTACATAGTTAGAAATGAAATGAAATTTTTGAGTTTTACGTCCCACGCTTATGCCTGTTAGGCTAAAGGAGTGGGTGATGATGAATAATGAATGAAATGGTGGAATGAAGAAAGTGGGAGAAAACGGGAGAACCCCGAGAAAACCCACGCACACGGTGTTTGTCCACCACAAAGTTCACTTGGCGGGGCTGGGATCGAACCCGGGACCCCAAGCACCCGAGGTGAACGCTCTACCACTGAGCCACCGGGGCCCCATTTACATACTTAGGATATGCGCAAGTTTACAGGCCTTCTGTTAGTACATACTTTACACATAGGAATATATGTAAGAAGAGGTATTTACAAACAATGAAGTGTTATATATTTGATATTTACACGCAATTCTGACAAACAAACAACATGTGCTCAAAGCACAGATTTGGACATTTGAAACATATTACTTTCGTCTTTCTGTCTCTTGAGTACGGACAAGATTTCATTGCTTCCTCTTCTGTGCTTCCGGGCTTGTTGGCCTGTTAGTTAGAACAAATACTCCGCATCCTCCTAAATTATCTCTTACAGTTTTCCGCAAACTAGAAGATGATGCTCTACTCAACATTAAGAGTAGTGTCAATTCTTATGCAAGTCCCTCGGAGAACATCCTTCTGCGATGTAGCACTTGCTCGTTCCATTGTGATTTATGATTCATGGAAACAATAAACGAATTGAATAATACAACATCCATCATATTCATTAAAAATCACCAGAGGCCTCCTCTTTGTTTGTGTCTTGCAGGAATATTCTCGAACCAATTGGTCCATCAAGTCTACATCTACTTTTATAGTTATTATCAGAGCTAATAATTTTCAGTTTCTTCTTTGCATTACTATCATCAAGTTCTGCGTTGCTATGAATTGTGCTAATGAGGACAACACTCTTGTTATTTTTGGACACGGAGCTAAGCATGGTAACATTGTTAGAAAAAGCGAACCGGGATGAATAAATGGCTCGTTGTTTGGACAGTGCCATAATATGGGTATGCCCCTGTTTATCCTTCTCATCGTTGCAACTAACGGTAAGTTCTTCGTAAGGAGATACTCTGCTAAAGAAACACCTGTAAAATAATTATTTTTGGTTATCTTGCGTTCTTGATATTGATTGAGACATGACACAACTTCATAGGCCGAACCTTTTTTGCAGTACCTCTCCAAACTTCCTACCAAAGTAGAAACACCCATAACAAACATAAGCACAATGAGCATCACATAGACAAACAACTTTCAGTCCATATTTTGAGAGCTTCTTTGTCAAATATTGAAAACATGGACAACTACCTTTGAATGGGATTCTCTGTAAGTGATGCATCAGACACAATAACAGATTTTCAATTCCGAAGGAAAACAGATCTTGATATAGAACACATGTGCATCTTTCTCAGTTTTCTTGCGGATTTGCTGTGTTATTATCGAAGCTTAAACACCTTAGAATACTTTTCAATCTATTCACTGAAATTAGTGCATTATAATTAGGATGTAAATTTAAATTTTGAAAAAGTTCCGCAACAGAAAAGTAACAATTCTTCTTCAACCTGCTAAAAAGTAGAAGTTCAAACATAGCCAGCATCTCTTCTTTGCTAACTTATCTCCATTCAAATTTCGGTTGCTGCTTGTTGGTCTTGTAAATTTGATCATATCAGAATTTTTTTCGAAAATGAATGGTGTAAGAAATAAATCAACGACTGACCGAGGTGAACCACAGAACGTTTCCTGACATCGTCCTGGAGTGGGACACACAATTTTGTTAGACCCATTTGGACACATTTTGGGTGGAGTAAGTGACCAAACACGATCATATTTGGAACCCACACTTGCATGTCCTGTGTTAGAGGGTTGTTCATTGTCTGAATTCAAAGTCTCTTCATTTTCACTCTCACTTGTATCACTAAGTTCCACGCCATTATTCACATTGTCTAGAGCACTCGATGTACTGGGGAATCACTTTCACTGCAGTCATCACTACTCAAGCAAAGGCTTGCGTTACTGAAACCTTCCTCCAACAGTTTTCGAATCTTCTGTGCTTTTGATGACAGTATTTCTCTGGTAAATTTCACTTAATACAATCAACAATACGAGACGAACATAGATGTACTATAAATAAAATGTAAATTGTACTACTAATACATCACCAGCATTACGCATCACCTACGTAAAACGTGATAAAGACATTATAGTTAGTTACTTGTCCAGAGGATATCCAATATCGTACATTGAAACAAAATAGACTTTAAAGATGTGTATACTACTGTTAAAAATGTAGAATTACCTCAATGTTCATAAATAAATAGCATTATTATCTAGTATTTTAATACAGAACTTATTTGAACAGTATGTATACCTTAAAATTTATAATGAATGTTAAATTAATAAATATATATTGAAACAGAAAGTAGGTATTGAAGAAACAATGTGTTCACAATGCAACTAAAAGTCCATTCTGAGATGTCACAAAATTTCAGCTCTATAAAAAATATTTAGAATAAAATTAAATATGAAATATAATCAGGATACATGAGTACTTCGGATGTCCCCTGTCTGGATACCTGTTACCACCGAGTATGCCTGTCCAGACATTTACCACAAATCTCTGTTTTTGTCCATTAACAGTGGTACCATGGGGATTTTCGGCGGCCTACACAAGACTATTGTGGGTATTGAATACACCCTCTATCGTAAAACAGACTTCATCTGTGAATACTGTCACGGCATGCACCAGCGCAGCAAATAGTTCTGCACTAGCAACTCACTAAGCCCAACACGAGGTGCGAATCTGTAGGATGCTTGTCTTGAACTTTCTCTGGATGATCTACGTAAAAAACCTTGCAACTACACCACTTTTTCCATTATCTAGAACATACACAAACCCATATCAGAAAGTTCTTCAAACGCGAAATACATTTCACTCCCGCTACTGACTAAGAGCACAGACAACGCACAGGAGCAGATACTGTGAAAATACTCATGGAACTGAGAATAAACCTTCAGTTTGGTGAAAGAAACACTTCGCTTGCAAAAGGATTAAGTGCATGACCTCCAAGTATTGTAATACAGCGGACATACAGCTACAAAGACTCTTGTTGTTTCATCTGTTTGTGTGCAGCAAACAACCGTAGGTAACAAATGATATTGATACAAGGACAAGTGTCGAACTACGTTTTTAAGAAGACGAAACGTGCTTTGTTGTGTGATATTGAAAAGGGATTTCAAGAAAAGATTTTTGCAATATTGCGTATGGAGCATTGTATTTATCACAGTGTCAAGAAAGAGGAGTTTAACGCAGCTTGAATATATTGAAAGGCATGTCTGCTGATATTTAAAATAATTGATGAAATACGAAACTTGGAGAAACCCGGAGTTACCACTGAAATGATTTCGTTAAATATGAGAACTTACATGTTTACGGATCATTTCAGGACTCCTGGATTTGGATCTGAGTGCTTTACCAGGCAACCACGATGCATCAAGAATGATATTAGAAGGCAATAGTTACATATCAACAATGTTCGAGCTGTAAGGTATAGGAGCTCTCTTGTGGCTAGCGGTCGCCAAGTCTAGTAGACCACTTATTATGATGATGATAACTCATCTCTATTCGTAAGCAGTACAATCTACTTCGCTACTAGTGTAGCCATGTCTTTTCGAAACAAATACTAATGTGTACTTGGTGTATTTATGTTGTTTCTACCCGATGTTTGAAACGGTTCTACGGATGTTCTAGGTACTAGAATTACAACGTTTCCACGTAGGATATATGCCTCTAGCGAGAAGAGTATGTGCATTTCTTGTGAACACAGCTTTAAGCCGCCACTGTTCTTCATCAATTTTTACATGAATCGAATCTCCAGGTGACATAATGCACTATTTCCTTTGATCCGACTTTCTCTGGTAATTCACTCTTTAATTCTATTCATTTTTGTTCTATTTTGTTACATTTTCGTCGGGCTACAGCTCAGAACTGACGCATTTTTGATAATTTCTTATCTTAAATCACTTCGTTTGTCATTCTCCATGATCCCATGAAGTTTGATACGCCAATAAAGATATACCCTTTATATTTAAATCAAAACACGTTTATCAATAGTATATCTTCTGTAGTAACTAGTTATGTTTGTCAGCTCCTCCTAAGAGACTTCTTTGAATACTAGACTGCCTCTTGGAAATTCGGGACCTTAGCTACCATTCCACAAAAGAACTGCTGAAGTAAGTTTTGATGCTTTTCACTTCTACGTTTCTTTATGCCGTTTATCTTTGATGATTCCATGCTATGTATAACTGTCAAAATATTTGTATGATTGTTATTGTTAAGTATATTACCGTTTAAAGAGCAAATCAACAATACATACAATACTGTAGTTAAGAAAAGTTATTTCTATTACATTTTGTGCCCTATGGGTATGCTTTTTTTCTAGTTGTTCTAGGTTCAAGGCTCTATAGTGTGAACGCATGAGAGCAAAAGAAGTAGATATCAGAGGAAAGGAGTTCCCCCAATTTTTCCAAATAATAATAATAATAATAATAATAATCTAATAAAAGAAGGTTATATTTGGTTTGCAACTAAGTTCCCGCCGTTTTTAGTGTCCGGCACCCATGCTCCACACTTCTGAACTTTGCCCATCGAGTGAAGATGCTTCTCTACAGTAGTGTGAGAGCAATCCATTGTCTCTGCCAGTTCCATTGTTGTTTGACGGGGATTTTCATGCAAAAGGTGGTTCAATCGCTTTTCATCGAACTCAACTGGACGGCCAGAACGAGAGGCGTCTTTGAGGTCAAAATTTCCTTTTTCGAACTTCGCATACTAATCACGGGCGTTTCTTTCAGCTACAGCACACACTCCATACACGACATAAATGTTGCGAGTTGCTTCTGCGGCCTTAGAGCCTTGATTAAAGGCAAAAAGAAGGTGGTGACGAAAATGCTCATTCTTCTCAACTTGACATTCTATGTTAATAATCTGTAAATAACAAAAAAGTGTATCTTAGTAACAACGAAACATATATTTAGGTAGAACAATATATTCTCTTTCGAATGATGTACAACTTTGTGCCAAAAGTATTTAATGTCATACAGATATTTCCAACCCCGGGAACCTAGTTGCCAACCCAATATAATGTATAGATTTAATATAATGGCCTAACAACATAAAAACAAACATCCACGAAAGTTTCTAGAGGAAAAGGAAAGAGAGAAACAGAATAAGGGACACCAGTAAGGTATCAGAGTTGCGAGATAAAGAGCTGGGACCTTAGTTGTAAATCCAATTGTAATAATTATACAAATACCAATAAAAATGTTGTTACTATTATTACTATTAAGAAGTAGTTCTTTTTCCTTTCTGATAGCGTATATCGTCTTACTTTCCAAAATCGCCAGTGTCGCCTATTTGTCAAAACATTCATCTTCAGACATGATCTAGAGACAAGAGAAAGAAAGAGATACGACATATGTAATATCACTGTGATTCAATAAGTAATCATAGGGATTACAATACTCAAGTTACAACACATAAGAGAGCGAAAGTAAGATCTAGAAATCGAAACATTTAGAAACATGCTAGAAAGGACAAAAAATAATTAGAAATTGCAAAAGGAATAACGTAATATATCTTTCTTTTGTTATATTCTAATATATTTATTTCAGCATGGAAAATATCTCTATCGAGGATTACGAGATAAACTAGAGAGGAAAATGTTTCCCTTTCAAGAATTAAAACAGAAAAAAACTACCTCTGTACTCGAACTTAACCTAGACTCGAACTCGCAACCTTTAGGTTAGTTTAGCTCAGTCTACCAGCTGAGCTTATAACTGTTTTGATAGTACAAGGCCTAACGGCGCTTTCCACAGTTCAGGAATTTCCCATGACCTGTTCGCAAGACTCTTCCAAATCTTAAATAGGCCTGTGAATTATTACGTTCGCCTTCCTGTCTTTATTTACAATGGAAACTGATTTGCAAAACGTGAATATGATTTGCTGCCGTAAAGCAAGAGCCGTAAAAAAATGTAAAAGGACTCTAACAAGGAAGGGTCACCCAGTGGCTCCTCTGAGATCGGAACGATACAATTGTGTTTGCATTTGACATGTTATAACAAGATGAATCCTAAAGATATAGTTGCCACCGGGCGGAATATCGTGAGTTACAACATATTTTGTAATGTAAGAACTAGAAAAAAATACCTGGCAGAATAGTTTGAACCGAGTCATTTGTTCGGAAACGGTTGGGAAAGTGGAAACTCGGCCAACACGTATCCCATCATTTTAAACGACAAACGTTTTGTGGTAAAAAAAAAAACTTTGTCACAGGGTCCCCCTCAGGGTCACAGACGGTGTAAAACTCAAAATTTTCAAATGGCAAGCGAGGTTAATTGGCGCATAATTTAAAAGCTTTTGTCAATGAGAGAAAATGCAGCAAGATTCGACTCTGTACAACAACCCTGTGCAAAATGGCGGTGGGTCAAAATGTAAACAAATGCTTAATTGATAATCTATGGCCACCTTTAATCCAAGATGGCCGCTTAAAACTTATATCGAAAGGATAAGCATACCAAACTGCTGAAGCTAAAAAAACAAATTTGGCATTAGTGTTGATTAGTAAGTGACTAAAATATGAAAAATGTTCAAAAACGCGACATCTTGAGTTCAAAATGCCGCACTATGTATCGAACGCATATACAGCTCACACCACTGGTGTTGGAGAAGGAATGTTTATAGTTAATAGTAGATATCCCCAAAATATCAAAGAGTATCATCTATAATCCAATATGGCTGTCAGCGTGAAAAATGAGTTTGTATGTAAATATGTTATTTCTTGGAATACTGTGCCCAAAGCAACAAAGTTTGATGCATCTCGATGCACTGAAATGACTGACACATGGTTTGGTACAACTTGCCAATCTTGCAAATAAACGTTTTTTGTATATTTGGTATTGCATGAAGTATTGCGATCAAACAAACGAAAGACATACAAATATAACCATCACGCATATGTTACAATAGAGCCCCCAACCTACTGGTGCAGCAAGTTCTATCTCTATGAACTAAGTATGACAAAATTAGAAAAATATTCAAAGGTATTCAACTTTTGTTTAGCAGTATGAGTACGAAGTCAGAATTTTGCGTTCATCGCATATTCATTATATTCACGTAAACGATATCAAGAGAACCGTGACGAAGTTCATTAAGAACAAAACATATATGTGTTTTTACCGAATGAAATAATAGTTGAAGTGAATCGAAATTCAATTGTTCTTTAGTCTTCCTATTATTTCTAAATACATAATAGAGAAAAATAGGGATTAGGATTTGTACTGTTATGAATGACATAGGTTTTCAGTTGCCACCTTGGATTCAAAGTGGCCATAATTTTTCAATTACTCTTTTGTTTACATTTTGATCTGCTGCAATTTTGGACAGGGTTCTCGTAGAAATTAACACTTGCTCCATCTACTTTCATTCAACAAGATCTTACAAACAATGAACCTCTTAACTTCTCTTGCCATTTGAAGATTTTTAGTTGCACACCACCTGGGACCCTGTGGGCACCCTGGAACGAGACGTTTTCACTTAAATTGTTGTACTTTGAAAATAGTGCCACACTCCCTTTCCTATTTTCATATTTGTCTCACCGTTTCCGATTTATAGGGGTGACCATGGAATTTTCAATTAAGTTTTTGTTTACATTTTGACCCTCCGCCATTCTGCACAGGGTTGTCGTAGAGTCGATACTTTTTGCATTTTCTTTCATTTTGCAACAGATTTCAAACGATGTGCTACTTAATTCCCCTTGCCATTTGAAAAGTTTGAGTTAGACCCAGTCTGGGACCCTGCGAGGACCCTGGGGCAAATATTTTATCCGAAAAAGTGTGTCCTTCAAAATGATGGGATACGTATTGTCCTAGTGTGCCATTTACCATACCGTTTCCGAACAAATGACTTGGTTTAAACTATTCTGCCAGCTTTGTAGATTTTATATTACACAATATGTTGTAACTCAAGACATTCCGCCCGGTGGCACGTATAACTTTGGGATTCTTCTAGTAATAACATATCAAAAGCAAGCAAAATTGTCTCGTTCGGACTTCAGGGGGACCACTGCGTGACCCTTCCTTGTAAGTATTACATAAAATACGCAAGTATTTATTCTGTGTAAAGCACAATATAATTCGGTAAGTAAACAACATGATTGTTTTCATTACCATCTGTATTGTAAGTAGTGAAAGTATTATTAAAAATGTACAGCAGACAATATAGTATCATATGAACCATTAATGATAGAAGATGAAAGTCGACTTATTCCTAAAACGATGTGACATTTCTTGCAAAGATTTCGAAAATGAAACCTATGAGGGAGAAAGTGGACAATAATGGTGTTACAAATCAGTTGACCTAGCCCCAGAACACGGTTCTGAGATATTGAAGGAAATAAAAACATGTTAACATTGCGATCCAGTATTTGGCACTTGTTCGGAATAGCTTCTCCTAAACATTTTACCAAATAGTACAGTTTCGCCACAATTTTGTTTCATTATTCTCATTTTTCCTACTCATTAATGTAAAAATCTCAAAAATAGCATAATGACGCTTGGAAAATTCATAAATAACACCGGTTTTTGCTACAATATATGCTTCCATTTGCTTAACATTAAACGACCGGAATTGGCAAACAGAAAGGGAGTTGTCTTTCATCATGACAATGCGCGGCCACACATGTCTTTACTGACTTGGAAAAAACTGACGGAACTTGGTTGCACCAACCATATAGCCAGGCCCTTGTACCATCTGACTGACATTTGCTTCGGTCTCTGCAAGACTTTCTTGTGAAAAATTGGCCAACCGAAGCCCTGCTGAAAATCACTTGACCAAGTTTTGACGATAGACCACAGAAATTCTACAGCGGAGGAAGTATGAAGCTACCCGAAAAATGGCAAAAGGTCATAGGTAATGATGGTCAACAGGTACTTGATAAAAACTGATTTTCAATAAAGAAATTTTTCATTCAAAAATCTACCAAAAAACGGCGGAAACTTTTCATATGACTCCATATATATATATATATATATATATATATATATATATATATATATATATATATATATATATATATATATATATATATATATATATATATATATATATACATGTTACGAAATTTAATTATGGTTTACATGATTTGATTTAATTTGATATATTTTGAGCTTAACGTCTTACTATTATGCATGGACGGATAAGGGAGACCTATATGTGTTATCCGAGGAAAATGTTTTATAGCCATTTTTGTGATTTGACCGATTTTTGGATTTCCTTGAAAATTACTCCATGAAAGTTTTGTTTTTTAAAAGAATAGTTCCAACGTATCACGGACCAGAAATTAGTTCTGTTTTTTCAGTTTTGTGAGCTCTAACACATTGGTTGGTTAGTTGAAATTTTTGCGTCACCTTTAGCACCGAGAATGTAAGATAGGTGGGCATAATGCTTAACGTGCAATGCCGATTCATATGAGCTCCGACCGGAAGAAATTCAAGTATTACGCAACGAGCACTAAGCCTAACAGTATGCTTCGATGTTCTCCAGATCACCCTTGTAACAGTTATTTTTAAATTCATCATAAATATGCTATTATCGTCCTTAGCATAAATGACATAACTATAATATTTTACATTCTTAAATCTTATCCTAGTTTTTGTAATTGAAATATACCTTTCCTGAATACATGTTCCATTTCTACTTGTTAATAACGCTAGATTTTTGATCATATTCTGGCTGAATGCTGAAAAATGTTATTACTAAACGTGTTGT
Organism: Thermobia domestica; assembly: GCF_964235325.1. NCBI lineage: Eukaryota > Metazoa > Arthropoda > Insecta > Zygentoma > Lepismatidae > Thermobia > Thermobia domestica. Next base: position 138,651,574 of record NC_137457.1, read on the forward strand.
AAGTAATAACAATGCAATAGTAGTAGTAACAGCTAAATATAACTATTGTCTTTTCTCCTCTTCTATATAAGGTTAACACACAGATCAATATGTCATTGACATAATGAGTATCAGAGGCCCCCACTTAAAATCATGTTCACTTCTTAGTTAAAAAAAAAACTAGAAATTTGTAGAAGACCTGAGGTAATTTTGTTTTGTTCGACGTCCCAAACCGTTTAGTAATTTCTCACTGAACAAGCGGTAAAGGAGAGCTCATTGAATCGACAGTCTCATTTTTAAACTAAGTCCGTATTTTTCATTCTTTAATTAAATATGGAAGTAATATACAATTACACTTACTTCTGTATATGTGAGTATTAACGTGCTCCTTTGCTAAAATACAACTGACACTCCAAAATAATGAAATATTGTTCAATAAATAACTTAACACAACTTATTGTCCTTATATTCAACACACGTCTTCATGTTCACTCAATTATCAGTAGAGTATTTCGTCCTTTGTTTCATTTTTATCATGGCTGTAGCCCTTAGTAACAGGATCTTTAAAGTGACCAAAATTTTAACTTGAAAACGGAACCCATATAAATCGAATGGAGGCTGTCAATCTTCGTTTCCTACTACATTAGGCAGACGTTATATTTTACAGTTACAAAACACGCATATAACGAACTTAAATATCAGCAACTGGCGAATTTCTAAAAGCATCAGGTATAACACACATAAACATCGCAATTTAAACTATTCAGTATACGTTCTCAGGGTTAAAGTCCATAGGATGACGAAGACAGACGATAAAATAAAGTAAGTGATTGTAATATTAACTATAGAACTTTCTCCACAAATCCAAACTAGAGCTATGTGCAATCAAAGAACACGCGCTGACCATTGTAGGAATAGGATGAACTAATAATTCTAAAAATTTCCAATAAGTTTTGGTATTAAGATAGTTCCATACATAGTAAGTTTAAGAAAACAGCGTAGCATTTGTCTTATGATTTTTATTTAAAATAAAACTCATGGAACACTTTCTTGACATTTCTTTCAAGTGATATTTAAGTGTCATATTTGAGAATTAGAAAAAGAAAAAGACGTAATATCTGAAGATCTTAGTCTCTAAGATTTGACTGCCGCTTACAAGGACATGATTATACGTTGTGCTCCTAATGGAAGATTATTTTATCACGGCTGCATAATTTGGTTGAGGTCCTACATTTGTTAAGAAGTGGTTGATTCGTATGGAGGAAAGACAGACTAGATAAAGATTTTCGCCAAAACTCACGAGTGTAAAATCACATACTACAGTTATAGTTTACGTGTCAGTTGATTAAGGATGGGCAGCTCAGTGTTATAAATATATCTTGAAAGATAACACAGAGGAATTAGTATATACACACCATATATTAGACTGCAGTTTATTATAACAGAACTTTATCACTCACTTTGTCATGAGACGCCAGTGCCCGATCTAACTGATGTACAGCCGATGTATACGATACAAATTAATATTTTACGTAACATAGCATTATATATCATACCATTATATATATATATATATATATATATATATATATATTGTTTGTATCATACTTGGAGAGAACGATCCATTGAAGTTTTACAGTATTTCCTATGAGTACATTGCTCTGTCCTGATCATACCACCCTGTCTGGATTCCGTATTCTTTAGTGTACTGCCGGGCTCAATGATAGAAAACTGCTGAGTTGAACCTAGGAAGTGACTTCTGAATAAAATCCAGACTACAGTAAGGCGAGGGATGATTCTGGTTAGAACCTCGGTCCGTCGTCTTTGTGATCAGAAGTGGAAAGACATCCAACGAAAGGAGAAGGAGTGGGCCCGGTATGGACAGGAAAAGAGGTATGTACACAAAGTCTCTCTGAGTATGATATGACTTTCATCCTAGGCCATTAGACTACTTTGTCAACAGAAATGGAATAAATTCGTATATTAAAAAGTATAAATTTGAATCTGTGCATTTAATTCGCTTAAATGTTAGTTCATCAGTGCATCCCCAATTCCTTACTACTCTCGCATAAAACTTGCTACGATCCCAATTAAGCATGGTGGAATGCTGGTCTCAAGTACTTATTTAATTTTATTTCCTCTCTCTGATTTTTCCCCATTATTTAGTAGTGCTTAAAATACTCAACTTTGTTAGAATAAAATATGAATTTATTTAGAATCCATGTCATGATTGGCATTGTAAAGGTTGTTGTATAGGTTATTCTTATTTTCTTTTGTTTTTGACGAATCAGCATCTGCTGTTTGAACTGTCTCGTATGTCGTGTTGTTTTCGAGTAATATTCGTTGTTTTTTTTTTTTCCTTTTTTTCTCTTGTATGCGTAGTAATGAATTCTTCTCTTTCTTTGAGTTAAAGGCCTCGTTTGCCAACGCTATTATGAATATGCTGAGTTGAAACTTCCTTTTGTGTGTATTAGCGGAAAATTCTGTTTCAATAACCACGGAGGTCTTTAGTGGCGTACGTACGAGGGGGCAAATTCGTAAGCAATTAGAATCACAACGTAGCAAAATGACTAGTGAAAATCGGAATAATTTTATGGAGTGTATAGGACAGTTAGTGAAAATTCCGTCCTATACAGGTTATGAGCCTCATAAAGTAGATTTATTTTTTGAACAGTTAGAAGACGCCGGAAGATATTATAAGTGGAATAATGACAAGCTGAAAGAGATTTTGCCTACTTGTTTGACAGATTTAGCTTTTGATTGGTTCTTAAATTATAAGAAGGAAAGTACATATGATGGAAAATCTTATGACGATGTAAAGAAAGATATGATTTCTACTTTTAGAGGCATATCTTCGCCTTTAACAGTAGAAGACACGTTACGTAGGGCTAAGCAATCTATTAGTGAATCTCCACAAATGTATGCCATTCGAAAAGCCAGATTAGTTGCGTTGTATTTGCCCACTGCTACCGTTCAGCAGACAATTATGTATATTATAGACGGTCTTAGGTCCAAGTACATGAGTGTAGTTGCTGACAAGCATTTTGGCTCAGTGGACGAATTAATAAAGCAGTTGAACAGCGTAGATAGGAAAGAAACAATGTTAAGTGAACGTATTAAGGAAGAACAGCAAGAAAGTAATGCTTATGCACAAAATCCCTTCATTCCGCAGGGAATACCTTACAGTTTTTCTGGTAGCTGTTGGATGTCTGGTCAGACACCAATGTTCCCTCATGTACAGGGGAATTCTCATTCATTTCTGCAGATGCAATATGATTCTTCATTTCTTTCTTCGTATCATTTACCACCTACTTATCATCCTCCGATACTAGCTCAAAATTCTTTTCATAGCAATGAAATACAGAAACTTTCTAAAGAATTAGGGGAGGTTAAAACAAGCTTTAGCTCAAAGCCATAATGAGACGAGTAAGGGTGAGGTTAGCACCTCTAATTCCCAAACTGATATTGAGAAAGTGTGCGAAAATATGCAGAATCTTTTGTTAGCTCTTGAATCATCCATGAAGGATTAGAAAAAATATAACAATAATTACAAGAAGAAAAAGTCGCAAACTCAGAATTATTTTAACCGGGAGAACGAAGCACAAGGTAGTTCAGCCAGTAACCAGAACACAGGTCAAAATAATTCTGATTCGGACAAACCTATAATATGTAGGGCTTGCAAAGGAATAAACCACATTGCAAGATTTTGTCGAGCTCCTAAGCAAAATTTAAACTAGAATCATCTACGGATCGAAGGGGGGATCTGGTAGATATTCAAAAGCATCAAATCCCCATAAGAGTAGAATCAAGGTTATGTCTTATTACAGCTAAAGTTAATGGAATGCAACAGGACTTAGTAATTGATACTGCAGCCATGATTTCGGTTTGGCCTGAGCATTTGGTTCCAGAAAACGTTAAACGTGTAAAAATTACTAGCAATCTCATAGGGGTGTCTGGTGCTAAAATTATTTCTAAGGAAGTAATATTTTTGAAATTTTTCTTAGGAAATAAGTCTTACGTACATTGTTTTAGAATTATACCTTTGAATTCTAAACCTTTATTGGGCATTGATTTTCTAAGTCATCAAAATGCCTCCATTTCCTTTTCCGACTTGACACTAACATTGTATAGATATGGTAAACCTCCCAAATCAAATTTTACAAATTCTCAGAAAATACAGTATGTTTTGCCAGATAGTATTTTAAACTGAAAAAGAAGACCTTAGAAAAGGTATAGAGTATCACCAGGAGCGCTATAATCCTTCTTTGTTAAATGTGAATCCGGCTTTGTCTCAGTCTCTAAAGGACACAATTTTAAACTTAATTTTTAAATACAGCGATACATTTTCTTGGGATAAAACTTGTACAGGTGATACTAGTCTTATTAAGTGTGATATTCCTACTGATGGCACTATTGTTAATGTAAAGCAGTATCCTGTTCCATTGCACTTGGTAGATCAAATGAGAGATGAATTAGAAAAATTAGAATCTCAGGGTGTGATACGTAGGTCTAGGTCTTCAGGATTTAATAATCCTGTTCTTCTTGTAAAGAAAGCTCAAGGTGGTTATCGATTTATATCTGATTTTCGATTTTTGAATCGGATTGTGCGAAAAAATGAGAATTTTGCAATACCGTCCATGGAGCAAATATTTACGAATTTAGCAGGTTGCAAGTGGTTCAGTGTTCTTGATTTAAATTCTGGATTTTTTAACATTGAACTGACGGAGAGTTCTAAACCTAAAACAGCTTTTAGCATTCCTAATATTGGTAGTTGGGAGTACAATTGTATGTCCCAGGGATTGTGTATTTCTTCCTCAGTGATGTGTCGCTTAGTAGCTATGATAACTGCAGGTATTTCAGCCTCTGAACTCTCCACGTTTGTGGACGATTTCATATTTTATTCTAAAGACTTTTCCTCTATGCTCAATACAATGGAAGAAGTATTTAAGAGACTTCGTAGAGCTAATGTGAGATTAGGAGTTAAGAAAACTCAGTTATTTTATAATGAAGCATTGATTTTGGGACATCTTGTATCCGAGCGTGGTATACAAATTGCGCCGCATTTACCTAATGCTGTGAAAGATTTTCCTCGTTCTACAACAGTTAAAAAAGTAAAGTCATTTTTAGGGCTTACCGGATACTTACGAAAGCATATAAGGAATTATAGTAACATAACATTACCTCTTCAGGGATTATTGAAAAAACGAGCGAAATATCATTGGGACGAGCAATGTGAAAAAAGTTTTCAAATGTTGAAAAAGTGCATTGCATCTGCGCCTGTTTTAGCGCCCTTTCACACGACGTGTAAGACCTTTTTATACGTAGATGCAGCTTATGACGGGCTAAGTGCTTGTTTATTACAAGAAGATGAGAATAATGAAATACACCCAATTGTATTTTGCAGTAGAAGTCTTAGACCACAGGAGAAAAACTATGATGTTATGTCTCTAGAAATTGCTGCTGCTGCTTATGCATTTCGTGTTTTTAGATTCTTTTTGTTGGGATGTAAGAAATTTACTGTTATCACCGATAATGCTAGTTTAAGCTACTTACAAACATCCAAGAATCTTACAGGCAAGCTAGCTCGTTTGAGTAATTTCTTTCAAGCTTATAATTTTGTCATTTTGCACCGTAAGGGCGTATCTAATAAAATAGCGGATGCATTGTCAAGAAACCCTGTAAATGAGCCAACAGAGGAGGATAATGTAGTTGATATAGAAAATAGGCTTTATTTTCTTAAAGACGAAAATTTCGACATTTCTGTCTGTCAGAGGAAAGATAGTTACCTATCTCAAATTATACGAGTGTTAGAAACGGATGGATTATGTAGTGAAGTGGAACCGAAAATTCAACGGGCAGCCTATCATTTCTCTTTGAAAAATGATATACTTATGCGCAGGCAGAAAATTGGTGAAGAAATTGTATTTGATTTTTGTTCCCTTGTGTTTACGTAAACATGTTTTTGAACAGTATCATGTTTCTCCGCATGGCGGGGCCCATATGAGTGCACTCAAAGTTTATGAGAATATGAGGCGTCGATATTATTTTCATGATTTAAAAGATATGTGTATTCTAAAGTACGATCGTGTATAACTTGTCAACTTGTGCGTCCGATATATGGGAAAAAGTCCCACACATTGCAAATGTGTGAGAACAGTCCTTTGTCATTTACTTCGATCACTTGTGACATTTACGGGCCGACTGTACTAGACAAAAATAAACATCGTTATCTTTTTTTGATAATTGATGATACAACTAGATTTCTAGTGACCACAACATTGGAGAAAGTAGATGCAGAATCAGTGGCGGATGCTTTAGTGAATAATGTTTTCCTAAGGTACGGCACACCTAAATTTCTCAGATTAGACAGAGCTTCAAGTTTCAGGTCTGCGTTGTTTAAGGAGCTGACTCAACGGCTGGGGGTTACTTTGAAATTTGCAGATACAATGGCCCACTTTAGAATTGGTGTTGTTGAGAAGGCTATACAAACAATTTCTATCCTTCTCAAAGCGTATGTGTATGATAAGCAAGAAAAGTGGTCTGATTATGTTCAATCCATCACATTTTCTTATAATACTGCCGTCCATTCTTGAATGAAGTTTTCTCCTGCTTATCTTTTAATTGGCTTAATCCATCACTGCCAGTGGATAATACCATGTCTGTACCTGTTCAGTTTCAATCTAATGAAGATCGAATAAAGAAGATTGAAGAAGCTCGCCGTGAAGCATATATGAATCTTTGCAAGAAATTTGAATGTCAGAAGAAAGTATCTGACGCGAAAACGTCGCACCCACAATTTTCAGTTGGGGAGACAGTCTTAATTCTGGACGTAAACCCGAAACCAGGAAAACCGAAATTTTTCAGTCAAATATACAGAGGCACTGGTATAATAACTAAAAAGAATAATGAGAATAGTTATATCGTGCAGTATTATTCTCCACGTGGTAAACTTGTGGAAGATTCCATTACTGTGTCCAGATTGAAGAAATTCTTTCCAGAAGAAAAGGACGAAGAAGAGAAGGAATATAATAACAAAGCAGAAGTAGAAGAAAAGGAAGGACAAGAATCTGAAAACAGGAAGAAAATTAAACACCAGGATTTTGGGCAACAAAAAATACAATCAGAGGACAACGAGACATCTCGAATCACGAAACATGATGAACATCCGGACCATGAGCAACATAAAACCGGTGATGCCCCTAATCTTCGAAGATCAGAAAGAGACCGTCAGAAACATATGCAAATGAAGACACTCGAGTGAATGTTAAAAAAAAGGACAGAGTAATAACAATAAAGGGATAAAAAATTAGATTAGGGACTAAGACAGGTGGTGGTCTCCAATAGTGCTGTTCATTACAGTAGCATGGGCGAGTGGTGAGCGCCTGTGTGTTCCAGCTTGTCAATATCTCACCCCGATGGCCAAGCTACGATTTGTGGAAACACAAATCGTCCTTTCATTCTTCTATACTGTAATGGAGAGTGTTATTCCTTCTTTTAAACTATTTAGAATCATCTTTTCTATTCTTTGGTTAGATATAGGAGGGGAGAATCTACGTTTAAACCATAACATCTTTCGCGATTTAGAGATTTTTTTTTACAATTAGAGATTACATATTTTAATTTGTTGTTTCAGCGTTCTCTTAGCAGAACGTGGTCAATAGGTTATACTCCTGACATCTTTACGTTTGCTGAGTTTTCTTTTATTGTTTTGTTTCCGTTGGTCGCTTTATCGTTGAACATCTGTACATTTATGCTGTAATCAAAGTACAACATTCTCATTTGCTTCTGATCTTTTCTTTTCCTTTTTGTAGTTCGATTAAGCTGAGTTAGCGTATGATGATAATCAGAGGGTTTTGTTTTGTATCCTGTTTGGAGTCTTATTTATTTTGATTTTATCGTTCGATTACAAGTTAGCTGTAATTCAAGATGTAAGACAGTAAAAATGAGTATATGTACGGGTAATAATGATGCTATTTTAATGCAGAATAATAGAAGTATTAATTTGTCCTTTTGATAGGTACAAGGGACGTTGTTTACTATTGTTTTATTTTTATTGCATTACTAGTTATATTTAGAAAAGAAAGGATGTATTGGGAGTACTTCCAGTAGTACGTTCACGTATAATTCGTATCTATTATTCGTCTTCATTGATAGCATCTATTCGTGCATATTGTGTATTTTTTTTTACTCAATGCATGGAAGTCCAACCATTGCGTACTAAAGTAGAACAACTGAATCAGATTGTTAATACTGTGCGTTTGCAATTAGAAGCTAATTATATCTTTTATCGAAATATGACTCAAGAAATTAATTTATTTCAGTCAAAGGTTCAATCTTCTTTTGGGAAATTTGATGAATTTTCTCGTCACGTGCTAAATCAACAGAAAAATTTGGCTGATGAAATTCGAAACATTCATGAAGAAACAACTCATACTACACGATCTATTATTTTGGAAATACTTACAACCTTACTTCAAATTTCTCAACTTTCTCGAATTTATATGTATGAGGAAGTAATTCAAAATTGTCGGCATCATTTTCTATCAGCAAAGGTAGTGTCACAATCTATTCTTAAGCAATTTACGTAGAAGGATTTTGGTAGATCAGTTTGATCTCGCTATTCCCTTGGATCTCTTAGACTTATATTACGAAACTGATTTGGTTCATTGTTCTGTTGTGTCAGATTTTATTCATATCCAACTGAAAGTTCCTATCGTACAGGCAAATGCTAATTACAAGTTATACTCTGATTTACCAATACCCTTTTCACATGACAATTTGACTTCCCGGATTTCTTATGACCCTGCATATGCAGCCTTGTCAGCTGATAATACATTCATTGTAATAACAGGATCAGACTTGCAACAATGTCAGATTCATTCAGAACGCTTATGTAAAATACCATCTACTGTGACTCGCCATGATGGTTATTCGTATTGTCTTAGTCAAATGTATTATGCTAAATCTGTGGCTGACACTTTACAGGCTTGCTCCTACACCTATCATGAATCCCACCTTACAGATGTTATCGAGCTAGATATCAATCTTTATGCGATTATTCACCCACCTCCATCCGCTCTTTTTATTTATCCCAATAGCACGGAAGCAACAGTTCCTATTCCAACCCATAAAGACCCTGGAGTAGTAATACTTCACGTTCCTTGTCATGTGAAAATTCTTTTGAATTCCTACACAACGATACACCCGGTTTATCCTTGTGGCCTAAATCAAACAACTACCCACAAAATAATCCATTCACTACCCGCTGTCTGGACAAATAATTTGCAATTCCCTCTTAACACATCTTATAAAACGTCACCTCACTTTAATGTTTCCTTTGTTTATGATAAATCTTGGGCATCTCAGATTCCACACCTAAATATCACACCTTACCGAACTGTTCCAACTCCGAAATCTATTCCTATTTATTTGCATTCTGATGCTCCAACTGTTTTGTTGATTATATGGAATTTTTTGCTCACCATGGCAATCCTTTACTTGCTGAATTTCCATCGTGTGTTGGCGTCGTTTTGTGTAATATCTAGGGCTAGTGCATTTCTATTAGACAAACCAGCTCATTTGGCCTACACAATTTCTTGGTCAGTACTACTGTTCCTTCTTTTTGCATTCCTGCTTCTCTCTAGTTTCCGATTTTGCTTGAGAAATCTCTGTTGCTTTTGCAAAACGAAAAAAGTTCAATCACTTCGTCCTAAACCAACGATATCCCAGCCAGTAATTAAAACAACAACGGATTCTCTTCCTATATCAAACCAAGATTCTCCATTGCCTTGTCTTCCTCCACCCCTTTCTACATACGAAGATTATTTAGAACCTAAAATAATAATTAATAAGACATACTCTGAAATTTCTTCTCTCGTTCATCTTACTCAAGTATCATAAAGTTTATTTGGTCTAACGATGAGAGTTATGTGTACTTTGAGAGCTCTTTGTGGTGCATACTCCGATGCCCTTTTGGCCCAAGAGATAGTTGTGAAACTATGTATATCTTTGTTGGATTTATATGTGATTATCATATTTAAGAATTATCACTGCATAACGTCTTGTGTTCACTCACCATAGACTGCGCTAATATCGACCGGTGTGCTCGTGAATAAAACCTTTGGTAAAAGCACAGACTGGTTTCCATCAATTGTGGTACAAAAACTTATTTATGAAATTTCAGAATACAACAGCCTAATGAAGTTTTTAGAATTAAACTCATCCTTGTGTACTTAATAGTGGACAGAGATAATTTATTCCTGCTGCTTTCTGTGATTGTAACATTAGTATGACAGTGTGATGTGATATTTGGTGCTGGTGAAATTTGTTATTACTAATTTGTGATTATTATAATATTTTCTTTTTAAAATTAATTCAGTGATGCCATGCTTCAGCAAGACAGTGTATATTAACATTTCAACTCAGTTTTCCTACATTTCCATAGACTGTATAGCAATTGTATGTCGGCGAACTGTCAACTCAGACTATGGACGCAAGTGATATTTCTCATTCTGTATACATTTTACTTTTTTCTTGTTATATATGAAATTCGAATACGGTTGGTATTCGATGGCCACCGGGAGAATGTTTGTATCATACTTGGAGAGAACGATCCATTCAAGTTTTACAGTATTTTCTGTGAGTACATTGCTCTGTCCTGATCATACCACCCTGTCTGGATTCCGTATTCTTTAGTGTACTGCCGGGTTCAATGATAGAAAACTGCTGAATTGAACCTAGGAAGTGACTTCTGAATAAAATTCAGACTACAGTAAGGCGAGGGATGATTCTGGTTAGAACCTCGGTCCGTCGTCTTTGTGATCAGAAGTGGAAAGACATACAACGAAAAGAGAAGTAGTGGGTCCGGTATGGACAGGAAAAGAGGTATGTACACAAAGTCTCTCTGAGTATGATATGACTTTCATCCTAGGCCATTAGACTACTTTGTCAACAGAAATGGAATAAATTCGTATATTAAAAAGTATAAATTTGTATCTGAGCATTTAATTCGCTTAAATGTTAGTTCATCAGTGCATCCCCAATTCCTTACTACTCTCGCATAAAACTTGCTACGATCCCAATATATATGTAATCGAAGAGAGGAAATTAAATTCATTCAATCGTTCCGTACTGACTGCATATCCAAGTGCTGGTTGGAAATCTTCAGATACATAAATCCTACATTCCACACAAGAGCAATTGTTGAAAATGAAATGAAATCTTTGAGTTCTACGTCCCACAGTTATGCCGGTTAGGCGAAAGGAGACGGTGATGATGAGAGATGAGTGAAATGGTTGGAATGAAGAAAGTTGGAGGAAACGGGAGAACCCCGAGAAAACCCACGAGCACGGTGTTTGTCCACCACAATGTTCACTTGGCAGGGGCTGGGATCGAACCAGGGACCCCAAGCACCAGAGGTGAACGCTCTACCACTGAGCCACCGCGCCCCCCAAGAGCAATTGTTTACGAATGTTGTTGCGAGACATGTTTCCTTTATCAATGTACTAAATCTATTATTCTTAACTAAATTTAACTACATGTATGAGGAATCATTGAAAATATCAATGAACATATGTAATATTGGTAAGAATGGCACATATTTAACGAAAAATAGCGTGGTATATATTTCTTATTCATTTATACCTTAAGTTCCTTTTAGACTTGCACGTAATGTAAGGATGTCATGTGATCGAGTAGCTTCAAAGGTAGTACATGCCGTTTTGCATCAGACCAATCCATTTTTGAAAAGTTATCTAAAAATTTTATTATATATTTGTAATATATTATCATATTGTATAATTGTAAGTATGGAACATGAAATTTTACAATGTCGTTGAGAGGTTACAATTGCAACTATAGGAGATAATTGGTATATCCCAAAGAAAATACACACTATGATTCACAAAATGCCAAATAAGTTATACTTAGCCCCTACCAAAAAATATTATATGTAAAAAATAGAACATTAATCCGTAAGGTTGTTTCGAAAGGTTGGAGGAAACGACACGACGAATTATGATCCAGTGAAATGGTAGAAACTTTATACGTTTCTTGTAACTATGTGTGTATTTACTTTTGAATGTAAACTTATATCTATAGTTTATTATTGGATGAAAATTATTACTTCTGATTTAAAATTATTCTTACTCCCTGATAATATTATCTTAGCAAGAGAAATAACAAAGACTCTAATAGGGTGAATCAAGCTGTATTACATAACATCAATATTAAAATTTATAGCTAATCTACCAACAAGAAGAAACAGAAGTATATTTCTTGAAAATTCGAACGTGAATTAGCGGACTTGTAAGTAAGATCAATATTCATTATGCCAAGTATTCAGGTGCTGCATTCTTCCTATAAAATTTAAACTTCCAATGTGCTTTTTATTTCTTATACATGGGACTTCATTTATAACAGTCTTTTGTTTGCCTTGCTCCTTAGATTATTGTTATGTGTTGTGTTAACACCATTTGGAAATACAAATATTTCATATATTATTTCAATAATACCTATTTAAAAGCTTTAATAAGAGCAATCATATTCTTCTGTGGATTGATTCCTCTATGCATTTCATTGCTACAGGCTGTAAAATATAATATTCCTTCAAAGAGAAGAAAGGTCAATAAACCCTATCTTAGACGAACGTTATGCCATTTCCCTTTTATCGGAATGTCTGCCGTAAAGAGTAGAAGAGTCATGGCTATATGTCAAAGGTATAGTATCCACGAACTTCTCTGTTAGAAAGTTTAAATTTTGTGTCTGAACTCCTTCTGAAGACTTCTCAGCGGAAGGTGCTTCAACGTTTCCCAACACTTTACTTTTAAAATAATGAAAGAAGGCCAACGTTCGATTTTATACCAATAAATCAAAAATTAGATCAAGAATATATGTGTCATAATTTTGGGAAAACAGATTACAAGGTTCTTTAATTGACTTCTTTCCCCTCGACCAGATCCTAGTTTTGACGTGCTACCTTCAGTATCCCACGAAGAAGAGGAGCTTCAAAATAATTTTAAAAAATACCAAGAATCATTCAAACTAAGGTAATTTAATTTTAGTGTATAAGCTCATCGTTATAAATAACCGAATGTAGATCCCAATTTATTGTCAACGATGGGAAGGAATATTTCGAGTAATTCAAGTCGACGTCTGTGTAATCAAACGAAAACGGCTAAGTTAGTTGAAGTTAAATTTTCTGTAAACAAAATACATTCGAGCCGTCGTTTCATAATGCAACTTTTAATAAACTTAATTTTCTTATGGAGGAGTTAGCTTCAAATGTACCTAAAAAATTTAGTATCTTCCTAGTCCTTTCATTTTAAATTAAAATGTTCCAAATGTTTGTCAAGAAAGGTACATTTGAACATGGAACTAGCAGACTTGTAAGTAAGATTGATATTCATTATGCCAAGTATTCAGGTGCTGCATTCTTGCTATAAAATTTAAACTTACAATGTGCTTTTTATTCTTAACCGAATTATTATTTTTATTCTTATTGTATTTAAACTTACAATGTGCAAGAATGTACGTAGATTGATTATTAAAAAAAAATGTTAAATGTATCCAATCTTTGATGAAACATGTACTTCTTAACTATAAGGTGGCAACTTCTATGTACGTATTTTGTTTTCTCAGTTTGTTTTAAGAGCATAGCCAAAGTGAGAACACACTTGAGCCATTTTAAATGAATATTTCAATGTGGGCTTAGTTAATACTTGAGTCTAACACGGATTTTCACTACGATCAACATGCATAAGAATACGATAAGATTAAATATAACTTCCAAATCTTTTATACACACAGAACCACAGACGTGTTAGTTAACACAAAAATGATAACTTTTGTGATTTCAGTAAAACGTTTAGATGCATATGTTTGCAGGATGCAATAAAAGCGTAATTGAAAAAACTGTGTTATTGATGCAGTAGTGTGCATAATATTCATTATGCACGTAAACGGTTTGTTGTAATCACAAATTATTGTGCATTTTTGTCTCCTACTGAAGTATACGAATGCATTAATTTAAAGAGTAGATCGTATCGGTGGTTGCATATCCCTTAAGATATGCAAAATTTCCAAAGTTATGGAAACGATTAAATACATTTAGAACACCAGTAAAATATGTAATCGAGGCTTTTTGTTGTGATGCAGAACAGAGTGCAAATATTTTATATTACATGAGAACCTCAGCGGCCATTTTGGAAGGTGCTATAACGGATTTGAGTTAATTAAGTTTTATACACACAGAAATACGCGAAATACGGTAATACGCTTTACGATATCCTACTATTTTTCAAATTAAGTATAATTTCATAAAGATATTAATCTGGTTGTTTTCTATATACTTTGCTAAAGAAATTTTGATCACATAGGTATGAAGTATATACAAAAATTTGTCAATGTAAATTCATGATCATGCTTTCGTTCAGGGTACAAAGAACCAGAGAGAAAACTATCATACCAAGGTCTTTACGAAATCACACCCTATTTTGGAAATAGTATAACATCATAAAGTTCCTATTTCACTGAATTAATTTAAATTCAGTATGGCACCTTTCAAATTGCTGCAGAGGCTCTCACGTAATGTGGAATATTTTCACTCTGTCATGCATCACACCAGAAAACTAGGTTTCATAGTTTTAGTAGTGTTCTAGATGTATTCCATTGTTTTCACACCCTTAATAACCCTGGGTATCAGATGCGCAATATACAATTTAGGTCCTCACTTTATGAGACATAACTAAAAATATGGCCCAAAATTGAGAGAAAATAGTATCAAAAATAGTAGTTGGGAACAAGGATGTATACAGGATATCCGGTGAGATATCAATGGTTATTGGGCATAAATGTATTTTATACAGATACAATTATTAGTGATGTTTCCTGTGAATTATCACTCTATTTCCGGTACTATATAAAGTAGTGGAGATTAGAAAGTGTACAGGAAATGAAGATATAAAATATTAAACGTGACTAAAATTAATGCAGGAAATTGTTGCAGGGTGGTGATGACAGTGAATCAATTAAGATAAGTTTGTGATACAGTGTTCCTTAAGGTGGGAACAGGTATATCTGTGGAGAGACAAGTTGTGCGTGGAGAATAAAAATTGGAGCGTACTACCCGGAAGGGTGGATTTGATGTTCTAAAAATATCAGAAAAGAATTCTCTCTTTTCGTACCTGTTGCTGACTTTGCAATTTTGCTTGGAGAAACGGAAGTTTGCTTACGGAAAATTGCGGTTGCATTATGAGCGGGAAAAAGATAAGATAAATTAAGAGAAAGGAGGGACGAAAAAGAGAACCGTAGAAAGTTTTGTTACTATTACATTTTCAACGGAAAAACGATAAGCTAGACCATCATCATTGAGGATGAAAAGCGAGAAGTTAACTTTGTTTTTAGCGGAGGACATTTAAGGAAATAAATTAGAGATTAGTTTTGATTATATTTTTATGTTTTTGTACATATATATGAATGATAGATATTATAGAAGGAATATCTGTAGTGTGTTCGGATGATAGAATTTTTTAATCTTTGCAAGCGAATGTTGACACCGGCAATTAAACCCGAAACCGCATGCATGAAAGGTGAACGAATTAAAATTAATGTAAAAAACAAATTTACTTAGTTTTAGAATGTTGAGAAATATTATTTCTTATTCGTATTGTGGGAACGACGATAGTGGAGAGAGAAAATCCTTAGAAATTTGGTTGGCAATTTTAAAATTGAAATGAAATGTTAGAGTTGTACGTTTGAGGGTTAGACTAAACAAGTTTACAGTAGAATGAATGAATGAATGGAGAAAACTGAAAATCCTGAAAGGAAAACGCACATAGCGTTTGTGCACGAAATACAGTAATTGACGCGAGCTGGGATTGAATCGTGGAATGCAAGCGCCGGAAGTGAATTCATTAACATTTAGCTACCTTTGTTTCTATTCGAATGAATGAATGGAGGAAATGGAAAAAAAACGAAAATTACAAAGCACATAGCGTTTGTGTACGAAATAGTGTAATTGGAGCTAGTTTGGATTCAACCATGGATTGTTGAGATCAGTTGATTTTAGTTTAGCGTCCCTTTCAGCAGCGAGGCTATATGAGACATGGACCTACTGATTAACGTGGAATCCGAACCACATAACCTACAGCCTTGAATCGAACCCGGGTCTCCCACGCCAAAGGCGCGTAAGCAAACCGCTTAGCCACGAGGAAGTTTCAACCATGGATTCTAAGTGCCGGAGGTGAATACTTTACCATTAGCTACTGGAGTTTATATCAGAATGAATGGGGAATAGGATAAAAGATGAAAATGAAAACCCACCCGCGTTGTGCACGAAATAGTGTACTTGGTGACGTCTAGGAATGAACCGTGGACCCCAAGCGCCGGAGGAGAACTCTAACCATTGAGGTACGGCTACTTTCGAGAAAATTGAAAGAAGGAAGGACGTGTTATAAAAATATTAGTTATAACACTAATACATTTGCCTTATATCAATAAGGAAAAAACTTTTTAATTAAAATAGTCGTTCGTTGATTGAACCCGGTAGTTGTTGTTGGAAACGCGAAATCGGTATTAAGTATGGGATTTTACTGGTGAATTAATTTTAATGAACCCCTTATCGGAAAGGAGAGAACTAAAATGAGTACGTTATGTTTAGCTTGTTGTGTAGTATTTGTCTTAATGCACTCTACGAAGGAAAAATTATATCAATCATTAAAATTGTGGTGAAAATACATAATGATCTTAACTGTTTCGCTTAAAATAAATGGATTTCTGAGATGACAGCTGGTTATCAATATTTGGAAGGGCTTGGGGGTTTCAAAACGTGTGGATGAACATACTGTTGCGTTTTATGCAGAACAAAATTTTGGTATATTTTAGATAAATTTCTTATGTAGATAGAAACACGAAGCTTGTTTTTGATTATATTAACATTGTACTGAGAAAATCTTATTTAAGAGTTACTACTGAAGACTACTTGTACTTGTGATTGGCGTTATACACAGGAAAATAAACGACACGATTTTTATATTAGAAAACTAAGTTTTGATTGATAATGAAAAGAAGTATATATGAGATGATAAATTTACATGAGAAAGTAATATTAAGGTGATGAGTTTAATAAAGTAGAAGTATGCTTTTTAAAATGGTAATATTTAGTTTGGGGAAGCGGACTTATACATACATATATATATATATATATATATATATATATATATATATATATATATATATATATATTAGATACTATTTCTGTGGTGTGCTGAAGAAAACTGTTATTTAGCTTTTTTGACCAACCGGGAATTGAACATGGAGAGCAAGAAGAAAGACTGTTACCGAGTATGAAATAAAGTTTTTAGTGTTTTGTAAAAAGTTGATTCTTTAAGAAAAATTATGAAAAAGTGAATGAAACGAGAAAATTGGGATAAAACCCACGTACACGGTGTTGTCGGGCGGGAATTAAAGAGGTTACCTTATGTACACCTTGTCTCAAAAAGGTTGAGCGCATTCTTTATTGGTGTTTTGAAGCAAAAATTTTCTAAGTCCAGCTTCGGGTATTTTCGAAAAAAAGTAAACCAGGTTCGAACCTCCAAGCCAGCCTTTGCAATCGGGAAAAAGTTTGCAGATGTGTTTTTCTTCTTTTAAATATAATCATTCTTGTTACCAAGTGTAGAAAAAAAAGCAACATTGATTCAAATACTTAATGATACAATATTTCGAAACCTTGTATTAATGTCAACACATGCTTGTTTGCCATTTAGCTCTCCATACGTAATTGAACATTTAGATACGTTAAAGAATCTTTCCATATGTAAAAGAATGTTAAGACATAGAACGTAATTATCGCCTCAAAAACAGCGTTTGTAGTGGATATGAATGTCATAATTTTCTTGAGAACAGTTACACATGTTTCGCTAGAAGCATATTAGCAGAAGTCCTTGTGTTAGCTTAGTGGTAAGCCGTCGGATTTCAAATCTTAAGGTTACGAGTTCGATTCCCATCTGGGGCAGTGATTTCTTTTATGAAATTGTATTTTCCGCAGTGCATGAAAAATTATATAAAATAATTACATTAAAATACCTCAGTTGTATATATATAACATAATCATTGCAGAACATAGTAATTATTATGCTTAAAATATAACATCTGAGATAGGTAGGTGTTCACAGTAGGTCTGTATTATATATGAGAATGTTAAATACAAGTTAGGAAAATCGTTCAATAGCAATAAATAAATTATGTAGTGTATTTATTTGCAGCTATTTGTCATACAGATGTAACTTCTCAATATTCTCATTACAGCATGTTTTTACATTCGTGAAATACAATATATTCCTATGGATATAGAAAGTGTGTAAACAGAGTCTCCAAAGTCGAATACTGCTTCCAGACACACAGCTTTTCCCGATCCCCTTAACGTCACGGGAAAAAGCACAAATTCTCTTTAGAACAGAATGTCGTTACTTAGAGTCTCATTCGAATACGTTGAATATGCTTTTGTATATTCATCTCTCTCTCTCTCTCTCTCTCGCTTTGTTTGTGTGTGTGTGTGTGTCTTGCGGAATATCCCAAGTTGAATACACCAGTTGCAAAGTATATGAGCACCATTGTCATCGAATACCTAAAATTGAAAATCGTGTTTTGGTTGCGCGTTCATGTTAGCTCGCTGGTAGAGTACGGGCTTGGTAATGAAGAAGTCTTGAGTTCAAAGCCTGCAGCGATTTATCGTTTTTTTGTTAGTAGAATTGCACTGAAATCGGATACAAGGAGTGGTTTACTTCTAGAAATATTTTAGGAGCGTTTAGGTAGTCCTGAAAAGGGCTGTTTTCGTGAGTTAAGGCGGGGACATTAATATTGTGTCCAAGACCCTTCTGAATTTATTACACTCCATTCTTCTGGGCATGGAATCTATTAAATGGGTGACAAATCTATCTCCTTCCCCTACCTCCAGCCATGCTCCGGAAACAAGATGCCACAGGTCATCCTGAGTTCGTAATGGATCTGCCTCAGGCCAACTGTCCCTTAGAGTACGCTTCACTTCTGCCCACATATTTTCCATGGGATTGAGGTCTGCTCCACTAGGCGGCCAGTTAATTAAATCAATCTCAGGCTGCCCTGCGAACCATTCCTGAACCACACGGGAAGTATGTATTGGCGACTGGTCTTGCTGGAACTGAATTACACCATCAGGCTGAAATACTCGTACAGATGGCACCAGGATATTACTCATAATGTCTAAGTACTGACCACTGTCCAGATGTCCTTCAATTCTGTGAAGCTGTCCTGCTCCGCGACTGGAAATCCATCCCCAACATGAAATAAATACATGGCCACTGCGATTGCAAGCAGCCACATATCCAGGGTCATATTGGGTACCTCTCGGACGATACACAAAACGGCGTCCCTCATTTGATGTTGTGAATATGGATTCATCTGCGAAAACTACGTTTTCCCAATTGCGACCCACATTCGCCTGTGCAAACGCGAGACGGTAAATTTTGTGGTCGTCTGAGAGTTTTTCCTTCACGGCAGCAACACAGCCACGTAACCCACCATGACGAAGCCTTCGCAGAGCTGTATGCTTACTACCAGGAAAGAGAGAAGCTTCCCTTAGCTGTATAGACGGCCTTAGTGGGTCTAACCGGGCTTCGTTTACTAATCTCGCAACTTCGGCTTCGGTTGACATGCGGACGACCAGCAGATCGTAAATTACCAGTCTGACCTGTAGCACCATATTTCCGAATCCATCGTCTTCCTGTAGAAGCCGGGACACCTACTCGCCTGCTATTGTGCTGCCAACATGTCTTGAGCCGTGGCAAAAATGTGAACTAAAGCTCACACACCTACGCGTTGAGCCAATAAGGATTCAGCTGTTGCTAAGAGAGAGAAAGTTAGTAGAATTCCTTCAGCCGATAGCAGCGCTTTCAACGGAAGACAAGGGATCGAGTCAATGTGGCATTAGTATAGCTGCAGTTGCAGAATAGCCTTCCAACTCCCATAAAGCAATTACTGCTGTACGTCTATCCATAGTTAGCAATGTTCTGAGCTGTGAGCAGGAAGCAATAGGTAAAAGCTAGTACCTGACATGTGATTGGTTACTTGCACGACACGCCTATTGTGGGGAACGACTTGGTCAACGACTCGCGAAAAAAATCTGAAAATGGTGCGCCGTAATAATAATATTAAAAACAGTTTTTATAAAGGAATATTAATACATACGAAAAGCTGTTTAAAGAATAAATTGTTATACTGACTTTATACGTATAAAAAGATATACCATATACCAAACAGATTGAGCGATATGATGATAGCTGTTTTGAGACGAACACTTTCGAAGTCCAACTTCGAGTATCTTCGGAAAACAGTAAACTAAAGCTGCTGGTTCGAACCTCCAAGCCAACCTTAGCAATCGGGAAAAAATGTAGAGATATGTTTTTTCTTCTGTTAAATATAATAAGACATGTTGAAATGGTATTAAGTGTAGAAAAAAGTAACATTGATTGAAATACTTAATGATACAATATTTCGAAACTATGTATTCACACTCTCGTTTCGTCATTGTGATTTCCATACGGAAAAGAGCATTTACGTATGAGCTCAGTTATGTTTCAGAAGCAGATTCCGAAAAGCGGTAATGTTAGCACAGGTGTACACCCCGAGCGTTTAAATCGTGAGTTCGATACCCGTTCAGGTGAGATTCTTTTATGATATTCTACTTTCCTCAATGCATGAAAATTATGTAAAATTGTTACATTACGATTCATCAGTTGTATATATATATATATATATATATATATATATATATATATATATATATATATATATATATATATATATATATATATTCATATCATTTCACGACATAAGTAATACTGATCTTTAAAATATAACATCTGAGGTATTGACAGAACGTCGGTATGTTATATGTGAATATTAAATACAAATTAAGAAAATCGTGTAATAGCAATAAATAAGTTATGTAATGTATTTATTTGTACCTATTTTCATACGCAGGTAACTTCTCAATATTCGCATTACAGCATTTAGGTAGAGCATATTGAAAATCGGATCGTGGTTCAAGACAAAACTATCTAGCCCCAAACTGTCACGTAAGAAGTTCACGAATCGCAAAAGTAAAGTGAAGAGATTGAGAGCGGTAATACCTTAATCGCTCTCTCTCAACCCTCTCTTATCTGTATTTATACATATAAAAGTGTATGTATGTATGTTCCAACATAGCTCATGTATGCCTAGAGCAGGGTTTCTCAACCTGGGAGTCGCGGATCCTAGGGAGTCGCGAAGATAAGCGGAAGAGATAAATATAGTTAGAATCTAATACCGGAAATTATTTTTAAATATTATTTTGAATTTAGTTCTGATAGGCATACATTTATTTTTATACATACTGTAAAGAACAATAAAAAATAAGTCTACTGAACATTTTCAAAGGGTGCAGAGTTGTTTAAAAATGGATTTAAATGAAAGGGGTATGATATGAAACTAATGAGAATTGTATATAGAAATGCTAGAAAAATACAAAAGGAACAAAACCTGCACATTGAAATACAATTAAAATTGAAACCTAATGAGATACCTAAACATGGTGTAATTTCACTAGTACAGCAATGCCCGGTTCAATCTTCGTGACGAACATTATGAAGCCATTTTCAACTGATAAGCGATTTCTTGTCTTTGTTTTAATGTTTACCATGAAATAAAACACACACACACACTTTCGCACAGGTACGAAATAGCAAATGGAATTATTACTTTTAAAGCAGCAGATACCAGACCAGGATAATCTTTTCTCCTCATCAGGCAGAACTTGTCCAAGTCTTCGTTACAGAAAACCAGCTGCAAAGACTTGTCGCATGATAATTCAATTATTTGGTCAAGAAGTTGTGGGCTTAGATCAGATACGTTAATGACCTCTTCCATGAAGGAGTTTAACATCCATCTTGAACCAACACCTTCGTCGATGGGAATATAGATATTACAGTTATTGAATCCACTGTCAGTGCCGGGCGCCGAAAAAAGGGGGCACAAATTTCGTTTCGGAGGAAGTGTGTTACTCATGTTAGGAAGGTGCATGTGCACATGTATAAAATAGAAGGAAAAAGTAATGAAATGTGCTCAAAATTAAGGATATGCAGGGTTTACTTTTGAAAAATGTATTGAGCTTCGTGCCAACCATGGTGGCGCTTCGCAGTTAGTCTGTCGACCTCACTCATATGTACGGAGACATCGTCATATACTCTCGCCCCAGGCGCTGATTTTGCATGCCACGGTTCTGTTCACTATAAACAAGAAATGGATTCTACTATTATACAAACAGGTATGTTAAAAATCCCATACAAGCTTATTATAAAACACAAATTATAAAAGGGTCGCTGGCAAGAGGATGTGATAAAAGGGGATCATGATAGGAATTAGATTGAGAACCACTGGCCTAAAGTAATTTTAACCACATTTCTTATAGTCAGAAAAAGAGTGCTGTTGGGTTACCTATGGTGAATGGGAGGGGGATACATATAAAAGAATGATAGAAAATGATCGATATTAGTGTCGAATTCATAGTTTTCGGGGGTCGCTTAGAAAATATAGTGTGACTTTCGATTTCGATTAACTCCAATTAACCTCTCATTAGTAGGAATGGGCACGAGCGACTTTTCTTTGAAACTCGATTCGACTCGAAACAGACATCTTTGAGGTCTCCTCTAGGACTCGGCGAGAAAAATTTCCTCCAACTCGACTCGGATTAGAGTCGAGTCGAACCAAAGCGAGCCAAATCCTGTGTGTAGTCCTACCGAGACAATACATAGACAATATACTTATTCTATTATCAATTATACTACCATTACTACAAATAATAATAATAATAATAATAATAATAATAATAATAATAATAATAATAATAATAATAATAATTCGGTAGTCATGAAGTCTACAATTCAAAGACATCGTTCATTACTCTAAGCTGTAAGCGTCGGTGGACTACAGATGGTCAACTATTGACCTCTCGCCAAAAAGTTTTCACTGAAATGTTACATGACAGTATCGTGTTAGAACTAAATAACTTGGAGTTGATAATGAGTGCGGGGTAAGGGAGACTATATATAACATCATAACAAGGTCTTCTAAAAGATTCTTCCATTTTTTCAGAACTAATTGACCATGCCCCCTCCCTAGGAAAATATCCTAGTTACGCCAATGGGAATTGAATTGAAAATCTATGTAAAGACTTTCTGCTGTGGCATGCTTCATAAGGACAATTCCAGTCTGCTCACGTGACCTTTGGGGTTCATGAATTTCCTGCGAGCATTGCGACTTTGGATTCTCTGTTTATACCCTCTCTTTATGCATCGAATAATTTTTCAAGAACATAAATGATATGCTGTAATATGAATATTGAGAAGAACCCTCTATATGACAAATAGCTGCAAATAAATACACTACATAATTTATTTATTGCTATTGAACGATTTTCCTAACTTGTATTTAACATTCTCATATATAATACCGACCTACTGTGAACACCTACCTATCTCAGATGTTATATTTTAAGCATAATAATTACTATGTTCTGCAATGACTATCTTATATATATACAACTGAGGTATTTTAATGTAATTATTTTATATAATTTTTCATGCATTGCGGAAAATACAATTTCATAAAAGAAATCACTGCCCCAAATGGGAATCGAACTTGTAACCTTAAGATTTGAAATCCGACAGCTTACCACTGAGCTAACACAAGGACTTCTGCTAACATGCTTCTAGCGAAACATGTGTAACTGTTCTCAAGAAAATTATGACATTCATATCCACTACAAACGCTGTTTTTGAGGGGATAATTACGTTTTATGTCTTAACTTTGAGCATTCTTTTACATATGGAAAGATTCTTTAACGTATGTAAATGTTCAATTACGTATGGAGAGCTAAATGGCAAACAAGCATGTGTTGATATTAATACAAGGTTTCGAAATATTGTATCATTAAGTATTTGAATCAATGTTGCTTTTTTTCTACACTTGGTAACAAGTCTTATTATATTTAAAAGAAGAAAAACACATCTGCAAACTTTTTCCCGATTGCAAAGGCTGGCTTGGAGGTTCGAACCTGGTTTACTTTTTTCCGAAGATACCCGAAGCTGGACTTAGAAAATTTTTGCCTCAAAACACCAATAAAGAATGCGCTCAACCTTTTTGAGACAAGGTGTACCAGAGGTGTACGCTCAACCAATGGGTTCTTAAGTTTTGTTAGAGATGCATGCATATTATTATTATTGTTTAAAGGAAGATTATTATTGGTTAAGAAGATTATGTTTGGTTGAAAATAAAATGAAATGAGAATCGTTTGGTGGAATGAAAAGAAGCGGAAAAACCTCCAAACGAAAAATTAATTTTTGTTTTACTGTAGTTGTTTTGTTGTAGCAGTATTTATGTATTAGTTTTATTTTTTTTTCCTTTTAGGATGAATATTTGAAGTACAGTGAAGTAGAACAGGAAAACAACAACTTAAGTTTTACATTAGAGAGCATATTTCATAGATGTCGTTTACAGCTGGGTAAAGTTTGTGTGCTGTTGGCAAGAGAAAGAAATCTATTGAAGAAAGGAATGAAGAACGAATGACCTTTGTGTAGAGAGGCGGGGAGCTTTGCATGATGTGGGGAGTAATATTTGACTGACAACTTTTTTTGCTTTAAAATAGTGACCTGCATTGCAGGAGGGAATGCAAAATTGTGGTAATTTGTTCTAGAAATTATGGTGTAATGTATTCAGAATCTAGTCATTTATAAAATATTATTATTATTATTATTATTATTATTATTATTATTATTATTATTATTATTATTATTATTATTATGTTATTGTTCCATTGCTTTGGTTATTATTTTTACTTCACGGCATTATAGTTTTGTTTTTACGAATTTAATTTTTCACTTGTTATCTACTGGAGCATGCTGGGAGTTTGCTGGCTCGCCATGTAAAAATTCTCAGATGCTTCAGTTGACGTAATTGCCTGGTGAGTTAACTTCATTTTTTATAGCTCATCAATTATCTATAGTTTTGTGACAGTATAATCGAGTCTTGCCAGTAATATACGTATTGCAGATAAGTTTAAAATATATACATATATTTATGTGAATATTCCGAGTATTAGTTCATATATTTTTCATACATAATAATTATAATTATTTGTCATTTTTTTATCTTTTGGCTGACGCCATTTTTGTAACAAAAAGAAGAAGGACTATTGTGTCCTCGTGGTTAAGGTAATTTTGAATAAAACTAAAAATATTACATATCCACAACTTAGAGTTGACAAAACTAAATTGCGTTTAGTTTCTTGTTGAATATTTTTGATAATTAAAGATTATATGTACAATTGTTAATTTTTGACTTTTTTAATATTTTTAAAAATCAGCAGTATAACCTCTATAGTATATAAAATTCATGTATGTATTTTGGCCAGAAACCAAATTAGATTTTCGGGAAGTTAAATAACTCATCCAGATGTGTGGTTGTTTTGTCTCTCTGGCCTTACAGCCTGCTTTCCAATACATGTTTGGATTTATTCAATGTTGTCTTGGGTGGGTTGTGGGGACGGAGAGAGGAAATGGATACATATAATAGATTACGTCAACTCACTCTCGTATGTTTTTGTTTCTGGCCTTTAATCGAAGTAGCTCGGGGGCATTTAGTCTTTGCTATTATTTGTATTTGTTTGATAGTGAAAGAAACCTGTCTGTTTCTCGTGTTATCAATTGGATTATAAACAACAGGTGTAGATTGCTGGTGTGTAGCCTTGAACTTACGAATACAGGTACGTGCTATTATTTAATAGGACAAAAAAAAAAGGCGACAGCTATATTCTGTTAAGGTCTTACAAACTTCATTTATTTGTTTTGTCAATAAATATTTGTAATAATTCATAATGTCAGAATCTGAAGAAGATAAGGACTTGCACCTTACTCGTTCCGGAAAGGTATGGGGTTCAAAACCCGAGGCGAAGTCACAAGTTACTCAAACCGATTTTGTGTCAGGAGGTGATAGTGGGACTAGTAAACATGTGATAGGCGGACAAACACTACCTTATATGAATGAGAGTTCGGGTTCAATCCCTCATAGCAAATTAGAACAAAATGTACAATTGAAGCTTATTGATATGTATGTGAATCAACTTCCGATGTGTGATGGTACAGTGCCCGACCAATTGTATACCTTTTTAGTCCAATTGAGTGAATTGGACGAGTTGAACATTTTTCCTTTCGAATGTTTAATGTTGGCAGTGAGATCCAGGATGAGAAATCCTCTTAGTGATATTTTTACTGAAGCGTGTTCTTTAGCTAGCGCTTGGGACCCTGTATGTAGGCACGTTGTTCGGCAGTTAATTTCTGACTGTGCTCAACATCACCTTATGGTTACTAACTTTTATCGTCCCCAAGGTCCATGTGAACGTATTAAGGATTATGTAAAGAGGGTGTGTACTAGTGTAAAAATTTTAGATCTTACAGTGGGTGAAGAAAGTATATTGCGTGTAATTGCTTCGGGTGTTACTCCCAGTGTTAGGGAGAAATTATTCTATGCTGGAATGCCTAAATCCATGAGAGACTTTGAACAATTATTGGAACAGTATATGAAGCATGAACTTTATTCTCTGCAATTCAATAATTCGTTTCAACCCACATCGTCCTCTACGAGAACTGCTACTGATAGTGCTTCCCCCTCGTTTCATAAATCTAGATCGGGACATTATTTTTCTCCAAAAGGTGGTAGAACTTTTCACAATAAAGATAGTGCTGCGCGCTTGCCTTCGTCTTCCTTTAATTCTAAGAACATAAAAGGACATTCGTATAATACTGAAGGCCAGGGACGCTTCAGTACCATTTCACAAGAGACTAATAGAGGTGTTTATGTGTTAATTAAGCTGTTTAGTAAACAATATCATGCTTGTATAGACTCAGCATCTTCAGTCAATTTAATAAATAATGAGGTGTTTCAGTTTTTAAAAACAAAAATGAACTTAAAAATTATTCCTAAAACATTTAAAGGAAAGGCAGTTAATAATACCGAACTTGTGTTAGACAAGTGTGTACGATTCAGTTTTAAAATACAAAACAAACTTATTAGTGTGTGTTCATTTGTCTATCCAGAACTTGAATTTCCTGTTTTATTGGGTTTGGAATTTTTGAATGATGCTCAGTGCTACATGGACTTTAAGAATAAATCTCTAAAACTTCAACGCTATCAACTGTCTATTCCCCTACTTACGGGAATAACAACTCAACTCCCCCCACCCTCCCCTGGATCTTTTTCCAACATGGATACTGGTGCCTTTGATTCTACTTGCAGGAAGTCTGTCGATGAAGGGCACCCAATACACGCTCTTTTTGGGGATGCTGTCACCTCAGATACTTCCTGCGCTGTTTGAATGTTTAACAATGCAGAGGATCGTCGATCTAAGGCTACATCTGTTTATTCTGTTGCTGGGGCACAGTGGAAGGATTCACATTCTCGGCTATCTGAGGGGAACCTGATTCCTGGCGTTTCTGGAGAGGTAGATGTCCCGGTAAGATACGCCACTGACACTCAAAATCAGCAGGTGAGGTCTTTATCTATTAATAAGTATGAGAATCGAGAGTCCACACGTTCAGCGAGTGCTTATCATTTGCCAGCGAAAAATGAATGTTTATCAACAAAAAGACAAAAGAAAAATAACAGCTGTTTTCCTATACACCTGTTTGTGCCAGACATTCAACCAGTGGAATATGAAATGTACTGTTGTAGTGTTGATAATGCAGCCAACTTGGCTCCTAGTGTTGATATGAATAGTATTATAAACGGTGTTGATAAAAAGTTGCTTGTTTCAAATCCTACATTAAGTTCGTTTGTTCAATATATGTGTGATGAATTTAAAGAAGTTCTTACAGATAAAATAGGTAAGGTTACCAATTTTGAATATCACTTAAAATTAAAGGATAACACTGTTGTTTGTGAAAAACAGTATCCGCTGTCTAAAGCTCACAGAAATGAGATGAGAAAATTTATAGAAGAATATAAGCGTAATGGGGTCATTCAAGAAGCGAATTCTGATTACCGTTCTCCTTGTTTCATTGTTAAAAATTCCAAAGGTGAAGGGAGAGTAGTTTTAAATTACGCGAAATTAAATGAGCATTTAATGGGTGACAATATGATCTGTCCTAATGTAGAAGAGTGTATGGCTTCACTAGCTAACGCTAAGATAATATCACATATTGATGCCAAGCGGAGTTTTCATCAAATTGTCCTTGCAGAAAGTAGTAGGGCCTACACGGCCTTTGCTTTTGAGGGGAAAACCTATGTGTGGAATAGAATCCCTATGGGAATAAAGATAGGAAGTCAAGCAATTACTCGTGTTTTGTATGATGTGCTGGGTGATCTAAAAGGAAAGGGTGTTGATTTCTATATTGACGATATTGTCCTAACTTCTTCAGATGTAGAATCTCACAAGAATTTGTTGCTTGAGGTATTTTCTAGATTGCGTTCTAGAGGGATAACGGTCTCGCCTCAAAAGTGTAAGCTGTTTCAAACTTCTATTCAGTATTTGGGTTTTTTGTTTTCTGATGGTAATGTTTCATTACTCCCTGAGCGTATTGAGGCGATCCGTCGATTGCCACCCCCCCCCGTTGTAGAAGAGGGGTTCAGAAATTATTGGGAGCTCTGGGGTATTATGCGAAACATTGTCCTAATTATGCGGAAATAATGTCTCCTATTACGGAGTTAAAATCTCCTAAGAAAAAATTTGAGTGGGGGCCTAGGCAGGTCGATGCCTTTAAAAGAATAAAGGAAGCCTTTGAAGAAAATATAATACTAAAGGTTCCTGACTTTAATAAGAGATTTTATCTTCAGGTAGATGCATCTCTAAAATGCCTGGCTGCGACAATCTCACAAAAGACAACTGATGGTTCAATGCTCCCTATTGCTTTCTACTCTAAACGTTTAAAGGAGGCTGACGCTAATCGTACAATTTTTGAACTGGAACTGCTTAGTATTTTTAATGCGGTGATTAGATTTCAGCAGTTCTTGGTAAATGAATTTACTATCCTTACTGACAATATGAGTTTGGTACATATGTTACGCAATCCTAAGAAAGTATCTCGTTATGGTAACATAATTCAAAGACTTTTTGAGTTCAATTTTAAAATTGAACATATTTCCTCGGGACAGAATTTAATACCGGATTTTCTCACCCGTATATATGACACCAATTTGTATGATGTGTTAGATGAACCACTGGATGAAGATGTTTATGCTAAGAATTTTATTTGTAGTTTGCGAGATTTGCCTCTAGCCTATGGTGATATTAGGAATTATCAAAAAACTGAATCTGACACGAAAGACTTATATCAACAAGTGGCTAATAATGGAAATAAGTTGGGTAATTATAGAATAGAAAATGGTATTCTTTACCAGCGAACTAAAGCTCGTAATGTTCAGTATAAAATATTGTTACCTTTGTGTTTGAGAAATATGATCATGAGTTACTATCACGAATTTCAGCTAACGGGCAATCATATTGGTTATTTTAAAACTTTATGTAAAATTCGTAGGCTTTTCACTTGGCCGAATATGATGGCTGATATCATGTCTTTTGTAACCACTTGCCATACGTGTCAAATTTCGAAACCTAGACTAGCCAAACCTCAAGGGGAATTAATATCTAAATATAATAAGATTCCTAATGGACATCTATTTGCCGATTTGGCTGGTCCTTTGCCCATTAGTTCTGGCTATTCTTATGTGTTATTGGTACTTGATAACTGTACGTTTTTTGCATTTAATTCCATTGCGGAAGGCCAATAGCACTACTATTACACGCGAATTATATAACATTTTTTGTAAATTTGGTTTCGCGTTTTCTCTCACTACGGATAGGGCTTCTTATTTTACAAGTTATAACTTTAGGTCTTTCCTGCATGGCTTAGGTATTAAGCATATACGCAGTTCACCCTATTTTCCTGGGGGAAACGCCGTGGAACGATATGTGCAGGTTTTGAAAACGGCTATCAGAAGTTATTTTCATGACGAACAAGACAAGTGGTCGAGTTATTTGAAAGAATTACAATTTGGCATTAATGCGGCAGTTCATTCAGAACTTAAATTTAGCCCGTTTCGTTTGTATATGGGAAGAGAACCCATTGATCCCTTAATGGCTAGGTGGGATATTTCTGATAACGATATTGTAGCTCCAGATGCCAAGGATATTTGGTCTAAGGTATTTCACAATATGGAAAAAGTATGGAATGAACGAAGACGTATTTATAATAAACGAGTAACTCCAGTAACATTTTCAGAAGGGGATAAAGTGCTGTATCGCTCTCATATTCTGTCGTCTAAGAAAGATGCGATTAATAAATCCTTGTCGCCCTTATGGGTTGGGCCCGTGGTTATTGAGTCGTTTTTGAGTAAAAATACAGCTTTGTTATTGTTCCCTTGCTTTGGTTATTATTTTTACTTCACGGCATTATAGTTTTGTTTTTACGAATTTAATTTTTCACTTGTTATCTACTGGAGCATGCTGGGAGTTTGCTGGCTCGCCATGTAAAAATTCTCAGATGCTTCAGTTGACGTAATTGCCTGGTGAGTTAACTTCATTTTTTATAGCTCATCAATTATCTATAGTTTTGTGACAGTATAATCGAGTCTTGCCAGTAATATACGTATTGCAGATAAGTTTAAAATATATACATATATTTATGTGAATATTCCGAGTATTAGTTCATATATTTTTCATACATAATAATTATAATTATTTGTCATTTTTTTATCTTTTGGCTGACGCCATTTTTGTAACAAAAAGAAGAAGGACTATTGTGTCCTCGTGGTTAAGGTAATTTTGAATAAAACTAAAAATATTACATATCCACAACTTAGAGTTGACAAAACTAAATTGCGTTTAGTTTCTTGTTGAATATTTTTGATAATTAAAGATTATATGTACAATTGTTAATTTTTGACTTTTTTAATATTTTTAAAAATCAGCAGTATAACCTCTATAGTATATAAAATTCATGTATGTATTTTGGCCAGAAACCAAATTAGATTTTCGGGAAGTTAAATAACTCATCCAGATGTGTGGTTGTTTTGTCTCTCTGGCCTTACGGCCTGCTTTCCAGTACATGTTTGGATTTATTCAATGTTGTCTTGGGTGGGTTGTGGGGACGGAGAGAGGAAATGGTTACAATGGTTGGTCGTATTTTGTTTCTAAAACTGTTGGTTTCATGACCTGTGTCTATAGAGGCGAGGGACTTGTTAATAACTGGAGAGGGAAATTTGAGTGACAACTGGTTTTGCTTTAAAATACTGAACTGCATTATGGTAGGTAGGGAATGAAAAATTGCTGTATTTTGTTCAAAGAAATTATGGTTGCTAATGTTAGCAGGGACACCAACGCTTTATTTACTTTCTTCAAATATGACTTGAATAATGTAAAAATAAAAATTTACTATAGAGCTATTATTATTATTATTATTATTATTATTATTATTATTATTATTATTATTATTATTATTATTATTATTATTATTATTTGGTAATGCACAGAAGGAGAACAGACCGTGTTTGTTGGAAACGAAACGAAATTTAAAATTTTACGGGTAGGTTGAATAAAGTAGTTTTGAAGAACGTTTAACAGGCTTATTGTACTTGTACACTGAAAGGAAGAATTATTTAAGGGTAGGGTTGTCAAGAAAAGACGTACAGATATAATATTCTCTATGAGAAGTTTAACTGATTGATTCGTATTATATAAGCTAAAGAAATTTACGGTAGCAGTCTTATAAAATGACTAGTGAATGGAATTGAATGGAATCTTTGAGTGTTACGTCCTATAGTTGTGCCGGGTAGGCTAAAGGAGACGGTGATGTTGAGAAATGAATGAAATGGTGTAATGAATAAAATGTTAAAATAATTGGCGCGAAATGGTATCAAACCAAAGAATCCATGCACCAGAGTAAAATGAATAGTGATTTTATGTACAAGCAACAGAATGATTAGGAAAGTAAATGGAATATTTGACAAAATAATTTTAGTTTTAACTGAAATAAGTGTTTTAACTCGAATAAGTGTACTAATATTTATTCAGTAGGAGCTATAGGATTTTAATCCTGATAAGTTATTGTTGGTATCACAGCTTTTAAAAGTAAAAATGATACAGTATTTTAATGATGTGAGGGAAAACTGACTTGCATTAACATGATGTTTATCGTGAAAAGAAAAGAATAGACTGAATGCTGTACCATCAATTATTGTGAATTACCCCTGTGTAGTACTTATTTTATGGGATTAATTTATTTTGGAATGACCTAAACGCAACTTTTAATTAAAGCAATGAAAGACTTAACAAGAGACGATTTGTTAGCAGAACTCGAATCACCAACCCCTTCTATGAGACATAGACGCAGTACCACTGAGTTATATTTTTGGAAATTGCATAAAGCAGCTGACTAAAAATGTGGAAGTTGAAAGAGAGGACTGGATAGTGTTTTTATAATAATTAAGAATAAATTTCAGGGAAACTGATATAATGGAAAATTTGATATAGTTTTGTAATGCTGGTATCTGAATTGAATAATACTAGGCAAAGGATATTTTCAAGAAGGTTTGTTATAAGGGATTGGTAGGCAAGACTGGCTTTTAAATCAGTATGTAGAAAATGAATTTATTCTCCATCTAAGGATGGGACGTTTTTATATATGAATTCTATTTGATTTATTAAATCAATTTTTGCGAATGTTCTTCAGAGAAATCTATGAAATAACTTATTCTTACTATGTTTCTGCAGCCGAAAAATTCGGTTGACATAATTTGTTTTGTATTCAGAAAAGCTAACTTGCAGAAAAAATCTTTTGGCGATGTACGTTTAGCAAAAATAATCTTGTAGTTTTACCTTTCAAAATTTGGGTCAGTAAGTTAGTTTAATTTACAATAGGTTACTTCGAAAAAGTATTCCAATAAACCCAACAGATACGGTGTATACCCGCCAGAATACATTCACCGTAAAATCCCTTTTCTTGTTTTGTTGTAAAATACAAACATCAGAGATATAAACTGTACGAATAAGTTACTCGGGGACAATGAAGATATTAATAGCATTCAACAGCAAGGCTGTATGAGACGTAAACCTATATTATAAGACTAATATTATACACGTGGAATTGAAATCATATAAGTTACCACGGGGAATTGAACCCGGGTCTTCATGGTATAAGTCGATTGCATACTTTTACAATATTTACTTGATCGGTATTTGCTTAAATGAAGAGAAAACTATTGGTTATTGTACCAATAATATATGTTAAAAATAAGAAAGAAGAAAAGTAAAGTTAAGTTTGATTTTTGTGCAATCTTCATATAGTTGTAGCGTTTTGTTTAGCACCGAGGTTACACGAGCCATAAATTAGTGTAGTATCCCAAGAACTGGAGTTTCCGAATGTATAATTGGTTTGCATTGTGTTACAATATAATATTTGCTTACTTACCGGTTATTACAACACTATTGGCAAAACGATGCCTGCATGAACTTGTTTTTTGAATATAAGAAGAAAAGATGATTTTTGCACTGACGGTACACGAATCATAAATTAACGTGGGATCCAAACTTACATGGGCTATTGCCGGAAACTGAATTTGGATCTTTTATGTTAATTGAGTTAGGCATGAGAACGCTCAAGTTACATTGAATACTTAGATTGTTAATTTCTAAAGATTTGAAAATATTTGTTAAAACGATTTTAAATTTTGTTATATATAACATTTGTATGATTTGTCAAAATAGGAAGAAGGAGGAAAATCATTATTATCTTTTTTTATTATAATATTAGTTCCTTTGAAGAACTGTATTCTCTTTTAATATAAATTTTTAAATAAAGCAAGAAAAAATGAAATGAACGGTGAAACAAAAACAAGAGAGCAAAAAAGAAAGGAAGAAGAAGAGAAACAAGAAGAGGAAATTTGCGGGCACTTTTTCCATTACAAGATGAAGCAGAAATAAAATTTGTTATTGCTGTTAAACGTGTAGATGCAATGGAAAGTGTTCGTTTGGAAAAGAAAATTTAAAAAAAAAATTGAAAGAAAAGAAAAAACTTATAAAGAAAGAGAAATGCATATTGGAAAAATAAAATGAAAATCGAACTTAAATTAGTTGTACGTAAAATTTGATGTTTTATTTTCAATAAAATGCAAACTTGGTCTTTTTTGATTTGGTATATCTACGTAGAAAAATAAGAAAAGATAATTTGGTTACTTGTTTACTGGTGGAGAAAGCTAGATCTCCTGTTCGTGGATTCAAATCACTTTTTTTAATGTGTGTTGCTTTTTACCTGTGAACTAAAATTCTATTTTTTTTTGTTTTAGCATTGAGGCTAAAGGAGGCAGACATTTAAAATTTGTTTTTTATACTTTTGGCTTAAAGAAACAGAGACACAGTTTAACGTCCTAGAGTTATTTGATATAGCGTAACTTATATGAGACCACCTTTAAGATAAATGGGGAAAAATCCACGCACAGGATGGTTGTTTACTACATAACTTACGTGCTGGAGTTGGAACCCCATGCATCTAAGTTCAGCGCTCTACTACTAATCCTTCTAAGGCAAAGAAGTTGCAAATTATGATATAATATTTAATGTTAGGTTGTCAGTTGATGCGCGTCTTTATCTTAGTACAATATTTATAAAAAAAATGAAATCTTTAAGTTGTACGTCCCACGGTTATGCCGGTTAGGCTAAAGGAGACGGTGATGATGATAGATGAGTGAAATGGTGGAATGAAGAAAGTGGGAGGAAACGGGAAAACCCCGAGAAAACCCACGAGCACGCTGTTTGTCGACCACAAAGTCCACACGGCGTGAGCTGGGATCGAACCAGGGACCCCAAGCACCGGAGGTGAACGCTCTACCAATGATCCACCGCGCCCCCTACAATATTTAAGTATAGGCTTCAGAAAATTCAATGGAGTAAGTTGTTAGTAATTATTAGTTAATTAGAAAAACAAGTATTCAAACAAATATATTGCAAGGTGAGTATTGTAATTGTAGGAAGGGCTGATAATGAATTTTACATTATATGCAAATAGTTTTACGGTTTAATGTTGTGAGGGATCGTTTGCGTTTAGCAGTATACTATTTAAGGGAAAGGAATAGTAATATTTTTTGGACCTATAAGCTAGGTAACATTTTAGTTGAAAAACTTGAATTACGGCGGTATGCCTTCTTAATTTAATGGCAATCGAACCGCTGCCATAAATGTTATCGAATATATTACACAGAGCAAGTGTATATAACTCATAGAATACTGGGAAATAGTGTTCTGCTGGAATGATCAGCACATAGTTGCTTACTTCAATCACAACTTAAATAAATATTAAGTATATTAAATATAATGAAAAAAGCAAAAGAAATCAAAGAAAGCAGAAATTGGAATACAAAATAAAAAATGAATGTAGTAGGCTAAGAACATAAGTCAATGGACAGCTTTTGTGAACGCGGAATTAAATTTTACGGGTTCCATAATGTATAGAGTGAATTTATTGTAATACGATTCTTTCGTGAAAATGAAAAATCACTGTTGGAATAAAATGTAATCATATTCCATTAACATTAGATAAGAAAAAAATATATTAGTTATCAGTAGTACTATCGCGGACATTGTTTGATTTCGAGTATAATTTTTATGTGTCCGTCTAGTATTGGATATATGTATTACACACACTGCAGTCATCATGTCATTGTCAATTAAAAACATCGTCCTGCTTAGCACGAAATTAGTTTAGAACCTTTATAAGCATACCTTTGGATGGGTAAAAAAGAAATAATCTGCATTGTACAGTAAATAGAGAGCCTCATCGAACTGTATAGTTTAAAAGAATATACACTGACGGAAAAAGAGAGAAAAGTGATGAGGAATGTAAAGTGAGATTTACATTTTATAATATTTTACAGCCATAGTAAATACGTAGAAAAACTCAAAGCATATACTTTTCTCTTGTATCCAAGCTAAGAGTAGCTGTAAAGTTGTAATGTAGAGAACGATAACGAGCATTAAAATATTTTATAAGTTGAAGCTAACTTAAAGTTTGAAGGATTTTTTATATAAGCAATAGTGAAATTAGTTCATTTTGTTGGTAACAGATTTCGTGTGTATACTAGTTATGAAGAAAATAAGTGATAGTAGTACACTGGAGAAAAAAACATATGGGCAGCTATTACGAAAAACTGAGAGCACGATTGCTTAGTAAATATTTGGACATAGGCATGATAAGGCATGATGCTCACCTATGTAAA
Organism: Thermobia domestica; assembly: GCF_964235325.1. Taxonomy (NCBI): domain Eukaryota; kingdom Metazoa; phylum Arthropoda; class Insecta; order Zygentoma; family Lepismatidae; genus Thermobia; species Thermobia domestica. The sequence continues at coordinate 138,687,880 of NC_137457.1, forward strand.
ATATCAATACAAAGAGTAGGCAAAAGGAAATGGCTTCAGCAGAAACTTTTATCAGTTTTGAGGGTCATCCAGATAATATATTCGTGGAAAGAAGCATTTCAGCAATAAAATGATCAAGAATACAATAACTTTGGCTAACTAAAGAATTAAACTATATATAGATAGAAACCAAAACAATAAAAAACGTAATGTTAGAAAATAAAGTACATAGAGCATCCTATACAACAGAGAAAGTAAAGAAACGAATTATTTCAAGTTTTACAGAACACACTTAACATCGAGCTCATCCATAAAACGTATCAGCATATAATTAGCAATGAGCTTGCTATTCGAACGATTTAATACATAAGCACAGTATCTCCAAGAAATGAATTATTTGGCGGTTGACAGCACACATTTAACACTGGGATTCTCCATGAAGCGATTCAATTAAAAAATTGCCAAGCAAATGATTCAACTGAAGTTAAGAAAGAGCTTTTACATGAAGCAGTTTAACATACAATTTCGCGGACATTTCATTAAGTTATATTTTTTTATAATTAAAGTAAAATAACTCTTCTCCTAAGAAATTTCCATTTCTGTGAGAGTAAATCTATAGTTAGCTAAAAACAAAAAGTGCATTCTCTTGCTCCAAAATATTTGATAAATTTAGTATTTGACTTAGTACTTGACTTCTTGAGACAGTCCGTAACAACAGTGCAATGAACTAAATCTTACGTGTTTCTCTCCTGATAAAGAATAACACTCATTTTGGGACAATATAATCCAAATAAATGTAATGTTATGATTTTGCATTTTTTAGTACGATGGGTAAAGATGATAATCATAATGGAATTGTGTCAAAATATTGTTGAAATTATGAATAACCAAGGAATAGAGCATATTAATAGAATTTGTTTAAATGTCATCTAAATTATGAACAACTAAGAAATAGGTATGGGTACAGTAATACAGAAGTTCAGCGGTAAAGGACAATGTGGAAGACCCGGGTTCAATTCCCGGCGGGAGCTCATGTGGTTTGGATTCCACGTTAATCAGTAGGTCCACGTCTCATATAGCCCCGCTGTTGAACGGGACGGTAAACTAAAAATCAACTCAACCAATGTACTCTACTGTTTATTTCAATTAATAATTAACTATCACATGCATATACTAATGTCTAAGTTTTTCCATATACTTTAGAGTATACAAAGAAAAGACTTTTACTTACGGGGAATTTACCTATTATATTTAGCGGAAAGTGAAGTCAGTGTCTGCGCATAGGTACCGGAGAAAAAAGTTTTTTTCCGGAAAGAAGCATGGACACCATCATGTAAACGAAAAGTATACTAACGTTTATTAAATTTAATAATTGCATGTCCGGGGCGCGAGGCAACTTCCGTCGCGAAAACCGTTTGCTCGTGATTTTTCGCTTAAGCGGTCGCTATGCCGACGTCGGCACGGGGCAAAGGCGAAACCGAGCATGCGCCTTTAATGGCGCGCGAAAATGTCAATTTAAAGCATATGCAAGTCGGCTTTTGACGGTAAAACTAACCGCACTTGTGCACACCAAGATTATGCAGTGCTAGATATTTTTTTTATATTTGTGCGAATGCCCGATATTGTAAACGCACGATCGCCTACGGTATGCTAAGGCGCAGATTGAAACAAAGATTTGGGACATTACCAAGTTTTATGCATAGGCAAGATGCACAGTGGGAGGCAAACGGAATAAATGATAAGGTCAACGGATGCTGTTATATACAGCATACATTAATGCCTATATAGGCATAGGGAATGCACAGTGCGTAGTAAATGCAATGGGGGACAGCAGCGAGGAATAGTATCTTAAAGACAGCATATATTATTGCTTATGGATGCGGAAAATGTATGCACAGTGTGTAGTAAATGCAATAGGTAATACACAATTAACGTTACCAATTGTACCTTGTACACAGTATACAATATTACAAATGGATGATTAGTAAACGCAATGGAAAACACACCAACGGCAACGGATGGTATTTTACACAGAACACACATTATTCCTTATGGATAATAGAATATTATTCTCAGACATTCCGTAATGTGTAGTGTGGTACTTTATTCAAAATAAAACATAGTGGCCTTGCGCATTAAAGGCATTGGCGTGCAATGCTTATCATGGTTGACGGATACCATGTAGTTTGGACCAATTTTTTTATGTATAGCAAATAGGTGAGGTGGATGATATATATATAATGGCTACCACATAGTATTGGCACATTTCAATTCGACTTTATGCGTTTCATATAGCACATAAGCGCAGTTAGCACCATATCTACCAGCTAGCAGTTAGTATTTACATATTTTAATTAAATTATATATTTTGTACGTTCAGCACATAGGCCCAATGATTGGCATACGTGACGTATTAATTAGTAAATGTTAAAAAATCCCGACATAGACGCGTTGTATGTAATAATGTACAGGAAATGTAAGCAGTGGTCGGCTAGCACTTTGCATGAGCCTCGGTGGCTCGTTTTTTGCACCATGCATATATTAATGTCATTGCACGTATACACAATGGCCGACTAGCACTTTGTTTGAGCCTTATCGGTTCATGTTGTTTGCCAAACATATATTATTACGTTTTATACCTTATTTCTATTAAGGTATGTATATGCAGTGGTAGGCAAATATGGTGGATGCCATTTAGTATTAATGTAAAGGGGGCCATTTTCCCTCAAAACCCATTTTACTGCGTTTTTATCTGCTATATGGTATGAGTTACAGGACATATGTGAAGTTCTAGGCAAATATGGTAGATACCATTTAGTATTAATATAAACGGCTCATTTTCCCGCTAAATATATATTAGTACGTTTTTTTAGTTTTCAGCGTATAGCAAATAGATGCCGTGCTTAGGAAAGATGATGGTTAGTAATTAGTAAACGTCCGTCATTTTTATATTAGGCAGTTCTTACGTGCTGTACGTATAAGAAGTAGCCGCAGTAGCCAGCATACGTACCGTATTAATTAGAAAATTTTCCGGTATTTTTATATTAGTTTGATTTTTAATCATGGTATGTACAGCAAATATGTACAATTCATACCGAATATTACTTTGTATCGAGTTTATATTTGTCCGTTGTAGGTGCAATGAGCGGTATACCTACCGGTTTATAGCGATAAAATTTCCCGTCGTGCATATTATAGATTGTAGTACATATGTTAATCCAGTTGCTTATTGAGCACAGTAGGTAATGATACTTACAAAATCCGTGGTGGGAATATTGAACTCGGAAAAAAATATTGACGGCAAATAACGATAATCTGCTTTAACATGTAGCAACAAAATCATGTTGTTCGCTCATTTTAACATTATATCGTTTTGTTTTTCCCTACCATTAGTAAAGTTCTTTTGGCGGCACAAAGGTTGTTTGTTTTCGGTATTTCTCCCCTACTATTTCCTTTATCAAGCATTTCCTTGAAAGTCGGATTTTTTCTTTTCTATTCCTAAATTATCATTTTTTCGCATCGTCATTCATTTAGTATTTATTTATTTATTTATTAAGATTGATTGATTTTACAGAATTACTATGATCTTTTCAGCAAAGTATCTTAGTATTCTTTATGAATGACATTGAGATAAATGCTTCCTGTTTATGTCATTACCTTATCTTTTGTCTTAACAATCATTGTTACTGCAGCCGTCATTTTTTTAAAGTTTCTTGTAATTTTTTTCTTAACATTCATCTTTACTGCAGGTTGCCTTTTCTTACTAGTCCAGTATTTCTTTCACTCAAACTTTACTCAAGTATGGTGCTTACAATAATAAAATGATCTCGTAGTATGTGTATTCAATTACTGCAAGAAAAGCAAACTGGCAAACATATCGTAGAAAAGGGTCCGCTTAATACAATGTACAAGTTCAGTTTAAGGAAGAAAAAAACTTTGATTTTGTAACACAAGTCTGTATTTGTTAAATCCTGTCAAACACACATGGAATATAATTCTTAAAAGTTAGTGACTAGGTTTGAAATCTTTAAACGTGCTAGTACAAGAATAATTTCTACGTTCACCGCGTTTTAAAGAACAAGTTTCCAAAGGAAACGGTCCCTAACAAATCGTACAGTAAACGAATAATTTGTAGACTCTGAACATTTTTACGAGTTTGCTATGAAAACGATCCAATAAATAAGCTGAGTTTTCGTGTATACCGATCCTATAAAAAAATAAGGAGCTTCCATGAAGCATACAAACAAATAATTTACAATGACCTCTTAATATAACAACAATCAATTATATCAAATAATAAGTATGTTCACACTAGAATTTTCACTATTTCAGAATTTTATTCTTAGAAGTTTTCGTAAGAAAACGAACGTATTAATAATACGAAAAGTTAGAAGATACGAAAGAACAAATAATATTATGAAAGAATAAGATTATTTATCAATTCACAGCATATAATTTTATTGTATCCCAACAAAGTTAGAGAATTGAAAAAAAAATATAAGTAGCATGATATTAGTAGTAGTGGCCCGCGTTGGCGCGAATGAGGAAACAAAATTTTTTGTGACGTCATAGGTCAATGCCCTTGGCCCGGAATCAATGACCTAGGGATACTTAGGACAACGCCCTTTAAATTTTGACAGGAGCACATAGGACCATCCCCTAAATTTTGGCATGGGCACATAGCAGAACCCTCCTTAAATTTTGGAAATTGTCAAATCTAAAAATTGGGATGGTAGGACCATGGTATTGGGGGTCCCCCTAGTTCCCTTTCATGAAAAAACTGCCAAAAATTCAAATTTCGGGGATTTCTGACATAATTTATCCTCTTTGATGAGGTGTAATTACCCAGATGGTTATTTGGTTGTATACAGGGGTCCATTCCCTTTCATAAGACATCGGTACGAGGTTCACTACGAAAGTTTTGAGATTTGAAATAACTTACATACTTAAAATCAATTTAACACTTACATTTTCTCAAAGTATTCACCATTACACTGTACACACTTTGCATCCTAGAAAACCACTTCTGGAAACAGTGTTGTCAGTCTTTTTTTTTAAGTGTTGAAAGTTCATTCAAGCCACTACAACTTCTTCAGGGCTGCATAATCTCTTCCCACGCATGCGATCTTTGATACTGAGGAACAGGAAGAAATCACAAGGGGCCACATCACGGCTATACGGCGGATGAGTCATAAGTTTGACCTCCGTATATTGTAAAAACAGAATTGTGATGTTGGCCATTTGGGCGGACGCGTTGTCATGATGAAGCAGAATCCCACGCAATCCGGTTCTTGGACGCCAGTCCCGATGCTTCTGGAACAATTTTGTTAGGCAAACTGAGGTGTACCACTCAGCAGTAACAGTTCTTTGTTCTTCAAGTGCAACAACTGCAACATGGCCAGATTTTGAGAAGAAAGTTGCGACCATCTTCTTCCCTACACTTCGCGGTCGCTTCACTTTCGTGGGTGGATTTTCGTCTGGAAAGATCCAAACTGTGGACTGGCGTTTATTTTCAGGGTCAAATTGATAGATCCAAGTCTCATCACCAGTAACAATGTCAGAGACGCGTCGAGAATTGCCTCCATCAAATCTTGCAAGCATTTCTTCACACCATTCCACACGCATGCGCTTCTGCTGTTCAGCCAAAGTGTGAGGCACCCAACGAGATGAAACCTTCCTGAGCCGAATATAGTCATGAAGAATTTTTATTACTGCTGGCCATCCAATGTTCATTGTAGATCAATGTCCTTCAAAGTTTTTCGAGGATTTTCTCGAATCATTTTCTCCACAGTGGCAATGTTTTCATCTGACACAGCTGTTGCCGGACGTGCAGCTCTCTCTTCATCTTTAAGCGATGTCCGGCCTCTTGTGAATTCACCAAACCACCGAAGAATTGTAGCACAGGTGAAGGAGCAAGGTCCCCAAATGCCCCCTGCAAACGGTCAAGGATTTGTGTCTCATTCAAACCACTTTTGAAATCGTAAAGGATCATTGCCCGAAAGTGTTCCCTTTCGAGCTCCATTCTAGACAGCCGAATACTGCTCACATCAACAAAGAAGTGAAGGCGATACGGCCACGCCGATAAGCGAAGAGATCACATCTTCGCTCTGGATACGCAATTGTTGTAATTCAAATATTGTGCCACAACAATGTGTATCTCAAAACTTTCGTAGTGACCTCGTATATTGATGCACGTCTTTAAAATTTGGGAGGGGTACCTGCCCCACCCCTTCAATTTTGGAAATTGTCCAATTTAAACATTTCGTATTATAGTATAGGACCCTAATATGTATCACTATAAATTTGGGTGGTCCACCTCGTTCCCTTTTAGGGGTACACAATTGCCAAACATAAACGTAAGAAATACGTTGTACCACGTGTTTGGTTTTTGACCTATTTTATCAGCTTTGATGAGGTCCTATTACCTTATACGGTTATATGCGTAGCGTGCGTACGTAGGTCAATTCCCTTTAATAAGATATGGGTATGTTGATGCACCCCTTTAAAATTTTGGGAGGGGTACATTGAACCACCCCTTAAATTTTGGAAATTGCAAAATTTAAACATTCGATGTCATAGTGCAGGACCTCAATATGTATCATGATAAATTTGGATGGTGCTCCTCGTTCACTTTCATGGTTAAGAAAATTGCCAAAATATAAACATAGGCGATACGTTGCACCACGTGTTTGGTTTTTGGCACAATTGATTCCCTTTGATGAGGTCCGCTTACCTTACATGGTTATATGGTCATGTATAGGGGTCCATTCCCTATCGTAAAACATAGGTACATTGGTGCACCCCTTTAAATTTTAGGAGGGGTACATTGACCCTTCCTTCCAATTTTGGAAATTGTCCAACTTAAGCATCTGGTATCATAGCACAGGACCTCAATATGTATCATGATAAATTTCGGTGGTCCATCTCGTTTCTTTCATGGGTACAAAATTGCCAAATTTTAGTACAACCACGTGTGCGTTGTTTGACTCAATTTATCCTCTTTGATGAGATCATATAGGGTTACAAGGAGTAGACGGATATTCCCTTTCAATTTGCTATTACCCTTAGGGTGTCAAATGCTAGTTTGTTTACGTGATAGATTATTTGGTTTTGATGCGCGAGTCTTCGATACGACGGCGGATCCATGGATAATGTTCTTTGTGAGTTAGGTGGAAATTTTGAACACGATTCATGACCAGGCTTCTCGTTTTATACTGCAGAGAACATTACGTTGAATCAGATAATATTGTATGTACCATATGGATGGAATGAAAAATAAAAACACATAGGTAAGCATAAATTGTATTTTATTAATTTTTCTGGTTTCTTCTTTTTTCTTGTTACAGTAAGGTATTGACAATGTTTGTCTTTTGAGCTGGGTTTCTTCTAAATAAAATTTCAGATATTATGATAATTTTGTACTGTTGCACTAACCATACTGTGCTTTTGTCTCCCTAGTATCATAGTGAAGAGGATAATATCAGTAGTATCGGTTTCATTTCAATTAGTACAACGATTATCGTACGTAATTTATTTTTAGGTTTACAAATTAATTAGTTTTTCTCCATTTTTTGGGAACTGTGAGCTTTTCACTCATTATATATTCTAAAGTTTTGTCTCATATAGATATAGGTAGAACATTAATAAAAAGAGTTTCCGGAATCGATCTCCCACTACCAGTTTTAATATAAAATTTCTCCACTATAATTTTTTTAAAGAAAATACTACACTAATAATTTCTCTAATATACAGAGTTAGTTACAGGAAAGTCGCAGACAGGATCTCTACAGAGCCCCGTAGCAGGCTAAGCAGAAGGGAATTAAGAAACCAATGCTCCGTAGGAAGCAAAGTCGGGTTAAGTTACCAACGGAGCCCCGTAGAAGGCTAAGAGACTGCGGTTAATATTCCCAGACAGAGCCTCGTAGCAGACTAAGCCAGGAGATAGGATACACGTAGTCCCGTAGCAGACTAGAGGCCTGGGGTTAGGTTACTCCTAAAGTCCCGTAGCAGACTAGAGAAGGATCACCAGAAAACTGGTACTGAATTGCTTTTGTCCATCCAATTTATAGGGTACTTTGGGTGGCCGTAACGCTGCTGCTCCCATGTCATCGTCTGGTCCGTGGGAGGGGCTAGAAGAAGTCGTCTGCAATTGATTGTAGAACCATCTGGTGTGAAGTCTTCTTTCCGAACTACGTGGTGATGTTTGTAAACACTGACATATGGAATTATTTGTTTACAACATCACATGATATATTACAATATTATTTTGTTCAAGTCTAAAAAATATATCCATTGATATGTCTCGCCTTTGGACATTTCGTTTTCCTTAAATTTTAATATTGTGGTAGATTTTATGAAATATTATCGAAATAACTGTAATTTTCTTACGATAATATAGCGAACATAAATCACCACAAAAGTAACTATTACTTTCTACTTTTTAAAAAAACATGCCTTACACCACAGTATAAGTTTACTAATGCAGTTTTCATGTATGAAATATAAACTAAATCGTTAGAGCTGCTTTTAAGGAAAACCCTAGTTTTTATTTACATTATTCAGTTACATTTGGGGGTAGGAACATAATTATTGACTATTGTAGTCAGTCCTTTAAAGAGCTTACATTTTAAATTTCGTGCTGATGCGTTAATCAATTCTGATGAGCGGAATTACATACACGAATTGAACGAATAGACAGATGGGCATTCTAAAAAGGAATTTTTATGAATGTTGGGACCACGAAGCGTTTCAATACCTTAGTTTCTCGATTGGCATAGATTTTTCAATGATCATTATAGATTTTTTCTGTTAAAAGTGGAAAACAGGAATCTAACTAATGAATAATTTGTTTGTTCTAAAATATCAAATTTAATCCATAAGATGATAAAGGTTCAAGTTCACTGTACAAACAAATAAAAGATAAAATCCAAACATCTTGTCCTGCTAGTTACATTGTGTTATTACATGGAGCAATTTAAAAAAAATAACATTTTAGAAGACAGAAATGTTTTTTTTTATATATTTAGAGGGAAATGATAAATTCCGCCAACTAGACCAAAATAACTAGAACATATCACTTTGTCACTTCGAGCTACTTCTTCCGCTAGGTTCCTAATCTCAATAATTTGTTTAAGGACAAATTAGTATTTAAATCCTCTTTTCAAAGATGGAACAATAGCAAGCATACGAATATATTATATTGTGAAAGTACAACAATCCGGTTTTGAGCGTAAAATTGTATGTGTTTTACGCTCAAACAAACCTATATTTCGAATTAGTCATCACTCACATTTTCAAAACAAGTTAGCTAATTGTAAATCTCACAAGAAACGAGCACCCTCATTTGCAATCCTGAATTTATATATATATATATATATATATATATATATATATATATATATATATATATATGCGTATAAAGAGATAGATAGAAAATCATTGTAGAAATTTCAAGTCTATTATTTGATTCTGAAAGAGTCAAATACTCCACTGAAGTAGAATTACTACAATCACTCTGAGCGCGCTTTTGGCTATATTTTCCAGTCGGATTTTGCTGTCATCAGCACTTTTGCAGCATTTTTGCACATCACAAAATAAAAATATTTGGCTCAACACGTTTTATTAAATACGCCACTGGGAAATATTTTAGAGAGAATTTTATCAAATATGGTTTTATAGCCTCTGAACTATAAAATAACTTACATCTAAACTTAAACCTGATTACATATATATTTAGTGTAACTGTTGAATTCTTTGACTTTTTCTTGTCATTTTCTCTTATACTCATGTTGTAATTCTTTTAATTTTCTTATTAATTCTTTGTTCTTTAAATGTAACTTATAATGTGCGCAATCTAGAGTACGCATTTCATTATCCAATATGTATCTTTTATAATCGTAGGAGGTTAATGCTATTTTCTTTTTTCTATTGAGTATGCATTATGTAAACATTAAATCTTTAATTGGAAAAGGGGTTATCCGATGAATCGCACTTTGTCTTGCACCAGTCGGACGGGCGGATACTTGTGTGACGACAATAGCGTGATGCTTCGGACCCTCGTGCATGGTGCATACTATACAGGCTAGTGGGATGGCTGTTTGGTTTGGGGATACTTTCGTTGACATTAACTGTGATCGTTGTTATAATTGAACCACAGTGTGTCATCCGTAGCGTATTTCCTGGTGCTCAGCAATGACGTACACCTTACTTAGATTGTATTGGCGTACCCTTACTTAGTAAGTATCGTTCCATAGGGTACTTTTCAAGACATTATCACATGTTGACTGCATGTTGCAGAACGATAGTACTTGGTAAAAGAGACAGAATTGTCTTTGCTTGTCTTGAAAAGTACTCTACGGAACTATACAATGTGAATTGTTCCTCTAACGTACCGGATCTCGACCCTATAGAAAATTTATCGTATGCTGATACACGATCTCATCTCCTCATGACTTTTGCACCATCATGTATGTGCTCATTGTGGGAATCTATAAGTTATATATGGTTTCAGATCCCAGTGGAAACAATCAGTAACTCGGTGAATCTATGTTATGCAGTGTTCGGACTTCCCTTTTAGCAGAAGGTAGATCAACTAACTAATAGGTAAATGGGAACAATTAAATGAACGCTCTCTATATAATAAAATCAATTAATAAATCTAAATGTATCTACATTCTAAATGTGTCTAAATGTATCTACATTGTATCTACAATCTGTAATATTTAACAATGTAAACGCATGAAGATTTAACAATTGCAGACCATTACTTGTTTAGGTACAATTATTATAAATTATTAAAGAACGTAAATAACTGTGAATAAGTACCTTGAGTTGGTAGAACACAATGCATACTTACGTTCAGGTATATCTGAAATAAAATCCAATGTTGAATTATTCTAAATTGCAGCAATGATATATTTTTTTTTAAAATTCTGCTCAACATGATTAGTGGAATACGATATAACAATCTTAATTTAACACTTTACAAACGCAGGTTTACAAGTTCACTCTAAAAGTAAATTACGGACTTCTTTGGTCATTCAACAGAAAATATGCATGAGGACAGCAAACTATAATGCTCCTCTGTGAATAATATACTTACCGTATTTTCTCGATATACTTACAAATTAATACAAAACCTCAGGGTTGGTACTGTGGAAGGCTATTCCAAAAGTTTCGTTACCAAGCAAATCTTAATTAGATTCTGGGTGTCACCGTGAGTCTGCTTATCAAAATGCAACATGCAGTTTGTCGTTATATTTTCCCTGCTTAAGTAAGTTGGAAGTTAGTATATCTGTTGTTTGTGGCTGGCAGGAGAAGGCATTTATAAATTGTTATTAAAACAATTTGATGATGAGGAGATACGTATATTAAATGTGAATTTTAAAATATTTACTTTATATTATAAAGCATAAGCTAATTTAAAAATGAACGTATTAAAAGTGTCCACCTTTTCTACAAATAGAAAACACGAAGTGAAAAATAAATGGTAGAAATGTGATTTGATCTAATTCAAAATAAAATTGGCTTTTGTTATATTTAAAACTGTTCAAAATTGAATTAGTTTTTTACCAGCAAATATGCATTTAACTTTTATGTGGTTCGCTTTGGGCCTTGGGATAATGCTTTTGATTGAATCAGTCTAATATGATTCACGTGGTTGGAAATCATCTTCTGTCAGTCCTTTACTCTTTGAAGGTGGTATGGGTACAAGGGAATTTCTGGTAACATATAGCCAACAGTGATGCGACTAACATGAACTACACACCTATGTTCCATTGTTCTCGTTCCTAGTCTGTTGCCCACAGGGATTGACACAGTTCGTGCACAACAGGTATCTTATCATGATATATTAGCATTTAAATGAGAAGGTAGTACAATCCCTGCCTCTCACACTGATCTATGAATTGCTGATAACATCCTATAAGATGGTTGACGTCTATTTATTATCTGCTCTAGATAGAGGCATGCTGTTTCACGCAGTTTCTCATCTGCAATCAGCGTACATGAATAGCATGTGGTTCTTTTCGCGAAAAAGCGACATATCACATTATTTTGATATTTCGAGAAACGCTTCTTCCAAAATGGACAATATTACGTCACTTTAACCGCTGTATGTTCAAAAGTGTTACACAGGTTTATGTTACAAACACTCACCTGTTTTGCACTAGAACAAAGGATGAAAAATGCAAAAGCACAAAAACTCGTTCTGCTAAAGCCAAAATCCTCCCACTCACACAAGTACACAAAATTGTCCATAGACGGTATACTAGTCGTGGACGAGTTGACAAGAAAATCAGCACTTCCGTATGCAGACATATGCAATCAGTACCTGCGGCCGTATTTACCCATCGGTTGGTAGAAACACATATAAGAAGTATGTCACGGATACGAGCATACGTCTAAAAGGGGTTAATTTTGAATCTTTGCTGGAAGTGCTTATGGATTCATGTTATATAATTAAATTAATTTAATTCTAATAATAATATATTATATATTCAGTTTTGTAGAACCCTTTGCTTTATATATATCATACTTTTACTTATATCCCTTCTGGCATTATCAGAGCGGGACACAGTGAATCCGCGCCGTTAGTAATTATTTTCGAATAATACCTTCTGGGTTTAAAAAAATAAAAGAAAAACATTAGAACCGTTAGCGATTAATAAGCGGACTCTGAAACCAAAAATTACCCGAGAGGAAAAAGCGATAGCTACTTTATTGCTAACAGAAGAGAGTTCCGCTGTGGTTAACGAGTAAAGGTCAGTGAACTTAAGCGGAATTCTTTCAAGCGTCTAGACCATTTATCATCGAATTCAAATGAAAAAAAGTTCAACACTAATATGTTACCGAAGATATGTGTTATTCTAACTGATTTACAAATTGAGGAAAACAATTCGGTTTCTTCTTTAAAACCAAAGCAACGTATTGAGGTAATATTTTCAAAAGTACAATTTACTTGCAGTCACAAGTATTTGTTCGGGTTACTTTCTTCCCACAGCTTGTTTGTAGCCTCAGTGCATAACAAAGATAAACTATAGGTGCACAAAGTTTGTAATATCCTAAAACATCCATAAATAGGAGGCAGCTCATCTCCTTTACGCGATACAAATTACTAACAATAATTTCAAAGAAGAGGTGTGCAATATCAAAAATCGTCAAATATCTTTGTTGCACAGCCACCCATTGAACATGATTCAGCTACAGATGTACACAAATTAATTGACACAACAATGGAGTGTACTCACTCTCTGAAAAGGTTTGAACAACCAGTCAGTCGAACACAGGGGCACACTTCTAGTTTATAACTCAGAATAAATAGACTATTAAATGCGACGACAGTGGGAATTTTCCCTATATTCAAGTGAACAGCCATTCTTCGACAAGTACATTCTCCTATTCTTTGACAAGGGAGCCATTTTGGTTTTATTAACCAATTGAAAGATTCAGTACTCGGCTAACAATTGCACAGTGAAAAATCGTGAAAATACACTTGCAACTTCTCATGTGAAAGCAAGACAGTGGACTCAAAATTTCTGTGAACTATGTGACTAGAAGCACCCATTGTGCAGGTGTTCCGAGTCTGTCAGTGGAGCAACGTGTCGCACACGTAAGTAAAAAGAACTTGAGTTTTACTTGCATAAGCTATTCTGGTTTGAAGGACAGTTACTCATTCGGAAATGACTACAGACAAAATGCACAATACTTTGTTACACTTCGGACGGGGCGATGCGTTACACGACCATGAATCTAATGTTACGTCTATTTTAGCTTCCGAAGGAAGTGTGCTACATGTTTTTTTTTTTTTTTTTTTTGCAAAGCGATAATAAATGTGAAAGGGAAACCAGTATACAAAAACACTTCAGAGCTCAGCTTTAGCGTGTCAGAGTGTAGTTTTGTAATCGAGATGTGAATGCAAAAGCTCCGACCCCAGAAAACAATATCCAGTGTGGCGATCTCGTGCATAAATGTAGAATCCTCAAAAGTGATGTTGGTCTTGCAGCTGTAACCCTTATGTCAAATTAGACAATCATTATAACAAGAGTGGTTATATCGAGAAAGGTAACGTCTGCTCTACTATACCAACCCTGTGCCAGTGCTTCAAATTCGATACATTTGAAAAGGTCACTATTTTTAATATAGTAAGCCCTATTCACGTGTTAATTTGACCGCACCTGTTCCTACTAATTTGACCCACCTGCAAGGTGGATATAGTACGAGACTACCTGGTACACCAGTGGTCTAGAGACTGTCCTTAGTTGGGCTTTCAGGTAGCATACGTCACACAAATTGATCCTCACCGTTCAACATGCGAATTAAACACAACTATTCGTAAGTTTTGGGATCTAGAAGAGCTTACTGCAAGACAAAGAAGAGCTGATCGGAAAATTTTAGATATTTATTTAAAACCATAATGTCCACAAAATTGAGATAAATCACCTTGAATAAGTCTATTATTCCAAGTATAATACAGACAGTTTCGTTTTAAAAATCCTTATATGATGTTGTATACCATAGGTAGGGAAGTATACCATAGGAAGGAGATGATAATGCTTCTTTAAAATGAACCTCTCATCGTACACTTCCTTGCCGTTGTGGACTAGTATGAAATGCAGCACTAGCACTAGAATCGGGTGTTATATAGAACACCTGTATAGTATAACCATTAGGATATTCGGCAAGTGAAATATCATTACCTTGAATACAATAATAAATACCTGAACCTGTAAATAACGTGGAATATGCCTGTAAATATAGCGTATTATCAAAACCAGATTGTAGTGGTTTGGATAGTACATGCGTACCATAGGGAGGTATACCATAGCTATCGAAATATTCTCCCACACGCCTATTAGATATATAAACAGCAACCCAATGTTCACCAGACTTGTGGAAACTCCACCTCAATATGTTGCTTCATTTACGAGTGGTTGGGATTTATGTATTTGATGATCAACTCGAAAACGGAGCCATAAATTGAGGTGCCGTTTCCACATTAAGTAATTTTCCACCAAGAACTGACCATCGACGTCAAAGGTCAAAATACTGAAAGCCAAATAACTCGAAAACGGAGCAACATATTGAGATAGAGTTCCCACATTTAGTCATTGTTCATCAACTACTGACTAAATGTGGAAACAGCACCCCAGTTTATGGCTCCGTTTTCGAGTTATTAGGTTTTAAATATTTTGACCCTTGGCATTTTGGTCATGTGGTGGTTGATGACCAAAATATCACCTCAATATGTGACTCCGTTTTCGTATTTTCATATTAACGTATTTTCGTATTTCGTTGGGTTTAAGTATTTTCGGGTTTTGAAAACCGTATACCCCTAGCTGTATCCGTGCGCGAACAATTGTCGATTATTTCAAATTTTGGCAAAAAAAATGGTCCACCCATGGTCGTAGAATGTCAACTTTGAAAACCATGTAACCAAGCGTTCTCGAGAAATTAAAGCAAAGGATGGCCTAGCCCAGTCTTATTAATATTAAATTTGGCAACGTTGAAATACAGGGGTGGTGTTGTCTTATGTTGGCCACTTGCACAAGAGTTCCGATGCTATTAGCGCTGTTGGTAATTATAAATCAGCCCACCAGATGGCAGTAAAATACAGACAGAAAATAATGATTGATAGTTTTGCTAATAGATGGCATCTCAATATGTGGCAGGCAGAAAAGAATGATTAATAACTCTGCTGATAGCTCTACTTAAATATCTTTTTATACAGAGATTTTTTGCCTTTCCGATTGTGGCGCAATTGGTAAACGCAGCAATCTAAAGAACGGAGATTTGGCCGATAACGTAGGTTCAAATCCAGTTCGGAGCCGTAATAATTTATAAATTTACCCGGGTTATAAAGGATTATATCTCCATAGATTGTTGAATAAAAAACTCTATCTCTCAATTGGGAGATGAAGGGCTCCAATGCCGTGCCATGTCAGGGGGTTTCAGTGCCATAGTTGCAACCTGGCCCCCAGGCAATCATCTCCCAGTTATGAGAGATAGAGTTTCTCCGAGAGGAGGTAGGCAAAAATTTATATTTATTATTAATATTACATTTATTATTATTATTATTATTATTATTATTATTATAAGTTATTAGGAAAAAAGACATTTCATTATAGTATAGTTAGAAATTCCGTTTACAAAAAAATAAGGGACAGAGAGAGAGGCCTTGATCCAGTAGAAATTCTATAAGCATTGCTTTCAATATAGCGTAAGCGTTATTACAAAAGACACTATTTGGATTTCTTAGTGATCTACAGTGAATGATTGTTGATCGTTGTAAAATAGTGAGCGTTAAGAATAATAGGTTATTAAAAAAACACCAATTGAGGTTCTATAGTTGGAAGGCCCAATTAAGATAAAACAGCAAACATTAACGCTAACACAATATTACAAAAAACATTACTTGGTGATCTACAGCGAAAGATTTTTGATCGTTGTAAAACAGCGAGCGTTATTAGAAAAAAACATTACTTGGTAATCTATAGTTGGAAGACCCCTAAAGACAGGCATGCGGGGAAGTGTAAAGCCTTGTGTAATAAATGCCGGAATAGACCACCATGCACCATTACAGAAAGTGTAATATTTTGCAATAAGTGCAATAGATGCTTTTATGGGGCTCAGTGCTACTGTGGAGCATGTAGATACATTTAGATACAATGAAAACCACCAGTAGGATTTTATCGATTATAAATCTCACAACCGCAGCTGAAAATTAGAACAAGATTGCTTAATTTGATGCATGTTTATAAAAATAATGCCTAATGCTTATGAATTAAAGCTTAAGAGAACAACAGAAACGGTAATGAAAATGATAAAATTATCGTCTTGTGTAACTAATAAGGACATAATTCTGCTTTGATAAACAAGGAGTAGGAAGAAGTTATAGCCTTGATTTTTTTAAAAGGTACGGACCACCGCACTACACTTTGACGCTCCAATTTTCAAAACTGTTAGGCCAAACTTCCTATTGAAACTTGTATTTGGGAAATAGGAATAAAATAATTTGTCTTGGAAACCTCAATTGAATAAACTTCACCCTTCCTCCCAAAAAAATGTACCACCCCTTCAGATATTTTCATTAGATATGTCATACTGTATATTAGAGCAATTAACAAAATAATTGTTTTTGCAATATTAACAAAAGCACCTAAGCCATTTTTGAGAAAATCGTTAGAAATCTCACCCCCAAGAGTAAACTACATATTGTGGATCATTTTCGATCATATGAGTTTAGCAATATTTTTAAGCTAATTAATGAAACATATCTTAACGAAACTTGAACAAAATAGTCTGAGTCGTTTGAGAAAATTGTCTGGGAAAACCTTGAGTAAACTAGTAGGGTGGGTCGTTTTGTCACTTTTTTTCCGGAACGAAATGTAATACCTGCCAAAAGTGGCCCACCCCCATTGGACATTACAAGTATAGATTTTTTTTTCAAATCAGATAATATCTTCTGTGAGAACTATTGCCTCAAAATTTCAAACATTCACTGAAAATTTCAAAAAAAACACCAAAATTGTTCATTATTTTCAGTTGTTAAATAAACATATTATTGGATTTATATATGCCAGATGCTATGAAAACTGACATTCAAGTCTCAAAATGCCAGTTATATGCCCCTGAAGTGGGATAGGTGTGCCTCCTCTGGGGCCCGCAAAGGGGGGCAAATTCAGTACAATTAAGCGTTTTTACAGCTATTTTCGTCCTTGCCTTTTCCTTCTACTGGTGGTTCATAGTGGTAGCAGAGCAATGTTATTTTTCACCATGACACTCCCACCCCTCCACCTCACAATACTGAAACGCCCTTCTGTCCCGATCTGCGTAACTCAGCGTCACTATCAGAAACGAGCCGGATACGCTTCAAATTCGGTGCCATTTCTCACGCGCTATAATTGGTTACTGTTGCCTTCAGCTTAGACCCCTATATGAATTGGCCGTTACAGATAATAGTTTGCTAAACACTATTTCACAGAAAATTCTGTATTCCTTTTTTAAAATAGTCAATCTTATTTACTATATCACAGAAACGACTTCAATGACAATGAAGCATACCTTGAAGAAAAAGCAGAGGAAAGCTCTAATGAGGAAGAGACCAAACCCAGAGACAGAACATCTAAACCAAAGCTAGATTTGACTGAAACTGCTATGATTGCTCAGAGATATAATGTTAGCGAAAAGGATGCGGTACATATAACATAAACTGTGCTTCAGGCAGCTTTAAAGGCTGGAATTATAACTTCTCAACAATCTAGCAATATAACTCTGCTTTTATTGTGGACAGGAGCAAAATAAGATATGCGAAACTTAAAGGAAAGTTCTATAAATGATGATCCCATTAAAAGCCTATACTTCCGATGGTCAAAGGGAAGACACTAAAACACACGCAGGCACCGTTAGAGAGGAGCATTTATCACTTGTGGCTGAACCTTACTCTCAATACGTTGGTGACGTGACACCATCCTCTGGCTCTGGCCATGACGAAACCACGGCTATTTTCGAGTACATGAACTCGAGTACACTTGATGAAACAAATCGAAGGTGGCTTTGATGAAGTTGAGTTCTTGGATGTGATGGAACACACAATAACACTGGTTGGAAGGGAGCTATTTGCCAAAAATTAAAAGAAACTAACAGGCCATTTGTCTCTTGTATTTTAATGAACTGCCTTTCCGAGCTCTCTTCACGAATATTGGCGCTAATTCAAGCCCCTATTCTTACATAGGTCTCATAAGTTCAAAACTATCTGACTGTGAAAAGCTTCCAATGGTGTCATTCAAACCAATAAAATATGACTTACCTCATCATAGTCAGAAGAGGTCAGAAAACTCAGTAACGACCTTTTTTAAGACTTCCATTGCTATTGGTCCTTGTCACGTCTTTGAGAACATTAACAGGTCTAGATACTTACCATTGAATACCAGGCTGTAATCCGTTCATCCATTCAGACAAATACATTTCTCGCACTCCCAGAGAATGTTATTTTCGCCATGATGACTGATGGTCTACTTGCTGTCTGACAAAATGCATTACATAATATTCTTAGTGCTCGAAAAAAGGAAGCAGAGAATCTTTATAACACTATTAGATATAACATTATTCCCAGAATGAATTTTGATGCGAAAGTTTACACTGAAATGATCTTTTGGGAAAGCACTGATGTTTCAATAACTGTACCACCAGTTCTAAGGACGGTATCAAACAAATAGCTCATGGACAAACTTTCACTTTCTGACAACACTGTGCCAGAATAGTCTTCCACCTTCTATCCATGCGACACGATGGCAGTAAAATTAGTCACTGAAACAGCCTTTCGAGTAGGTGGCAATGATGCTAGGGACGGGATGATCAGGTCAACCTTACTTTCTAGGCAAGCTGTGTCTAAATTGCAATCAAAGTCCCAATTTGTGACAATTTTTCCTGACAGTGAAGAATTGGATTAGTTCATCCGGCCCTACATATGGTTGGTTGGTTGGTTAGGGCTAGAGCAGGAGCCCTAGGTGCAGGCACTTTCAAGGGGTAGACTTTGGGACACTTGGACAGGCTATATGACCAGGTGAGCGAGGACATGGCCCCAGAGGAGGCATCCCTATCCCCCCAAGGCCCATAACTGGCATTTTTATACTTGAACGTCAGTTTTCTAAGTAACTGACATGTATTTAACCAGAAAAAAAATAGTTTAACATAACTAAAATTCATGAACAATTTTGGTATTTTTGGTAATTTTCAGTGAAATTTTGAAACTTTGAGGCAATAGTTCTCACAGAAAATATTATCTGATTTGAAAAAAATATCTGTACCTGTAATGTCCATTTGGGTGGGCCACTTTTTCCAGGTATTACATTTCGTTCCGAAAAAAGAAGTGGTAACGCTTCACCCTAGTAAACTACCCCTTGTGGATTTTTCAGGAACAATGAGTTATTCCATGTCATTAGATTACTAATGAAATACTTATTTATGAAATCACTTGAGTTGTTTTTAAGACCAAAAGTAGCCGAAAAATACAAGAATACTATACCCCTAGTAGATTTTTCCCAGGGAAATATTTTTACCACAATATAGGTTTGTTAAAGAAATATTTATGAATTATCAACAAAATCGCCTGGGACATTTTTGTGAAAATCGTCGATAAACAACTCACCCCAACAATAAACTGTCACTCGTATATTTCTTCAGGTCAAATGACATATGCCGTATTGCCAGGTTATTCATGAAATACTTATTTATGAAATACGAATAAAATAGCCTGAGCCGTTTTTGAGAAAAGCATCGATAAAAAGCTCAACTCCAAGAATAAACTACCCCTCGCAGATTTTTCCCAGGGAAATGTCTTATACCACAATATAGGGTTCTTAATTAAATATTGATTTATGAAACATAAAAAAATATTGGAGTCATTTTTTGAGAAAATCGTGTTTCTCGATTTTTACTCTTCAGTAAACTCTAATTTGAAGAAAACTTAGCGAACGGACGGACGGATATATATCGAAAAATCACCGAACCTAGAAGTGTAATAGGTAAATTGCGGAGAAACCGGGAGGATGCTCATTAAAAGGAAAACTTCATATTAAAAATGGAAAGTTGACATAAGATTTCATGTAGAAGAGATTTTTTTTTTAAGAAAAGAAGAAGTTAATTATGTGTTTGTATAACGATAAACGTCCTAACATTACAACCCACGAAGATTTGGAGGGCTTTTGTAATGACATTTCAGTAGCACTACAGTTCCAATCGGAAACTATTTTTGGTTTTCTAATGTGTGATAATTACCAATGGCTGACGACGCTCATTCATCGACTGGTTGGAATTAAGTCTCCCTTTTTAGCACCTAGGCTATATGACAAGGGGCACCAAAAGGGCTAGTGTAAGGGGCAAGGGGCTAATGTAATATCCAAAACACATTGCCGGGTTTGTATTTGAAGCAACTACCACCTCTAAAACTTGAAGAATGATACCAAATTGTGGGATTAATCAACATTGTAGGATTTTTTAACATTTGCTTTTAGAAAAGGGATAAAAGAATTGGCAGTGTAGATTTATGTGGGATTTTTACACCTTATAGACGCCAACAATTATTTTATGGACCGATAAGAGAATAGTAAATCTTCAATCTGAAATCAGGTTAATTGTAATTTTATGCTACAAGAAAACACATGCTACAGGGAAATGTTTTTTTAAAAAACTGCTATCGGCCTCCAACAAACTTAAATTGTGCTCTGGCGTTGAAAATATATACTGCGAAATGATGTTTTTTATTTTTCCTGTTTCCTTTTCTTGTTATTTTCATATCATTTTTTGTTGTTACATCCAGTACAAGATGATGGCACAAAGGAGTGGCAGAAATAATAAGTTTTGAAAGCAATATATATATATATATGTGTGTTTCTGTCAACATACTAAATTGCTTCTTTCAAGAAAAATCATCCTTTAAAAGCTATTTGATGAACGTAGAAAATCTATATTTGCGGATAATTAATTATAAATCGCAGAAAATAACAGTCAGTATAAGTTTCGTAAATTTATAATTAGCATAACATGGGAAATTCAAGAGCGAAATGGGAATTTCTACACCACGAGATGGGATTTTATAACCTTTGAAGTTAGCATAACTGATTTGGAACCATAATCATAATCTGTCACGAAGGACATACAATGGCGGTAATAATGTGGATTGATTGGTAATGTGTGCGGGACTACGTATACCAAAAGTGCATTCGCTGTCTCATCGTTAAGTCCCGTACTCCGAGGTCATATATTCAAGGAATTTTCAAATAAAAAGGCACGAAACGTCGTATGTTGAAATAGGCATATATCGCTTTGAAATAAAGTACTGCTACAGCTAAGGAGAGAATGTAGTGTCCTTCCTGGTTGTGCCCATGTGTGGCTAACTTTCACATGATGCAGGAGAGAGTCAGGCAATTATGTGTTCCTTCCAAGTCGAATTGACTCCGAAGTAGGGTGTGAGGAAATAATAGCGTTCACAATGAAACATTCGACTATTGAGGAGCAGCGAAGTATTATCCAATTTCTGACTGGGAAAGGGGTTTAATCGGTCGATATTCATCGCCGGAGAGATTGTGTGTCCAACAAGTCAGTGAGAAAGTGGACTGATTCTGCAACACGATTATCTTGTCAACACGTCTCGCAGGTCACACGAAGTGTACTGAATAATTTGAAGTGGGAGCAGCTCCGCCCTACAGTTTGGACATATCTCACTGCGACTTCCATCTGTTTGGTCCGCTAAAAAGACATCTCAAAGGCAAGCGCTTGAACTCGGACGAGAACTGAAAGAAACAGTGGAAGACTGGCTGCTATCACACCCACTGAATAGCATAATACAGTGGGATAGTTGTGTTCAGGCGTCTGGTAATTACTTTCGAACAAAGACTTCGATTATATTCACAGCAGGTCCGTAGCCAGCACAAAAATTTAGAGTGGGGCCCGGTCGAAGTTTGGGGGGGCTGATTAAACCACATTATAGTTCATCACATTATTATTGTTCACTTGTAAGCCTACCGTGAAAATTTTAGGACGCGCCAGTAAAAATTTAGGGGGGACCGGCCCCATAGACCCCCTGGATACGGGCCTGATCCACAGTGTCATTCTTTGTGTGCTAGTGTGTGGGTCCTGTGCTTCCAAATTCGTGAGTTCTAAATATTCTAAGTGAGGACATTTGTCTTGATAAATATATTTCGAAAGCATGGCTCCACAGAAGAAAGTCAGCAGCCCATCTTGTCTCCCTCAGAAGCCCTCTCACGGCGAACTGGCAAAACAAATTTGTGCGGAGGTAAAATCAGTGATACAATCCCCCGAAGTAACGAAAATCATGGTGGACAATATCATTGAAACTGTGACAAATCTTGTAGTGCAACGTATTGAAGACCTTTTGAAATTCAATACAGAAGTGGTGCATGACTTTGAAGAAAAGCTAAAGAAAAAGGAAGATACTATCAACGATCTTTCTGGAGAAATTTGCAATCTTCACGAGAGAGTAGTTCATCTAGAACAATATTCACGAAGAAATAGTGTACGCATTTTTGTTGTACCACACAAGGCAGATGAAGATACTACAGAATCAGTGATCTCACTGTTTAAGGAAAAAATGGGTGTGGAAGTTACACCAAGTGAAGTGTGTCGCAGCCATCGTGTTGGTCCCCATGTCTCAGGCAAACTTAGACCTATCATAGTTAAATTCACCAATTATCAGACCAGGGCCAAGGTGTTTGCAAATAAGAACAAACTTAAAGGAACGAAAATAACAATTCGTTAAGACCTGTGTTCTCAGCGCTTGCAGCTCTACAAAGCAGCATCAGCTCGGTTCGGCTTTAAGAACACTTGGACTTACGATGGACAAGTTGTAGTGAAACATGGAAATATTAAGCATTATATTAACAGCTTTGCTCAGATGGATAAAATATAGGTGCTCTCCTGGTAGCACGTTTCTGTGAATAATTATGAACACTTTCTTGAAATATGTTTCTATTCAACATATTATTTTTATTTTCTGTTAGTTTCGTGACTTATTTTTATAGTTCAGTGTATTTAATGTATCTGTCAATAACTATTTCAATTCTTATTTGTACTCCACTTCATATTGCAAAGCTAGGGATGTCTAAGAGACATATATTTTTCTTGTGCAGTGCCTACAAAATTCTTCTCATGTGCCGAATATCTTGTGTGTGTGTAGTTGTGTTGTTTATGTATACAGCGTCGGCAGGAGACGCTTTGTTCTCTCTCTGTGTGTTCATGTTATTATTGTGGTGTTATGTCGGTGTTTTCGTCTTGTTTTTCTTTTTGATGAATATTCTGGTAAGTAGAACTACCGATTATCTTGTACGTATGTATAGTAGAGAAGGGATTCTTGTTAACATTTCAAGTATATTACAATACATTGCATTTGATTATCTTCTCAAGATAGGACAATGAATGACACATTCGCAGATTTAAATATGGCAACCTTGATTTCTAACTGTTTCAGTGGGCTTGACACTTCCACCCTCATAGAAAGTGACAACGACCTACCTCCCCCCCCCCTTTGGAAACTACCTCTCATGACCAGAAACCAGAATTTGCCGAAGGGAACTTCAACGCTATTCATTTCAACGCGCAAAGCCTTCTTTCAAATTTCGTGGAAATTGAAAGCATTGTATCCTCTTTTAAGCATGTGCATGCAGTACTTATTTCTGAGTCTTGGCTACAGGATTCCCTCTCAAACAACCTCGTCCATTTATCAGGTTTCCATCTCTTTACAAACAATAGAAAGGGTAAACGCGGCGGGGGTGTGGCAATATACTTACGAGACAACTTCCAGGTCAAACTTCTGTCTCAGTCAGCTGGTGTATATAACAGTAGTTCAGAATATATTATACTCGAAGTCACTGTAGGTCACCAGACATTGCTTTTGAGTGTTGTGTATCGTCCCCCCCGTACATCTTTCATAAACTTTGTTGACGATATTGCAAAACATTTACCCAATTACCAACATTCCATAATAATGGGTGATACAAATTGGGATCTTTTAACAACGAAAGACGAAGTCGTGCAATATCGGGATACGATCTCGGGCCTTAACCTTGCTATCTGTCCTCTTGGTCCAACCCATCACATAAGGAACTCAGAATCATGGATAGATGTGATACTGGTATCCAAGGAAGAACACGTAATTAGCCACGGTCAAATCCACACACCCCTCATCTCGTACCATGATATGTTATATATATCCTACAAACTTCGAGTTCCGCAATATAAAACTAAATTCACATCATACAGAGACTTTAGATACATGAATGAAGTAGACCTGAACATCGACGCTGCCTGCTTGCCGTGGCACTCAATAAACTGCCTCCCTACAGTTGACGAGCAGGTAAATACTCTAAATTCTTTAATAATAAATTTGTATGATAGACACGCCCCTGTAGTTAAGAAACGCGTTTCGCGACCTCCATCACCATGGTTAACCGATGAATTACGTTCGTTAATGGCGCAGAGAGATAAAGGTTATAGAGCATACAGGAGACATGTGAAAAATAGTGATCCTTCCAGTGATAGCACAATAAGTCCCAATACAAAATTTGAAAACTATAGAATATTAAAAAACCGTTGCACTCAAGAAGTAAGGAAGGCAAAACGGCGCTTTGCCTATGAAATACTTGAATTTGAAAATAATGGAGCAGTTCTATGGAAACGGCTAAAAGTATTAGGTGTTGGGAGAAACATAGCCAAGAACGCAGTTAACTATACGCCAGATGAATTGAACACTTTTTTCTGTCAAAGCCGTATGATACCAGCCTCCATGAAACTGCAAACAATGAATAATATTGTAGCTTCAGAAATTAACTCTCTGTTCCCGTTTTCTCACGTACAGCCTGCACATGTATTAAAAGCGATCCAAAGAATTAAATCTCAAGCCACTGGTACAGATGATATTTCAATAACCATGATCAGGAAAATCCTACCGCATGTACTTAATCCTATCACTGACATATTTAATTACTCTCTTGCCACAGGTACTTTTCCCACAGTATGGAAACTCGCTAAGGTCCGCCCACTTCCAAAAAAGAACAACGCTGACAATATCTCAGACTATCGTCCTATTAGTGTCCTTCCCGTGCTTTCAAAAGTTTTTGAATATATTGTAAATGATCGAATTCGGGAATACTTAACAACAAATAAATTATTGGATACCTTTCAATCTGGTTTTCGAAGTAATCACAGCACATGCACTGCACTAGTAAACGTAACTAAGGATATAAGATGGGCTATTGATAATAGAAAACTAACGCTTCTGACTCTATTTGACTATAGTAAAGCATTTCAAACGATTGATTTTCACATATTACTTCAGAAATTATCATTATTGTTTAATTTTTCTGAACCAGTGGTTAAATGGTTTCATTCTTACCTTCATGAACGTAAACAAAGAGTAGTGATCAATCAGGATCTTATATCGACATGGCATTGTATCAACAGTGGAGTGCCGCAGGGTAGCGTACTAGGTCCCCTTCTCTTTGCCCTTTACATTAATGATCTCCCTAAAATTCTCACCTGTTGTAAATACCATATTTACGCTGATGATTTTCAGTTATATGCTTCTTTTCCCCCACAAGATATTAATAATGCGATTGAAAAAGTAAATACTGAGTTAAACAAAATCAGCGAGTGGTCTACGGCTCATGGGTTAAAATTAAATGCAACAAAATCGCAGTGCATCTTAATTGGCTCTCCAAGAATTCTCTCTTCTATTAATATCTATCAGCTCCCGAATATAAAATTGTCCAATACTGTTATTCCATTCTCCACAACTGTCAAAAATTTGGGAGTCATACTAAATCAAAATCTCTCCTGGTCAGATCAAATAAATGGAGTTTGTAAGAGAGCATTTGGTGTCCTGCATACGTTAAACCGACTAAGAAATTTCTTACCAATATCTCTGAAGATCAAACTTGTCAAGGTACTGGTGTTTCCACATCTTGACTATTGCGACTCAGTCTATTCTGATCTAACAGAAAATCAATCAAAGCGCTTACAAAGAGTGCAAAATGCATGCGTTAGATTTATTTTCAATATAACTTACAGGGAACATCTCACATCATTTTATAAAAAACTGTCATGGCTGACGTTAGTTGGAAGAAGAAATTTACATAATCTTACCCTATTGTATCCTCGTCGCCAAAAGTGCCTTTACATCGCTGTGACGGGTATGTGATCGCGCAGTACTGCAAGGAAGGGATGGTTGCATAAGAAATTGTGATTAATTTTGAAGAGTTTTTATTTTGACTAGGGAATTAACTTAGGTAAAGGGAGAAAAGACACAGATTTGAAGCATCAGTGCACTGTTATTGAAGCATCAGTGCACGAAAAGATTCGTATTCTCAGTTTTTCTATTTATTGCTTTATATGTTAATCACCACAATATGTATCACTGATATCGCAGATCGTATTATTTTTAAAATCGTGTTTGTAACCTATTGTAAAAACATTCATCTCCAGACATGATGTAGAGAGAAGAGAAAGAGATACGACATCTGTAATATATGTATATGTGATTCACTAAGTAACTGTAGAAATTAGATAAAGGACACATAAGGGAGCGAAAAGCAGGTCTAGAAGTCTGAACTTTTTAGAAACGTCCTAGATAGGTGAAAATATAGTTAAAAATTGCGAAAGGTATCATGTAATTTACCTTTCTTTTCTAGTATACTTTTCCTTTCACATCCAAACATCTCTATTCAGAATTACGAGATAAAGGTGAGGAGAGAAACATTTCCATTTCAAGAATTATATCAGGAAAAAATCTATTGACTTAAACTAGTTTCGAACTCGCAACCCTTGAATCCATAGCTCAGCGCTCTACCGATTGAGCTAACAACTTCTGCAGGGAAAGCCTGATTTCTGCAACTACCGGTTGCTGAATGGTGTGTATTAACCAAGTTGGCCGAGATAATAGCTTCATATAGCTATTGCAATAATAATAATAATAATAAATATAATAATAATAATAATAATAATAATAATAATAATAATAATAATAATAATAATAATAATAATAATAAAAGCAGAAGAACAGAATTTAAAAAGTCGCACATGTTAAAAGTTTGACGTGCAGAGTAAGTTCTAATATGATATTTTATGAATTATATATAATAAATGTAAGCGTGGTTTATTTGTGCGTGCTACTCAAACTGCGCAACTCACTACCGTAGTCCCATAAGGGTTGTACGCGGATGGTACAGTAGCCTTGCGTCCTCCAACCGTGAAGAATGTTTCGGTTTGAACCTATGCGTGTCCTAAGAGGAAGGAAGAGAAGGAAGTATTAGTTTTTTTGTTTTTTTAAAAGTGTGTTCCTAGTTTCATCAGAGGACTGAGAACATTTCTTTAAATAAAACTTTGGCAACTACTTTTCTCTCAAATTCCATTAGAAGGAAACATTATATGAATTGCAAATCTAAAATCCACAGCTGAGAACAAAATATTATGTTCAATATTTCATTATTATCCTTTGATTTGTAATGAAAAACTAATTATAAGCATTGACGATTTCAGAAGATTCTCCCCCGGTAATGGTCAATATATGAATGAGAGAAAACTGATAAAACATTATTAGTCCACTTTGAGCATGGTCCAAGATAACTTATGGTCATGAAGGGGGAAATTTATGTCGACAGAGTCTCAAATTCTCCCACAGGTCATGCCCTGAAATCATCACTGTTTGAAAGGTTTCCTTAACAAATAGAATATTACATTTATTTCTCGTTCTACGTTTTGAAATGGAAAAATCATAATTTTAAAGTGAATTATAATACGATAAACATAAAGATTTATAGAACTAATGAAGTAAATATTCTTCTGTAAGTTATCGATTTCTAATCAGATTAAAACTCGAATATTCGTTTGCATCGCACTTTAAAGTAAATCCTCTCTCCATATAATTCTTACTGGAAAGTATGTTTAACAACAATTACTTAATCAATATTTTTAATAATATATTTTTATTGTAATACTTTTACTATTCAATGTTGTATACATTACATTTCCCAAAGCAAAACCTCGCAAACTATAGTTGACTAGTGAATATTATCAAATAAATTATCATTTTGTTTACGTAAATACTTCATCGCCTCATTTGAAACTTCGTACTTTAAATAATAATAATAATAATAATAATAATAATAATAATAATAATAATAATAATAATAATAATAATAATAATAATAATAATAATAATAATAAAAATCATAGCCATACCTTTATCAGAATTTCAGGCTTAGTCAATAAATGAATTCAACGTGGTCTCTATTCGAAGTTCTATTTAATCGAATCCGATATTAATACAGAGAGAAACTTCGAGAACAAGTAAAAGAAAAATGTTACTTTGGTGGGATTGGAAGTAACTTTTACAGTGCCCGAGAATTATCCTGGCAGTGACGTAGACTTTACTCTTGTTCAAATGCTATCCCAGTGGTTAAAGCAGATGGTTCGTTCAATTTAACGTCCAATCCCAGGAAAGAGAAAATGCGCGAACAGAAATACCAACTTAAAAGCACGCTCCGTTCTCTACAACAGGAAAGCGAAAGGAAATGAACCGAAATGGGAGATTCGTTTTTGATAAATATACTTCTCATCTTTGTATAACGATAACTGGAGTTCGAGGAGACATAAATGCTATATTTTTTGCTATTATATTTATATAATTTTCATGAAGAACATGGTTATTTTATATTTGAATTTTATAAGTATGTGGAAAATAATTTTAAATGATAGCCATTTATATTTTTTGTCTGTTGTAACAACACTCAGATTTCAACATGCTACAAACTTTCGTTCTATTGAAGATAGACACAAACATGCTGTGGACGAAATGGGAAGGGGAGTCCAAAGTTTATTTTAAAGAAACTCCCATGTCTTTAGCTATCACGGTTCTTGAGTTAGAGGATGATATATGAATGTGTTTCCTGGTCGCGGAAACAGAGGGAGGTTAGTGAATGTAGCTTCAAAAAGTATAACATTTACCAATAGGACATAAGAACAGCATTCCAGGAAAAACACACAAACAAATTAAAAAACAAAAGCAAAATGAAATGAACTGAAAAGCGCGTGTTTTCTTTGTGTAGGGATGTACAGTCTATGCTGACTGGTGAAAGTTGTCAATCCTTTGTTTTATTCTCGTTCTCGAAATTTAGTGTATAAGAATGGCTGATAGTACCTTAAAGAAAGGCAAGCCGTTGCATTGTGATGCAGGAGACATTGTTTTTAATGTTTACAACTTTTCTTGCAGCAAACAATAATAAATCTGACAGTGTTCATGAAACCTCTCGAGCAACATGTGTCAGTGAGAGATCCGTGTGGCGAAGAGAAGGAGTAAAGTCTGGACAACCCGTCGTAACACCCTGTAAAGCAATTCCAAATATACAGAAAAGACAAATAAATTTAGATTCTTTCGATGAAGTAGCAGCTCGTAGAACAATTCACAATCTCTATGCTAAAGACATTGTCGCCACCTTAAATAAATTATTGTACGAACTTAAGAAAAGCATTGACTTCAAAGGTTTTGAGTGGGCATTACAACAAATACTGCGCATGTTGGGATTTAGGTTTTAAAAAAAATCTATTGGAAATAGAAAACTGCTTTTTAAAAGGAAAGATATTGTCGTTTGACGACATAAATATAGGATCTAATCTTATTTTTTCTTTCTTTGTCGTAACAATGCACATATATATGCTTGCATTACTCAAATACATTGTTATCTAAATTCTCTCTAGTTCGCTACCAGCATTATTTTAAACTGTAGTTACGACGTGGCGTGCGAAGCGTGTACCATCTAAGCCCTATTTGTGAATAGCGTAAGTTGGTAGCCTTGCAACTGAGAGCGTTGACGTCACTGCCAAGATAGTTCTCGCCGACTGTAGGAGTTCTTTACAATTTACAAACAAATGCCTTAGACAGTTTTTTCTTTTCTTTAAGTTAACTTATTCACCGAACGTATCTGAGTAACTTGTCTCTATTTTCTACTCGGTTATATATGTTTTACAATCATTTCCGTTAATCTTGAACGACAGGAACACGAATACAAAAACATCTAAGAGAATTAAAATTTCAAACTCCCCCACCGGGAATCGAAACCGGGACCCCATACACCTAAGGCACACGTTCTAGCCACTAGACCAGCGGGAGAAGCAAGTGAAATGCATTTTGTAGTATCTGAAGTTTACATCTATTTCATTCTGCTGTAATAACGTTTACCGTATTCGTTACTTTGAGGAATGATATATGTTATTCCTATAGGTTCTCTTACGTATTCGTCCGTAAATATTATATAAATTATCAGAATTATTCATGATCTTCCATGGAAATTCACTGGTGCATGCGCAGTAGAAACAGAAGAATGGAGTTTACTGATATTAGTCAGAACGCAAATTTCTAACAGGCTATCAGAATTCCTTATTGGAAAGTAGTGCTTCCCAACCTGGGGACGCGCAGCTTCCTCCTGAGTAAGCATGAAGTGGGAGTAAGGGGGCGAAAGCTACTGGCAGAAATGAATTGTGAAATAATATTATTATTATTATTATTATTATTATTATTATTATTATTATTATTATTATTATTATTATTATTATTATTATTATTCATACCACTAAATCAATTTCTTCACTGCTTTCTCGTCGCAGCCCAAAACCCAAGCGATCTGAATGAGAGTTTGTTCCACTTTTACTAGACTATAATTTCTCCTCGCAGACTAACAGATAGTTCTCTACAGCCTTTAGAGCTAGGGAGTTTGACAACTTGTAGAAATTTGCATTGTGATTCGTATTAGCAATGACAGTAAAGTTGATCTTTCTGTTTCTTCTGTGCATAATCAGCATCATTATATCAGAAGTATTCCGCCATTACCAGCGGTCACTTACCGTAGCTGAGAAACTGCCATGCTCCATAATCTTCTGTTAATCTCTCCATCTTCACATACGATTTTTCTGTTTTGATATCGCCAATAGCCTAATTATGTTCCTATATAGTCTAATTCTTCCCCTTCATCTCTTTCCTGCCACCATACCCGCTAGCACATCCCTCATGATACATTTCCTTCCTAACCAATATTCCAACTAGTTTCTCTTCCTCTTCTTAATAATATTTTTCTCCTTCCATTTCCAACCATCTCATTCGTTTTCTTCTCGACCCAGCTATTTCTCTCCATTCTTTTCCACGCAGATATTTCGAAAGCCTCCAATTGTTTCTCATCGTAATGTCATCTGCGTAATGTCAATGTTTCTGTCCTATAAATACAGTAAAATACAGTACACGAAGCATTTTATGAGTCTTTTCTTTTCAACTCTAAAGCCCCACAAAATAGTATTTTCTTCATCCTAAAGGCTTCTTTCGCCATTTCTATCCTTGCTTTTATTTCACGTTCTTATGTCATATCACTAATAATACTATTCAGACATCAAAAACTAGTCACCTGTTTTTTTCCCGCTCCTACTTCTATATTTGACACCGATCGCTTCGTTTTAATCACTATGGATTTTGTGTTTCTAACATTTATTTTCATTCCATATTCTTCAGAAGCCTTTCTCAAGTTTTCTACATCTTATTAATTTTCTTTTTAGATTCTGCAACAACTATCATATCAACCCCAAACCGTATACACCTCATCATTCTATCTCCTACCGAAATTCCATCTTCATTACGAAAACTCATTCTTTGCTATCTCTTCTACATAGCTATTAAATAATGTTGGCGAAATATATAATATCTGTTGAACTCACCTTTCAATTACACTGCCTGTCTATTGTGCATGCGCCAGTGAATTTTCATGGAAGATCATGAATAATTCTGATAATTTATATAATATTTACGGACGAATACGTAAGAGAACCTATAGGAATAACATATATCATTCCTCAAAGTAACGAATATGGTAAACATTATTACAGAATGATGAAATAGGTGTAAACTTCAGATACTACAAAATGCACTTCACTTGCTTTCCCCGCTGGTCTAGTGGCTAGCACGTGTGCCTTAGGTGTATGGGGTCCCGGGTTCGATTCCCGGTGGGGGAGTTTGGAATTTTAATTGTCTTAGATGTTTTTGTATTCGTGTTCCTGTCGTTCAAGATTAACGGAAATGATTATAAATCGTATATAACCGAGCAGAAAATAGAGACAAGTTACTCAGATACATTCGGTGAATCAGTTAACTTAAAGAAAAGAAACAAAGTGCCTAAGCCATTTGTCTGTAAATTGAAACGAACTCTTAAAGGTTAATTCCAGTCCCACCAATATAACATTTTTCTTTTATCTGTTCTCGAAGTTTCTCTCTGTATTTCTATCGGTTTCGATTAAATAGAACTTCGAATAGAGACCACGTTGAATTCATTTATTGACTAAGCCTGAAATTCTGATAAAGGTATGGTTATGATTTTATTATTATTATTATTATTATTATTATTATTATTATTATTATTATTATTATTATTATTATTATTATTATTATTATTATTGTTATTATTATTATTTAAAGTACGAAATTGCAAATGAGGCGATGAAGTATTTACGTAAACAAAATGATAATTTATTTGATAATAATCACTAGTCCACTATACATTTGCGAGGTTTTGCTTTGGGAAATGTAGTGTATACAACATTGAATAGTAAAAGTATTACAATAAAAATATATTATTAAAAATATTGATTAAGTAATTGGAGTTAAACATAACTTCCAGTAAGAATTATATGGAGAGAGGATTTACTTTAAAGTGCGATGCAAACGAATATTCGAGTTTTAATCTGATTAGATATCGATAACTTACACAAGAATATTTACTTCATTAGTTCTATAAATCTTTATGTTTATCGTATTATAAGTCACTTTAAAATTATGATTTTTCCTTTTCAAAACGTAGAACGAGAAATAAATGTAATATTCTATTTGTTAAGGAAACCTTTCAAACAGTGATGATTTCAGGGCATGACCTATGGGAGAATTTGAGACTCTGTCGACATAAATTTCCCCCTTCGTGGCCATAAGTTATCTTTGATCATGCTCAAAGTGGACTAATAATGTTTTATCAGTTTTCTCTCATTCATATATTGACCATTACTGGGGGAGAATCTTCTGAAATCGTCAATGCTTATAATTAGTTTTTCATTACAAATCAAAGGATAATAATGAAATATTGAACATAATATTTTGTTCTCAGCTGTGGATTTTAGATTTGCAATTCATATAATGTTCCCTTCTAATGGAATTTGAGAGAAAAGTAGTTGCCAAAGATTTATTTAAAGAAATGTTCTCAGTTCTCTGATGAAAATAGGAACACATTTTAAAAAAAGAGAAAAAAAACGAATACACCCTTCAGGGTTTGAACACATAAACTTCTAATTGAAAGACGAATAACCCAAACCGCTCGACCCGTTCGTATGTCTTCAGTGCGTCTCTTTTGACTTTTGGGTAAAGTAGTTTCCTGCTTCACACTTCTTTTTGTTTATGTCGATACGGCTATAAGTTTGTGGTGAATATTTGGCAGTTACAGGTCTTGCAATGCCTAAAAGTCTTTGTCGTATAAATTATGTTAATTTTTACGTCCTAATAACTTATATGCAACAGGTTGAATCTGTGAAATGATTGGGGTTAGAGTGATCGTAAATGTTTTCATAGTTCGGAGCCTGGATATGCACACCCGCTTAACGTGGGGATTTACTTTTGACAAATTTGGTACTCAAAAGCTATGGATTTAACATTAATATAGTTCATTTTCGATTATTTTTACATGTTCCTGTGTCTCCCATAATAGAATTAGAGGTGATACGGGCTTCGATTCTCGTCAGGAGTCGTGTGGTTCGGGTTTCACGTTAAGTCGTAGATGCACGTCTTGTATAGATTAGTACCTGAAAGACACGCTGAACTCTATATCACCTCACCTCGTAAGATATTCTACGTTTGCATAATTTCTAAACCACTTTTCATTCTTTGAATCTCCTCCTTCCTCTTAGGACACGCATAGGTTCAAACCGAAACATTCTTCACGGTTGGAGGACGCAAGGCTACTGTATCATGCGCGTACAACCCTTATGGGACTACGGTAGTGAGTTGCGCAGTTTGAGTAGCACGCACAAATAAACCACGCTTACATTTATTATATATAATTCATAAAATATCATATTAGAACTTACTCTGCACGTCAAACTTTTAACATGTGCGACTTTTTAAATTCTGTTCTTCTGCTTTAATTATTATTATTATTATTATTATTATTATTATTATTATTATTATTATTATTATTATTATTATTATTATTATTATTATTATTATTATTATTATTATTGCAATAGCTATATGAAGCTATTATCTCGGCCAACTTGTTAATACACACCATTCAGCAACCGGTAGTTGTAGAAATCAGGCTTTTCCTGCAGAAGTTGTTAGCTCAATCGGTTTTAACTGTCCTCGATGTTTCTGTGTTCGTGTCCCTGTCGTGTCTAGTAGTCCTGAACAGTAGTTGCAGTAGAAAATAAGTCAGGAAGTTTAAAAAAAAAATCGGTAGAGCGCTGAGCTATGGATTCAAGGGTTGCGAGTTCGAAACTAGTTTAAGTCAATATATTTTTTTCCTGATATAATTCTTGAAATGGACATGTTTCTCTCCTCACCTTTATCTCGTAATTCTGAATAGAGATGTTTGGATGTGAAAGAAAAAGTATACTAGAAAAGAAAGGTAAATTACATGATACCTTTCGCAATTTTTAACTATATTTTCACCTATCTAGGACGTTTCTAAAAAGTTCAGACTTCTAGACCTGCTTTTCGCTCTCTTATGTGTCCTTGAACTAATTTCTACAGTTACTTAGTGAATCACATATACATATATTACAGATGTCGTATCTCTTTCTCTTCTCTCTACATCATGTCTGGAGATGAATGTTTTTACAATAGGTTACAAACACGATTTTAAAAATAATACGATCTGCGATATCAGTGATACATATTGTGGTGTTTAACATATAAAGCAATAAATAGAAAAACTGAGAATACGAATCTTTTCGTGCACTGATGCTTCAATAACAGTGCACTGATGCTTCAAATCTGTGTCTTTTCTCCCTTCACCTAAGTTAATTCCCTAGTCAAAATAAAAACTCTTCAAAATTAATCACAATTTCTTATGCAACCATCCCTTCCTTGCAGTACTGCGCGATCACATACCCGTCACAGCGATGTAAAGGCACTTTTGGCGACGACGATACAAAATACTTACTACGTCAGAACCATCGTATCTTGCCCGTAGATTTTTATATTTATCAGACTTTCATACTAGAAGCACAAGATCACAAGATAATTTCTTACTCTCCATACCCAGTCACAATTCTGATTCATGCTCAAAATCCTTCACAGTAAGTACTACACGCCTCTGGAACAGTTTACCTCAATTAATACACAACGTTTCCACAGTTGCCAAATTTAAAAAATCTGTAAATTCCCTTCTCTTAAGTAAAGGTAGCTCATGAGTCATCTTCGTTTTACGAGATTATTAATAACCCACATATGAACACACAACCAATAGGTAACCTATGCTAATTTGTACAGCTTATATATTCATAGTTCTGGTACCGCTACATGATATATGCATTTTAAGTTTCTCCATGTTATTTTGTTTCCTATATTGTATATTATTTTCCATTTTTGTTTTTGAAGTATTTAACTATTTTTTTACTTCAGTGGTATATTCTTTCTTTATGTGGTTAATACTTTTCTTTTGTAATTGTTAATATTTTCTATACATTGGTGTTTTTTTTTTTTTAAAAAAAAGAATGTATGCACGTGGTTAAGTGCTCGGAGAAGGCTGCAGAGCCTTAACTTTGCCACGTAAAAGAAGTCATAAATAAATAAATAAATAAATAAAACTTGACTGTCATAATGGTTCTCTGTTGATAACAACAGCTTCTTAACTGTTATACAATGATCCAACTTTTTTTAATAGCCATTTTTTTAATTCGATAAATTTGTGTTCTTCTTTCGCAAGCAAGCATACTATTAATTAAACCCACAGTGCTAATAATATTGTGAAGCAAACGGGTGGTAGACCCCTGGAGGAGGAGTGAACCTCGAAACTGTTTTGCGTAGGGCTTGGGTTTTATTCCAGTGATGTGAAAACTTATTTAGGAAAGGGGCCAAAAGAAAAAAAGAAAAACACTTTGGGGGGCTAATATTCAAAGAAAAAGAACAATTAGGTGGTCTATATATTTTCTTAAAAAAATCGGATAAAACTCAATTCAAGGGTACACATCTGTTATCTTGATTTCCATCAGAAGATTTACTTCTTTTCTGGAGATCGTTCCACCTGACCAATTAGTCATACTTGATTTTCCCACGCGAGATGCTACGTGACTCTCCCCCCTCAGCTGTCGTTGTTGTTATCATCTCCAACCTCTAAGCGGAAAGGCTTACACGATCTCATTTCAAGGGTACACATTTTAATCAGTTGTCAACTAGTTTACAGGCCAGTCAACATGGACACCTTTAAAAGCATTACAGGGCCATGTAGAACTATCGCCACTTATGGACTGAAATAATTTTTTTTTGCAATGGCATCTGATTCAAGCTTTGAAGTTTTGTGGTACATGAGGAGGCAATAGTAATATTTGTAAAAATGGTAATGGTAAGCTATTTTAGATATTTTAACATATATGAGAATTTATGGAAAAAAATTAACAAAATGAAATGAAATCTTTGAGTTTTACGTTCCACGCTTATGCCTGCTAGGCTAAAGGAGACGCTGATGATGAGAAATGAATGAAATGGTGGAATGAAGAAAGTGGGAGGAAACTGGAGAACCCCACCCCACACGGGGTTTGTCCACCACAAAGTTCATTAGGAGGGGGTTGGGATCGAACCCAGGACCTCAAGCACCGGAGGTGAACACTATCACTGAGCCATCGCGGCCCTTTGAGTATTTATGGAAGTTTGTCAATGCGAAGAAATGTGAATTATACAGTATATTTTCCTTAACGTCTTAAATAATGTAGAGTTCGATTTTTATGTAGAATATTACAAATTATCTTGTACTGTTAAATGGTAATCCCTTTAATATCGAAAATGTTTGAAACTCATGTTGTGCATTAGCATTTGCTATGGATAACATGTTCATAACAGGCATTTACTTTTTAATTATGAACAGAAGATACATTACTTTTTTTAATGAAATCTAAACATGATGTTTGGAAAATTGCAGAATTTATGTACACAATATACACTGGTCGTTATATATATATATATATATTCTAATAACCTACAAAGTTCATTTTCCACCATGTTCTTTAAAAATGTGTGACTATAAAAATAACTAAAGATAAATGTAAAAACAGAAATCTGCTGTATTTTCTTTTTGAATATAACATATTTGTCAATATATTTAATGTATGTACCACTATATTTATTTAATTTTTCGATAGAAAATTCAAATTTAGAATTGTAATAGCAACCAATCTACAGTACTTTTTTAAAAAATTGGTAAAGAACTCAGCTACAGATAGGAACTGTAGGAAGAAATCTTGTATTCGACATGGCATTTTGTTTTGATAACAAAGTAAAACTTTATTTTTTGACGTTTTACTTGGGTGGTTTCTGTGATACCCAGCCTCGGTAATTAAAAGTGAAACGGGTCTCAGTCAAAATACAATTTCAAAACTGTTAAATGAATTTAGAGAGCTCCTTGTAATGTGGCTGTTAGAAACCAGTGCCAAAATTGGAGGTAAGGACCACAAATTTGAAGTGGACAGGAGCGTGTTTGGCAAAAACAAATACACCAGAGGTCGTATAATGTGCACCAAATGACTTGTTGGAGGAATCGACCAACAAACTAGAAGATCTTTCATGGTGTTGGTGTAAGCAAGAAATGCCGCAACTTTAGAAAACGTTATATCAAGTCGGTGAACGTTCAGAATAGCAGGAGGACAAAATGGCAGGGGACATAATGGCAGGAATTAATGGCAGGAGGACAAAATGGCAGAGGACGGAATGACAGACGGACGAAATGGCAGGGGACAAAATGCCAGGCGGAAGAAATGGCAGAGGACGAAATGGCAGGAGGACATAAGGGCAGAAAGTATAATTTGAATTTCAAACTTTTTTAGTGTCTTACTCGGTAAATGAAGATTTCAGCATAAATTTTCGATTTATTCATTATGTTTCAAAATTCGAACTGCTAATAATATTTCAATTCTGAGAATTCTGATGTCGTAAGGATTTGAGAGAGTGCCACCAAGATTTCGGACAGAAGTTTGGAATGCTCATAGGGCAACTCTGTCGAACAATCCTCGAACAAATAACTTAGGTGAGGGGTTGAATCATAAGTTTTTCCATTTGGTTGGACACACTCATGAAGGATCGTATAAGTCTTACCGCCGCGGGCAAGTGCTGATAACAACTATGACAAACACGTGAAAGTGGTCGCTTCAAGTATGACGAACTCACCAGAGGGTGCTGTGGGCATTCACGTGGAACGATCTCCAGGGAAGAAGCAAAACTTCTGATGAAAATCACGATATCGGATGTTTACCCTTGAATTGAGTTTTACCCAAAACTTCTTGTAATACTAAGCCCATGATTATGTCCACTTCTATGGATAACATGTTCATAACAGGCATTTACTTTTTAATTATGAACAGAAGATACATTACTTTTTTTTAATGAAATCTAAACACGATGTTTGGAAAATTGCAAAATTTATGTACACAATATACACTGGTCCTTATATATATATATATATATATATATATATATATATATATATATATATATATATATATATATATATATATATATTCTAATAATCTACAAAGTTCATTTTCCAACATGTTCTTTAAAAATGTGTGACTATAAAAAATAACTAAAGATAAATGTAAAAACAGAAATCTGCTGTATTTTCTTTTTGAATATAACATATTTGTCAATATATTTAATGTATGTACCACTATATTTATTTAATTTTTCGATAGAAAATTCAAATTTAGAATTATAATAGCAACCAATCTACAGTACTTTTTTAAAAAATAGGTAAAGAACTCAGCTACAGATAGGAACTGTAGGAAGAAATCTTGTATTCGACATGGCATTTTGTTTTGATAACAAAGTAAAACTTTACTTTATTTTTTGACGTTTTACTTGGGTGGTTTCTGTGATACCCAGCCTCGGTAATTACAAGTGAAACGGGTCTCAGTCAAAATACAATTTCAAAACTGTTAAATGAATTTAGAGAGCTCCTTGTAATGTGGCTGTTAGAAACTAGTGCCAAAATTGGAGGTAAGGACCACAAATTTGAAGTGGACAGGAGCGTGTTTGGCAAAAACAAATACACCAGAGGTCGTATAATGTGCACCAAATGAGTTGTTGGAGGAATCGACCAACAAACTAGAAGAGCTTTCATGATGTTTGGTGTAAGCAAGAAATGCCGCAACCTTAGAAAACGTTATATCAAGTCGGTGAACGTTCAGAATAGCAGGAGGACAAAATGGCAGGGGACATAATGGCAGGAATTAATGGCAGGAGGACAAAATGGCAGAGGACGGAATGACAGACGGACGAAATGGCAGGGGACAAAATGCCAGGCGGAAGAAATGGCAGAGGACGAAATGGCAGAAGGACATAAGGGCAGAAAGTATAATTTGAATTTCAAACTTTTTTAGTGCCTTACTCGGTAAATGAAGATTTCAGCATAAATTTTCGATTTATTCATTATGTTTCAAAATTCGAACTGCTAATAATATTTCAATTCTGAGAATCCTGATGTAAGGATTAGGGAGAGTGCCACCAAGATTTCCGACAGAAGTTTGGAATGCTCATAAGGCAACTCTGTCGAACAATCCTCGAACAAATAACTTAGGTAAGGGGTTGAATCATAAGTTTTTCCATTTGGTTGGACACACTCATCACTCAATCATGGGCTTAGTATTACAAGAAGTTTTGGTTAAAATTCAATTCAAGGGTAAACATCCGATATCGTGATTTTCATCAGAAGATTTGCTTCTTCCCTGGAGATCGTTCCACGTGAATGCCCACAGCACCCTCTGGTGAGTTTGTCATACTTGAAGCGACCACTTTCACGTGTTTGTCATAGTTGTTATCAGCACTTGCCCGCGGCGGTAAGACTTATACGATCCCAATTCACGTGGACACATTATTAGAAATACAGTTCTGAATTTTGGCAAAATTTCTATTTACTCTCTTTAAAGTTGAAAAGTTAATAAAGAAAAACTTGATCGATGTGTTTTAGAATCAGTTTCATTCTAATATAGTGCCGTGTTATTTAGTTTATTATTGTTGGCCATGAATTTTATTTTTTATTATCGTAAAAATTCGCTTTTGTAAATTTTCTTTTATAAAATCTACAAATGAAGGGATTTACCCTAAAGTCATTTTGTTCTTAGGAGCGGTGGTGGCTCAGTGGTACAGCTGTAGTACATGGGGTTCTTGGTTCAATCCCAGCTCGCGCTAAATGAGCTTTTCGGAGGACAAACACTGTGTGCGTAGATTTTCTCGGGGTTTTCTCGTTTCCTCCAACTTTCTTCATTTGACCATTTCATTCAATCCTGATCATTAGCGTCTCCTTTAGCCTAGCCGGTATAAGCTTGAGACGTAAAACTTAAAGATTTCTTTTCATTTTG
This sequence comes from Thermobia domestica, assembly GCF_964235325.1. Lineage (NCBI taxonomy): Eukaryota > Metazoa > Arthropoda > Insecta > Zygentoma > Lepismatidae > Thermobia > Thermobia domestica. Next base: position 138,729,010 of record NC_137457.1, read on the forward strand.
TTCTGCTTAATGAGTTATATCGATTTTCCCCATCTCTTTCGGATAATTAACAGATATTAATTCTTTAAAGAATTTAAAGAGATAACATAATTGTTTTAGAAATAGGTATATTAGTGCGTACATTTTAAAAAAAAAATTCGTAAGTGTAGAACTATAATGTTATCCGAAAGTATTATTGTAAAATTTGTTAATTAGATGCTTCTGTATTGTTCACGTATCACGTCTACTGGAACTTTTTCAGAGTATACGGACTAAATATCAGTAATGAAAGTCAACTCAAAGAAAAAATTACTCATATTCCGAATAATTTTAATGGAAAAGTACTACTGCATCCCTGAAAGAAAAAATCAAACGATATATTTGTTCATGCTTCATACAAACTATATTTCCCTTTACAAGTGGACCTTTTCTTTAATATCAGGTATTTGAAGAAGACTAGGAAATTATAAGTTACTTCTGTAAAACATTATTCTTTCAAAATATATAGCAAAACAAGTAAGAATGTCATACAAATCAATCAACAGGAAATAAAGTACCAAGCAGCAGTAGGTATAAAACTTGTTGCGTTCGTCTTATCATGATTAAAATCATTACAAGAGAAAGTCACACATCGTTCTAGACTTATTTAATAAAATAACTGTAATTATTTTTCACAACTGATACAAAATTTTCATTTTTATACACCTTATAAAATAAATATTATTTACAAAATTCAGCCTTATGTGAAGATCTTTGAAAAGCTACTTTCTATATTTTTTTTTGCAGTAACATTATATTACAATGAATTACAATGTGTCATTATAGTGCAGTCAAGTTAATAAAAAGTAGGGAGCAAATTAGTAACAAGCTAAAACTTGATATAGATATTGGAAATGATGTCCTAAGCAACATACTAAAAGCTCCCTGCAATCACACCCGATCTTCTTCCGCCATATTGGAAAATAGCCGCTGGAAGTGTCAAATGAACACTACCCAGAAAAAATAGCAATATCTTCGTTATCCTTGGATTGTGGTGGATTGTATATGATTATTGTTATCCATCAAGTAGAAATATGTAGAATGGGAAGATGTATGCGCATAGGAAATACAAATTCAGAACCCAGTTATCTTCTTATTGTAACTTCATTTCACACTTTACTCAAGCTTAGGACTAATTATGAATCAATTGTTTCTACCAAACTAGAAACAGTTTTTCCATTTGCGTGTTTAAGAGTTGCGAAAACATCTTATATCTTCTTGTCTGTATATGGTAATGATAAAACAATTCAGATCTTATTTATCCTCGTCTTCTTTTGGGGGGAGGAGTTGTTAAATTCCTTATCATTATTTTGTTTCACAGGACCGGCACAGTTGTGATTTACTGTATCATGCTGGTATCCTAAAGCAGATATATCTGCTATATCCTCTCCAGCAATCTGTTTTTATAATTGTGACCGGTAAGACATGATTTGATGAATTTAGGACAGAATGGCAGGAAATAAAGGCAGAAGGACAAAATGGCAGCGGACAAAATGGCAGGAGGACAAAATGGCAGCGGACGAAATGGCACAAGGACAGAATGACAGGAAGTTAGTTTGGCAAAAATTATAACTCCTAGGGCTCGTATTTTTAGGGTTCACCTATTGTGTTAGTTAGTAGGTAACGGTTCTCGATTTAGTCATTTCTGCCTCGAATGTTCAAAGCATATAAATACAGCTAAATTGAACCAAGAGCGTAAAAGAGGGTAAATATCAGTTATCCAAACTTAACTTAAAATCTTAATTTTTTCTTAAATTTATTTCTTAGTAACCATCTTCCAATTGACAATTCTAACTACAAGAAAATGTAGATTGAAAGCAAACAAGTTACGTACAAAACTGAAAGAATGGTTACTATTTATTCTTCAATACTAATACATATCACAGAAGAGACCTACAAAATTCCTCTACAGTTACAGGAATGACAACATTTTTTTTCTAATTTCCTATAACATATCCTTTGAATTATAAAAACAGCTTGTAGTTGTAAGAATGACTAATTACGTACATCTTTCTTAATTCGCAATAATAACGGATATCCTAGAACAGACTATAAGAAACACTGCAGTCGTCAGAATGACCAATTACTAATATCGTCATTAATTTTTATATAACAAAGCTAGCCTTTGGCTAGCTGGGGGCTCCGCCTCCAGACTCCCAGGTATGCTCGGCCTATGGCCTCGCATTTCTTATCTATCGACCTTTGCATCAACAATAAATTTCTTGAACTTGCTCTTCGTTTTTTTTTTCTGGAGTCGCAAAGTAAGGAAATGGTAACATCTCACATCAAGGTCTGTTGTGCACTTAAATTTATGGATTACGGTTCCTCTTTTATCTACACACTTGTAATTAATTGAGTCAGTAAATATGTATATTCTCTGGTAGGCTGAGATAACGTGACAATTAACATGGTAGCCACATTTGTTTGTACTCTGACTCGACATTGATTTTGTATTTATTTTTCTGTCGCGTCTCAAAGTAAGGATATGCTAATTAATCACATCAAGTTCCATTTTGCACTTAGAAGTTTAGACATTGTGCTTCTTTTATGTTAACGCTTGTAACTAAAGGCGTCAGTAATTATGGAATGCTTTCTGGTAGGCTGAAATCACGAGACAGTTAACTTGTTAATGTCGTATTTGTTTATACTATACCTTGACATTGACAATGTAATGATTTGTTTTCTGGCGTCACAAAGTAAGGATATGCTAACATCTCAAATAAAGTTTCGTTTTGCGCTTAGATATTTAGAACATCATGCTTCTCTTATCTACACAATTGCTATGAATGGCGTAAGTAAGTCTGCATACACTCTCTCGTAGGCTGAGATGACGTGACGTGTCATATTTGTTTATACTGTTCTTGAACATTGATTATATATATTTTTTTGGCGTCACAAAGGAAGGATGGGCTGACATCTCCCGTCAAGTTCCTTGGTGGCCCTAGAATTTTTTGACACTGTACTGCTGTTATCTACACACTTGTAACTAAAAGTGTCAGAAAGTATGTATATGCTCTCTGGTAGAGTAGTTTCACGTGCCAGTTTACTAGTTAGTGCCATATTTGTTTATACCTTGACATTCACTATGCAATGATTTTTTTCTGGCGTCACAAAGTAAGGATTTGCTAACCTCTCACGTCAAGTTTTGTGGTGCACCAGGATTTTTGGAACACGTTTTTTCTCTTATCTACAAACTTGTAATTAATGGCATTAGTTAGTATTCATATGTTCTCTGTTAAACTGAGATCACGTGACCGTTAACTTTTTAGAGTCGTATCTCTTCTTCTTGACTATAGAAAGAAATTATTTTCTGGTAAGCTGAGATCACGTGGCTACTTGTTAATATTTCAATTTTTTTATACTGTACCTCGACATTGACTATATACTACTTTTTTTTCTGGAGTCACAAAGTAAGGATATGCTAACATATCCCGTCAAGTTCCTTGGTGCACGTAGATTTTCGAGACACCATGCTTCTGTTATCCAACTATTTGTAAATAATATGTCAGTAAGTATGTATATACTATATATTAGGGTGAGTTCACCTGCCAGTTTACTTGTTAGTGTCAATTTGTTTAAAATATACCTGGACATATACTATGTACAAAGTTTTTTTCTGCTGTCACATGCGAACGATATGCTAACATTTCTCTCATGGTTGTGTTGGTCATATAGAATTTTGAAACATCATGATACTGTTATCTACACACTTGTAATTAATGGCGTCAGTAAGGATGCTTATGCTCCCTGGTAGCTGAGATCACGTTACAATTGTTTCTTGGTTCCATACTTGTTTGCATTGTGTCTCGACTTTGATTGTATGATGAATTTTTTCTCGCGTCAAAATGTAAGGATATGCAAACATTTCACATCTAGTTCTGTGGTAGAGTTAGATTTTTGGAATACCATGCTGCTGTTATCTACAATCTTGTAATTAATGTCGTCAGTATGTATGCGTATGGTCCCTTTTAGGCTTGGATCACGTAACAACTTTTCAGTATCATATTGTTTCTACCGTGCCTTGACATTGACTGTGTGATGATTTATTTCTGGCGTCACAAAGGTAATAATATTCTAACATCTCATACCAAGGTCAGTTGTGAAAATAATTTTTGGAATGCCGTGCATCTCTTATTTTACCACTTGTAATTAATGCGAATTAACTATGCATATGCTCGCTGGTAGACTTAGATCACGTGAAAACTTTTTAGAATCATATTTGTTTATTCTGTATCTCGTGATTGACTATGTAATGATTTTTTCTGGTGTCACAAAGTGATGATATCGTAGCAACTCTAATCAAGTACGGCGGTGCTCTTAGATTTTCTAAACACAGTGCTTCTGTTATCTACAAACTTGTAGCTAATGGCGTCAGTAATTATGCAAATGCTCTCTGGTAGTCTGAGATAAAGTGAAAATTAACTTGTTAGTGACATATTTATTTGTACTGTAATTCGGCACTGACTATGTAATGAATATTTTTATGGCGTCACAAAGTAAGGATTTGCTAAAATCTCACATAAAGTTGTGTGGTTCTCTTACCATTTTGTAACACCTTGCTTCTGTTATATACGCACTTGGAATTAATGGCGTCAGTAAGTATGCTTATTCCCCCCTGGAAGGCTGAAATCACGTGCAAGTTAACTTGCTAGTGTCGTATTTTTTATACTGTACCTCGACATTGACTATGTAATGATTTCTTTTCTGGCGTCACAAAGTAAGTATATGGTAACATCTCAATCAAAGTTGTGTGGTTCACTTAGAATTTTGGAAAATCAAGATTCTGTTATCTACCAACTTATAGTTAATAGCATCAGTAAATATGTATTTTCTAGTAGGCTGAGATCACATTAAAATTAACGTGTTAGCGAGTCTGTTTCTACTGTACCTCGGAAATAAGTATGTAATGATTTTGTGGAGGCGTCACAAAATCAGGATATGCGAACATTTCACATTGTTTTCCTGTGCACTTAGAGTTTTGAATTTTGTGTTTCCCTTATCTTCATACTTGTAATTAATGGCGTCAGTAGTTATGCATATGCTACCTGGTAGGCTGACAACACGTGACAATTAACTTTTTAGTGTCATATATGTTGATACTGTATCTAGACATTGAATATATAATTTTTTCTGTTGTTACAAAGTAAGTATATGCTACCATTTCACATGAAGTTCCGTGGTGCACTTAAATTTTTGTACAGCATGCTTTTGTTATCTACTGAAATATGCCTAGTAGCGTAACACGGTAATCTCCTAACTAATGGCGTTAGTAAGTATGCATATGCTCTCGGGTAGGCATTAATCACGTGACAATTAATTTGATAGTGTTGATTTTTTTATTGTACTTCGCACAGAGACTATATGATGACTTCTTCTTGCGTCCAAATGTTAGGATATGATAACATCTCATATCAAGTTCTGTGCTGCATTAAATTTTTTGGAACATCGTGCTTCTGTTATTTACACACTTGTAATTAATGGCACCGGTAGATATGCATAATCTCTCTGAGAGAGTCAGATCAGGTGACAAACTCTTAGATTCATATTTTTTTATTGTGTACCTCGTCATTGACTCTGTAATGACTTCTTTCTGGTGTCACAAACAAATGGTATCCTAACATCCCACATCAATCACCGCGATGGTCTTAGATTTTTCTAACACAGTTCTTCTGTTACCTACAAACTTTTAGTTAATGGCGTCAGTAATTATGCAAATGCTCTCTGGTAGGCTGAGATCAAATGAGAGTTAACTTATTAGTGTCATATTTGTTTATACTATAATTCGTCATTGACTATGTTGAAAAAATTTTTCTAGCGTCACAAAGTATAGATTTGCTAACATCTCACATCAAGATGTGTGGGTCACTTACATTTTTGAAACATCGTGTTTCTGTTATCTATATACTTGTAATTAACTGCGTCAGTAAATATGCATATTTTCTGATTGGCTGAGATCACGTGGCAATTAACTTGCTAGTGTCACAATTGTTTACACTGTACCTCGGCATTGATTATATAATATTTTTTTCTGGAGTCACAAAGTGAAGATATACTAATATCTCCCATCAAGTTCCTTGGTGCACCTAAATTTTGAGACACCGTACTTTTGTTATCTACACACGTGCAAATAATGGCGTTAGTAAATATGTATTTGTTCTCTGGTGGAGTGCATTCACGTGCCAGTTTACTTCTTAGTAACAAGTTGTGTATACTGTGCCTTGACATTAACTATTTAAAGATTTTTTTTCTGGTATCACATACTAAGGATAAGCTAACATCTCCCTCAAAGTTGTGCGGTCCATTTAGAATTTTGGAACATCATCATTCTGTTTTCTACACACTTGTAATTAATGGAGTCAATAAGAATGGATATACTCACTGGTAGGCTGAGATCACGTAACAATTTGTTAGTATCATATTTGTTTCTAATGTTCCTCGATATTTACTATGCCTTGTTTCTTTCTCTGGCGTAATAAAGTAAGAATATGCTAACATCTCACATCAAGGTCCGTTGTCCACTTAGACGTTTGGAATACCGTGTTTCTGCTATTTGCACACTTGCAATTCATTGCGTCAGTAAGTAAGTATATGCTCTCTGGTAGAGTCAGATCACGTGAAAAGTTCCTAAAGTCATATTTGTTTATTCTGTACTTCTGCATTCCCTATATAGTATTTTTTTTTCGTCAAAGAGAAAGCATATGCTAACATCTCACATCAAATTCTGTGGTGCACTTAAATTTTAAAAAAATCGTGTTTCTGTTATCTACCACACTTGTAATTAACTGCGTCAGTAAATTTTCATAATCTGTGGTTGGCTGACATCACGTGACAATTAAATTCTTAGTGCCATATTTGTTTATACTCTAATTCTACATTTAATATGTATGACGTCACAAAGTAAGGATATGCTAACCTCTCTCATCAAGTTCCGTGGTGCACTTAGATTTTTGGAGCAGCGTGATTTTGCTATCTACTAAAATATGCCTAGTCTAGTAACACAGTAATCTGTAAATTAATGGCGTCAGTAAGTATGCATATGCTATCGCGTGGGCTGACATCACGTTAAAATTAACTTGATATTATCAGATTTGTTTATACTGTACATCGACAGTGACTGTGTAATGATTTCTTTCTTGTGTCAATATATAAAAAATAAGCTAACATCTCACATCAAGTTCTGTGGTACACTTAAGTGTTTTTTTACACACTTGTAATTAATGGTGTCTGTTTGTATGTATATGCAGTCTGGTTTGTTGAGATCACGTGCCAGTTATCTTGTTAGTGCAGTATCTGATTATACCCTACCTTCACAATGACTATGTAATGATTTTTTGTGGTGTCACAAAATTAGGATCTGCGAAATTCTCACATCGAGTTTAGATAGTCATTTTACATGTTTGTAACATCCTGATTTGTTATCTACACACTTGTAATAATGATGTGAGTAATTATGCATATTTTTGGTAAGCTGAGAACACGTGACGGTTAACATGTTACAGTTATATTTTTTGTACTGTGTATCGATATTGATTACATAATGTTTTTTTTTGTATCGTTACAAAGCGAGGATATGCTAACATCTCACACTAAGTAATGAGGTTGATTTTGGGGACACCGTGTTTCTGTTATCTACCCACTTCTAATCAGTGGCACAAGTAATTATGTATATGCTCTCGAATAGACTGACATCACGTGATAATTAACTTCTTAGTATTTCCTTTGGTATATACTGTGTCCCGACATTGACTATCTAATGTTTTATCTGGCATCAGAATGTAAGGATATGTTAATATCTCACATCAAGTTCCGTTATGCACTTAGATTTTTTGAACACCGAGCTTCTTTTTATCATCACCCTTGTAATTAATGGCGTCAGTAGGTATGCATATACTGTCTGGTAGTGTCAGATCACGTGACAATTAACTTGTTAGTGTTTTATCTTTTTGTACTGTACCTGGACATTGACAATGTAGTTTTTTTATATGTGGCGTCATAAAGTAAGGATTTGCTAACATCTCAGATCAAGTTGTTTGGTTCACTTACCTCTTTGGAAAACCGTGCTTCTGTTACCTACGGACTTGAAATTAATGGCGTCAATAGGTATGGATATTCTCTCTGAAAAGCTGAAATCATGTGATAATTAATTTGTTAGTATTGTACTAGTTAACAGTGTACCTCGACATTGACTATATAATTTTTTTCTGGCGTCACAAAGTAAGGATATGCTAATATCTCACATGAAGTTCCGTGACGCACTTACATTTTTAGCACATCATGCTTCTGTTATCTACATACTTATAGGTAATGTTGTCAGTATGTATACATATGATTTCTCTTACGGTGAGATGACGTGTCAGATTATTTGTTAGTGTCATATTTGTTTATACTACACCTCAACATTGACTACGTAATATTTTTTCTGGCGTCACAAAGTATGGATATGGTAACATCTCACATCAAGTACTTTGGTGCCCTTAAATTTTTGGAACACTTTGCTTCTGTTATCTACATACTTGTACTTAATGGCGTCAGTAAATAATCATATGCTCTCTGGAAAACTGAGATGGGGTGTAGTGATGGGCTGTGAGAATATTCACGGTGGAAAGGAAAATTAAAAATGGGAATATTTCCGGGCTTTTCCCCTCTCATATGAATTCCAGGGAATGAATTTATTTCTATTACTTTATTTTGTCTTCCAAATTCTAAGAACCATATGATTATTTATTTTGTTTTCATTTATTATGATTTGCTTTTAGGTTTTAAATAATTTGGTCGTTGATTGTACTTTATATAAGTTTAATATGGTTTCTTAAAAGTTCCAGTTCTGCTTCCAAAAAAGAGTAGCAAATTACTAACTTACGAACAGATGATGAAGAGGAACCAGTTTGTAAAATATTGTAGAATTTACGTAGAAATATAGTTGATGAACTATTAATAATAAACCTCGAATCAATAGTAATAAACGTCGGCCTGCCTGCTGTCTCTGACTCGAATTACTGAAGAGGTACCCGGGCTTCTCTTACATGTGATTTAACGATGAAATTTCGAGAAACAGGTAGGAAGAAAGGTCGTGTGTGGCAATGTTACGTTCAAAATTATAAATATAAATCATTATCTTGCAACATAAATATGTATGCTAAAATGTTGATAAAACGGTAAAGCATGTGTCTTATGGCAGTTCCACAATTTAAATTGTTTGTTACAAATAAAAATTTAATATGTTTATAATATCAGTATTAATATTAATATAATATAATATAATATTAATAAAGTAACACAGTACCGCTCAAAGTATACATTTTAAATAATCCTCTGGAGACAAATGTAATAATAAACTTTGATAAAAAAACGAATTTAAGTTTGAACTCATAATATATTAATATAATGCTATTTTCTTTGTAATTGTACATAAATTCCCGGAAAAGGTCTCATTTTGGGAATGTCCCCGGGAATATTCCTAGGGAATATTCGCGAAAAATATCTTCCCGGGATTTTCCCATCACTAATCACGTGACGGTAAACTTGTTATAGTCGTATCAGTTTATACTGTTTCTCGACGTTAACTATAGAACGAAATTCTTTTCTGGTAGACTGAGATCACATGACAACTAGCTGGTGTCATATTTGTTTATACTGCACCTCGACATTGACTATATAATACTTTTGTAAATATATGCTAACATCTCACATCAAATTCTGAGGTCCACTTAGATTTTTGGGACATCGTACTTCTGTTATCTACACACTTGTAAATAATGGCGTCAGTAAGGGTGTATATTAGGGTGTGTCGAAAATGGCCGAAAATTTTTTTTTTAGAAAATTAAGATTGAGTACCGTGCAAAAGTTGTAATATGTTATATTATGTTTCCTCACAAAAACAGAGCCGGATTAAAAGATATTTAACCGGGCCCCGGGGGCCCCAAAGAACGTTGATTTTGAAAAAAAAAATAGTTTCGAGTAGTGAAAATATTATTGATTTTTTTTAGAAAGTTAAGTTTGAGTACCATGCAAAAGTTGTATAATATTATGTTATGTTTCTTCACCAAAATAAAGTCGGATAAAAAGATATTTAACCGGGCGCCAGGGGCCCGAAAGAACGCTAATTTTGAAAGAAAAGTAGCGAGAAATGAAAATATTATTAAAATATATTTTTAGAAAGTTAAGTTTCAGTACTGTGCATAAGTTGTATAATGTTATGTTTCTTCACAGAAACAGAGCCGGAATAAAAGTTATTTATTTATTGGGCCCCGGGGGCCCTAAAGAACGTTTATTTTTTTTTAAAAAAAAGATAATTGTGAATAATGAAAATATTATTGAAATATATTTTTTAGAAAGTTAAATTTGAGTACCGTGCAAAATTTATAATGTCATCATGTTTACTCGCCAAAACAGAGCCGGATAAAAAGATATTTAACCGGATCCCGGGAGCCCGAAAGAACGTTAATACTGAAAGAAATACGGTTGTGAGTAGTGAAACTATTATTGAAATATTTGTTTTCAGAATATTAATTATTTGTTTTCAGTTAAGTTTGAGTACCGTGCAAAAGTTGTACTGTATAATGTTTCTTCCCCAAAACAGAGACCTATAAAAATATTTCACCAGACCCTGCGGGTCCGAAAAGTGTTATTTTGTTTTTTTAAAAAATATATACCATTATTTTAAATACGTATAGAAAACTGGTTAAATTTCTAATACTTTAACTTGACCCCATAATTTTAAATGTTCTGATCTGATGTGTAGCTCTTCGTCTGATTGGTGTTCAGTAGATATAATAGTACGGACACAAATACATAAGATAAGGTTGAAAATTGACCAACAAATACCAAACCAGCCCGAAACTCACCACGTGGAGGTGGCTACACAGCGAGTTCCTCCCACCCATCCTCCTCTTATTTAAAGCTCCTTAGTTGAATCTTGGAACAAAATATTTACGTCCGAAGTTTGGTAGATACTTTCGTGCTTCCAGTTTTGCGGGAATATAACCGTCTCGTGCAACGCTACCGCATACTTCTGAAGAAGATTCTGTTACTACCTTTACACATCTCTCCAAAGCCTGTGTGTGGAAGAGGAGCGTGACAAACTGTGGAACCTCCTCTTTTCCACAATCATTTCGGTTAGTTCTTCTGTTGATACGTTAGCCAAAATTGGAGGTTTCGTTACTATTACTTCTGACCAATCGATCAAATTGATATAATCCGCATATTCTTCAGTGCTTTGCCTACTGCAATTGTCAATTAGAACTATAGTTTGGTATTTTCGGCCATCAAAATAGAGACCCTTAAAATTAGTAACTTTACAGTGTAAACGTTTTTTTTTTTTTTTTTTTTTTGCTAATTTCCTACGGATTTTATTTTTATCTACTACCTTGTCTTGGTTAGTTTTGTTCAGTAAATGCATATCTTTTGAAACAGCGGATACAATTTTAGCAGCCGACCTATTTGAGACACCTGTTAAATCTTTTGCGGTACTCATTTGTTTAGGGCTGACTATTGTTTATTTAGGTTTACTTTAGATTTCATTCTCTAAACGATAGCTCCATGAGAACTCTTCATCGTCTGAATTCGGGATGGAAGTGCTTAATGTATTTCCAAGTGCGGGATTGAGGCAACGATTATAACCATCTTGTAATTGGTACTGCAGCATCATAATCGATCTCTGTGTCATGCTTTCTTTTGAGCCTATGGGTTTCTGCTTTATCTAATTGCAACTCGTCATTTGTCTCTGATTTCTCTGATCTAATATTAACTCCCACTCCAAAACCGGTATTTAATTTGATTTATCACACTTACAGGTTAATACAGGGTGCGGCAGAACCAATTAAGCAGTTTTAAGGAGCAATAAAAAGTAAATCTGGATATATAGAGAAAAAATGTTTTTATTTTCTAAATTAGTACAATATACCATTTTGCATTCATTTAGTTTTGAAAATAATGCCCTCAAGATGGCGGCCGTTAGCATCAATACATTGTAGTAGACGATCCCTGAAGTTTCGAGCAGTTCTTGCACACATATGGGGTATGGCATTCACTTCATCAATAATCCGCTGTTTTAACTCTGGTAGGGTGTGAGGGCGGCTTTTGAAAACCTATTCCTTCAGATATCCCCAAAGAAAGTAGACACAAATGCACAAATCTGGTGACCGCGCAGGCCACTCGACATCACCCCTCAAAGATCGTTGTGTAGCGATCACATATGTTGTTTTCATAATAAGCGCGAACGGCAAAACTACGATGTACACCGGTTCAGACCATATTAGCTATTAAAATGGGATCAACGACTGAAGAAAGGCAGACCACGTGCAACTGCCTACCCCCACTACAGCTCTCGCGGTAATCGATAGAAACTGCTTAGTCGGTTCTGCCGCACCCTGTATATTGCAGCATTTGCAAGAGATAATATCAAATAACTTCTGAGCACCGTTCTTAAAATTCTTTAATTTGGCTTTAAATGGAGGGTATCTTGTTTTATAATGGGGTTAATGATCGTTTTGCATTTTGAGTTGTAATTCGAAATCATATCCTTAACTCGAAGGCAAGACACTACAGGAAGAGAGGCTCGCAGCCATATCGTTTCTGGTTTATTTGAATTCAGCAATGTAAGCTCCGCCTTCGGAAAGCCAATGTTGTGCATTTTGCATCCAGATGCGAAAAAGTGATATTCTCTTAAAGTTTGCGAGTTCTGAGCTGGGTTCAACACGAAGGTTTTTGTGTGTTACTATGGTAGTTATGGAAGATAGTTAAGCTCTTAATAGTTATTTGCGTATATTAAAACCATGTATTTCATGTTTTATGTATTAATAGTATTGTCTGGTAAAATGTTCTTATTACCTAAAATCATTTTATTTCAACAAAAAATTAGACACTTTAGGGCCACGGGGGCCCGGTTAAATATTGTTTTAAAATCAACATATTTGACATGGCTTCATTTCGTACCAATGCACAACTTTTGATAAGTACTCAATCCTGAATATCTGAAAAAAAATTTTCGGCCCACCCTAATGTATATACTCACTGGTAGACTGAGATCACGTGACAACTAACATGTTATTGTCATATTCGTTATAGTTTACCATGACATTGATTAACTTATGAATCTTTTTCTGGTGTCGCAAAGTAAGGATATGCTAACAACTCACATCAAGTTGTGTGATTCACTTAGATTTTTGGGACACCGTGCTATTGTTAACCACACACTTCTAATTAATGGATTCAGTAAGTATGCATAACCTCTCTGATAAAGTGACATCACGTGCCCGTTTACTTGTTATAGTCGTATCGGTTTATACTGTTTCTCGACGTTAACTATAGAACGAAATTCTTTTCTGGTAGGCTGAGATCACATGACAACTAGCTAATGTCATATTTGTTTATACTTCCTCGACATTGACTATATAATGATTTTTTCTGGCGGCACAAACTAAGCATGTGCTAACATCTCACATCACGTTCCGTAGTGCACTTTGATTTTGGGAACACCGTTCATGTGTTATCTACTGAAACGTCACTAGTATCGTAACAACGTATTCTTATAACTAATGGCGACAGAAAGAATGCATATGCTCTCTGGTTGAATGAGATAACGTGACAATTATCTTGCTAGTGTCATATTTGTTTATACTGCATCTCGTCATTGGCTATGTAATGATTATTTTTCTGGCGTCACAAAGTAAGCATATGCTAACATCTCACATCAAGTTCGGTTGTGCACATAGATATTTGGAACACTGTAGTTCTCTTTTCTCCACATTGGTAATTATAGGCATCAGCAAGTATGCATATTCTCTCTCGTAGGCTATGATCACGTGACAATCAACTTCATAGTGTTATATTTGTTAATATGATAAATCGACATTTAATATTTAATGAATTTTTCTGGCGTCATAAAGTAAGGAAATGCTAACATCTCACATCAAGTTGTGTGGTTCACTTAGATTTTTGGAACACCGTGATCTGTTATCAATACACTTGTGATTAATGGCGTCAGTAAGTAAGCATATGCTGTCTGGTAGGATGATATTACGTGACAATTTACTTGTTAGTGTAGTATCAGTTTATAGTGTAGGTCGACATTGACTATGTAATAATTCGTTTTGTGGCGTCACAAAATTAGGATTTGGCAACTTATCAATTCAAGTTCAGATGTGCACTTAAATTTTTGGAACATCGTGGTTATTTTATCTAAAGACTTATAATCAATGCCGTCAGTAAGTACGAATATGCTGTCTGGTTTGCTGCGATCACGTGACAATTTACCTCTTAGTGTCATATTTGTTTATATTGTACCTCGACATTGAGTATGTGAAATATTTTTTCTTGTGTGACATACTAAGGATATGCTAACATGTTAGTAAAAGTTGTGTTGTTCACTTAGAATTTTGGAGCATCATGATTATGGTATATACACACTTGTAATTAATGGCGTCAGTAAATATGCATATTGTCTGGTAGGCTGAGATCACGTGACAAGTTGTTAGTGTCATATTTGTTTATACTGTACCTCGTCATTGACTATATAGTAATTTTTTCTGGCTTCACAATTAAGGATATGCTACGTCTCATGACAACTTGCTTGGTGCACTTAGATTTTTGGGACAGCATGCTTCTGTTATCGACACACTTGTAATTAATGGCGTCAGTAATTATTGATAAGCTCTCTGATAGGCTGAGATCATGAAAGGATTATTTAATTTGAACATATTTTCATCATAGTGCCCCATTACTGAATATTTTTCTCTGGTGTCATAAATATGCTTTTATGTTTTGCAATTCTGACTTCTTGTCGTAACTTTTTATTTGCGATTTTGTGTCCCATGATCCTTTGTTTCTCTCTTATTCCAGAAGTAATGGAGTGTCTTTATTTATGATATTTATGAGTATTCGTGAATTAATAATCTCAACTCCGTAAACCATGTGCTCCGTAAACCAAATGCAATTTGTACGTTTTACGTCCCACGAATATGCCGGATAATATAAATAAAACGGCACTCGAAGTAAGAGCAAAGCACTGAAAAACCGCAAATGTTATTTTCTAGATCTCTGCTCTACTATGTTGCCATAGTCTTTTTTCACACCTAAACGAGTAATACGGAGAGTCATTGATTTAGGGAATGAAAAGTGGTCGTAAAAATCTATAAAAACTAAAATTGTCTTAAAAGTGTTTATGGCGCAAAAACTATATGGCTGAGATCAGATGATATTCGTATTTAACACTTCCGAAAACACTTATATACCGAGTTCCATCCAAATCTGTTAAAATTGTCATAAAAAGGGGGCATCCCACATAAACTATAATACCTAGGTAAAAGTAAATACTGTATTCGTAATCAATTTGTCCGAGAACCCCTATATACCGAGTTCCATCCAAATCGTTAAAATAGTCATAAAAAGGGTATATCCCAAATAAACTATAAGACCTAGATAAAAACAAATATTCGTAATCAGCATGTCCGGAAACTCCTATATACTGAGTTCCATCCCAATCGGTTAAAATTGTGATAAAAACTTCGTATCCCACATTAACTATAAGACCTAGGTAAAAAATAAATATAGTATTCGTAATCAGCACGTTGGAAAACCTCTACATGCCGAGTTTCATCGAAGGAGGGCGTATTCCACATAATAATTATAAAACATAGGTAAAAATAAATATCTTACTCGTAATCAGCACATCGGAAAACCTCTATATGCCGAATTTCACCTAAAATCGGTTAAAATTTTCATAAAAGGGCGTATCCCACACAAACTATCAGACCTTAGTAAAAACAAATATGCTATTCGTATTCGTACGGAAAGCTTAATATACCGAGTTTTATCAATATTTGTTAAAACTGTTATAAAAAAGGCGTATCCCACATAACTGTAAGACCTAGGTAAAAAAAATAAATATGTTATTCGTAATCAATATGTTCGAAAACCCCTATATTCCGAGTTTTATGCAAATTGGTATACTTCGGAAAGCTGTATATACTGAGTTTTATCCAAATCGGTTAAAATTGTTATAAAAGAATTATTTTGTTTCGTTTATTTGAATCCCCCAGAAAGATATAAAGTGCTGAGGTAATTAAAATGGACCTTCTTTGCGTTCTTTCTGATTGTTACAAAAAAAATCATCACCCAAATTTATTGCTTCGTTTATTTGAGTAGCACATAATGGTACAGAAGTATTGAGCTAGTTAAAATGGACCTTCTTCGCTTTTCTTCGTGGTTGTTACAAAACTAAATGGTCCACCCAAATTTTTTCCTAAGCTTATTTGATTAGTACAAAATTGTACTTCCTTCGATTTTCTCCTTGGGAAAAACTGAATAGGTCACACAAATTTATTCTGTCGTTTATTTGAGCACTACAAAATGATATAAAATTCTGTGTTTGTTAAAATGGTCCTTCTTCGCTTTTCCTTGTAAGTACAAACTTTATCCTTCATTTATTTGAATAGCACTAAAAGTTATAAAACGCTGAGTTAGTTAAAATGGCATTTCTCGTTGGTAGGTCACACAAATTTATTCCTTCGTTTATTTGAGTATTAGAATATGGTATAAGATACTCAGGTAGTTAAAATGGTGCTTCTTCGTTTCTCTCTGAATGGTACCAAAAGTAGAGTATTCAAAATTACTCCTTCGTTTATTTGTGTATTACAAAATGTATTATCTGTCAGGAAAGTAAATGTACACCTATTTTTCGTGTCTGGCATTCCTGCGCTCCATCCGTGCAGAGTATGAGAATTAAATCAATCGAATGTTTACTGAGGGGCAAAAAGAAAAGCTTAATCTGAATAAGACATTGCAGAGGGGCACAAGCTGTGAATACGAATAGTGCATAGTGTAAATAAAGCACGACACCGAAAGAGAAAGCCAGAAACAGCTGTTAAACTTAGAAAAAAGAGTAAAAATTGTTGAAGTGGGAACATAAAACACAAATACAACAAATACGCCGACAACTAAACGTTCACCATGCCATGATCTTGGTGTAGTAGTTAAGGTGCTGGCTTATAAATGCAAAGGTCGCCGGTTCGAATCTTAAGCGAGGACATTTTTAAATTTTTTGTTAATAATACATGCAGTTCATGAGAAATGGTAAAAGAGGTCGTATTTAGTTTTTCGTAGCAATTATTATTGTTAATGTTTAGTACTGATAATACTTTTTGTCTTTGCGTATTGCTTTTATTCTTTTCTTGATTTCCAAAGAGAAGAATATCCGAACAAATGCCACCAAAATTCCTCATATTTTGAATGTAAACGCCATTTGCAATTAGTGAAGAATAAAAATTGAACGTTCCGATGTAGCTTTCAAAAAGTAAAAAGAAAAACGTGGAAGTGGACAATACTCATGGTTATTAAAAATACAATTTCTACATACCTTACACCTCCCGACCACGTTTCAACGTTAGCAGGTAAGAGGTTTGTGTTTAAATTAGGCTGGTCAATACGTTTTGCAAAGGGGCCCGGTTTAGCTCTGACGCACCACAGGTGCGAGAAGGGAGAAAAACACTTTTTTTCTCTCCCTCTGTGTGTCTATTTATCTATCTATTTGTATATATATAACGCTATTTGTGAATGCCATAACCACCCTAATTTTCAGCGGATTGAGACAAAACTTGGCACAAACATTAATTGTTGAAATATCTTGATGAGTTCGTTAACCAGAATAATCAGATGAAAATGTTCAAAATGGCGGCCCTTCAAACTCTTAAAAAGTTCCAAGGGAACCAAATTTCGCCCATAAATAGGTATTCAGAAAGTTTGAATAAATTTTCCTCTTTTACTGAAGTATTTATGTGCCGAAACTTATTGAAATATTGGACCCGATTAACCGCCTAAAGAAGGTTCACGCCCTCTCGCTACGGTTAGTTTTTTTTTTTTTTTTTTTTTTGCAGGAGGGGGTATTTTCCTATCGGAACAAGATGATTGTTAGTGATGATATGAAATTACACATTGAAAGTGAAATAACTTATGCGTTATTTCAAAGAATAATATAATAAATGTGCATTCCTCTAACACATAGAACTGTAAATAATGTATTTCGAGTTCGGGAGCCTGAAATGCGAGGAGTATTATTTGATTTGCTTTCTAGTAACACATTGCATTGCAAATAAAGGTAGGCAACATTAGTGGTAAGTAAAATAATAATAATAATAATAATAATAATAATAATAATAATAATAATAATAATAATAATAATAATAATAATAATAATAATAATAATAATAATAGGTGTTGTTTGTGGCAAGGTAATATCTTAAACAATTCTTCTTCAAACGTAATGATGTAACGCCATATCTCCCTTACAAACAAAATAGTAGCAATTTATATCGAGAGAACGGGAAACTGTAGACTGATGGGAGCAACGTTGGACAGTATGGACTCATAGTACTCAGAAAAGTAAGCGATTTCAATGCAAAATGAACGAAGAGTCATTGTCATGGGTACTCATGGGGCCACGGCAGAGCCCTCTTTAGGAAAAGTGTCAATAACTTATATCGAGAGGTGATAGTGGGATGGGACCAACTTTGGACAGCGTGGACCCATAAAGCGCATCGAAAAAATAGGGGGGGAGGGCACCAGCCAGCCTTACTTATTTCCACATAATAATATAAAATTAGATTGTCGAAATACACACACGAGTTAGCTACCAATATTTCATATCAATATTATTATTATTATTATTATTATCGACAGCGTCTTTTCATTACGTGTGCGTGTTTGACATGAAGCCAAAGAGAAGATCCATCATTCGTAGAAAGAATAATAGTCAGTTACTTTAACTGTGAACGACAGCGAAAAATACGAAAAGAGTGGACTACCTGTAGCTTAAAAAAGCAATATTTACTCTCAAATGGATAAAAAATCAAGCCGAGATTGATTCGAACTCGCATGGACGGCGAGAAAGGCCAGTGCTTTGTCCACTTTTTTTTTACTGACTCACCGAACGTGTTTCAGTAACTTACTTATTGCTAATTTTACTTGCTTCACTCGTTTACTTTGCTTTTTCTAATAACTTATAACGACAGGGACACGAACACAGAAACATCGAGAACAGTTAAAAATCATAGATGCTCTCCCACCGGGAATCGAACCCGGGACTCCATACACCAAAGGCGCACGTGCTAGCGACTAGACCAGCGGGAAGGCCAACGTTCTCTCCCTGTGTCGTTGGGATTACGACCACTGTATTGCCAGCTACTGTGGGTTGTATACTATTATCACATGCTTCGCTTTTGCTGGAAGAGTAAAACCTACAATAAAATATATTATATTTAATACATAAGGTATTTAGACCTACATGCTCTTCATATAATTTAATAAAAGGGTCATGCTGGGAATAAGAAAAAGAACATTCCTTGGACAAAACGGAAACTATTGGCATCAGAAATATTTATCTACGAGGCATGCGCAGTAGTATATTTCAGAATAGTTACTGTTTTGTTCAGTAAACGAAGAAAGGGGTATAAAAAAGCAAATATGTCGCGTCAACAAGATCGACCAGATTTGACAGGGGCGGAAGCAGATATATAGCAATACAACAACTTCGCTCAGTTGATACGAGCCGAGCCGATTGATATCACTACCCGAGTTGGTCTTCTGCTTGGGCTCAAGAATTCGACCGTGCAGGTCTCAGCCTTGATTTTAAGAACTACAGTATATTTGTTATATTGGTGATTACGACATTTGAGGCTGTCACGTAATAATAATAATAATAAACTCTTGTCTTCTCGTTATCTAGACGAGACGAGACACACTAAAATTGCCCCACGAGATGCACCAAAATTACGAGAGGAGATGCACCCTTGTCGTGAGCAACACTAAAAGTATTCCACATTACTGCCTACATTTCTCATGGCTTTCGGTTTCCAGTCTAATCAGGCCATTATTTCAAAAACGAGTTAAAACGATTTTGAGTGAGAATTAAATCAATCACATGTGAAGTCAAGGTAAGGAGAAAAGCCTAAACTGAATAAGACATTGAAGCGGGTCACAAGCTTTGAATAAGAATAGTGCACGGTGTAAATAAAGGACGACACCGAAAGAGAAATCCAGAAACAGCAGGTAAAAGGAAAAAAAAGAGTAGACATTGTTGAAGTGGAAACATAAAATACAAATACGAATAGGGATGAGCACGAGTCGAGCCAAAATTCAATTCGACTCGAGTACAATTTGAGTCGAGTCAAAGGTAATTTTCTTGAATTGAGTTCCGAGCCAAGTCGCTGTTTTCGAGGTCGAGTTTCGAGTTGAGTTGAGTTTGATAATGGCTCGCTCGCTCGTTCAGCTCGTTTTAACTCGTTTTGAAATATTGGCCTGATTAGACTGGAAAGCAAAAGCCATGAGAAATGTAAGCAGTAATGTGGAATACTTTTAGTGTTGCTCACGACAGAGGTGCGTCTCATCTCGTAATTTTAGTGCATCTCCTGGGGCAATTTTAGTGTATTTCGTCTCGTCTAGATAACGAGAAGACAAGAGTTTATTATTATTATTATTATTACGAGACAGCCTCAAATGTCGTAATCACCAATATAAGTATATACTGTAGTTCTTAAAATCAAGGCTGAGATCTGCATGGTCGAATTCTTGAGCCCAAGCAGAAGACCAACTCGGGTAGTGATATCAACCGGCTCGGCTCGTATCAACTGAGCGAACAGCTCGAGTCGGCTCGGTTGGGATGAGCCGATGACCCGCGCCGGCTTATTTTGAACAAGCCATCGACTCAGCTCAATTGAGACAATGGCTCGAGCTTTCTCGGTTGTGATGGGTCGCCTACTCGGCTCATGTGAACCGGTTCGAGCCAGCTAAGTTGAAACTAGTTCATCAGCACGTTTCGACTCAGCTCAACTAAGCCGATGGCTCCAATCGGCTCGGTTGGGTGAGCTGTTGGCTCGGCTCACTTCTCGATTCGGTTCGATTTTGAATGACCTGTAAGCCGAGCCGCTCGAGCCGTTGAGAAGCCCAAACCCGGTCCCAGCTGTTTTGAATATGTTTGGCTGAAGCCCATAACTTTTAACAATTTTTGGCTCGAGCCCGATTACTTGCCCCTTCGGAACTCAAACCCAGGACGTGACCGATGTCCTTGCCTCCTGAGGACTTCCAGACGACCGAGATTGACAGTCAATTAGCTTTTACTATTCAGATACAAACCGTATATCTTTTAAAGATTATACATGGTGTTGATATAATAATAATAATAATAATAATAATAATAATAATAATAATAATAATAATAATAATAATAATAATAATAATAATAATAATAATAATAAAAGTTTTAAACTTGTCCTGAAATTTGGCAAAACTTACTTAAAAGTAGAGATTTCGGGGAAAGGGTTCCGTACCTTCAAGACACACCTCTGCAACTACCAACATTTTAAACTAGAACGTTTCATTGAAGTTTCATGTAGAAATATTCTACTGTATGTCTTGAGGAAAATAACTGTAATAAATATAACTGAATATCACGCGACAGTAAGGCATATAATAAACTAATTTTTAGAATATGCAGAGGTAAATATAAAAGCTTTGCTACAAAAATACCTACACAGAGCATAATTCAATGAGCTCTGAAATACAATGTAACGAAATAGCCTATGAGATTCAGTCTACAGAGCAATTGTTACTTAAAGAATGGACATACACTATTTCGAGAATCGAGACAAGACGGGAAATGTTTACGATACTTTTCGTCTCGTCTCGATTCTCATCTCCAAAGAGAGACGAAAATTTTTATTTAGCCCTGACCCGTCTCGAATGTAAAATGTTAATTCTCATGTTATTTTATTTGTTTTAGAAACGAGATGAGAAACTCCTCTTCTCGTGAGCAATATTAAACCAAACCGAAATATTCTTTCCAAATGTCACGTTTCTGCTTGTAATGGTATGACCTGAGCGATAATTTAGCTTCTAGCTTTTAATCTTCTACGAGATAATAATAATTATTATTAGTTTATTATTATTACTATTATTATTCCTGAAGATTTGATAGTTCAAGTATTGAAACATCGAGTATTCAAATATCTGAATATAATAAAACGTATGTTATCGCTGATCAATCGCCATCAAAAATCCTAAAGTAAAAAAAATGAAAAAAGAAAAAAATTCCACGTGTATTCGCACAAGCACCTTGACCACTGAACCGCGATCGCTACGCGGTAAACGATTCGCCTTTAGTCTGGTTACGTTAGGTTTCTTTGTCTCCGCTTGCAAACTTGTATGTTATATTTTTCGATTCAAAATGTCTTTCGTATTTCTTTTATGAAGTCGGCAAAGTTTACATTAATAACTTGAGTTTTTCTTAAACCACTGGTTTACAAGTTCGTTTTTTCTCCACACGATACTACAAATATCACAGATTGAATTCTCATACTCCCCATTTCTTTCAAAGCAGTCGTCATTACTTGGTCAAAGACTTATTTCCGCCACGATTCATATTAACCAAAATAAATTCACTTTTCGGAAGCGGAACTTTCACTTTCAAGATTTCGCAAAATTATGGAATTCAGTTAAACTCCGGAATTCAGAAGAATTTCGGAACTCGGAAAGAATCCGGGATTTAGAAAATTCCGGAATTGAGAAGAATTCCGAATTTCAAAAAAAATCCGGATTTTCCGAATTCCGGAATGTTAACGAAATCAGAAATTTCTAAATTCCGGATTTTTCCGAATTCCGAAATTATTACAAAATTGGAATTTTCCGAATTCCGGAATTTGTCCGGCTTTACTTTCGGGAGTCCGAAAACTAATAATTCCGGAACGGGTTATCGCTAGTTTATACACAACCTTTCAGAACACTAAGCTAGTAGCTGTCTACAAACAAACAAGTAATGCAAAGCATGTTGTATCCTGCAATACGTTATGTATCCGACAGCAGTTTCCGTATTAAAATCCGACAGCATGACCCTTTTATTACATTATATGAAGAGCATGTAGGTCTAAATAGCTCATGTATTACATATAATGTAGGTTTTACTCTTCCAGCAAAGAAGAAACATGTGATCATAGTATACAACCCACAGAAGTGATAGCTGGTAATACTGTGGTCGTAATCCCTAACGACACAGGGAGTGAGCGTTGCCATCCCCGCTGGTCTAGAGGCTAGCACGTGAGCCTTGGGTATATGGAGTCCCGGGTTCGATTCTCGGCCGGAGAGCATCTATGATTTTTAACTTTTCTCGATGTTTCTGTGTTCGTGTCCCTGTCGTTATAAGTTATTAGAAAAAGCAAAGTAAACGAGTGAAGCAAGTAAAATTAGCAATAAGTAAGTTACTGAAACGCGTTCGGTGAGTCAGTTAAAAATATATTGGACAAAGCACTGGCTTTTCGAGCCGTCCATGCGAGTTCGAATCAATCTCGGCTTGATTTTTTATCCATTTGAGAGAAAGTATTGTTTCTTTTTGCTACAGGTTGGATTTTCTCTTTGGTTTCATGTCAAACATGCTCACGTAATGAAAAGACGCTGTAAATAATAATAATAATAATAAGAAGAAGAAGAAGAAGAAGAAGAAGAAATATTAGTAGCTAACTCGTGTGTGTATTTCGACAATCTAATTTTATATTATTATGTGGAAATAAGTAAGGCTGGCTGGCGCCCGCCTCCCTAATTTTTTCGATGCGCCTTATGAGTCCACGGTGTCCAACGTTGGTCCCATCCCACTATCACCTCCTGTTTTCTCGATATAAGCTATCGACATTTTGCCTAAAGAGGGCTCTGCCGTGGCTCCATGACTACCCATGACAATGACTCTTCGTTCATTTTGCATTGAAATCGCTTACTTTTCTGAGTACTATGAGTGCATACTGTCCAACGTTGGTCCCATCGCTCTACAGTTTTCCGTTCTCTCGATATAAATTGCTAATATTTTGTTTGTAAGGGAGATATGGCGTTACAATCATTACGTTTGAAGAACTGAGGAAGATATTGCCTTGCCACAAACAACACCTATTATTATTATTATTATTATTATTATTATTATTATTATTATTTTACTTACCACTAATGTTGCCTATCTTTATTTGCAATGCAATGTGTTACTAAAAAGCAAATCAAATAACACTCCTCGCTATTCAGGCTCCCGAACTCGAAATACATGATTTACAGTTCTCTGTGTTAGAGGAAAGCACATTTATTATATTATTCTTTCAAATAACACGTTACACAAGTTACTTCAATTTCAATGTGTAATTTCGTATCATCACTAACAATCATCTTTTTCTGATAGGAAAATAACCCCCTCCTGCCAAAAAAAAAAAAAAAAACCTGACCGTAGCGAAAGGGCGTGAACCTTCTTTAGGCGATTAATCGGGCCCAATATTTCAATAAGTCCCTGCACACAAATATTTCAGAAAAAGAGGAAAATTTATTCAAACTTTTTGAATACCTATTTATGGGCGAAATTTGGTTCCCTTGGTACTTTTTAAGAGTTTGAAGGGCTACCATTTTGAACATTTTCATCTGATTATTCTGGTTAACGAACTCATCAGGATATTTCAACAACTAATGTTTGTGCCAAGTTTGGTCTCAATCCGCTGAAAATTAGGGTGGTTATGGCATTCACAAATAGAGTTATATATATATATATATATATATATATATATATATATATATATATATATGGAGAGAGAGAGAGAGAGAGAGAGATAAATAGACACACAGAGGGAGGGAGAAAAAGTGTTTTTCTCCCTTCTCGCACCTGTGGTGCGTCAGAGCTAAACCGGGCCCCTTTGCAAAACCTATTGACCAGCCTAACCTAAACACAAGCCTCTTACTTGCTACGTGGTCGGGAGGTGTAAGGCATGTAGAAATTGTATTTTTAGTAACCATGAGTATGGTCGACTTCCATGTTTTTCCTTTTACTTTTTGCAGCTACTTCGGAACGTTCAATTTTTATTCTTCACTAATTGCAAATGGCGTTTACTTTCAAAATATGAGGAATTTTGGTGGCATTTGTTCGGATATTCTACTCTTTCGAAATGAAGACAAGAACGAAAGGAATACGCAAAGACAAAAAGTATTATCAGTACTAAACATTACCAATAATAATTGCTACGAAATACTAAATACGACCTCTTTTACCATCTCTCATGAGCTGTATGTATTATTAACAATTTTTTTAAAAAAATGTCCTTGCCTAGGATTCGAACTTGCGTCCTTTGCACTTGTAAGCCAGCACCTTAACTATTACACGAAGATCATGGCATGGTGAACGTTTAGTTGTCGGCGTATTTTCATATTTGTGTTTTTTGTTCTCACTTCGACAATGTTTACTCTTCTTTCTAAGTTTAACAGTTGTTTCTGGCTTTCTCTTTCGGTGTCGTCCTTTATTTACACTATGCACTATTCGTTTTCACAGCTTGTGCTCCTCTGCAATGTCGTATTCAGATTAAACTTTTCTTTTTACCCCTCAGTAAATATTTGATTGATTTAATTCTCATACTCTGCACGGATGGAGCGCAGGAATGCCAGATTCGAAAAATAGGTGTACATTTACTTTCCTGACAGATAATACATAAATACTGACGAGGAAGGTCCATACACCGTGAGAGTTGAATTTTGATGAAAATTAGTGACAAAATTCAGTTCGAGCTGCTAAGTAATGTAGTCATAGTCATTCTATGCCCAAATGCTACATTGAGCTGCTACACCGACGCCATCTTGAAATCCAGTAGGCAATGTCCAAGAATACCCTTCTGACACAAAAATGTAAAAGCTTTCGGTAGATCTGACTACACCATTGTAGACCGGGACAGGGCATCTATATGCAGGAATACTTCCAGTGCATGATCGCCATTTCAAATAGCGCCATATTGAATCGCGGTCACATATGATAAATGGCAAGGGGGTCATGTGGGGTATCAAATAACAGTGGAATTTACTCGTGAATCCATTTCCATAACTAAAGTTTACATATCTGTTTTCGTTTCAGAGTTAAGAGCATTCTCACTCACATAAACATAAAAACTATGCAAGTTAAATTTGTGTTATGAAACGCGGTCGTGCTAGCAGTTGCAG
This sequence comes from Thermobia domestica, assembly GCF_964235325.1. NCBI lineage: Eukaryota > Metazoa > Arthropoda > Insecta > Zygentoma > Lepismatidae > Thermobia > Thermobia domestica. The sequence goes on from NC_137457.1 coordinate 138,755,014, forward strand.
CGTTTTAACTAATGCAGTAGTAGTCACCTGATGTACAATAGTCACTATACTAATCAGATCTTTAGCCTAGTGAGAGAAATCGTTAATTAAATTGAAATGCCTGTAGTGAAAAACAGAATAGCAGCATGCTACAAATTATACCTATTTCGATGCGCACTATATATATATATATGAGTGTGTGTGTTGCCACCTACTAACCTACTAACCTATTGCTCTTCAGTTGTGATGATGGAGATCCATAACGAAGTTACTAGCATACAGCATCGTGGAACAGTACAAACATTAACAAATGCACTTTCATCACAATCTTCAATCTTTATGACCATGGACAATATTTTCTACCTGTAACATAGTCTCCAGAACATTTGTAAATGAATCAACTATTGCTCTTGTGACGTACCCACATTTCTGCCATGCATATGCAAGCACGTCCTTTAGAACAGGCGCACAAAATTGATGATACACAACAGAATGCATTTTCATTAAGAAAATTCTGTCATATAACTTGTTTGGTATACTACAAACAACGAATTTTTGTCGAAAATAATCTTCAAGTCTCCAAATTACCAGCTTATACTGCCGGAAAATATATACTTCAAGAAGCTGTACAAATTTGGTGTCTTTGTGGGTATAAGTTCAGCAAGAATGTTTTTCCCATGTAACAATTCTCGCACGTCTTCACCCGTCTGGTCACTCCACGAGCAAAAGCAAGAAATCTTCTTTCACATCAGGAATAAACACGTCTTTTAGCCACCGTTTGATGTGTTCGCGACTGAGTTTATCGGATTTGCTCACACCAATAACAAATGTTGAATGGTGTCTGTTTAGCTGTTGCTTCACTTTGGGTCGTAACACGCCTTTGGGCTCCTGGAAACAGGTGCCTATGTGTGTGCCTAGTCGTTTTAAGGAAATGTGAATTTGGATTGTGTATGCGTGGGACACTTATGCCAAAGACTGAACGACTATGTAGTATGTTTCTCGCCTATTTCTGATAGAGTTCTATCAGAGGTCATTTCGTATTCATATCTAGACTGACCAGTATAAAGATGCATTCACTGTTGTACGGTTTCTATTCTATTATTTTATTAATTTTAATCACAAAATTTTGGCTATTATCAGATAAATCACCTTCGTTTTCAACATCTTTATTACAATTTGAGTAACCCTTCGTGAACGAATTCTGTGCTCTTTTTTAAATTAGAAGCGCGGAATGGATAGTTCAATTTCCTCGCTGTAACACCCATACTTTCAAATGATCATCATGGACCGTAAGTCCTTTAGTGCGATAAATATTGAATGTCTTTAGTACTTCGTATTTTAGTAGTGATGTGACATGAGAGCGAGGAGGTTTGTTATGGAATTTCAAAGTTTTATACCTAAACGCCGTATTGCATTTGAATTTCTTCGCTGCAGCTGCAACAATGTTGCGTTTGCTTCCCCATTCCTTTTCAATAATGTAACGTGCTCCTGAATTTGTTTGCATTTGTTGACGACAGTTTCTGTTACACGTACAGTCTTTGTTCGTCTTGGAAATGACATCTCATACTCTCTCGTAGAAGGTTCACTGTCACTAATTGTTGGACTAGTTACCTGTTCGAAATCCATTTCATTTGTCGAATCTTAATGTTCACTCTTTGTTTCAATGCTTACATCTAATGTGGCTCTAACTGTTAGAGAAACGCCACCATCATATTTGCTTGCTATTATTGCAAGAAATGTATCTGCAAATGTCTTAACTTCTACCCCATTTTCAGTCACGACAATATGTTTTTCCACCAATACTTGATTTAAAATGTTTACTATGTTTATCGGATTAATTAATCGCATTTTATGCACGGAACGAATATTTCACTGGTCCAACAAATGGTTTCGTACTGAACATCACACGCAGGACTAGCTCAGGAGAGTAATGCTCCCGGACGTAGGAACGAAAACACAGTTCTGATTGGATGGCGTTATCTATGTCTTGTCACGTTGCATTCAAATTGCAGAATTCAGACAATTGCTGTTGTCGGTCCTCGTGGCCGAGTGGGCTATATGCTAATAACGAAAATCTCTTTTGGCTTGAGTTCAAACCCGGCCCGAGGAAACTTTCTTTTACATTTTTTTACATTTTTATAACACTTTTTAAATGAAAATAATAAGAAAATAATACTAAAAAATCTGATTTACTTACTTTTGTTTAGATAAGTAGTAGTAGTAGTAAGAACGGGTTTGAAGCCCGGCAATGCTCGTTTTTTTGCCCTTCTATTCAATGATATAAGGCTCGTTTAGTTCCCCTTGTACTAAATGATATAGATTTTGTGACCAACTGAAAACAACTGACAAGGATAGCGCGTAAAACAACTAGCTAGATTAGCACGTGAAAAACGTACTTCCGGGAGTATTACTTTCCCGATCGGGTCGTATCACACGCCTGCTCGCACCAAAATTGCTGTACTACTACCATTGATCATTCGAAGACAAACACCATACATCTCACTGCACACCCATGCTGCAATTGCCTGTAGGTAATCACTCTAAATTCTTCGTGCTGTCCTAACGCCTTAAACTATAGCCTTAAGTCAAGAGAACTGTGTTTCCTACTTTGTCAGTTGGTAATAATACGGAGTAAAAATATTGGGGAAATTCACGACATTCCAATATAGTATTTCAAACACAAAAAAGAACTATACATATAATTGTGAGTGTTAAAGCAAATGAATAAACAAGTCCCAAAACGAATTTCTTCAGTTGTCAAGTACGTGCTTTAAATAATGAACAAATCCTCGAACACCTGCTACAATTAATCATTTTTATATGAAAACTAGTCTTCCCTTTATTGTGAGTGAGGTTAATCGTTAAAGGTGGAAAGAAGCAGATATTTAATTACTTACTATTGAAGGAAAAAGCAAGAAATAAGCTTTTTTTAGGGATTGCAACTTCGTATTGAATCTTGTAATAATCTTTATTGCCATCTATTCTTAGCAGGTGTGTAGGCATTCTTTTATCACTAATAGCACAACGGACACAAGGAAAGTGAATTCTAAGTTTCTGGGTGTATCGTCTTCTAAGAACATGCTGTGAACTGATGATTAGAATCCCCTTTATTGTTCAGTGCGTCAATGATAAATCAATGTTGTTTAGAGAAACTGACAATAAATACATTAAAGTACTTTATCTTTGTAATATGCACAGTAAATTATAGGTTGTCAAGTATGAGTATTGGAAAAGAACGCAACATTCTGGAACAATGAGGGTCTTTGCGTAAGGATTCAAGATTGGAGATTGGAGGTTGAAGATTGGATGTAAAATTATGCAAAATCGATTTTTGGTTTGATTCAGTGTAACAACCCACACTTATGCCTGCTACACTAAAGAGGACGTGGACTTGCTGATTATAGTGGAATCAGAACCAATTTGGGCGTTGAACTGATATGTACTAGTTTATAACATTTTTATAATATATATATATATATATATATATATATATATATATATATATATATATATATATATATATATATATATATATCCTTCTGCTCGTCAGTACTATTAAACATGTGATTCATCGACCACCAGTCTATTCCATCGCGCTTCGAAAACCCTGCAACTGCTAATCACACAGTTTTTATAAATTCCTGTGAGGGAGAGAGCTCTTAACTCTGAAGTGAAAACTTATGTGTAAACTTTAATTAAGGAAATGATTCAGGAGTAAATTCCAGTGTTATTTGATACCCACATGACTCATTTGTCATTTATCATATTTGACCGCGATTCAATATGGCGCCTTTCAAGATGGTGGTCATGCACTGGAAGTAGGCCCTCATATAGATGCTCTATCTCAGTTTACAATAGTGAAGACAGATCTACCGAAAGCTTTTACATTTTTGTGTAGAAAAGGTATTCTTGGACATTGCCTACTGGATTTCAAGATGACGTCGGTGTAGCAGCTCAACGAAGCATTTGCGCATCGAGTGACTATGACTATGTTACTTAGCAAGTCGAACTGAATTTTGTCACTAATTTTCATCCAAATTTAACTCTCACGGTTTATGGACCTTCCTCGTGAGTTATTTAAAATGGATCTTCTTCGCTTTTTTAATCCTTCATTCAAAAGTAAATAAGGCAACAAAATTTATTCATTCTTTATTTTTTTTCCTTGGTACAAAACTGAATAGGACACTTAAATGTATTTCTCTGTTTATTTGTATAACACAAAAATTATTAGTTAGTTAAATCATATTTCTTTGTTGTTTCCTGTTTGATACAAAACTAAATAGCTCACACAAATTTATCCCACATAATGTTACATAAATTCACAGCTAGTTACCGTATTCCTTTTTCGCTTTCTCTGGTCAGCAAAAACTTATTTCTTTGTTTATTTAAACAGTACAAAATTGTACAAAAATAGAACACCCAAATAATGTTTTTCATTTATTGGAGGAGTATGAAAGATACATAAATTCTGAGCTAGTTAGAATGGTCGTTTTTCGCTTTTTCCCGTTTGTACAAAAGGAAATAGGACACCCGAATCTATCCCTTCGTTTGTTTAAATAGCACAAAAGGTATAAAATTATAAGCCAGTTAAAAATGGTCCTTCTTCGTTTTTTCTCGTTGGCACAAAATAAATAAGCCACTCAAATTTATTCCTTCGTTTGTTTGAGTTAGTAAAAGTGATCCTTCTTCGCCTTTTGTGGTTAGTACAAATTTATTCTTTGCCCTAATTAAATGGTAGAAAATGGTATAAAATACTGAGGTAGTCAAAATTGCTCCTTTTTGTTTCCTACATTCAAAAGTAAATAAGGCAACAAAATTTATTCAATCTTCATTTTTTTTCCTTGGTACAAAACTGAATAGGAAACAAATTTATTCCTCTGTTTATTTGTATAACACAAAAATTATTAGTTAGTTAAATCATATTTCTTTGTTGTTTTCTGTTTGATACAAAACTAAATAGCTCACGCAAGTTTATCCCACATAATGGTACATAAATTCACAGCTAGTTACCGTGTGGATAAAAAGTGGAACACACAAATTTATTCATTCTTTACTTTTTTCTGCTTAGTACGAAAGGAGATAGGATACTGAAATTTATACATTCTTCACTTTTTTCTGGTTGGTACAAATTTTCCCTTCGTTTGTTTAGATATTACAAAAAGGTGCAAAATGCTGAGCCAATAAGAATGGGCCTTCTTCCTTCTTCCCGCTTAGAACAAAAATGAATAGGTCACACAAATTTATCCGTTGCTGCGTTTATAAGTTTATAGTGTATCAATATTTGCCCTTTGAGCTCCATGATCAGTACTTTTGTGACATGTAGTAGTTGATGACCTATTACTAAATGTGGAAACGGCCCCTCAATACGTTGCTCCGTTTACATGTTATTTGAGTTTATATATTTGTCATTTTACCTCGATGGTCAGTATTTTTGAGACGTATGATACTTGATGACCTGTTACTAAATGTGGAAACATCACCTCGATACGTGGCTCAGTTTACGAGTTATTCGAGTTTAAATATCTGACCTTTGATCTCAATGGTCAGCACTTTTGAGTTATGTAGTAGTTGATGACCTATTACCAAATGTGGAAACAACACCTCAATACGTTGCTCCTTTTACGAGTTTTTCGAGTTTAAATATTTCACCTCTGACCTCGATGGTCAGTACTTTTGATAAATTTCGTACTTCACGACCTATTACTAAATGGGGAAAAGACACCTCAATACGTGGCTGGGTTTGAGAGTTATTCGATTATAAATATTTGAACTTTGGCGTCGATGGTCAGTACTTCTGGGACATGTAAGAGTCCATGACCTACTACTAAATGTGGAAACAACAGTTCAATATGTTGCTCCGTTTACGATATATTTGGGTTTAAATTTGTGAGTCTTAGATGTTCAGTACTTTTGGGACATGAAGTACTAGATGAATGCTTGTGTAATTTGTGCAATGTTACATAGGTGTTGATACACTCCTGTTATTGGTTCATATTCTCTGCTGTATTAAATAGAGGTTGTAATATGTGTAATGTTAAATAGTGGTTTTGAAAATAGCCATACTCTTTTACATAGAGGATTGCCAATGTAGGTGTTCGATTGTCTGTGTGTAATTTCTCCTATGTTAAAATAGATACTCAAGAAAGTGGTCATAAAGAAAACGAATACATCCAAACTTTTCTCTGTTATGTTTGTAGTCTTTCATAGATTACATAGGAGTGCTACTAAAATATGCGTTCTTAGTCTCTGTTCTCATAGTCTTATGTAACTCTTGCTACGTTAAAATAGGGGTGGAGAAATTAGCAAAACTCTTTTATTAACTGTGCTATGTTACATACTTGTGATTGTAGTCTCTGTGTAATTTCTGATTGGATTATGTGTTTATTGTATTAAGTATTTTTGCTATGTTAAATAGGACTGTCACAAAAGTTAAATAGGCAACCGGAACAGTTTGGTCATGTGCTACCAAGTGCTGCATAAACAAAGTGTGTGTGTGAGTGTGTTTGTGTGTGTCGGGGTGCGAACCACTGCTCTACCATGTTCAATAGGGTTTGGAATGCGTGTTCATCCTCCTATGTTGTAACCTTTGTAGTCTGTGGTCATAATGCTCTATGTTGTAGTCTACTGGTGTTGGTGGTGTGTTTATTTAATGGGAACCGAAAGTGGGAATTGGAACTCTCGAAGTTGCAGTCGAAGTTTGATGACCTTTCAAAGGAAGTGAAAGATCTAGAAGCAAAAGTGGCCCACTTGCAGGACGAGAACAGTGATTTGCGACAGAAAATTGATGAACTTGAAATGAAGTGTGACTATAACGAAAATCAGAGCAAGAGAAACAATCTTATCTTCCGAAATGTGCAGGTCAAAAGTGAAGGCTTGCGACCATCATGGAAAGACTGTGAGGCGGCTGTGAAAGATATTATAGAAAAAAGTTTGGGATTAACATAGAACATGATGACATAGAACGTGCACATCTCTTAAGTAGGGGGCGTAACCAGTCGGATATAGTTGTGAAATTTCTGCGGTACAAAAAGAAAGCAGAAATTTTGGAAGCGAAACCCAAGTTGCAGGGATCCCGTGTGTATATTCATGAGCAGTTTTCAGAAAAAGTGCTTGCTGAAAGACGATTATTGTCTGAAAAAACTACAAGAGGCAAGGAAGGAAGGAAGGTACGCAGTGTTAGTGTTTAATAAACTGAAGATTGAAGGGGATATCTATCGTGCTGACACAACAAGTAACACAGTGTTTAAAATTTTCCGTGAAAGTCGTAGCAGTGATGAAAATAAAAAGAGAAGTGAATTTGGTGCTAGTGCTAGTGTTTCTAATAATTCTGTGGTGTGTACCAGTAATGAAGATAAAGGCGAGAGTGTGGATAGAGAAAAAGTGCGTGTGGTTAGCAATACTGAAAACAGCTTTCAAGAGAAATCCAAAGGCGGAAAACACGGAAGGTGGATGACCCCTCGGGGACAAAAGGAAGGCAGTGTTAGGCGGGGCAGGGAAACAACAGGACCCTCGCACTAGGGGTGCAGCTCAAGCGCCAAAATAAATGGCCGGGAAAATTGCCATCAGAGACAACAGAAGCCAACATTTCCAGTAAGTAACTATTCTTTTGGTAGAATCAGTGACCCATCAAAATCAAAACATCAAAACCAAACATTTTCTTTGTGCTTTCAAAATGTCAATGGCCTGCGTACTAAAGCCAGTTGTTTCATAATGCTGTTTTATCTAACTCTTATGACTTTATTAGCTTGGTAGAAACTTCTTTAACGACAAATTATTCTGACTCAGAATTCTTTGATGATAGGTATGTGGTCTGGAGACAAGACAGAAATATTGAACTACAAAAAAAGACTAAGGGTGGGGGAGTATTGTTTGCTGCGCTTAAAAAATATAATATTCAAAAAGTAAATAGCTGGGAAACTAACTTTGAAAGTGTAATTGTCAAACTGGTTTTGGACTCAATTACCGTGTATATTTGTACTGTTTACATTAGAGTCTGATTCACCACTTCATATATATGAACAGTTTTTTGAATTTGTAGAATCAAATTGTCCTGTAGGTTGCACAATTCTTTGTATAGGGGATCTGAATCTACGACAAATAACTAGTTCAAATTTCGATTTAATGACGTCATCAGCTAAATGTAAAAGTCTTAACAATTTTATGTCCCTCTTTAATTTGATTTCAATTAATAATATTCCTAATAGCAATGGCCGAACCTTAGATCTTGTTCTCACAAATCTCTCAAAAGTAACAGTTCAAAGAGAATGCGATCCACTGGTAATAGAAGATAAACATCATCCTCCCCTTCTTATTCAGTTTACAGCATTGTATTCAACCAAACTTAAAACAGTGCCTAACACAGTAGGTTATAATTTTAGGAAAGCAGATTTTGAAAAACTTTACCGAAACCTATTAGCTGTGGATTGGGGGATGCTGCAGAATATTAAGGATGTCAATCACGCTGTCGATCTATTTTATGAAGTATTGTATGAAATATTTGATGATTGCATTCCCCGTAAAAGAGCAACTAATAAAATCTACCCTATATGGTTAACCCTGAATATTATTAATAAAATTAAACGTAAAACTTATCATCGTAAAAAAAGTCGTCTCAGTGTAGGTAACACTAAGTACCATGAAGAGCAATTTCGTCAACTGCGTAGGGAAATTAAAGCAGAAATAACTGCTGCTTATAAAGAGTTTTTAAGCAGCACAGAAGATAAATTGAAGAATGATCCGAAATTATTATGGTCCTTCATTAAAAATAAATCGCGTCACTTGTCTTCTGATCGCATACAGTACAATGGTCACGACCTTACTGATGATAGGGACATAGCTAAAGCATTCGAGCAACATTTTAGTTCAGTCTATGGCTCCTCAAGAGCGGACTATGACGTATCGAGCATGTCTCTAAATGATCGTTCCAGTGCTCTTCTTGATATATTTTCACTACCTCTCATATCTGAAAAAGAAATAAAAGAAGCAGTAAGGAAGTTGAAATCGAAAACAGCAAGTGGCCCAGATATGATCCCAACGTACATTGTGAAAGGCTGTTCAGATATATTCTTACAACCTCTGAATATTATATTTAATTTATCTATAAAAACATGTGCCTTTCCTGAAAAATGGAAGGAGTCAGTTGTGTGTCCAATACCCAAAACAAACTCAGCTAGCAACATCGAACAGTTCCGACCAATTTCTATCTTATCTGCGTTTGCCAAGGTGTATGAATATATACTGCATAAGCGAATAATGGATCATGTTAAACCTGCATTATCTGTCAGTCAGCATGGATTTCTGAAGGGCAGATCTACTGTATCAAATCTAGCACTAATAGCAGACTACATTTCGAAGGAACTTGACAAGCAAGGACAAGTAGATGTCATATATACTGATTTTTCTAAAGCATTTGACGTCATTGACCATGACATTCTCTTAAACAAACTGGCATCCTTTAACTTCTCGAAATCAACTCTGCAATATTTAAATTTCTGCTCTACTATGTTGCCATTGATAAAAATGCTCGAAAAAGAGAACGAGTACATCCCTGATGTTTTATATTAGGTGAGAGGAACACTACCGGCAGTGTCATGGTCCTGCTGTTGGGTGTAATGTTTCTGGGCATGCTTGGTCAGGCGTAAAAGGCTACTCGTTGAGCGTAGTCTGCCCGGCAACCGGATCAGGTACTACTGGAATCGCAGTCGGAACAGGAATCCGACCCGAAACATTAATCTGAACAGGAATCGGACCCGGAACATTAATCTGAACAGTAATCGGAACTGAACAGGAAATGAAGCAGTTAGTTCATGCGCAATAGATCAAAAGCACCGCCAAGTGCCACCACTCTACTACCAACCAACCATAAAACCTTCTCTGTACTCAGAATCTGTCTTAATATAAAGAATGAAAAAATCAACTACAATAATTTGTATCACCTCTTTTCGATAGAAAAATAAAACAGAACTATTACACAGAATCATACTTGCACTTCCATGAAAATGCATTATAATGGACCCAGTGAAGACTATAAAATACATTTATCCACTGTTCCTATTTGATCTATCAAGACGAAATTTTCCGTTCAAGTTGAACATAAAATAGGACGCATAAATATATTTTACTAGTTCACCAAGTTTGCAATGTTGCCAGGTAACAACTATACATTGACACGAAGTCATGTTTGTACTCCATGAAAATCAATTATTATTAACTTTGTGAAGACTATAATATGCATTTTTTTGTCTTTGCTATTTGATGAATCAAGACAAAATCTTCATTTTAAGTTTAATATGAAAAGGGACACTTAAATACATTTCATTTAGCAGCTAGTTTGATGTGTATACCATGTAATAACTAAAATAATGGCAAGAAGCGGCTCATCTTAGAGATTTTTTAATATCCCTCAATTAATTTTCCTTTGTACACAGGAGTGTCCCGTTTATTACATAAACTGAAAGCCGAATCTGTTAAAAATCGATCGAGGTATAACTTGTTCCATTGATGCATTAACGGTCTCATCTACGGCTATTTAATGAGATGTCTGTAAATACACACTGGTGCTAAAGGGTTAAGGGACCCAGGATCCAGGTGTTGCCCTTATATGTTAACCAACAAATATTTTTTGATTCTAAGGACTCTAAGGAACATTACTAATATAGTGGCAAAAATTCCCTAGGGGGTGGAAGTTATCAACCTCTTGGCCCTTGATCTAATACATCAGGATCCTCCCTCTTTAAGAAATTATTCTTCATGAGAGTCGACTAGTGGTTCGGTTTTCTGTTGCGGATACACAAAGTATTGTTATAAAGCGCGTTTATACACAAACTGAAAAAAAAACCGTATTAATAAACTGTATATTAACTTTCACTTAAGACATTTTTTACGCGATGGCGATTTTAATATATACGGATTTTACCTAAGTATTTGAATCAAATATGAGAGAGTTAAGTAGCAGATACAGTGAAATATAATATCCTGTGCTTTTACCTGATAACATAACCACAGGTGTCAGGGAGACTTAGGATTATTATCTACTTAGACATAATTTTCAGGTTTTAATTACTATTTTGGTATACAGTATATTTATTAAAATCTTGTATATTGTAATTCAAAGGATTATAAACCCAAATTACTTTTCTGTTGCTCACCGCAATATTAACAAAATTGAAAAATAGAGGTAGAAGTCATACATTTTCCACTCAGGATGAGGGTCACGTCGCCTCGTCATTATTGTAAGGGTTAAAGTAGTTCTTTTGGAACATACGTACTAACTACTGTATTTTTATCTTTTTTCTCCTAATTTGTGCATGTATTTTCCCTCACGATGTGTAGAACATTTAGTTAGCATATTTAGTTGTGGCTTGGATAAATATATAGCCTGATGGAAAATTCATTTTTGAGGTAGATAAATTATCACTTGGTTTTAAGAAAAATGAAAAATTGTAGCAATTATTGTATGTTCTGTATGTATTTGTGAAAGCGACCGCTATTTATCCCTCGGTTGTCATTCTTAAGCCATATTTGGATGTGTCAATGTCAGGTATCATGGAATCGAATCTCTTATTTTCTGCAAAAAGAATTAATAAGTACTAAATAGTATATATAAGAGGTACATTTTCGTTAACGATAGGGTACTTTGCTTCCACCCGAAACCAAACAGGGCGCTGCTCTTCAATTTGAGTCTTATTTCGTTAAAATATATTAAGAAATTTCGAAGATATAGCCCTAAATATATAGTAGGTAAGTATGAGTAGATAACAATATAATATATATGTAGAATTACATATGATATATTGGTGAAAGTTGCCTAACACATATTTATACCAAATAAAAGAGTTTTAAGAAGCTGATAGAATTTGAGAACAGGTAAAGAAAACTACAAAATGCCCTTTAGTTTAGTCCATACATATCAATACCCGGTAAGGTGGGACTCAAGCTGTGTGCTGCATGTTCTGTCTATGTCATCACTACTACAATGTTTTTGGCCTTTGTGGACAAAAGTAATATAACATTTATTCATATACATTCTGAGGTTATCTGATGATGCTGAAGCAACATCGGATACTTTAGTGGTCTTACCTGGAGTAAGGGAATGCTTACCAAAACATTGAACACTACCAGTCAGCTACACTTAAACTAAAAATATATAGTGCTTGAATTAAGCATTCGTTTTACATCTTAATATTGTTAACCTCAAGAGGAATATTAATATTATTGGTTATTGAAGCTCACATTTTCCGGGTGTTCAAATAAGTACACTACGGTTTTTGTTGCGTACATGAGTCACCATTACTTAGAAAAAGAAACACCCAAACCTTATTATAGATACTTAATCAAAAGTTTCTTCTAGACCTTCTAGTAGTTACTAATAAATAAAGTAGCACATACAATTAGATTCAGGCCTATCCTAGCCTAGCTTGTCAAGCTCTAGCTCAATTATAGCAATCTCAATTTCGTAGCCAACGGGCTATTGTAAAGCAAATTTCCACCAGATCTGACTAGTAGTTACTAAGAGTTACATTTGTCTTATGAGCATAACAGTGCTTAGTTTACCCAGTCCCTAGAATAAATCTAAAAGCAAAAACACCTAACTTCACTATTAATTTGATATGCTACATGATGTGTAGCTGTTTTGTGTTTATGTATATTACAAGTGGTCAAAAATAATTTGCTTTTTGAACATTTAAACTTGTATTCAAGAATAAAGACGTATGTTAGTCGTTACTTTCTTTGTAGCATTGGGGAGTACCTATATTTATAAATTATCTTTGAAAATTTCATTAACTTCTGTAGCTACGTACGACTGACGATAATGATGTATGTTTTGTAGTTTTGTAGATATTGTAATAGTTTGAGTTTTTAAACAGGGAAAAGGTTATTTTAAAACTTATAGAAAAATATCATAAAAATGTTAATTTTACAATACTTCTGCAAACTAGAGCACAAGCAAACCAGAAAGCTATAAAGTGATTTTTATTACTTTTTACTCCTTTTTAGTCTCTCTAGTTTTCAAATTTTTCTTTATTTTACGACTAAGATCAAATTTTGAATTTGTCCGGGCCACTTTATTGAGAAGAATGAACATTACGATCGATAATCATAATATGTAGAATTAACGGTTTTGCTCAAAAAGATAATACACGATTTGCGGAGTGTAAAACTTAAAGGTCGGTGCAGGTAGATTGTTCACTAGGAATTAAAAATTGTCATTATGTGGCCTTCAATAACCTACAGGGAAGTATATCCTATAATATGCAGCAGCACCAAGTTACGACACATACATGCTTTGCCGGGGAACGAAGTGTTAACCTAGACATACAAACTCCATGGGAGTCTAGCACTGATTCAGGCTCTGACGATATTCGACCATCAATTAGCCAATGGAAAAGGCGGACTAAATAAGCTGTTCCTATGGAAGACGACGCCACTCCACATGCTTAGGAATTCTAATACGCTATGAAACATTGCCTTCAATAATATATATTTTAATAAATCTGATATTTCCAATTTATTATGATATACTAATCTTCCACAATATAGTAGTCTGTAAAATGCCAATTTAAATCTCACTAATACGAATACCAAGTAATTGATATAGTTTTTGATATTAATAGCGCTATTTTCTTACCAACTTCCAGATAATCTCAATACGGCTGAAAATTACTCAAAGACCTGAAGATTTGACTATATAAGTTTTTCTCTTTTTCTTTTCTTTTCTTTTTTTCTTTTTTTTTTTACAGTGGATGTACTCTTGGCTTGTACCTCTTGCGATATTTAATATCTGTCTAATGGCCAGCAAGTGATTAAGGAAATTGCACATCAGATATTGAGGCAAGAATTAAAAATTAACCCAACTGTTAGAGATTTGAAATTTTATCATTCATTCAGCTATCTCAAATCAATCTTATGACAATTATAGATTTCCTTACAGCAAGTCGATCCATTTTCAGTAATGAAGACGTTTTGAATTTTCACGCTTTCGATATTGTTAGAACATATTTTTACTGGTTCGATTTCTCCATAATTATGCTCAACAAACAGAGTGAAATTTCCGCAGATTTTGCAAATATCTATGTTTTTGACTAGGAAACATATTTCTGTAATTCAAAATTAGAGCAGTACTATGTGTGCCTGTTTTAACTGAGGTAAAGGAATGAGCACTGCCCTGATAGATTCAATAAGACTGGCGTCGTTCTGGTCATCTGGAATGATGAATGTGTTTCTCTGGAGGAGCCTGGATAATCTGGAGACAGTCAACATCTGGATCTCTATCCTGTTGATCTTCAAGGGTCGTCGAAAATGCGTCTTTACGATGATGTTCTCCTACACCTTCATTCCACTAATCACAACTTAAGCTTGATGTATCTGCGGTGATAAGCAAACAGATTGGTACTCTTGACTTATGGAGCTGATTATTCTCCAACGGTGGGATCTGCTTGCCTCGGATGATTCTGCACCTTCCTCAACTTCTTGCCGCATACCCCTTGTTGTTGTGTCCCAATCGGTTTTGTGTGGCTGAATAACTTTGGAGTTCAATGAATCGGGAAGTATCAGGCTATGCTTGAAGGTATGCGGAAAGGCAATGAGGAAATCAGTCGAGTTTATTAACAAATATGAGTTTACAAAAGGTGTCAGAGAATGTACAATTTCAATAAAAAGTTTTTTTCGATGAATTTTAAAGAGAGTTCCTGATTCTATAAAACATAGTTGCAATTTAATAAATAATAGAATTTACCGAAGTAATTTAAAGGTTTGCACAGTTACCTCATAATCATGTCACTCTGATTACACAGATACTTCACAGCCTCTCCTCGAAAGTGAAAATACAAGAAAATTTTAATTTTCCGTAGTACAAAATAAATATTGAAGAAATTGGAAAAAAATGTTTGTTAAATATAAAAGAGTTCTTTGTATAAAATTGTTTGTTTTGAATTAATCATCCATCACAAACTGCTGAGTGTGTGTTTATGAGACAGTTCATGTAGTTCACTAGGTGATCTTGAAAGTGTGACGACAGCGTCTCTGGGAAGATGGAAAGTAAGAAAAGAAAAATAAACATTCATGCTTGTATAATATCATTGTGAGTGATATGTGTTTTAAAATGTTAGTGTGGAGTTCCGTTAGTGCTCATGGATAGGAAATGAAAGATAGGGATATTACTAAATTTAATTATCCTTAACTGAGATTATCAAAACCTAGATATATATAATAAAAAAATCATAATCAAATAAATAAATATCTTATAGATGAAGCAAAATCCATTGTAGACTTCTTTATATATATATATATATATATATATATATATATATATATATATATATATATATATATATATATATATATATTCATCTAATGCAAAAAGATAATTCAGCATCAACCGTGACTAATACGCGAGAAGAAAAAACGTTGTGATAATATCTAGCAACCAAAGATATTAAAGTAATTCTGCACTAGAAGATACTGATTTAAGTTTGAGAAAAATGAGTTTAAGTAATTTAGGCTTAAAGCGTCCGTAGACTGGAAAAGAATTTCAAGTTATGATCATATACTGGCTGTAATCAAACTACATGAAGTCAGCACGATAGAACTATTCACCACAGATAACCTGCAACCGAAACTAACAAATAAATTCTTCTTAAATCTCGTGCACTTCGGGCTTCGAATGCTGGACACCAATCATGGCATCGAATCCTAGACATCTAAAAGGATGGAGCATGGTACTTGCAATCTTGACTTCAGTCTTCTTACATCTTCTTATTGTAACCACTGAAATATCTAACCATATGCGTGTCGTCAATTTTCTTCATTCTTCACATACTCACATTTCAAAAGAAAAAGTAAGAAACTTTTGTAGTCATACGTTGTGAAATCAAAAGAAATATTACAAGTCTTGAAGATACCAACGTGTTCCAAAATTCGAGGTACTCCATGTTTCGAAGTGTTCTAAATTTTTGAAGTGTTTTACCGGTAGATTTGGATGCACAATTCAGAACCAAGATAAACAAACTTCTAAGCTTGGCCAGTGCTGAAAGAAAGTTCATCATCCATCTACAAGGTGTTCCTATCCACAATCGAATCTTCAAGAAAAGTAATCTACATAGATGTTACGTGCGGACAGACGGACTAACAGGTTCTTCAGCAGTGAGAAAATATATGGGGAGTAATCGCTGATAAATGTCCAAATTATCTCATCATAAACGCAAAATACGACACTGTCCACGTCATCTAGGTGTTCCTCTAAAAATATTATTGTTGTAGCCAAGGCAATTATGGTAGCTTCTAACTTCCGAAATTTAAATGCTCCAGTAATAATATTGAGTAGTACAATTGTAGAAAGATCATTCTCCAGCATCCCTTTAAACAATTTTTGTATGTCTCTCGTAAAATCTTTTTGTATGAATTCCGTGGTCCAGAACTCATAATTACATAATTAGCTGGTAAACGATAACCATTTTCAATTTCGCTTCTCCTGACTTCAATGATGATATAATCAAACATTCTTCTAAAAATTCAGATCCACCTGCGTCTGGAATGGCTTTATCTGCACCATCTAAAGGAGTTAAGATTTCATTCGTCAGATTTACTAAGGCATCTGCTTTTTTACATCCACTACATTACCTTTATAAATACTAACCTTCTGATTGTTGGCAATATTACAAGCAAATTTCGGTTTTTCTTCTGTGGAATTCTTCCGTACAATTGCCCACGTTGGTATATTTTCGGCAATCACAACATCCTTGATATGAAGAGAAGGGATGAAAACTTCTTCTGAACATTGTCTCCTGCGATTGAAAATCTCTTCAGTTTTTGGTCCTCGATGGTCTTCGCGTCTCGTCTTCTTCTTTTTCATCGTAGGGTCTTCTGTGCAGACGTTGATAGGCATTTCTTCGTCGGAGTCTTCAAGGTGTTCTTCCTCTTCCGGGTTTTCTATCTCATAAAAGTTCTTCAATGTCTGGACTGCTATGCTGTCTCTCTTGTAAGATTCTCAGGCGGTCTTATACTTAACAAAATACGAATTTGGATATTTTACTCGTTCAATTATGCCTGAACCAATGAACTTTCTACTAAACGCTTTGGCGTGACCCCTCTTAGTTATAGTATCCAATATCCAAACTTTTCTCCTTCTTTAAAAACAGGTTTCGTATGTGTCTTTCCCAAAAAATTTTGTCGCCGTTTTATGACGTTTATAAAGACCTTCTTGCGCTCTATCCCTAATCTCTTGTATTTGCTGTAAATGAATAGAAGATATTTAAAATTGCCTGATGAAATAACCTACGTTTAAAGCCAAAAATACATTCAAATGGTACAATTTGAGACGATAAATTTTTGGGTGACGTAAAGGAAAAAACTATGAGTTGTAATAAGTCAATCCATTCTCCTGAATCTTTGTCACATAAAGCTGATTTCAATCGTTGTTCTATGTGCCTAATACTAATTTCACAAACACCATTAGTATAATGCCAATGTACATTTACAAAACGCATATTAGCACCAATCATAGCAGATAAATCTTTAAATAGTGAAGGATCAGGGGTAGAGCGTTCACCTCTGGTGCTTGGGGTCCCGGGTTCGATCCCCGCCCCCGCCAAGTGAACTTTGTGGTGGACAAACACCGTGCTCGTGGGTTTTCTCGGGTTTCTCCCGTTTCCTCCCACTTTCTTCATTCCTCCATTTCCCTCATCTCTTATTATCACCGTCTCCTTTAGCCTAATCGGCATAACTGTCGGACGTAAAACTCCGAGATTTCATTTCATTTTTAAATAGTGAACTAGTGAATGCACTCCATTTTGTCTAAGACAATTTAATAGAGAATTCCAAATTTTAAAATTGCTTTATGATAAAGAAATGAGGCCAAAGTACTTGCTTTAACATCAGGAAGGGAATCTGCAATTATGTGTGTCGTACAACTGTGTACTACAACTACAACATATTTATGATTTAACATATTATTGTGGAAATAATTCCCAGGTACATCTATGTAGACGTGAACTGATTGATAAGTAATCAACGTACCGTATGGAGAACCTATTTTCGATTCGTATTTGACATGTCATACATTCGCGGCCCTTCTGAGATATATATATATATATATATATATATATATATATGTATATATATATATATATATATATATATATATATCAGAAGTGTCGCGAATGTATGACATGTGTATTTTCCCAACATGAGGAATATATATATATATATATATATATAGAGAGAGAGAGAGTTCATGTAGGGAAAATACACTGTTTTTACTAACATACAGGTTTCAGAATAACCAGAATGAGATGATCCCAATACAGACTTATGACAAGCATTAAAAACTTTATAATGCAAAGAAGTAGGAACTGCAAATAACAATTTCGTACCTTGAGATGTTTTCTGTTTTCTATACAAAATTTCATCCTTAATAGTAAAATATAATGCTTGGCATTATATTTTAGGATTTCTATTTTCTTTCTGCTCCAGCCAAGAAAAATTATCTTTTGAAAACGGATCTGTACGCTTTTCCGTTGCCAAATTTCGTTCATTTAAAATTGAAAATGAATTTGTGTTCTGAGTAGACAAAATTTTCGGATCTTCTTGATTCTTTTTCTCATCTTCCAAATCTCTAGGGGGATTGAAAAACGTGTAATGGCACCTGCCTCTATATTACTGGAGCTACTGATGTGTGAAATAGTAAAATTGTACGATTTAATTTCACTCAACCAACTGGAAATTTCACTTACATTCTTTGTTTGCTTCAAATAAACTATCACAATCATTCTTCAAATAAAAATGACGTCCCAAGAGAAAATATCTAAAAGTACGTAAAGAATACAACAATGCTAGTAATTCAAGATGATATATGTGTAATATTCACTCACTAGGAGACGTTGCACGACTACAAAAACTAATAGGTACTAGATTTGAGTCATCAGGTGAATGTTGATGTTGTTGGAATAGCTCAGAAAGCGCAACTTTACTGTCATCAAAATACTGGTAGAAAGGATATTCAGTCTTTTATCTCATTAAACAAGGAACTGAAATGATGGCTTGCTTGATATTATTGAATACTGTCTCCTGTGCTTCTTTCCACCAAAAAGGAGCGCCTTTTTTAAGAGAGAAACTAACGCTTCTGCCAATTGACTGAAATTAGGTAAATATGAATGAACAAAAGGAGCCAATCCTAAAAAACGTTTGACTTGTTTCTCTGTATTGGGGCGTTGATAGTTTACAATGGAGTTAATTATTCGTTTCGAAATTGACAAACAATGTTTACTAACAGTGTGAACTAAAACATCTAATAAAAATAACCCAATTTTGATTTTTCTGGGGAAACCTTTAAACAAATTTCTTTTATTCTTTGAAACAACATACGAGTTAACTGCTTAATTTCATCAGAACTATATTACAGTAAAGGATTCGATTCTCGTCTTTTCCTGTTCGGCAAAGCCATTTATTGCAGTCCTGGGTTCGAGACCTAGAACGTTTCTATGAAGGAAAACCATATATAACTGTACTGGGTTCGATCCAGGTACGTCTCACTCCCTATCGAAATAAACCATTTTATTACTGTATGTGGTTTATTACTGTCCTACGGTCCCAAAGTGGGCTTGCGCTTTTACCATGGTCTAGGTACGATTCTCCACCGTTCGAATGTCTTCTTTAGCATTTACTATCGGGTTGGATCGACCATTAAAACCAATCATATAGCCGTCGGACAACAGGTTCAGAGTTCGGTCAGAACATTACGGGAAACCGGCACAAAACCAACTCTAATTGTATTCTTTAGCGCTAATGCAATTTATTAATGTATGTATTACTAAGTTGCATAGGCGCTAATCACTCGTGCTGTAAGGAAAAATGATTTAGGTTATTTCTTAAAGTAAACATATGTAAATTTAAACCATAATTATTATGTTGAAAGGATACTCAGATTTCTATCTTTGCTTTTAATTCACAACACTAAAACTTTATGAACAAATAATACATCACTTTTATGGCACTTCAAATGGATACTTGTTATGATAATTATATTTTAATTTAATTTAGGCCCGTTGATTATCGAGGACGCGGTTGCCACGAATTATTGGTTATGTTTCGTTACATTGCTGATTATTACACTTTCACTAGAACTGTTCACTCACTTTGACACTGGAAGGGGGACTGTATTGGATATTCAGGGGTGATGTCCTGTAGGTTGCGGGTTGCTCTCCTCTCATCTTTCTTGTGGTGAATTGAATGGTATGCCGTTCTCCAGCTCCATGCCGTTCTCCAGCTCCTTGTTAACAACACTTGTTAAAAATATTATTTAACGTTGCTCGTTCATTTCGATAATTCGTTCTAGTTTCTCATGCTAATTTCACTAATGTCAGACTTTTCATTATTGCTGTATTTTTGCACCAGCTAATCCATTCGTGGTGGCTTCTTCGGGTGTCTCAGTAACACTAACTTCTCTTTCTTTTCGTCTCGTATTGTTGCTAGGCAATAGTGCTCTTTGCTTCGCAGTTAGGTGATGTCAGAAGCTAAAAATAGCTATGACAATCCCTACATTGGAATTTTTAGAGACGACGTTTGTCCATTGTGCTGGATTTTGGCTCCTTATATGGGAAGGAGAGAGGAATTCTGCGATCTCCGTCGCAGTCGAGACGCACATACATATATGCATATTCGTTTGTTAGCTGAGAGAAAATTTCTTGAGAGCACTATTGTACGAGGTTCATTTAAAAAGTTAAAATTTTCTTCTTAAAAATTTGACTGAGCTGAACCGTATGGTTACATTGGCGCTCGGCAGGACATTTGTTTTGAGGGAGAGAGAAAAACAAATAGAACCCTGCAACACTGATCACTTCACTAGTGTTACCAAATTTCTTCCACTGGTCTTCAAAGGGTTAACATCACTTGAGTCTTCTTGTGACGATATAACGAAAAATTTTCAAAGTCCTTTCGGAAGTACGGTAACGAACACGTGGGCCATACGAAACGAATTCGGATTACGGTTGGGCCATAATTCAAATAAAGTTTATCAATGTCTTTTATTATATTAATATTTGTCGTTTTAAAATACTTAAGTGCCACAATTTTAAACACAACAAAACATAAACAAAGTTGTTATTATTTTCTTTCAAAATAACACATTTAATAATTGAACAACTAATTACTGGCATTGTTTACCATTAAACACAAAAATATTACAAATATATTAAGTAATCATTGTAACCTAAAATATTTACTAATATAGTGCCTTGTACTTTTAAATATAACATGAATTAATTTTCTTACTATTATCAAAAAAACATTCATTTTCAGTATTTACTTTCATTGAAAATAACTTCTAACATTCTTAAAAACTAACGCAATAACTGTATATCTATTTTCATTTATTGTTATTATTACTAGTAGTATTATTTCAATTATCATTACTACTATGAAACAAACATATAAGACACACATTAATTTCAAGTATGAACACACGTAAATATTTTCAAAATATTGGTTACGATATGAAAATTATGACTTAAATCTACAACAATACTAATTTATCATAATATTTTAAATTTATTACATTCTGGTTGAAAATTAACCATGGACTGAGCAGTGGATGGTTTGTCAAACCAATACACTTTTCAAAGTGTCTGCTCTCCTAAATTTCGAAGATACCTACCCACATTAAAATGTCATTTATTTCCATCCCCGAAGCAAAGTGAAAAGATAGGGTATTTGGGTAAAATTTAAAAATAATATAGAGGGGACTAATAAGAAAATTGCCTACTCCGGGCATTACATAATATGTATAACCCATAACATTGGAGGGACCTTTGCTTCCATGTCTTCAAGTTAAAACTTGAAATATTTTCGTATTCAACGAAAAAATTAATACAAAGTGAATGCAACAATAGTTGCTAATAATTATCACATACACAACTTACTTGATCCTCATTTATAATAGGATGTCTAATTATATTTTCTTTTCAACTAAACAACGCGCCATGAAAGTGTTTACATGTAACTACCATAACTTACCAAACCAAACTTCTAGTATCCTCAGCTGATTAATAATCCCAGAGGCATACTGATTAGGTAAAACGAAGTATCTTAACGTAACACATCGTAAGTATATATTATTATTAATGGACGCATGCTTGTTATTTAAAAATTGAGAGATTTAACTCATAAATTTAAAATATGCTTATTTAGGTTTATTACCAAAAGATTTCTCACCAAAATATTTAAATTTGTGATTCAAAACATTTTAATTTTGTAAAATTGCAACACTGTGATGAAATATTCAATATAAATTTTCTACATCTTCACAATATAAATTTATTTCTTTCACTATATTTGAAAATTTTCATTGCGCAAATTCACTCTTGCACTTCGAAAAGAAATACTATATTTTCTATGATTCAAAAAATTAAATTTCGTGGTGAAGCATTAACGAAAAAATATGCTATTACATTTCCTTTCAAATCGCTTGGACGTAAAAGATTTATTCACCCGATTACCACATTCTTCCTGAAAAGGTTCGTGATGTTTGTCTGCAGGTGATGAGTGGTCAGCACCTGACCTATTTACTACGCCATGGATCGCTAAGTTACTAGTGTGATTTGATTCAAAATTTTGATCACCGTGGTGCGACAACACAATTTGACATTTACAGCTACTTGTCTGAGCATTGGTGCGACTGTAATGTTTATTTCTCAAAGAACATTTACGAACATACTTGGAAAATTTTGAAAAACAATACAGCATACGTTTAACTCTTTTTAGTTTCCGTCTGACTTTACGTACTTTCTTTTTATATTGCCGGTGCTTTTTGCCATATTGAACCTGTGAACTATATTTTCTTGCCCTTTGACAAACAACATTTCGTAATTTACTAAAATTATCTTGACAGGTTTTCAATTTCTTTTCCCACGTTACTGAGTTATGATTACTACTATGAGGCCTACCTGGCGTAAAGCCGTTTGAACAATCTTTTAAATACACAACTTGAATACAAGTAACTATGCAAAAGATGACATTATTCATTTGTTCTATCTGTATGTTTTTAGCTTTCAACTCGCAGCTTAAAGAACTACTCTTTACTTTACAAATCTTTACAACCCTAACAGACACAAAAAATAAACAAGTTTTGTGAAATGGAACGCATTCTAATTTACTGGTTAGCAAGGTGCCATAGAGGCAATTTTCCTCTAATAGATATACACTACAAGACTGCGTGAACGGGCCGCTTTCGCCTTCATTCTCAATGCAATTTATTACCACTTTAGTAAACCTTCCTGCAGTGACGCACGCATTGCATCCATGAATGCCTTTTGTTCCTTTACAAAACAAACAAACAACATCTGGAACAGCTGACCGCTGATTCACACACAGAGCTACGCTGGACGTGACCAACTTGATGGTTGGTGGGAGTTGCAAAGAAGCAGCTGGGTTGAACTTGTTATTCTTTTTTCTTTCTATAATGCTATTCGACAGAGACAAAACAAATTTTTTGGCTTGGCCTAACTCAATGTTAACGTGACTGACAACAGAAATGCTTTCATTTTCTACCTTTAATTCACACTCAGATATTTCTTCAACCTGTTCAAATTCATTGTCAAGAAATTCAACAGTGGCTTGATTTACAACGATAGGTGGTGACTGAGACCTAACACATGACAAAATAGTACAATTTTCAACACATTCATTTTTCACTGTTCGTGCGTACGCTTTCTGAGCTACGGGGGCAATGTCCCACAAAATACCTTCAAACTCACGTTTAACAAATTCTAAAGTACTTTCAACAAATTTTGTTTTTAATGGTACTGTTTTTCCTTGACGATTTTCGTAATTTTGAATATTTTCTAAATCATTAACTTTTACAAAAGGGTGCGCAAAAGTTACAGTTTCAAGAGGATCAGCAAACCTAACCCGTTTCGGTGGTACAACTTTACACTTCATTTTCTGATTATCACTGGAATCCTTGTTACAACTAACATTGTGATGCTTTGAATATCTTTTGTATATCCTATCAGCTAACCTTTCTTTTGCAGTACGTACAATGTCTGAATTTTCATAGTGAACTTTCAATTTACCTTTAATGTCTGACAAGGAAATAAATTCTGATTCAAGAACACATTCATCTTTGACCTTTCGATAGAAATCAGATTTGCGTATTTCATGCATTTTAGCAACAATTTTATCTTCAATTTCAGCCCTATATTCTATGTTCCTTTCCAAAAGAGATTTTGCAATTTCCTGTTTAGTTCTTTTACGAATTTCACAAACTTCCTGCTCTACCTTTAAGGCATTTTCAACTTCTAACAATGTAAAAGGTTCTTTTCTATATCTGAACTGACTTTCTACTATTAAGTACTCTGTTTCTTTGCATATTTTTCGCATTTCATTCAAGACAGGAATTATTTCCCTGTTTACGGACATGATGATTAATTTACTAATGCCAGAGCAAAAAATTAAATAGCACTAATGAGGCACTACAATTTACCTTAATCGAGAAAATACAATTAACGTCTCCTTTATGCGGTTTTACCGAACGTTCCTGTGCTATCGGGCGCCATTTATTACAGTAAAGGATTCGATTCTCGTCTTTTCCTGTTCGGCAAAGCCATTTATTGCAGTCCTGGGTTCGAGACCTAGAACGTTTCTATGAAGGAAAACCATATATAACTGTACTGGGTTCGATCCAGGTACGTCTCACTCCCTATCGAGATAAACCCTTTGATTACTGTATGTGGTTCGTGTCCCACGGTCCCAAAGTGGGCTTGCGCTTTTACCATGGTCTAGGTTCGATTCTCCACCGTTCGAATGTCTTCTTTAGCATTTACTATCGGGTTGGATCGACCATTAAAACCAATCATATAGCCGTCGGACAACAGGTTCAGAGTTCGGTCAGAACATTACGGGAAACCGGCACAAAACCAACTCTAATTGTATTCTTTAGCGCTAATGCAATTTATTAATGTATGTATTACTAAGTTGCATAGGCGCTAATCACTCGTGCTGTAAGGAAAAATGATTTAGGTTATTTCTTAAAGTAAACATATGTAAATTTAAACCATAATTATTATGTTGAAAGGATACTCAGATTTCTATCTTTGCTTTTAATTCACAACAGTAAAACTTTATGAACAAATAATACATCACTTTTATGGCACTTCAAATGGATACTTGTTATGATAATTATATTTTAATTTAATTTAGGCCCGTTGATTATCGAGGACGCGGTTGCCACGAATTATTGGTTATGTTTCGTTACATTGCTGATTATTACACTTTCACTAGCACTGTTCACTCACTTTGACACTGGAAGGGGGACTGTATTGGATATTCAGGGGTGATGTCCTGTAGGTTGCGGGTTGCTCTCCTCTCATCTTTCTTGTGGTGAATTGAATGGTATGCCGTTCTCCAGCTCCATGCCGTTCTCCAGCTCCTTGTTAACAACACTTGTTAAAAATATTATTTAACGTTGCTCGTTCATTTCGATGATTCGTTCTAGTTTCTCATGCTAATTTCACTAATGTCAGACTTTTCATTATTGCTGTATTTTTGCACCAGCTAATCCATTCGTGGTGGCTTCTTCGGGTGTCTCAGTAACACTAACTTCTCTTTCTTTTCGTCTCGTACTGTTGCTAGCCAATAGTGCGCTTTGCTTCGCAGTTAGGTGATGTCAGAAGCTAAAAATAGCTATGACAATCCCTACATTGGAATTTTTAGAGACGACGTTTGTCCATTGTGCTGGATTTTGGCTCCTTATATGGGAAGGAGAGAGGAATTCTGCGATCTCCGTCGCAGTCGAGACGCACATACATATATGCATATTCGTTTGTTAGCTGAGAGAAAATTTCTTGAGAGCACTATTGTACGAGGTTCATTTAAAAAGTTAAAATTTTCTTCTTAAAAATTTGACTGAGCTGAACCGTATGGTTACAACTATACTAGACCAAAAATAATCTTCAATATATGCAAGTATTTTATCTTGTGGAATACCTTCTAAAGTGAGTTTCACTAATCTATTCAGACCACTAGTAGGGCTCTTTACACCGTGAGGCAGAAAATTAAAATGGTACGATCCGAGGTTCGGAATCAAAAAGCTGTAATAGGTTATGATTCTTCAGTGAGGGGAATATTATAAAATACTCCGAAAACATCGCTAGAACATAAATATTTGCGTCCTGCCAAATTAGTCAAAATGTCCTGGATAGGAGGAACCGGAAAACTGAGAGAATCCATTCCTTTATTTATGTATCTCGCATCTCCTATAAATCGATATTGTCCATTCTTCTTCTTATCAAGCATTAGCGGAGAATTATAAGAACTAATACTAGGCTCTATGATCTTACTTTTCAATAAAATAACTCCTTGTTTTTTTATCTTATCCCCTAAATGATATGGGATTACAAATTGACCGGAATGTTGTCTACTAATTCAATTTTATGCTTATATATTTTAGCATAACCATAATCAAATTCATTCCAAGAAAAACTAGAATAACATTCCTCTACTAAGTCATATAATTGCTGTTGTAATGTGGCAACAACTCAGGGTTAACATGTACACGATATTTATAGTAACCTTCAAGAAAAGATTTCGTATATACTGCATTGACTTGATGAATCTTATTGTTGGCGCTATTTTATTTGTTGAATTTGGTATCACTGATAACATATTCTGCAAACCCAAAACAACATCTTTTTTCAAGTAAAGTGTACTTTTGATAGGATTAATCACAGTAATTACTCGATGAATTTCGTCTACAACTGATTTACGCACAAAAATTTCTTCCTGCGTATTTATTAACACATTAGGAACAAGTAAATTATGAGTACCTGCAAGATCATTTACTTTTTTCAAAGTAACCTGAACACTTGAATCTGGAGGTAAAACAACAGAGTGAGCCACTAAAAAATGAGGTATATATAATTTTGCTATATGGTTAGAAATTTCATCAAAAGACTTGTATGGTGGTAATTCAACTCTAGGATTAGTACGAAATTTAACTAAACTAAAAGAATTCTTATTGTGATTAACCATCGCAAGATGATTTTTCAAGAAATCTTGGCCACTTTTGCTATTATACAGAAAATCCTTACACACTCGAAAAGGATGCGTAAAATACTGTCCTCTTAATTTAAATTTTACTAAAGTGATTTGATCAGTTTCTTGAGAGTTTCCAGTGACGCCACAAATAAAAATATTTCCTTTGAGTATTTTATGCCTATTACTTAAACTAATACCAGAAATTATGCTGATAGTGCTGCCTGAATCCAATAGAAATAAATGCGGCTTATTATGAATATGAGCAATATGAGGCTTTAACATGAGGCAAATTAGCTTCATACCGAATAGGCACGTAATATATACTTCTAAAATTGTTACACATATTATTGTCTACTTTATTTCTATTAATCGACCTAACTTTCCCTTTAATATGCACTGTGTTATCAGAAGCAAGAAGCTGTGAATGAGCGGAGGAAGTGAAGGATGCACGAACTGGTTGTCTTCACTCCTAACGCGAACGCTCATAAGATTGTAAAGACACAGATTTTTCTTTGTGTGCGTGAGAAACTTTTGCGAGCGCAGTTCATTGCACGAGATGTTGTAACTGGACTTCGATATCGTCTAACTGAGCTATCCAGGTTTTTTTTTTCAGCCTGACTTACAGTTTCATTTACGTTCTGAGTATTAACATCTAAAATATATTATTTCTGTTGTATAGCATTATTACCAACATTTTGTATATTGTATTCGTCTGTTATTGCCAAAAACTTCGATCGTTGACTACGCATGCTGACAAGAAAATTAACTCTTTCCTCTAAACCTAAGGACTTTGCTAACTCAATAACAGTCTTATATGATTTTCTTATGACAGCAGAACAGAATGAAGGCAATAACCCATCGATTATCAAGTTAATTTGTTGGGTCAAAGGCATCTTCGAATCGTACTTGACTATTAATTTCCACTTATGAAAAATGTAATCTAAGACAGGTTCAGAATCTGACTGTTCCCTATTCCTCATATCTTCCTCTAAAACTTGCGAAACTATACTATCTTCATAAGCCTCTATAAATTTCTTCTTAATCTGAAGATACATGAGATTATCATATTCTGTACTTGATTGTAAAGCCAGCAGAAAAGCACGAGCCGCATTCTCTAAAGAGTACGCCAACAAACAACGTTTCTGTGCATCACGTAGGTAATGAAGGACAAAAAAATCTCAAAATGACAAAAAGTGACTGAACTGACTCGTTCAATTTGCCAAAAAAATCTGGGGAGTTCTACTGAACGATCTAAGGCACAATATATAGCACTAGTATTCTCCATTATTGCAATCTTCAAAATCACACTTATAATAAATATCTTACACTACTATATATATCCAACACCAAAATGTAGTTAACTAACAGAAAGGAAAAAGATAACTTGGTAAAATTTTCTCTTCTGACCCACTTAATCATTCAACTAAGAAACAAAAAACAAAAATTACTCTAACTGAGCAAATGCACAAACGTAGTGAAGGTGAGCGAGTCGGTTAAAAGCAATTTCTCTCAACAAAAACCATAAACTACACTGTACTTATTACTCAAAATGCAACGTTATTATGTCTTAAAATCTGTAAAGTACCTGACTTATCTAACGAAACTGTTAACTATCGAAAAATATTTAGAAATTTGGAATCATTCCAACAGCTTAAGCCTCACTGCATCTCCATCATGTGCCGGTGCTGTACCATGAGTTGTAGCTCAGAATACTTATTAAATGAACGCAACCAAGTGGGGATGAAACTGATGCACAACACGATACTTAACTGAGAAATTGTGGTTGAATTTAAATAAAATTCAAATGTTTCTAACTTTGAAAAATGACTAGTTGTGGGAAAGGTAAGAGAAAGAGAAAGGTTTTAACGGAGATAAAGGAATGAGCACTAGTCTGATAGATCCAAGAAGGCTGGCGTCGTCCTGGTCGTCTGGAACAATGAATGTCTATTTCTGCAGGAGTCTGGATACGCTGGAGACAGTCAACATCTGGATCTGCAAGGGTCGCCGATTATGCGTCTTTACGATGATGTTCTCGTACACCTTCATTCCACTAGTCTCAACTTAAGCTCGATGTATCTACGGTGATAAAACAACAGAATGGTACTCTTGATTTATGGAGCTGGTTATTCTCCAATGGTGGGATCTGCTTGCCTCCGATGATTCTGCACCTTCCTCAACTTCGTGCCGAATACCCCTTGCTGTTGTCACCCAATCGGTTTTGTGTGGCTGAAGAATGATGACTTTGGAGTTCAATGAATCGGGAAGTATCAGGCTATGTTTGAAGGTATGCGGAAAGGCAATGAGGAAACTACTCGAATTTATTAACAAATATGTGTTTACAAAAGGTGTCTGAGAATGTACAATTTTAATAAAAAAGTTTTCTTCCGGTGAATTTTAAAGAGAGTTCCTGATTCTATAAAACATAGTTGCAATTTAATAAATAATA
This sequence comes from Thermobia domestica, assembly GCF_964235325.1. Taxonomy (NCBI): domain Eukaryota; kingdom Metazoa; phylum Arthropoda; class Insecta; order Zygentoma; family Lepismatidae; genus Thermobia; species Thermobia domestica. Next base: position 138,784,463 of record NC_137457.1, read on the forward strand.
GAATTTACCGAAGAATTTAAAAGTTTGCACAGTTATTTCATAATTATGTCACTCTGATTACACAGGTACTTCACATATGTTCTTCAAGTGTTGGTTGAAATATAGGAAATTTATCCAAAGCTTTCTTCAGCTTTCGAATAACAAAAAATTCGAAAATGTGCTTACTAGCTTGTAGAGTTCCGTTTTGTTTTTATCACTCTAATGTGCCATTTTAAGGAATTAGGTAAAAACAAAAAGTAAATCTGGGAAGAAGAAAATGACTAAACTACTAAAGAAGAAATATTAAAGTAAAAACCATGAGATTTGTTAGAATCTTCGATTCAGTGTTTTCACCATATTCCTTAAATTTTATTGACAACATGTCATTTGCATTATTCTGTATTACATACCATAATAATAAGCTTAATTTATCTTTGTTACAGCCTGTTTTCATGTTATTTTCGAAATGTGTCTTTTTTAAATATCAATAACTTATATTGAACCAAGACATAAGAGAAGCTTTTTAAATGTAACAAGTAATATTTTTCGAACAAGGTTCAGATAAAATAAAAATTTAAAAGTTTATTAATTGAAGAGTTTTAATAAATTTTAATTGAATAAATTATAATATCATTTATTTAGAAATATGTATACTTAGTTTGTGTTCTTCGTTCCTGGATTTGCTCATGTGGCAAAATTACTAATAACGCAAAATCGAGCAAAAACATTAGTTGTACTCCGCCTGGATTTGAGCAGAAATGATTGTTTAGCTTCATGATATATATACTAATGATTACGAAACTTTTCACAGTTTTACTATAAAATTTTGTTTCTTTCTTGCTCTTAATATCTTTTTTAGTGGACATTCTAAACTCCCAGTAAAAAATGTTTTGGAGCTGCCACACTTAGAAAAGCTGTTAGCTGACACTGTATGTTAAGCTTCTATGTTTGCATCGTAGCTGAGCATTTAAGTACATTTAAGTGTATGTAAGTATTTATACAACGTGAATAAAACTTTTAGGATATTTAAGTTGTGCAGCAAAACCTTTAGTGAATATGAGGTACAGAGTATTTTCAGACAACAATATTAATAATGTGAATTACGTAGGGAAATGACGAAGTTATTGTATGTGTTGGAAGCGAAGTTGATGATGGTAAACTATGATGATGGTAAGCATTAAAACTATCACATTTGCTCATTTTAGGTATTTTTAAAAACAAATAGCTTGTTTCAAGACAATCTACTACAATTCAAACATCCGGCAATCGATTAGGAATTTAGCTTTTTTCACGGAATATGTTGTTTTAAATTTTTAATAGGAATAATGCAGAAAAGCATTATCTCCTTTTTCGTACGCTAGAATTCCTCGAGCTACCTACGTATTGTTAATAGTGGTTTACACAGGAAAATATGAGCAGTGTCAAACACATAATGTAGCATAAACATGATGCGAAACACATTCTAATTGCCTTCCTGTTAAAATATCCAATTCATTTTAGTATATTTTTTTACGCTTTGTCTGCAACTGGTATCATGCTTAATCTTCATCAATCATTCTTAATTATTTCATCTAACACATCTACTACAACATCTTCATCTCTACATATCAAACCTTTTCTTTCTCTGTCTTTTATTCGTTATACAACGTTCCACATCATATGGAATTACAAGTATTTATTCCGTGTTTTTAAAGTATATCAATACTCTAAGTCATGAAAGAGTACCTGAGTTTCTTCAGTTTGTCCAACAGCTTCCAATTCTGCAGTTTAAATAAATTTTTTCAAACGATTTCCTGTACTATTGATCCCCAGTACTTCATCATCCTTGTCATTACTACATCTTATTCATTCATTGCAGTACATTTTTCTAATTATTTTTTTTTTTAATTTCTCTGATTACGTTTTGCTAATTTCATATTGTGAATATTATTTGGTGTTTCTTTTTTGATTCTCAGAAATTTCCACCTCAATTTTCCTTTCCATGTTTCAATCTTTTTTCGCTGCTTCTATTTGTCACTTTCCAGTGCGAAATTGTCCCTATAGAGAATATACAATAGGGTGGAGCGTTTTGCACTTCTGTTGGAAATTCGATCACGGATAGTGCGGAAGAGGTGCCATTAGTGGCTCCGACCTTACTGAATATTTTTAATTTTTTGGACAACCCTTTATCCTGCCTCAACGGACTTAAAATTTATAAAGTGTTTGGTTAGGCAACAAACACTAAACCAATGACAGAAAAGCTACTTGTGGTTGTTTTTAGTTACCTGATGGCTAAAATAAAATTATTTTATTAAAAGAAACTTGTAGCAATACCAGTAAATAATTCTAAAATGTTTATGAGTCAAAATACAACCATAGTAGGTCAGTTGTTGGAATTAATTTCCAGATTTTGTTTGGAATACAACGTTAACGATGGTTCTAGACATAGGCTTTGGTATAACAAAATTTTCTTTGTACAACTCTTCGCTTATTTTGCTCCGTATGCAAAATAACCCATCACTTACCACGGGAAGGTGGTTGCACATCGACTACCAGGCACCCAGTAGGCATAAGTTGACATTTGACTTTATGTCACGTAGTTCTTGTCGGTCTCGAAGCGGGTCATTCTTGTTCTATACTTCAGTTTGGCGCTAACGCAGATATCTCTTGTGTTCTGGCTGCACTCGGACAACAGCATCACTATGAGTTTCACAGCTTGACTATGGCAAGGGAATGTTGTTGTTAGAGTAGCTGAAGTTCGGATATTTTCTTCAAGCTGCTGATCCGTTATGTTTCGTGTAATTGGCAGATCTGTTAGACATTTATTCCAATTAGTTATATCGTGCTAATTTTCAGCTGTAAAGTTTAATTTCAGAACAATGAAGTCACGTGGGTTGCTTGATCTCGGAGTCTTCTAGCTGCGGTTGGTTTTCTTCTCAAGAGTAACATTCCAATGTGCGGATTTTCATCTGCCGTCAACACTATCAGCAAGTTTCCATGATGAGCCTAGTATCTGTTTGTTTGTAGAACAGAGTAAGCTATGTGTTGTAGATTTTCAGGCAGAAAACGTGATATCTTAGCTATGGTAAACAGATGCATGGCGTCCATTTCGCACGAAAGATTTCGCCGTATTGAAAACCAGACCGCAGAGTATACCTTAACAATGTATTAGCTAAGTAGACACAAACTTGAACTAGGTTTATCAGTACTGATGTAGTGGCAAAGCATCCTACAGGCCAATGTAAGCCATCGTGAATGTGATAATGGTTTTCTGTTTGCTAGATCGGTAGTACACATTCCTGTTAATACAAATTTCAAAGAGATAATTCTGGTCGCGGCTTAAGCCATCTTTTTTTTCATTTCAGAAACCCATTCAACGGGAATGGGTGTCAAGGAGACGATCGGTGAACGTTCACAATCCTCTCATCTCTTTCCGATGATGCCGGAAAAAGCGTTGGATCCGGTCGTCCCACCATCCTTTCGGTAACCACGTGTCGAAATGACAACTCGTTGGTATGAAAAGGAAAATGAGTTCCTGCAGTTCCTTTCCTAGATATCTTTGTATCTAACTTGTCACGCAGTTATCCCGTCCTGTGTTCTTGGCTTCACCATCCCTACCGACTCCTCAAGACTTGACACGTAGTACTGGTTCGTCTCTAAAAGCTCCAAATATAGAGTCGTCATTATCCTTGGCTGTGCATGAACTAGGTGTGGCAAGACCCAAGTTTTCTGAAGTGCCTTCCGATAGAACTGTGTAATGCTTTTTGTAACCTCTCGTCTTCGTAGTTGGTCGTTATTTTTTTCTTCCACAAGAGTTGCATAATTTTTTCCGTTGAAGTAGATACTTGTAATCGCCCGGGCTAGTTGAACCTTTTCTTTCTCAATCTGCTTACCCAGTTTATCTTTTCCTCTTCGTACCTTCGATCTGTCAACAACAAGTTTTTTGTCCTCTGGCGTTTGAGTCTCGCGTCCTGAAGTATGGCAGAAGCGATCAAAGCAACCTGTCTGTGTGAAGGTCCACTTCTAAACGCTGCCTCTGATGTGTTTTCAAGACAGATGCGCTTTAGGCTATGTTTCCTTCCTGGTCGCGCCTTGAAGTCATTTCCCGATGCGCTCCTCGATTCAACTGCTTCAATGGATTCTCCTTGGGACGCCAGTATCTTTGACCTGTGCCTAAGCCTAATCCTACTAGTTGATGGACTTGTTTCAACAGTTCCAGCGTCTTTCTTGGTTGTCTGGCCCTTAACCATTTGGGGATCTTATGGTACATTTTGTACCATACGGGGTGTTTCATGTACATTGCGTTATAACTCTCCTATTTGAGCTTTTTCGTCCGGGTTTTTTTGGCTTTTCAAGTCCAGAGGCATTGTAGAAGACATTACGTATGGTTTCACACCTTCCTGCGCAGAGACATAGGAGGTGATGACGTCATAAGTCTAAAATTTATATTTTCGAGTAATACTTTTTTTGGGGGGGGGTATGTAAAGTATTTTTGGCGGGCTTATTATTGCACGTAGAAGATTGAAATTTTGCACAAACATGCAGTCTACCGAGTAGTATTTACCAGATTTTTTTCAGATTTCTGCGTTAAAACAGGGGGGACCAGAGGGTCAAAAAGTTGAAAAAAGGGATATTTTTACCCAAAAATCCAGTTTTTCCTCATTTTCCCGCCTTAAATACATGATGGAGACGAGTGAATGGTACCGCCTGAAAGGCAGTTCTATTCTTAAGAGAATGATGTGCGATACATGGCCCTAGGGTAATTAGGGAAGTGTCAGGGAAATTTTACCAAAATATACTTCTGTATAGGGGAATTTTGGACATTTTCGGTATTATTTTTTGCGGGCTTATTTTTGCACGTGGAAGATTGAAATTGTGCACAAACATTCAGCTCACCGACTAGTATCTACCAGATTTTTTATCAGATTTCTGCGTTAAAACAGGGGTATACAGAGGGGCTAAACCTTGGAAAAGGGAAATTTTTATCAAAAAATCCCTTTCACATGATTTTCCCGCCTTAGATACATGAAGAGGACAAGTAACTGGTATTGCCTGAAAGGCAGTTCCATTCTAAAGAGAATGATAGGCGAAACATGACCCTAGGGTAATTAGGGATGTCTCAGGGAATGTTTAAAAATTTCCCTCTGTATACGGGAATATGGGACATTGTCGGTATAATTTTTTTGGCGGGCTTACTTTTCCACCTGGAAAATTGGAATTTTCTATAAACATTCAGCCCACCGAGTAGTATTTACCAAATTTTTTCAGATCTCTGCGTTAAAACAGGGGGGTCCAGGGGGCTAAAAGTTGAAAAAAAGATACTTAGACCCCAAAAATCCAGTTTTTCCTCATTTTCCCGCCTTAGATACACGATGGGGACACGTAAGTCATACCGCCTGAAAGGCAGTTCTCTTCTGAAGAGAATGATGGGCGAAACATGACCCTAGGTTAATTAGGAATGTCTCAGAAATTTTTTACCTGAGATCATGGTGTTTTACGGTAATTTGGGGCATGGTGGGAATTCATGATAAAATTTCTCTCGTCCTTGGTATTCAAGATAGAAACTTGAAATTTGGCACATAGATTCAGTATACCAAGTACTATTTCTCAGATTTTTTTAGATGGCTACGTTCACACAGGGGGGGTTCAGGGAAGCCAAAGTTCGAGAAAAAATTTTCCCTCCGAAATTTTCACTTTGACACTTTTCCCCGCTTCTGGTATACGGTATGAGCAGGCAAGTGGTACCATTTGAAAGCCAGCTCTATTCTGAAGAGAATGGGGTAAGAACCATGATCCTAGCATAAATAGTGACGATGCAGTAGCTGGTTGACTGAAAGTCTAAAAAATAGCCCAAAAACACAAGATCCCAAAAGGGTTAAATCTGCTCACTTTACGGAAAAACATCTCTGACAGAAATTTGCTTGTTCAGACGTCATTGTTACCAATGCTCATTTTCCGTGATGTTCTCTGTTCCAAAAGAAACTTCAATTTTCGTTTTGGGATATTGCGTGTCCTCTCACAGTTGCAATCTTCGGCAGTTTTACATTTGCAAGACACAATATCAAACAGAGACTTTTACGCGTGTGCAACGAGACCTGTACGAAGTGTTGCTTCTTTTCCTTGTCTTGTCCTGAGACGAACGTTGCGAAGAGCGTGGCCAAAGTAAGCAACCACGAATTTGTGTCACCTGCCGCTACATGGTATTTGCTGTCGGTGTACATAACAAGCGAAGAGTTACAAAAAGCAAATCTTGTTATATCAAGAGCTATGCCTATAATCATCGTTAACGTGGTATTCCAAACATAATCTAAACATTAATTCTTACAACTGAGCTAATATGACTGTACGTTGGTTCATAAAAATTTTAGATTTTTTATTGTCATTGCTACAAGTTTCTAAAATAATTGTATTATAGGTATCAGGTTACCCAAAAACGGCAACAAGTTGCTCTTCTGTCATTTTTGTTGTGCGTGTTGACTAACCATACACTTAAAAACTTGGTGCAGGGTAGTCCGATGGCACAGTATGAGGGGTTGTCCAAAAATCACGAAAACAAGTCAGTAAGGTTGGTGCCACTAATGGCATCTTTTCCGCACTAGCCGTCATGGAAATTCCTAGTAAAGTGCAATTCTTCCACTCTAATATACAATAACGGTATCTCTCATATACCCTGTGAAAGCTTTTTCATTAGAACTGCAAAAAGCTTTGTGAGTGTGCTGCGGCTACTTTTCTGAATAACTCCAACTTTAATTTTACTATTCTATTATTTCAAACGCAGTCCTAATACATGTCTTACATTAATCTTACTTTAATTACTTAGATTTATGTGTTAGGAAAACATTTCTCCCTAACTAGCGAACAAGTTATATTGAGTAGTATACTACCACGCGATTACTCTACGTCAACTAAAGGCAGTTATAAGCGCAGGAATAACAATCGTGTTAAGTTTGTGAATTGAAAGGTGTGAAGCAAGAACACGGTAACAATCAATTTTACTATTTTAAGAAATTAGGTGTTTTCTGCTGAACAATTCATTTTCACAGTCGAGAAGCTGATCATTCGCATAAGAATATACATGAAGAATTAAACGGGAAAGGTTAAACGAAAATACCTTGATGCAAAATTCGACAGTTGCAAAATTGCGCGTTACTATGTTCTTTTCTCACACCCTTCAATTGCAGCATTCATTTCCATAACGAAACAATTTCCCTTTTAACAAATTTCCTTCGCTTCCTTATAACCGCTACCAGGTTATAGAAGTTTTTTGTGGACGCTCTGTATATTTCGTAAAGACAATGATCATTTTTTCGATTTATATTTTAATCTGCGACGCATACAAGTTTTTTTTTCGGTGGAAATTGCTTCTCTCCCACGCAACTAGACAAAGAAATCTCTCATTTTTTTCTCATATATATATTTAAAACATCGCTTTTTGGTGAGAATATTTATCAGCGACGAACCTTCTCAGTGTTTCTCCCCGACTTATTAATATGCACAGTATATATTCTGCAGTTATTGGGAACTGAATTAATGTTTTCTTTAATTGTTTATGGAAATATTGCAATAGATTAGAGGAGGTCAGAGTAGACCAGATATTCGAGCACTAAAGTGGCACCAATTACATTACTTTTCCAGGTCCTTATCTGTACTTTCACACGCCCGAGTTATCACAATGTCTCGTCCATTGTGACCAGTGGACTAAAATTAACATAAATGCTTTTCCGTATTCTGTTTGCATGTGCATGCAGGTGATTTAACTGAGTGGTTTTTAGAATGAACTGCCAACACTCTTCAGTCGACCACTGCAGCTCGTACCTTGAGCTTTGGTGCTCAGGGAGTTTGACACCGGTATTGTGGGCAGCCACCACACACGTTGCGTCGGGAATTAAGTATGACTTTGTGTTATGTGGCATAAGCTATTAGCCGGCGAAGGACGTTTTCTTATGGCTAGCCTCAACTAGTGAAGTCCCGGGTTCATAAAACCTGTGGGGCAAAAGTTATAAAAGCGCCCTCCAACATCAGCATTCCACTTCGGAAATTATTTCGCTGAAGACTCACGTCAACTCTTCAGGACTGTTTGGAGTAGCAACCAGGATACCATGTGGGATTACCCCGGCTATCATTTCACTAGTATCCCCCAAGTGCGTCAATGGTGTGAGAGAAGCATTCTTAGTGAAATTTCAGATATAATCTCATATATATATAAAGGAATACATTACATTAAAAAGGCAAAGTGTGATTTTAGTGATGACAATTATTACACATATTCTGTGTTAAGTGTTGTGTTCATTTCTCTTCGTATTTTTTATACAATAGTATTCTAATAAATAAGTATAGTGTTATTTAATCCAGTGTGTTTTCGTTGTTTTATGTGAATGATGTTTATGTGTGTTATGGTCTGGATGACAGTCTGATCCTCCGTGAGGTTTTCGGGACGAGACATCCGAACCTCTCGGCGCCTAATGCTTATCTTATCATTAAAACCGACAAGCGATTTGGAAACAATTTGTAACCTCACTTCTTGAAGAGGTTCTTCATCGTCCTATCCTGGTACGTTCTGGCCTCAGGAGAATACTTATTGGCAGGGCCACAAAGGACGGAAAGAACCACGAACACCGATACGAATTGGTTACAAATAAATGGCAGCCCAAACAGCGAGCCGACACCCGGTTGGTTACAAATAAATGACGCCCGAACTACTGACCCGAATAGAGACTGTTGGTGCTCGAATATACATATAAGATCAATATTTTAATATACCATTTCTGTTTGAGCTCAGTACCAGGATTTAAAAAAATAACTTCTCTTTCAGGTGATTTTATTCATATTGTTTTGTAATAGATCATTTTATTCTAATCATACGTCTTAAGTTTGATTCTTGTCCAAATTGGAACACCAGGAAGTAGATATGATAACTAGGATGAATTTTCTTCTCGAAGAATTGATGAGATATAATAAAGAGAATCGCGCTAAAAATAAAGAAAATTTAGCCAGATTAGAACAGGGAAATAAAGATAATATTGAAGATTTAAAAAGGGAAAAATAGAGAGAACCTAGCTAAATCAGAGCAGGGAAACAAAGAAAATTTTGCTAGATTAGAACGAAAAGTAGATGTGAATAAAGAAAATTTTGTCAAGTTAAAGAGTGATTTAAGTCAGAACATAGACGCTCTACGGGACGTGTTTCGTGAAAATAGTCAGCAAACGGAAAATGCTGAAAACAAAACTTCGGAATGTGAACCACAGTTTCAGTCAGAAGTTCCTACTGGATACGACACACCGGAATTTGAACCTCAGTTAGTGACCGATATACCTAGTGTAAACAAGAGATCGGAATCGGAACCTGGACCAGAGACAGACGTCCTAAACCACTCTCCCAACAAAACTGATAATGACTTTGCTTATTCAGAATCCGATGGCACTGTTAGTAGTAGTAGTAGTAGTGAAAATTACGAACATATGATTGTAGACGACAGAGGTGGTTAGTTCACAAAGCAAATACCACAAATAACATGGAGAAAAGGCGCAAACGAAGTTACAGTTACTGTAATAAGCAAAGATACGAAGGTCAGATCGTAGACAATAAAAATTTAAAGGAAATCAGAACCAAGACTATACACGAAAAAATAACAGATACAAAAGGAATCGTAAATCACGGTCACGTAATCTGAGTTATCACAAACTAGATAGGAACCGCAACTTCTGTCACAACATAAAATATAGATTTGTACGTAGAGGTAACCATTGTAGGAATAAACGAACAGACTGGAGTTACCAAGACAGAATCAGTAATCATAGAAAAAGAAAAAAATAGAAACCAACACATTGTATGTGGATACAAATTTTTCATCCAGGAAAGCAAAGCATTTCTTTTAATCTTTCTTTTAACTGTTAGGTGATAAACCTGTATTCATTTTTCTTCCTTTTAGCTTTCAGTTTCGATGACTCACGGAAAAAATGAAAAGAGAATTATGCATTGTTTTTAAAAACATTTTTGCTTCTAGCTTTTAACTGCTCAGCAAAGAGCAGATAATACGCTTTCCTTTCTTTTTATTTTGATAAGATAGCCGCTGCATTTTCGGCTACCAGTTTATGTCGATGAATAAAGGACGACACACAGCTGATTGATTCTTTTCCTCTTTTGGTCTTTACTTCGTGTCCTACTTCACAGTTGAATACCAATGTTGCAAACCTTATTAATAACTTACTATTAGTTTATTATTATTAATTTTTTCTTGTTTTCATTTCAGATGTTTGAACTATTTTTTTTAGTATAAACGCATTTTATACGTAGAGGAACTTTACTTATCTAAAAACGGTTTGAACTAGTAGCGCAGTTCCGTACCTCAGCCAATGGGAAGATATTTTGTTCTCATATTATATCTTTATTAAGTGTTTTAAATTTTAATATTCTTTTCAGAATCCCTTCCCACTTTCCACATTTTTAATTACGTTACATACGTAGGGGAACCGTCCTTATCTAAAAATGGTTTGAACTAGTAGAGCAGTTCCTTACCTCAGGCAGAGGGAAGATATTTAGTAATTATAATATACAGGGTTTGTATGATAAGTAATGAGACCAGGTCTGGAAACATTGTTTTATTGATCTGATCTGTACAGGGACTTAAAAGCTTTCGAAGTACTCTCCTCTTGCGTCGATGCACTTCTGCAATCGATGTTTCCACGCTGCAAACGCCCCCTGGAAGTCAGCAGCCGGCATGTCCTTTAGAAATGTGGTCACGGCTGCTTGGATGGCTGTGACGTCTGCAAAACGGGTTCCTTTCAAGCGTGGCTTCAGCTTCGGGAAGAGGAAGAAGTCGGCCGGGCTCACATCTGGGCTGTAGGGTGGTTGTGGAAGGACTTCCACCCCAATCCGGGTCAAAAAGGAGGTCACTAAGAAGGCGGTGTGGGCAGGGGCATTGTCGTGATGCAACTTCCACCGGCTAGCGATCGCCGGTCTTTTCCGCTTGACGCTCCTGTGCAGTCTCTCAAGGACTTGTTTGTAGAAGGCGGCGTTGACGGCTTGTCCTTGGGGTACAAACTCCTTGTGGACCACCCCCACATTGTCAAAAAAAACAATCAACATTGTTTTCACCTTTGACTTCGACATTCTGGCCTTCTTGGGGCGCGGGGACGCAGGAGTGTGCCACTCCGCGCTTTGACGTTTCGTTTCAGGGTCGTACTGGAACACCCACGACTCGTCACCTGTTATGACGTCATCTTCAAAGTTAGGGTCACTGTTCATGAGGTTCAACAGTTCCTGACAACAATCAACACGTCGTTGCTTTTGTTCGTCAGTCAACACTCGCGGCACCAGTTTCGCACAGATTTTTCTCATTCCCAATTGTTCCGTCACAATCTTGTGCACTGTTGTGTGGTTCATATCGAGTTCATCAGCAATCAATCTCAACGATAATCGACGGTCTGAGTTCAGGAGATCCCTCACTTTTGCCACAGTTTCGTCCGTAGTCACTGTTGTCGGGCGTCCAGCCCTCTCCAGATCCTCAACGCTTTCCCGGCCGTTCCGGAACGCACTGTGCCAACGAAACACCTGGGCTTTGGATAGGGCTTCCTCTTTGTAGGCCTCCGTGATGAGAGAAAGCGTCTGAGTAGCCGTTTTCCCCAGGCGAACGCAAAATTTGATCGCATAACGCTGTTCGATGGAACCCTCCATGTTTGTTGATTTTCCGCCGTGACAAGAATGTTCACAAGGGCTTTGTCCAAGGCTTGTCCGCGCTCCACTAAGGCTCGGAGCCAACTGACGCGCGGTGCGTTGCTTTGCTCGGACCCCCCCCTACATCCTCCATCACCGACAAACCCGCTCCAGCGACACGCGCGCCGCGGCGCGGCGAGTCTCATTACTTATCATACAGACCTTGTATTTTTGTCAAGTCTTTTAAAAATTTTAAAATTATTTTAGAATCTCTTTCTACTTTTCAAATTCTTAACCATGTTATCATACGTATGATTCATAATTAATGTTTGATTTTCTTTTTAGAATTAAGAAAGGGGAATTAATCGAGATGCTGAAGATGAGAAAATTTTTAGTGGTTATTTATATATATATATATATATATATATATATATATATATATACACATCAGCTAATGCTTATGAAAACAAACACTATTCGAAGCTTTCTTGCACCCACTGGAAAACGTGAAGTATATTAATGTTTATTTGCATATATTGTTATTGTAGACTGTTCCCATAATGCCAACCGACTTCGATTTTACAAAATTTGAGAAATAAATTTCACTTTTTATTTAGTGGTCAATTTGAAGGCATTTTGTTATACTACCATTAAGAAACCCATATACATCATATTACGAATCAATCATTATGGAACAATCTTATGTGTGACACGCAGCAGTGGTACCAATTTTTGAAAGTTTCATTTACAACTTTTTTCCTTTTTCTTTTTTAACTGATTTTGTGAGTAATGGTGCATTCAGTATAAAGGTACAACAATATATTCTCTCTCTCTCTCTCTCTCTCTGTGTGTGTGTGTGTGTTTGTTTCTAGTTTCCGGCGTAAGCATGTGGATACTACCAGTTATACTTTCGTGTGTACATATGCTAGTGTGTGTGTGTGTGGCGCAGGTATATGAAGTATTAATTGGGATCGCGTAGTAGAACTTATCGATATTAGTACGTACATACAAACGGATGTTACTTCCCACGATAGATTTGGACGAATGCGAAATTTTAAATTCTGCTTTTTGTAATAAATAAGTAGAGTGATTCCTCTCGAGGGAGTTCCCCTAAATGGTATCCCCTACCATGTCCAATTGAATCACAAATATCCGCAATCGTTTGTACTGTACATTGCTTGTACAGAAATGTGCAGGCTAAATTTTCGTTTGTACACTATTAGGGGCGCCGCCAGAATGAAAACAAATTGAGGGCTGTCTAAGTGGTAGCCCCAACCAACATGTCCTATTCAATCACAAATTATCGCAATCGTTTGAACATTGTTTGTACAGAAATGTGAAGGCCAAATTTTCGTTTGTACACTATTAGGGGAGCCGCCAAAAGGAAAAAAATTGGGGGCTGTCTAAGTGGTAGCCCCCCACAAACATATCCTATTCAATCACAAATTATCGCAACAATCGTTTGTACTTCGTTTGTACAGAAATGTGGAGGCGAAATTTATGTTTGTACACAATTAGCGGCGCCGCTAGAACGAAAACAAATTGGAGGCTGTCTAAGTGGTAGTCCCCCACCAACGTGTCCTATTCAATCACAAATTTTCGCAATCGTTTCTACATCGATTGTCCTGTAATTTGCAGGCGAAATGTTTGTTTGAACAAACTTAGGGCACCGCCAGAACGAAAACAATGTGGGGGCTGTCTAAGTGGTAGCCCCCCACCAACGTGTCCTATTCAATCACAAATTGTCGCAATCGTTTGTACTTCTTTTGTACAGAAATGTGCAGGCAAAATTTTCGTTTGTACACAATTAGGGGCGCCGCCAGAACTGAAAAAAATGGGGGCTGTCTAAGTGGTAGTCCGCCACCGTGTACAATTTAAGCACAAATTTTCGCAATCGTTTCTACATCGTTTGTCTTGAAATGTGCAGGCGAAATGTTTGTTTGAACAAACTTAGGGGCGCCGCCAGAACGAAAACAAAGTGGGGGTTGTCTAAGTGGTAGCCCCCTACCATGTCCAATTGAATCACAAATTATCGCAATCGTTTGTACATTGTATGTACAGAAATGTGAAGGCCAAATTTTCGTTATCACACTATTAGAGGCGCCGCCAGAGCGAAAACAAATTAGGGACTGTCTAAGTGGTAGCCCCAACCAACATGTCCTATTCAATCACAAATTGTCGCAATTGTTTACACTTCGTTTGTACAAAAATATGCAGGCGAGATTTTCGTTTGTACACAATTAGGGGAGCCGCCAGACCAGAAAAAATTTAGGCTCTCTAAGTGGTAGCCCCCCCTCTCATATCCAATTCAATCACAAGTAGTCGCATTGGTTTGTGCATCGTTTATACAGAAATGTGCATGCGAAATGTTTGTTTGAACAACATTAGGGGCACCACCAGAACGAAAACAAAGTCTGGGCTGTCTAAGTGGTAGCCCCCCAACATGTCCAATTGAATCACAAATTAGCGCAATCGTTTGAACATTGTTTGTACAGAAATATGAAGGCCAAATTTTCGTTTGTACACTATTAGAGGCGCCGCCAGAACGAAAAAAATTGGGGGCTCTCTAACTGGTAGCACTCCAACAACATGTTCTATTCAATCACAAATTGTCGCAATCGTTTGTACTTCGTTTCTACAGAAATGTGCAGGCGAAATTTTCGTTTGTACACAATTAGGGGCGCCGCCAGAAGAGAAAAATGGGGGCTGTCTAGTGGTAGCCCCCCATGTCCAATTGATCACAAATTGTTGCAATTGTTTGTGCTTCGTTGTACAGAAATGTACAGGCGAATTGTATGTTTGCACGCAATTAGCGGCGCCGCCAGAACGGAAAAAATGGGGGCTGTCTAAGTGTAGCCCCCTCCCTCCACCATGTCCAATTCAATCACAAGTTTTCGCATTCGTTTGTGCAACGATTGTACAGAAATGTGCACGCGAAATGTTTGTTTGAAAAAACTTAGGGGCGCCGCCAGAACGAAAACAAAGTGGGGGCAGTCTAAGTGTAAGCCGCTCCGCACATCTTGTTCTATTCAATCACAAATTGCCGCAATCGTTTGTACTTCGTTTGTACAGAAATATGCAGGTGAAATTTTCGTTTGTACACAATTAAGGGCGCCGCCAGAACAGAAAAAATGGGGGCTCTCTAAAAGGTAGCCCCCCACTATGTCCATTTCAAGCATAAAATTTCGCAATCGTTTTTAATTCGTTTTTACAGAAATGTGCAGTCGAAATTTTCGTTTGTACACAAGTAGGGGCGCAGCCAGACAAGAAAAAATGTGGTTGTCTAAGTGGTAGCCCCCACCATGTCCAATTCAAGCAAAAATTTCGCAATCGTTTGTACTTTTTTTTGCACAGAAATGTGCAGGCGAAGATTTGGTTTGTACTCAATTAGGGGCGCCGCCAAAACTGAAGAAAATGAGTGCTGTCTAAGTGGTAGCCCCAACCAACATGTCCTATTCAATCACAAATTATTGCAATCGTTTGTACATTGTTTGTACAGAAATGTGCAGGCCAAATTTTCGTTTGTACACTATTAGGGGCACCGCAAAAACTGAAAAAAATGAGTGCTGTCTAAGTGGTAGCCCCCCTCACCGTGTCCAATGGAATCACAAATTATCGCAATCGTTTGTACATTGTTTGTACAGAAATGTGCAGGCCAAATTTTCGTTTGTACACTATTAGGGGCGCCGCCAAAACAGAAAAAATGGGGGCTGTCTAAGTGGTAGCCCCCATGTCCAATTGAATCACAAATTGTCGCATTCGTTTGTGCTACGTTTGTACAGAAATGTGCAGGCGAAATGTTTGTTTGAACAAAATTAGGGGCGTCGCCAGAACGAAAACAAAGTGGGGAGCCGTCTAAGTGTTAGCCGCCCCGCACATCATGTCCTATTCAATCACAAATTGTCGCAATCGTTTCTACTTCGTTTGTACAAAAATGTGCAGGCGAAATTTTTGTTTGAACACAATTAGGGGCGCCACCAGAACAGAAGAAATGGGGCTGTCTAAAAGGTAGCCCCCACCATGTCCAATTCAAGCACAAAATTTAGCAATTGTTTGTAATTCTTTAGTACAGAAATGTGCAGATGAAATTTTCGTTTGTACACAATTAGGGTCACCACCAGAACTGAAAAAATGGGGGCTGTGTAAGTGGTAGTCCGCCACCGTGTCCAATTTAAGCACAAATTTGCGCAATCGTTTCTACATCGTTTGTCCTGAATTTTGCAGGCGAAATGTTTGTTTGAACAAACTTAGGACCGCCGCCAGAACGAAAACAATTTGGGGGCTGTCTAAGTGGTAGCCCCCACCACGTCCAATTGAATCACAAATTATCGCAAGCGTTTGTATTGTTTGTACAGAAATGTGAAGGCGAAATGTATGTTTGTACACAATTAGTGACGCCGCCAGAACGAAAATAAATTGGGGGCTGTCTAATTGGTAGCCCCCCACCAACGTGTCCTATTCAATCACAAATTGTCCTAATCGTTTTTACTTCGTTTGTACAGAAATGTGCAGGCAAAATTTTCGTCTGTACACAAGTAGGGGCGCCGCCAGAACAGAAAAAATGGGGGTTGTCTAAGTGGTAGCCCCCCACCATGTCCAATTCAAGGAAAAATTTCGCAATCGTTTCTACATCGTTTGTCCAGAAATGTGCAGGCGAAATTTTCGTTTGTACACAATTAGGAGCGCCGCCAGAACAGAAAAAATGTTGGCTGTCTAACTGGTAGCCTTCCCGACCATGTCCAATTCAATCACAAATTGTCGCATTCGTTTGTACATCGTTTTTACAGAAATGTGCAGGCGAAATGTTTGTTTCGACAAAATTAGGGGCGCCGCCAGAACGAAAACAAAGTGGAGGCTGTCTGATTGGTAGCACCCCCACCATGTGCAATTGAATCACAAATTGTCGCAATCGTTGGTATTTCGTTTGTACAGAAATTTGCAGGCTAAATTTTTGTTTGTAGACAATTAAGGGCACAGCCAGAACGAAAAAAAAATGAAATGAAATCTTTGAGTTTTACGTCCCAAGGTATGCCGGTTAGTCTAAGAGAGACGGTGATGAAGAGCAATGAATGAAATGGTGGAATGAAGAAAGTGGGAGGAAACGGGAGAACTCCGAGGAAACCCACGCAAATTATCCTTTGTACACAATTTGAGGCGACGCCAGAGAGAAATTAATGTGGGGTCTGTCTAAATGGTACCCCGTCCATCATGTCCAATTCAATCACAGATTGTCCTAATCGTTTGTACATCGTTTGTACAGAAATATGCAGGCGTAATTTTCGTTTGTACGCAATTAATGGCGCCGCCAGAACGAAAACAAAGTGGGGCTGTCTAAATGGTAGCCCCCACCATATATAATTCAATCACAAATTATATCAATTGCTAGTACATCATTTGCACAGAAATATGCAGGCGAAATTTTTGTTTGTACTCTATTAGGGGCGCCGCCAGAACGAAAACAATGTGGGGGCTGTATAAATGGTAGAAACATTTTAAAAAAATGTGTCACATTTATGGAGTATTTTTCTAACAGGACTTTGTTCACACTATTGTGTGGTTTGGTATATTCACACTATCGTGTGATTCAGTATATTAATCTTATTCTAACGATGATGGAACTAAATGTTTTTTTTTGTTTTTTTATGTTTATATTTATAATTACAATCATTATTGCTGATGTAGTTTATCACTCCTTGGCTCTTATTATTAAACTTATTCATAATTTTTATTTGAGCTGAATCCTTATGAGAAATATTTAATTATTCTTTCTATCTTGCGCAGAAACCGTTATTCTCATTTCGTAAAGGAAATTGATAAGTGTAAGATATAACAAACTCACAAAGTTGGCTGTTAAAGGGAAAATTGTAACACAGTATTTTGTTCTATTTGATTATCTTAATTAAACTCATTTTGCAGAAACTATAGAATGCATGGTGAAGTATTTTGGTGCATTCAGCATTCTGATTTACGAGTAGAATTGCTAACTGGCCGGTATTTGCTGTGATTTTGATTAAGGTCGGTGACCGGTACAAACTTCTAATTATCCCCTTCTGACCGGTATTTTGGAATCTGCAATCCAGAATATAACATTGAACATCGAAATTTTTCAACACTGCCTTTACAAACACAAATTTTCGTTGTATTATACATTATCGATATTTTTTTAATGAATGGCAGTTTTTTTATTTATTTAACATAACAAATTTGAAAACACTTATATTTTATTGTAAAGAATTTTATACATTTATTGAGAGTAGAAAATGACATTTAAAGCAATTTCCTTTGTTTGTAGTGTAAGTTTATAGAGTAAATTTCATTTTATGAATCAACTATTGTTACATAAAGATTAATATCCAGTATTATTCATCTGTTTTGATAATTGTAAACAAGTGGCAATTTCTGGTAAATACAACAACGATCAATACAGTCTTCAGTTTCTCATTTGTACTGAGAATTTTGAGGGTGAGACGGTAATTCTGTTTTCCTGGGTTGGCAACCTATTTACGAGGTTTAGTTTCTACTCTGCTACGTAGTGGCTCTGTACTGACACTCCGCATGCAAATAAGTATGTAAGGCTACCTCTTTCTTAAAATTTCTTCCGGTGTGCAGAAAGTTTCCTTCTTCTCCTATTTTTTCTTTATTATTATTATTAATTACATATCAAAATTTCTGAAAAGATAATAAAATCGACTTATTCCTTTTGCTTTCAAATCCGACAATACTATAGGAATAATTTCATTCTAATCTTTATCATTATTCCAATCGCTGCTTCCCCGGATATAACATGCAATGTTTAAATCCTCCTAAGTAGCACTCTTATCATTAAAAGTAAGAATGTATACCCCGAGGTGGCAACAAATTCTTGTGGCGTTGCAGACCAGCCCCGAAAACACATTTTTTTCTGCTTCAGAAAAACAATTATGCAAATTGCTTTCTTTTAGTTCGCATTGTAGGTTAACAAAAATAAATCAGTCTATTGAAATTTGGAAACAACTTCATAAATCTGGATTTTTTTCTTTATAGACATGTAGAGCATGTAAATTTGGTATGTGTAATAATATTGAAAATATAATTTTTGCCTAAATATTGTATGTTCACTGATTGCGTTTATATTGTATAACAGCTTCTAGCTTCTATAATAATTTTTAGCACTGTTGATTAAGTATGGACTATTTTAATACATTATTTTAAGTTGTATAACTAGTGCGATACTGAAGTAAAATTCGAAAGATAAAATTAATACAAAATGCAATATTTACTACTAATTTGTAAGATGTCCCGTTTTTTCTGTTTTCAAAAAGTATGGTAGCCTTAAAGTATGCTAAACCATACAAAATAAATTGTACTGTAAATTGTACCCCTCTGATAGTGCTCTCAAACGGGTCGGGTCGGGTCGAGTCAGGTTACGGGTCGGGTCGGGTGAGTCGGGTTAGCTTGTGTCGGGTCACTCGGGTCGAGTCGTCACATTCTTCACTTTTTTTCTATACGGAATACTATAAGGAGCTTTGTTGTAGAATTGAATTCGAAGTTGGTGAATGAATGATAATTGTGACTAATTGAAGGTGAAATAGTAATAAAATTTTAATTTAACCTTATATTAACTAATTGGCATTGTAATTGTAATTAATATTACTACTGACTTTTTTCCTTTCTGCGTTTCTATGTCAAGTTAAATGTCACATTAAGAGAAATTGAAATAAAACATCTAGTTAACGTCCCACGTTATGCACCAACGCTAAGAGTAGTTACCAACAAGGATCTATACAGGAAATCCGGGTTTTATAAGACTATAATTTTGATAATAAGACCTATGGTATACAGTGTAAATTATCACTGTGTGTTCCCTTGAATAGCACTGGGGGAGATTAGACCCGGAAGTGATAAAAATTATCAAGAATGATTAATTTTGTGAGTGGATAATTTTTAATTGGAGCGGAAGAAGGTTTGATACTTTGAATCTTTTTTAATTAGAGCGGAAAAAGGCTGATATGATATTAAAAATGATGTGTTTTCTCCCTCTTTTGTAGCGGAAACTGAACATAAGATAATGATAAGAATATATGGACGGAGTCACGTATGATTTGATAATTAGGTAAAGCAATATATGCTTTGAGTCACGTAAATTGTGTGTTTGATTAGAGTATCAAAGGAAGTAGTGATATGTGTATCAGCTTGTTTTAATTGTATAAGATGGACCAGACTTCCTGAAAATTTGATAGTCAGAAACAGAATGATCTCTTTTTTCCCTCCTTTTGCGTGGGCAAAAGGGAAGTTTTGGATAATAAGCAGATATATTGATTTCGTTTGCATGGATAATATGAACGTGGGATGAAATAGTGGGGGAAGATAAATCCCTCCTCCTTTTGTGGATAAGAAGCAAAACTAATTTATTAATAAAGTCTATTACCTTACACGATTTTAATTTTGTGTTCTTAAGTGCTAAGTTGTTTGTAGACGGTGTAATTTAATCGGAACGGCTGGATTTATTGTTGAATGTAAGGAATTTTATTTATTTATATGAATTGAATATTAAAAATGTAAGATGAGATAAATGCCCTGTTATTAGATATATATAGTTGTTGAATAGCGTCCTTTATTGGCAGCGAGGCCATATGTTGTATATGCTTACAAGACTTGTAATGATTATATTAACAATTTGAAAGACATAAAATGCCGCCAGGAATTGAATCCGAGCTTACTACGTGAACGACGCGTAAGCTAACCGCTTAGCCACGACGGATGTTTACTTTGATGATGGGGTTTTGAACCCAAGCGCTTTAAACTTAGATGTTAAATGAGCTTTATTTGAAAAGAAAAGAAATGAATTTTATTTTCTTGTTTCTTTTAAAACAGAATTAGAAAATAATGAACAGACTGCTTGATTTTTAAAATAGGTGAAGTTTTGTTAACTAATAGAAGCTGTTGAATGGCAGGAGGCGGGGTTGAAGACATTGGTATCTTGGAGAGGTCTTCAAAATTGACACAAGGCGGGGTTGAAAATAGTGGTATCTTGGAGAGGTCTTGAAAATTGCCAGGAGGCGGGGTTGAAAACATTGCTATCTTGCAGGGGTGTTGAAAATTGACAGAAGGGTTGACTTTAATGGGTGGAGCGGTGATTACTTGTTAAGATAGCTTGGCCATTGGTGGTTTTCCACCATTTTGTTTTTCTTTTAGCAGAGTAATTATAACAAGTAGACATTAATGGCGAACATAAATATTTTTTTTTGTTTTAAATGAATAAATGGTGTATAAACACACTAGTTTTAAATGACATTGCCTCATTTAAATATTTACGAACAGAATAGGGAATAAAAGGGATTACAAATGACGCATTAGCTGCGGTTACAGTATATTGTACATTTGCGAAATGAAATTTTTGAGTTTTACGATAGATGTATAATTAAAGTAACTGAACGATGATGGGCGTAATGAAAATGTGGGAGGAGAAGGGGTAGTACTGAGAGAAACGTATTTTTATTGTTTAACGAAATTTAAAATGAAATGAAATTTTTCAGTTTAGCGTCCCACCATTATGCTGTTTAGAGTAGTGAAGAAGTTGGTTAATACAAATGAATGATGATGGAAGAATTGGTGGAATGAGAAAGTGGTAGGAAATGTGAAAACCCCGAGGAAATTGCACGCACACGGTATTTGTTAACTACGAAGTTTACTTGGTGGGAACTGGGATTAAACCCGGGACCCCAAGCACCAGAGATGAACGCTCTATTACTGAATTATTGCAGAGAATGATGAAATTTAAGTTAGTATATTGTCGTGTTGGTCCGAGCTTATGAATAGTAAGAACATAAGAAGTGCATTTATATATTGTGATTGGAATAAAACAAGAAACATTTTACTCACCTAATGTTCATATGGCACAACACATTGTCGGCTTAACACACTTTACGTTACGGTAACTGATACTATTGTATAGTAGAAACTGTAAATGTTTTGAATGAAAGAATAGAGGAATTTACTTGATTTACAGTAAACTGGTTTTATATGTAGGCGGAATATACCTTTGTGAACGAGAAATAAATAAATATGACGATTTAGTGTACGGAACCCCATTTGTTTTGCGTGACCGCCATTTTTGTTGAATAAGAGTTTGCCGCGGCACAAGGAACATTTGTGACGAAGTATATGCGAACCGCCTTTTGCTGCGGTGCGATGAAAAATGCGGGCATTGCCTATATGGTTTTGACGGCACCGTATTATGGTGAAGCGCACGTGAGAGATATTTGTGGAAATGGCCGCTTATAGTATGCAAACTCTCAGATTTAAAAGAAAGATGGCCGACATTGCCAAGTTTTATGCACAGTAAATATTAGTGGCAATTAATATTTACAGCAATGGATGGTGTGCTATATACAGCATAGTATACTGCGTATAGGAGCATAATGAGTAGTAATGGTAATAAATGACCACAACAATAGATGCTATGCTATATCCAGTATACTATATTGCGTATAGGTACACCGTGAGTAGTAATGATAATAAATGACCACAACAAATGGTAATAAATGGAAGATGCTGTGCTACATACAGCATACAATATTGCGTATGGGTGAACAGTGTATAGTGAATTAAATGGATGATAGCGGGAAGACATGATATGTTGTATATAGCGTATGGAAAATGCAAAATACATGTATAATGGATAGTTAACGTGTTGGGTAACAGCAGTATCAATTGATGATGTATATAGCGTACGGAAGTGAAAAAAATAGATGGATAGGAACTAGTACATGCAATAAGTGACAACAGCATGATTGGATGGCGTATATAGCGTACGGAAATGCAAAATAGATGCATAGCAAGCAGTAAACGAGATGGTTGAGAATGGTATTAAGGGATGGCCTATATAATAATACTTATGGATATCTAATTTACTTGTATAGCGGGTGAAAGTAACATGAAGTATTGCCTTATATAATATTACGTGGAAACGTACAGCGGCGGTAAGAAAGATACATCATTAGCTGAAAGTCATGTTATGTTATACACATAGCAGAAAAATGCCTATAGTTGTGAAAAATAGACGCAAAGCGCGTACTAAATGGAATAGCTTTCACATTATTAATGTTAGCGACTGCTATCGTGTACATAGTATACATTAGATTCTATGAATGGTAAAAGTAGACTCAGAACGCGTAGTATGGACAGTAGGTATCACACTATTGATGTTAGTGATTGGTATTAGGTACACAATATATATTAGATCCTATGAATGGTGAAAGTAGACGTATAGCTGATATTAAATGCAGTAGGTGCCACATTATTGATGTTAGTGATTGGTAGCATGTACATAGTATACATTATTGCTAATGCATGAGCAGTAAATGTACTGCAAAAGAAAAGAATAGCGTCAGGGTTTTCCTTATATACATTATGTGTAACATGGCGACCTTGCATAATACAGGTATTGGCGTACACTGGGTGGCATGTGTACCCTATAGTTTAGTTTGATTTTTTATGTATAGCAAATATGAGATGATATATATATGAGGGTTACCACTTAGTATTGACACAATTTGATTTTTATACCTCGTATATATATTGATATACATAATACATGGGAAACACCGGATATTTCGTAATATTAGAATGAAGGGTTTATGTTAGAATATAATAAAGTATTGGAGATTTGTTACTATAATAAAGTATTAGTAGACCATTGTTTATTAGCACATTGCCGGCTAGGTTTTAATAATCGTGAAACTTTCCCGTCATTTTATATTAGTACGTTTTATGCGTTATATGTAATAAAGTATAGAAGATCAATGCATACCGGATATCAGTAAGTACTGACATGAATGTGAACATTTTCCATCTTTGCTACGGTATATAGTATAAACCATAGCACAGAACCGTAATGGTTGCCATACGTACCGTATAATTTTACTATGTAATAATGTAAGGTAATATATGCAGTGCCTGGATAACAGTTTGTATTAGGTTTACAGCATACATATATTAGTATTTGAATGAACGTATACCAGCTACCACTTCATATGATACACACCGACTCATATTTTAGTCAGCAAGAAAATACTAACAGATTTTTTTACTTTATGTGTATAGGAAATATATATAATGGTTGGCTACCACTATGTTTGATGCTTATGTGTTCATTTTATAATACATATATTAGTATACCATTGCACGTATACACACTAATACTTTGTATGAGGCTTATTGGCTCATTATTGGACAAACATATTTTATTGACTTTTATATCCGATAAACTGAAGGACATATGTAGTGGGTAACGATAAAATTTATAGTAAATAAATATTAACTTGTGTTTATGTACAGCAGTCGGTTAGTAATTAGTATTCATGTTCCGCCATTTCTATATTCATTGGTTTTTCATGTTGTGCGTATAAAAATAGTAATAGTGGTTGGTATATATACAGTATGAATTAGTTAATTTCCGCCATTTTTATATTTGTTTGATTTTTAATTATAGTACGTATAGCAAATACGTACAGTGCATATTAATTTGTATTAGGAATATATTAATCTGTTGTAAGTGGAATGCACAGGATATGTACCGCTAGTATTAATGTGAACGTTGTGCATACTATAGGATGTAGTACATATACATATTTTAATTGAGAAGATTATTTAATACAGTTTTAGTATCTTATGGAATTTTAGTTGGTTTGTTGCATAGCATTTTAATTGAATCGCTTCTATAGAAGTTCCGTTTATTTATTGGATCGTATTTTTATCCTCTCGTAAAAATGTTCAATGAACAATCTTTGATTGTGATCTAATAAAATTATAAGTTTCGTAAATGTAAATAAGTCGTATTCTAAGTATTTTTAATTGAATCGCTTCTATAGGAATTTTAATTGGATCGTTACCTTTGGAAACTCAGAGGAATTATATTCCGAAAATAAAAATAAAAAATTGCAAAAATAATAATAAAAATTTTACCTATTGTGCTTTCGTCAATAGGACTGTTGTTATTTGTTTCCTTTATGAGAAAAGAAAAACGGAACTTATATCAATAGGAGTAGTAAGGATTTTGATTGATGGTATAAAAAAAGTTTGTTTCCGGTATTTTCCTCCTTATTATTAGTAAAGTATTTTCATTGGCGCGGTATTCCTTTGTTTTTCTCCCCTACTGTTGTTATATTAGTGATGGAAGGATTTTTTGTTTGTGTTGGCAGATGTGTTGAAACATGCTGAAACTGGTTTAAACTAGTTTATTATCTTGTAGTGTATATACACCGCATTTTTCAAGGAATGTTATCATGGATTTGTTGACGAGGACAACTGCATGACGTGTTTTATTGCTTGTGCAAATTTAAGCTAATATTTTTATAATAAACATATCAGAGTTAATACATAAAAGAAGTATTGTAATATTTGTTATGTTGTTGCAGTTGTACATATATAAAGGAGATTTTAAGAACAGCAGAGAGTGCAAAAGACAGCATAGAAAACGTTAAACGAAAAAAAGAATTGTGAGACTTCCACCAAAGTCAGCAGATTAAATTAGAAGAAGAAGATCGTAAGTACATTTATATTATACATACTTGATCATTTAAGATTGAATTTGATGACTTTGCAGAAAATATTGAATATTAATGAAAATTATACTTATTAGGTTTTATATATATACATATGTGTGTGTGTGATTATTTGAATAATGAAATACAATTATTTAAACTTAATACATTTATGTATAACGATTTTGCCGAACACATGTATTTATTATTTTCAACTATATTTTTAACTATTTTTCGGTTTACACTCATTGTGTTTTATTAAAAATTTTAATATTTCCACAGTTCTGCTGTTTTGTAGATGATTTTCTCAAGATGAAAATGTTATTGTATATGTTGTATGTATTTGTTTGTTTATAAAATACTGAAAATTATTTTATGTGTGTTTTCAGATGGAATTCCTAGGCGCATCGTTGGTAAACGAGTTCAATGAAATCGATGAAATTTACCTGGTTGCTGTTATAGAAGGCCTGCACACTAAGGAGCGCGTGTTAGAGACCTGGTGGGGTATTATGGATAAGCAACGCAAGGGACTACGTGGAACTGAAAGGTATGATACTTTGCTTTCCGCTCTGTCAAAACGATCAGGCGGTAATTTTACAATATGCAATGTCTAGTGCTGATATTGTTGATTTGTTTACATATGGATTTTTCCGTGAACAAGTCATGTACCAGTGAGCACAAGATAAATTTGTACATTTAAATTATTTTAATCAAGGACAGGTTGATAGGATAAATGCAGCGGAGGTGGCCGAGTTATGTAATTATGGTTTGCGATTTCTTTCGATTATTAACGTGGTGCCATCTGTTGTTGAGAATCCCGTAACTCTGGTCCAGCAAGAAAGTGAACCCTTGGAAAATACACTTCAAGAAGAAGACTTTAATTTAATTGATAAAATTCTTAATGAACAATTACTAAATGAGACAGATGGTACACACATGAATCAAAATTCGGCTGTGGTTGTGAATCGTGATGAATACGGAATATCTGACTATGTGGAGACCTTGTTTAATGAATTATCTGAAATTGGACAAAATCAAGTGAATGTTGTACCGGAGGAAATAGAACAATCAAGTGTACAATGTCAACGCGATACTCGGGCTTACGGGATGAGGTCTCCACAGTCCGGGACGTCTGGGTACGTCCCTATGGTGCAACGTAGCGCACAAAAAGATGTTAAAAATACAGGGGAAGGTAACTATGAAGTGGTACGTGAAAGCAGAAAAAGTTTCACTAAGTTTAACTTGGTGGGACATGAAATTGCGGTTAGGCCAAGAGGAAATCAAGACACTAGAAATCCTGCGGCCTATATTGAAAACTTAATGAATTTCGCATTAAATAATGTACTTATTGATGCGAGACCTAACGATTTTGTTGGGATGTACATTGATTCCTCAAATTGTAAGCATAACAAGGCAATGTATGTTCCGTGGAGACGCCGCAAAGATATTTCTGCACAATCCATTTTAGCTTCTATTACTAGAGTGTTAAATAGTAATGAAGACTTTCTTTGAGGTCATCATGTCCTGTTTCGTTTTAAAATAGTAAACGTAATGTTCGGTGCTGGAAAAAGTAGAAGTAATAATTCCTCACTGAACAAATATTTACCCCTGAACGAATTTTTAGTTCAGCATTGAGTAGAACTTCCGGGAAGCGATACGGACAAACTTTGTTTGCCAAAGAGTATCACTTGGGGCATAGCTAAGCTTACTGTAAATCACCAAAACTTAAGTCATTTAACAAACCCGGATCGAAACACATTAAAGCATAAAGCTATTGCCCTCTCTACGCGTGCAGGTGTTAGTGTTAAAGGTAAAAATGGATGTGATTTTAATGATGTTGAATTATTGCAAAAACATTTAAGCCCAAATTATCAAAACATTATTTATGAAAAAGTTCCCGAAAAAATACGTGAATTTAGAGTACGTTACCCAAGAACAGAAATAGAGCAAAAGATTTACTAGGAGTAAAACCAATTTACATTTATTATGAAGAAAGAAGGAGTATTGGTCATTTTAGGCTAATTAGAACCATTACTTCATTTTCTAGAAGTAGAAAGTATTGTTTACATTGTTTAGTTGGTTATAATGAAACAAGTGGTACACATAAGTGCGAAGTAGTGTGTTCATCCTGTGAACATTGTCATCAGCGAGATATTAACATGTATAAAATGAAATGTAATGCATGCAACAGATACTATACTAGGGGGTGAATGTTTTGACAATCACTTAAAAGGTAATAAAGTTGGCAAAAGTGTGTGTGAATATGTTAAAGTTTGCACCAATTGTAATGAAATTTATGATTTAAGAAGACGAAAATCGGATCATAAATGTGGGGAATACTTTTGTACTAAATGTAGTAAACATGTACAGGAAGGTCACACATGTTATGTGAAGAAACTGAAATCAACTCATAAAAGAGGTTTCTTTACATTATTTATGACGTGGAAACCATGCTCAAGCCGGAAAATGAGAGTGGGGAAAGGGAACATGATGTTTGCCTAGTTTGCCTTAGATATGTTTGCCATGTATGCACAAACAAAAACATTCATGAGCCCTGCACTACATGCGGTGATGAAAACGGTAATCGTTCGTTTTCTTTTAAATCCATTGATGAGTTTAATACGCATATTTTATTAGATACACCTCCATTTATTAAGATTTGCGTAGTGGCACATAATGGAGGTAAATATGACAACATTTTTTGTTTGAGATCTCTCATTGAGTCCCAGCATATCATTCCAAAAACCTTAACCCTGGGAGTCCCAAACGGATCCATTCGACCCATATGATTTTTCGTTTATTAATTACAGAGTAAGTTTACGTGAGTGGTCGCTAATATTCCGTGACTTTTTCTTTATGGTGCTCTTCTCCGATGTTATGTCAGAAATACTTTGCTCCTTTAAGTCAGGTGGTGTATATAAAATATTATAGCATTGTGTACCAGGTGGGTCCAGTGGACCCACTGTATACTTTAAATATAAATACTGGTTCAACTTTAGTTTTGATTTACATTGTGGAGCATAGATGACAGAATTAACGTCAGCGTGTTCTTTATTCTTTGTTATCAGTATTATGTTTAAAATGTTTTATTTATAAAGGAGTTTAATGCAATTTAGTAAATTTTCCTAACTAACTAATTATTCCTTTTGTGCGTAATTTCTACTGGTTTATGGTGTTTTCTTTCTGACACCACTTCTCAGGGGCATATTATAAATTTCTACCTATAGTATATTCTAAACCAGCCAGTGCACGGTTCACTTTAGTCATTGGATTTAGTGTGTTAAGATAATGGCACGTGGCGGACTATCCGATAACGACATACGCCAATGTCTGTTGGCAGAAGAGGAGGATTTTTCTGGTGATTCGACAGGCGATGGAGAAGTGGACTGCGAATTATTAGAGTTATCTGCAAGTGAGAGTGGTTTTTCTTATGTTAGTGACAGGGACGTGCAAGATGAAGCAGTATTCCGCTCTAGAAGTGGCGTAGTGAGGGGTACTAAATTCTAATGTTCTACCAGTCGCGGGCGTGCTGGTTTTGCCATTGTAACTAGAAAGGACCGTGGTCCTACACGGTATGCTAACAGGGAAGTTGATGAGAAATCTGCTTTTTGTCTACTTTTTCGTAGGAAAATTCTGGAAACAATTTGAAAGTTGACTAACAAGGAAGGTAGGAAAAAATTTCCTCGTGAATGGAAACCTGGTAGTGTTGAGGAACTTCAGAAATATATCGGCGTGTTAATACTTATTAGGGTATAAAAATTAAAGAATGAAGAAACTAGGCAGTTCTTGAGTAAGAAAAACGGTCGACCTATCTTCAATTCCATTATGAGCAGGAATCTTTTTCAAGAAATCAATTCCGCTCCACGCTTTGATGATGCAGAGCTCAGGCGCCAGAGAATACCTGATGATAAACTATCTCCAATTCGTGCAGTGTTTGAATACTGGGTTAAAACTCTACAGGGCGCTTATATTCCGGGAGATAACATGACGGTGGACGAACAGCTTGTGACTTTTCGTGCCCTTTCGGCAATACATACCGAGTAAACCGGGTAAGCATGGAATAAAGTTCTGGGTTATTTGTGATAGCACCACAAGCTATGTGTGGAAGATGCAAATATATAGCAGGAAAAGTCCAGAACAGGGAAGAGAAGTAATTCAAGGGGAAAGAGTCGTTCTTCAACTGACAGAAGAAATTGCTGGAAGTGGTAGACATATCACTGGGAAACTTCTTTACAAGTCTTTCTCTTGCACGTAAATTGAAGGAACGAAAACTCACCTACTTCGGAACTATACAGAAGAGTAAGCCAGAACTCCCAACTTCATTTACCAAAGCGGATAAAAGTAGGGCTGTAGGGAGCAGTTTGTTTGGATTGCAACAGGAAGCCATGATAGTTTCGTACTGTCCAAAGAAGTACAAGAGTTGACTATTTCAGGTACATTTCAGGTATTTCAAGTATAAAAGGTTGACTATTTCATTATGCCTAAAAATTAGAACTTCTATTTGAGCTCATATAAAGAAATAGTAATACTGCTATGTTACCATATTTCTAGTGTACGGTATAACTACAATAACTACGAAGTGTATTTTATTAATTCGTCATAAATACATTGCTCAAATGACATTGTTCAGTATTTCGTTGTTCATTTTCTCCCAAAAATTTAATTATATGGTTAGAGGATCTCAATATATTACTGTGGGTCCATTGGACCCGACTGGTACACAAAGGTATAAAGATATGTCTGGAGTTCCAGGGTTAATTCAGGGTCAAAAGATTTTTAATATTTCTATTCGAGATAAAAGCATTTTTAGAGTGTCTTTTCTTTTTTCGGGGTGAAATTAAGCGAATTACCGAAGACATTAGGCCTTTCTGGAAATTTGAACAAGGGAGATTTCCCATATTTGTTTAATACTTTAGAAAATCAAGATTATGTAGGACCATATCCGGGAATAGAATATTGTGACCCAGAAACGCGAAGTGCTGAAGAAAAACAGCGGTTGGAGGCATGGCACGAAGAACGTGTGCGATTGGTGGAGCATGTTAATTTGCAAAAGGAAATGCTTGAGTACTGTGAAAACGATGTGAGAATTCTCACAAAAGCTGTTATCAAATATACTAATATTATAGAACAGAAAACGGATGGGTTACAATGTTTTCTTGTTTCGTCTACAATTGCAAGTTTAGCCATGCAAACGTATCGTACATCATATCTTCCTGAAGAAAGTATTTCTGTTATACCACCTTTGGGGTTCCATCATAAAACTGAAAAAGCAATGAAATGGCTAAAATATATGGAACTCCAATTGGGTATAGAAATCCAGCATGCTGGACGAAACGGAGAACAATCTTTTGGAAGGTATAATGTTGACGGATACCACGCAGAGCTTAACGATCTTTTTGAATTTCTGGGCTGTTTCTGGCACGGGTGCAGGCTTGGTTTCCCGTATAGCCGTAATGCCGTAGTAGACAACGCACATGGTCCGTATAACACATTCGAAAAAAGGTACGAACATATGGAAATCCGTCGTAAATATTTCAAGGAAATTCTAAAAATGAATTTGTATGAAATATGGGAGTGCTCTTGGGATGATAAAGTACGCACAGATGTAGAGTTGAAAAGTTCGTTAAAGAACATTGCACTAATCCAAGCGACTTTCTTATTCCTAAGAGTTGCTATAACGGAGGAAGTACCGAAGTATGTGCATTGTACGGACAATGAAACCGTAAAGTATTACGATATTACATCGTTATACCCGTATGTAATGGCAAGGAAACCTCTTCCGGTGGGACCACCTAAGGTGCATAAGGGGCCAGTTTTCCCAGATGTGGGAAAAACTAATAGGATTATAAAATGTACTGTATTGGCTCCAAAAAACTCTTTTTTCCCACTCTTCCGTACGTGGCACAAGGTCGATTACTATTTGGACTTTGTAGGACATGTATGGAAGAAACAAGTATTAACAATTGCACACATAGCGATTCTGAACGCGCAATGACTGGGACTTTTTGTACACCAGAGCTTCAGCGTGCTCTTGAAAACAGTTATCAAATCGTCAAAATAAATAAAATTTGGTAATTCGAACCTATGGGTTCTGAAGATCGGAATTCACCTAGTTTATTCCGGTACTATGTGAACACGTTTCTTCAAATGAAGCAGGAAGCTTCTGGCTATACTGCTTGGTGCAAAACTGAAGACAAACAAAAATACATTGAAGATTATTATGCTCATGAAAGCATCAAATTAAATAAAGAAAATATTATGACGAACCCTGGACTTAGGCAGTGCGCAAAATTGTACCTCAATTCCTTATACGGAAAATGGGGTCAACGTACAGATATGACGCAGTGATAGTGGGGAGAGTTCCATGGGTATCTTACAGCACCGCGATATGAGTTTCAGAGTGTTATTCCAGTTGGTAAAGAAAATCTTATTCTCACGTATAAAGACCTGGAAACTGAAAATGTACCTCTTGAATTCTCCATCGTCATACTTGCTGGGTTTATTACCTCATGGGCCAGGCTACAATTATACGACTTGCTTGTAACTGTAGGAACTGATGACGCTATTTACTGTGACACTGACAGTAATATGATTACGTGCAGAAAAGATAAAAAACCACCGTTAAAGCTTGGAAACTATTTGAGTGATCTGACTGATGAAATAGAACAAGGGTGGGAGTTTGTAACATTTATAGTTCTTGGGCCCAAAAACTACAGTATTAGACTTAAAAATGCCTCTGGGGAATTTCGATATATACACAAAATTGGGGGAATTACACTGAATGATAGAACTTCTCAAAAAATAAACTTTGATGGCTTCTATGCATTAGTTAGTGGTGAAATAAATTCAACAAATATAGAGAATCCAAAAAGTATTGTGCGAAATCAGGGATTCAGGATCTTTTCACGCAAAGAGACAAAAACACACCAGGAGGTAAATAAAAAATGAAAACTATTTGACGACATACATTATACTGGACCTATACCAAAGACACGAAGTTTACCTCATGGTTATGTACAGTAATTTTAGCCTGACCTGTAAGTGATTATTTTTATTTAACACTCGTACTATTTTATTGGATCGCTTCTATAGGAATTTTAATTGGATCGTATGCTAAGCATACTCAGCTTATTTATTTAACTTCTCGTAATGATTACTCGAACAATCTTTGATTGCGAACCTACAAATAATTCTCTTCTAATATTTTATATTCTCCTTTTGTTATCAAAAGTCGTAAGAACACTTACAGTGTGAACAATCTTTGATTGTGAGTATTTATTGGCTCGTTTCCTTTGGAAACTCGTTGTTAAAATTTGAGAATATTAAATTTCTTATAGAACCTCTGAACAATCCTTGATTGTGAATCTACAAATAGTTGGATCGTATTTTTTATTTTCTCATAAAATACTTCATGAACAATCTTTGATTGTGATCGAATAAAATTATACGTTTGGAACTTGTAAATAAGTCGTATGCCAGAGCTAAATCATTGTAAAAGTGTTATATATATATATATATGTGTGTGTGTGTGTTGTAAGTGTGTGAATGAATGTGTATATAAAGTAAGGTATTTGTTGTATGCATTCAGATTAAAACAAAATGTTAAAGTATCAACATCCTTCTACTATTTTAATTGCTGGTCCTTCACGTGCAGGTAAAACCTGTTTTGTGAACCGTTTATTAAATGAACGCAATAAAATGTTTACTATAAAGTTTAATGAAATTGTATGGTGTTACGGTGCAGTAATACCGAATTTGGATGGAAGTGCACAAATTCGATTCGTAGAAGGAATTCCAGATATGAATAATATTGATATACAAGAAAATTCATTATTAATATTAGGTGACTCAATGTCTGAAACCAATGGTGATGTTGCAAACTTATTCACAAAATATGCACACCATAAAAAATTGACTGTTATACTCATTTTACAAAATTTATTTCCAAAAGCAAAACATGCGCGTGATATAAGTTTAAATGCACATTATACTATAGTATTTAAAAATCCACGTGATAAATTACAAATACAATATTTAGCTAGACAAATCTTGCCCCGATGTAGTAAACAAGTTGTAAATGTTTTCGAAGATGTAACACGCCAACCTCACATTTATTTGTTATTTGATTTAACGCAAGAAACAAGTGATACATTACGATTACGTACAAATATTTTTCCTGGTGAAACACTGCAGGTATATGCAAATGTAAAAGACAGTAATTCTGTAGTTTACGTTTAGTTTAGTTCAAGATATTGAAGGTGAAACAACACATTGTTAGTCTCCGTGCTTTGTGCAAATGCAAAAGTGCAAAGCGGAAGAAAATGATTCAACATGCCTCTGGTGATTTAATACGTACTATTTCACAAGTTGCTAAAAATACAATAGAAGTAAACATTCCGTTAAATTCGGGACAGAAGCAATGTTTACGTAGACATGAAAAGATCTTGCGTGCTTTATCTGCGCAACGTTCATCACTTAAGAAGAAAAGAAAATTTTATTACAAAAAGTAAATGCATTTTTACCATTAATCTTAGGACCATTACTTGGTGTAGTAGCAAGTAGTTTATTTGGAATGTAGTTAGGACAGAATTTCGTAAAATGATATTAGTTCCTGAAAATGCTATGCAACAAATGCATGCAAATATGAAATCATTAATTTCACATCAATCTCGTTTAGATGAAGAAATGAATAATATTTTAAAACGTAATGATCTTAGTATTGATGAAAAATGGAAATTGTATCAACAAGCATTGCAACAGTATTTAAATTATACTTCATCATTTTACAATCAGTACCAAAAACACAACGAAGAAAAACAGGCCTATTATTAAAACAGTTAACAAGTTCCAATAAAATTCTTTGTGATCAATCAGGAACAGTGCATATTCAAGGAAAAACAATACCAAGTTCTAATATTATAGATTTAATAAATGATGCTGTACGTAAATGAAAATATTCTAGAAATCCAATAGGCATTCATGAATTTAAAAGTTTATTAGATGATCTTAATGTACTACGTGAATTTATTTCTACTCCTATAGTAAAATCACATATTAAAACTAAATAATCAGGAAGTCCGTCAATAGTAGCAAATATATTTAAAAATTGGAAAGATTATAAAATGTGATAATGGTAAAATTATCAAAATGATATTATGATTATACAATTCCTTCTTCTTTATATAGTATTAAAACAATGCAACAGAAAACGAAATTATCAAAAACAAAATTAAAGATTGGTTAGCATCTCAAGATGCCTATACATTGCAAGCACCACTACGTAAAGTATTTGAACGTAAATAATATTATGTTATTGCACCAAATGAAACATTACAAATGGATTTACCAGATATGTAAAATATTGCAAAGTATAACAACAATTATAAATATATTTTGTGTTGTATAGATATTTTTTCTCGATACGCGTATTGTGTACTCTTAAAAACAAAAACAGGTCCTGAAATGGTAAAAGAAATCACAATTTTTTAAAAAAATTTTAAACTACCTGTATCTAATATACAATATGATTTAGGTACAGAATTTTATAATCGTCATGTAAAACATTTATTTAAAGAATATGAAATTAATCATTATAGTGAGCATTCAGAAATTAAATGTGCATTAGCAGAACGGTTTATAAAAACATTAAAAGAAAAATCGTATCGTTATTTTACTGCTAAAAATACATATCGTTATATAGATGTTTAGATCAATTTGTAAAAGAAGTATAATCATACGTATCACAGAAGTATTAAAATGGCACCTGCTAAAGTAAATGATTCAAATGTAGATCAAGTGTGGAATACGTTATACAGAGATACAATGAATAAAAAGAAATTAATATCTAAATTTCATCCAGGTGATTATGTACGTGTTAGTAAATATAAACATAAGTTTGAAAAAGGGTATTTACCAAAATGGTCACAGGAAATTTTTATTATTGATAAATGTATTCCGAAGAATCCTATTACGTATAAATTAAAAGATTGGTATTGGGAAGAAATTAAATGTATATTTTATACACAATAATTACAAAAAGTAAATCTTAATTCAAACAAAACATTTTTAATTGGAAAAGTCTTAAAACGAAAGAAAGGTATGATGTATGTAAAATGGTTAGGTTATCCGTCAAGTATGAATTCACGGATTAAAACAAGTTCTGTTCAGTCTTCAAAATGAGTTCAACGATAAAACATGATTTCTATGTTACTCTTCCTTCAAATGCTAGTAGTGACATTTTTAGTAATAATACAACGTCATCATTTATAGTATAGCTTGCACAACCTATTCACCTAAGTGAGGGAGAATGGTATGTTGCATTAACACAACTTAATATACCATTTAGTTTTTATAATGTTCGGGAATAGGAAAAAATTGTAATTCAAAGCATCATTCATGAACTTGAAATTAATGATATTGATATAACACCAGGATATTATTGTTCCGTTCAGAATATTTTAGATATGATTCCGAAACATGTACGCATGTTAAAATATTATAAAAATAAAAATTAATTTAACATTAAGCATTCTTTAAAATTAAAAGATCAATGTATAATTGGTATAACAGAAGGATTACAACATATCCTTGGATTTATAAATGAAAATACAAGCTATGCTCATGATACTGTTTTTCTAAAACCTTTTAATGTAAAAGTTCCATTAATAAAACCAGCAAAATTTCCATGTAATTTAGAGTACAATATACCAAACATTATTAATGTTTGTGTTGATATTGTGAAACAGCAAGAAAATATTGGTCCGATACTTCGTAAAGTTTGTGCGTATAATATTGAACATGTAAAATGTTTTCTATTACATACACCACACTACGTAAAAGTTGAAAAATCATATTTTAACACGATTGAAGTAAACTTAAAAGATGAACACGGTTTAAAATTGCCATTTCAATTTGGAACTTCAAACTTGACACTTGACTTTAAACGAAAATGATTTCTGAAAGTATAGATGATAGTTTTTACATCACATTAGTTTCAAATGCTAGTACCAATGTGTATCCTAAAAATAATCCGCCACATTTTATAAATCAACTAAAAATAATGTTCAATTATCAGAAACCGATTGGTATGTAGAATTAACTGAAATACACGTTCCTTTAACATGTTATAATGTTACCGATGGTGAAAATGTTATTTGGTGTAAACTAAAGAATGATGAACCGCAAAAATGTATAATTGTAAGTGGATTTTATCTATCTGTACATCATATCATTGATGAATTAAATAAAGTATCAAAAGATATAAAATTTTCTCTATCAACTATTGTGCAAGTAGATTGTCATGAACGCGTTGAGTCCGTTACGTTGTCACCAACATGAGCTTTACAATTAAGTTTTCCTGAAAATAAAAATCTTGTAATTTATTCTCGCGGAATTAAACAACCGTACGTTGATATTGGTTATCCACATCAAATTTTTATTTATACTGATATCATACAATATAAGTTTTTAGGTGATACAAAAGCACCTTTAATACTTATTGGAACAATATCAAATGTGAAATACGATAAAGTGCGAACATTAACATTTCAAGATATTCATTATTTGCCACTTGCAAAATTTTCCTTCAACACTATTGAAATACTACCAAAGAACCATGCAGGGCGAAATTTGCCATTTCATTCTGGGACGCTGAGTGTAACACTTCATTTTAAGCGCGCTCCTAATAAATTATAATTTATATAAAACATGAAATTTAGACGACATTACTAACATGGTTTCCCATACTTTTCAGGACCTGCATATCAACGGGGACATGGCGTAGGTAGATTTTCCAAGGTTTATTTCGATTTGCATTGCCATTTCGTAAACAAGGTGCAAAAACGATAGGTCGTCAAGCATTACAAACGGGAATACAAGTAGAGGGTGATGTATTACAAGATAAACCGTTTAAAGAGTCTCTTCGTGCACTTGTAAAAGAAGCTGGTGAAAGATTAAAGACAAAAGCTGCTAACAAACTTGGTCAATTATTAACTGGAAGTGGTAAGAGACGGGCACGCAAACGTAAAACTCCGACCATTGTTCGATTTGGGCATCCAACAAAACATAAACGCACAAACAAAAGTAAAAGCAAACGAAAAAGGAAAATAAATCGTGTTAAAGATATATTTTCATAATGGCATTACTTAGCTCAAGCAGTGTAAAATGTTGCCCCAATGATTTGGTTTATTTAGTACGCCAATGACACAAACTGCAATTGAGTCTTCAAACAATGCTGAATATCGTCTTATTTTTACATTAAGTTCTGATGGTTTTATTGAATTTTTTATTCCGGGTGAAACAGGTGAATTTATTCATACTGCATATCTTTATGTTCGTTGTAAAATTACAAAACCCGATGATACACCTTTAGGTGAAAATGATAAGGTGGCACCAGCCAATAATTTTTTACATTCATTATTTAGTCAAATTGACATTTCATTAAATGACAAATTAATTACTTCATCATCAGGATTTGATCCTTATCGTGCATACATTGAAACATTATTAAATTATTCCCGTTATGCTACTGATACACATTTAAAATTAGGTATGTGGTACAAAGATACCGCAAAACAATTCGATACATTAACTGCTGATAATATAGGTTTTCAACAACGTGCTAATTGTGTTAAAAATAGTAAATGGTTTGAAATGTATGGTCGTCTGTATACAGATATTGCTGGATTGCCACGAGCACTGGTAAATAAAGTAGGTCTTCATATAAAATTGCATCGCACTAAAGATGCTTTTTGTTTAATGTCTCCCGCAAATACTTCTTATAAAGTAAAACTTGAATATGTAACTTTACATATTCGACGTATAGATGTTGCACCCCATTTAGCAAACCATAAACTGTTTGTGTATAGAGTACGTTTTCAGTTCTTCGAATGACTGTGCGCGCGAAGAACAAGGGTGATGATCGTGCTACCGAATACGGCAGTCAGAAACACCTGTTTGCAACTTTAAATATAAAATACAAATATAGTGCCTTGACAATGCCGTGAGGATATATATATATATATATATATATATATATATATATATATATATATATATATATATATATATATATATATATTGAAATTTAGTATGTAATCTGATGTGTAGAATATGAAACTTTAATATCGTTTTTTCTTCCTTAATAGTAACCCGTAACCAGGTATGTGTACTCTTAGATTATATATTTTCCAGCATGGTTTATTGTTTGGTCATATCCCAGTAATTATTTTGGTGCTTATGAATCGTAACTATATTGTGTACTTGTATGCTAATGTGTTGTATTTTTTTAATTAGTTTTCAGCAAGTTATATTTTAGTCACATTATGTCCCAAAATTATTTGAAATTTATTATTGAAATTGATATCGTTATGAGGTCTCTTAATACGAGTCTTCAGGTTTCAGCCATAACGAACACAGCCAAAACAAAAAACAACATGGCCAAAGGTTTTCGAATACAAATCTTTAGGTTTCAGCCATACTACCAAGGACGGATTATTTTCTTCAAAAATCGACATGCCCATTATTTACGAGGTTTTATATGCTCGATGATGTTGAATTTTAATGTGTTAGTAAGAACGTTTTGAACATTTTTCTGTAGCGAAGATGCCTACGAGAATTTGTCACAACTGTTTTGTAAGAAATTTAATATTGATGTTTCAGGCTGACCAGAAAGTTATAATGTTGACTATACTTTTGTGTTTGTGTCAAATGTTTTTTGGTCTCATGTATTTTGTCTTGCAGAGACATATTTTACGATGCCACGAAAGCATTTGTATTTTGTGTGTTTACACATCTTTTTCTAGGTGGAAGACGTACGTTATGTTCCAGGGAACATAAGTGTATTTTACTGAATATTAAAGTATTTATATTCTAGTTACGTATAGAAACGTTTTAGCAGTGCCTATTGTTGTAGGCCTTTTCACGTTTCTAGTTTTGCATCGTAGGAATCGATAAAATATTTTATGTGTAAGTAAGTGTAGTATTACACATTTTTCCCACCAATGGTTTTGGTCAATTCATGGTGTAATGACCGTTCATTTTCAGGAATGTATGGAGTAGTGAGTCAACTTCCTTGATTCAGACCTTCCAGAAACTTCGATCAATACTGTATTGCTTTCTACGCTTTATTAATAAGTTCTTTTGCAGATAATACTCACATATTCTTGTAACTCTACAATATTTACATTCTTGGAAGTGAATAACAACTATTATTCTATGCCTAAGCTAATAAAAACTTTGTTTCAGAATAAAATCATTTGATGTATTGGACGTTATTGAATTAAAGTCTCGATTTTCTCATGGCGAGCAGATGGCATTTTGATCTTATGGCGTGCCGAATTTTCTTCATACATGCCAACGAAATCACAATCTTTTCTTTGATATGCAGAATCATGCTTATTACTTGGAATTACTATGAACATCAATTTTGACACTTAAATTTATTTTTTTATTTTGGAAAAACGATTTTTCGTTCTTTTCTGCCAAAGAACACAAGGCACGATTTAAAAAAGGCCATATAGGTGAAAACCTTGTTTTGTTTTCATATTGTCAGTTTATCATGTGTTTACATCTTCATTTATTTTACTTTTTCAAAGATTTTTATATTTTTCAAATATATTATAGTAATATTTAAACTTTGACAATAATTTTAATATTTTAATACCTTTAAAAAGTTTGCTGTTTGCATAATCGTTCATATCTTAATATTTTAAATAGAGATATCAGTATATTAAAAAAACCTCTACTAACTTTTATTGAGATGTTTCATACTTATTGAAGTCAATAATATTATGAATAGTTATTGAGTGTGAATATTTACTTCATAATACACAAAATAGAGTGATCGAAACGGAACACTTAAAACATTTTACGAAAAGTATTTTAAAAAAGGAAAGAGAAAAAATAACAATTTCAATATCCCTATAAACGCTTCCTGCGCATTTCTAATGAAGTAGTCATACAGGTGTTTAAACCATACCTCGTTACTCACACCAGTGTAAAAAAATCCCCTTCTCCCCTCATCAACTCATCGTTGGAGAACCATGGAGAATATTCAAAACAGGACGACAGCATGGTTTCAACATGTGAAAAAACGGAAGATAAGGAAACCCAACTGCGTCAATCTTTCAAGAGGAACTTATTACTTCATGGAACATTTGGATTGGAACCTGCTCATGCAGGAACCTCATCATGTTGTAGTGAGTGAACAAGTTGTTTAACTATTTCAAATAGCCATTTTTCAGATGAAAAAACATTCATCGTTTATGCACGTAAGTCTCACTCCATATCACAGTGTTGCCAACTAACTCATTTTAAATTTTTGGTGAAAAACCGAATCTTATTCATTTCTCATTATACGGCCAGGATCTCTCAACCTGTCTACGTGTGTACTTGACAGGTCGTTCCCTTTACGGACGTCAAATCCATAACTTTCACCAGGTTATAGAGGTATTTTTCTGGATGTTCTGTATATTTCTTAAAGAGAATGATCATTTTTTCGATTTATATTATATTCTGCGACGCATACAAGTTCTTTCTTCGGTGGGAATTGCTTCTATCCCACGCAACTGGACGAAGAAATCTCTCATTGTTTTTTCATACATACATTTTAAACCTTGCTTTATGTGAGAATATGTGTCAGCGACGAACCTTCTGAGTATTTCTCCCAGACTTATTAATTAGCACAGTATATATTCAATAGATTATGGAAATATTGCAATTGATTAAAGCAGGTCAGAGCAGACCTGATGTTCGAGCACCAGAGTGGCACCAACTACATTGCATTTCCAGTTCCTTATCTGTACTTTCACATGCCCGAGTTATCACAATGTCTCGTCCATTGTGATCAGTGGACTAAAATTAATATAAATGCTTTTCCGTATTCTGTTTGCATGTACATGCAGGTGACTTAACTGAGTGGTATTTAGAATGAATTGCCAACACTCTTCAGTCGACCACTGCAGCTCGTACCTTGAGCTTTGCTGCTCAGGGAGTTTGACACCGGCATTGTGGGCAGCCACCACGCACGTTACGTCGGGAATTAAGTATGAATTTGTGTTCAGTGGCATAAGTTAATAGCCGGTGAAGGACGTTTTCTTACGGCCAGCCCCAACTAGTGTAGTCCCAGGTTCATAAAACTTGTGCGTCAAAAAGTTATAAACGCGCCCTCCAACATCAGCATTCCACTTCGGAATTTTTTTCGCTGAAGACTCACGTCTACTCTTCAGGACTGTTTGAAGTAGCCACCAGGATACTACATAGGATTACCCCGGCGATCCTTCCCCAGTTCTAATCCCCCAAGTGCGTCATTCGTGTGAGAGAAGCATTCTTAGTGAAATTTCAGATATAATCTCACATATCATATATATATATATATATATATATATATATATATATATATATATATATATATATATATAAAGGGCTACATTGCATTAAAAGGCAAAGTGTGATTTTAATGATGACATTACACATATTCTGTATTAAGTGTTGTGTTCATTTCTCTGCGTTATTTATTTTATACAATAGTATTCTAATAAATAAGTATAGTGTTATTTAATCCAGTGTGTTTTCGTTGTTTGTGTGAATGATGTTTGTGTGCGTTATGGTCTGGATGACCGTCTGATCGTCCGTGAGGATTTCGGGACAAGACATCCGAACCTCTCGGCTCCTAATGCTCATCTCATCTTTAAGACCGATAAGCGATTTGGAAACAATTTGTAACCCCTTTTTGGAGAGGTCCTTCATCGTCCTATCCAGGTAAGTTCTGGTCTCAGGATAATACTTATTGGCATGACCACGTAGGACAACGAACACGAATTTGTTACAAATAAGTGGCAGCCCAAAGAGCGACTTGACACCCGGTTGGTTACATCCTCCTGAATACAGTCTTTATTGAATTCACTACTACCATGCAAAAGAAAAGCTACAACTTAGTAAATATCACTGTCATTTTGTATTGTTTTGTTGTTTTATAATTATGTATATTTAATGAAACACAAATATCAGGACATTAGTTAATTAAAGAACGGCTCAATGGAAGAAGAGCCTATCCCACAATTTTGTGATTTGGAGATAAATGTTCAAAAAATCTAAGTAACTTAGGTATCTTAGTTCGTATGAGTAGATACAGAACACGATTGCATAACCCACAATCCATTTAGTTCAATGAGTAACACTACATCAAAGTAGAGTCCACTTCAGCCACAAAAGTCATGTTTCATGGAGAATTTGGATTGGTCTTTTTCCATGAAACCTTTCAGTTTACTGATAGAGGACGTATATTTTTTTCTCTATAAATATACGTCACAGAATTTACTATTCACTTTATGCGAAATAATCTCCTAAATTATTTATTTTCGATTACTTATTGATTAAGTTTCATACAACAAAAGAAAATTTGGCTGAAACTGAACATTAACGTTGACTGTAACTATCTATTTATCTATCTATCTATCTATCTATCTATATATATATATATATATATGTATGTATGTATATGTATGTATGTATGTATGTATGTATGATGTATATTTATGTATGATATATATGTATGTATGATTATATGTATGTATATATATATATATATATATATATCTGAACCACAATGTGTAATGAAACAAAATATTTAATTGAATTTTAAAATGTGTATAAAATAGGCCATGTATGAAGTGGAGGCAGTTTGAATAATCTTTAGGATTCATAATCCAATGGAAAATTTAGAGTGCTTTGACTTCTACAATGCAAATGACCGGCTATGACTTCCATAACTAGCAAGACTCAGAAAGAATGTGCAAGAATGTTGACATGACGGAAAAATCATATAGATACTACCGGATTCTTTTCCGGGTATGAGAAGTTCTATTTTGACGTCGAAACTCTGCGAGTCAGATCATTCATAATTAGTTTTGTCACTCCGTCATTCTGTCCATCAGAGGATCTGTTCGTCGTCGTTACCAAAAGTAAGTAATTATGCATTGTCTTCTCTAGTCTTTAAGTCATACCAGTCCACATCATGCTCTGTAGTTATTCAGTCATTCAAAGATCAGTTCATTAAATTCTTATTCTAAATTATTTATCGAATTTTATCTTTGAAATTCTATTCCCATTTTTCTAATTAATTTTGAGCTACGCTATCTAGCTACGCCCCCAATACTTGCATTAGTTTAAATTACTTTTTGGAGGAACTGGGTGGATGTTAAGGCCATTCAGTAGTTTTCATGAATGAGAACTGTTTGGGGTTCGCAACCCAGATAAGAGGTCTCCGTTCGACATGCCTCCGAAAGTTTCTAACTGCCTTTTACGTCACAAAACCTGTCACGTTTAAGGTAGATTGGGAACCTATTTTAACAATATTTTAGCAATATATATATATATATAGGAAATACATATAAATAAAATACACCCTTAAATATACAATATTCTCTTCCCGATCATACTGTATTATAGTTTTGCACTAGTATGTAGAACATAGAGCGCTCAAAAATTTATAACGTAGAAATCTCTTAAGTTAGTAAACTATAGACCGAGTTCGCCGCCGAGGAGCAGGAAGGTTAATCGTCGATAATAAGAATTCAGAGTCAACTTCACAATTGATGAAAGTATAAAGGTAAAGTAAATCAGTTGTGTGACTTCAATTGTCAGGAGTATGATTTCATTAAAAACATTGGTTACTGTTTCAAGTAATCAGGTAAATCAGGAATACTAAATCTAAGTATGAGAAGAAAGAAGTTTAAAACCGAATATGAAAATATGAAATGAAATCTTTAAGTTGTACGTCCCACGGTTATACTTGTTAGGCAAAAGGAGACGGTGAGAATGAGAGATGAGTGAAATGATGGAATGAAGAAACTGGGAGGGAACGGGAGAACCACGAGGGAACCCACGAGCATGGTGTTTGTCCACCACAAGGTCCAAACGGTGCGAGCTGGGATCGAACCAGGGACCCCACGCACCGAAGGTGAAAGCTCTACGCCTGAGCCACCACGCCCCAAGTTTAAAACCGTGTCAATGCCACATAGATTGGTAGGTAATGCTATATTCCATACTGGTGAATAATATTCAATGATCAGGAAAATAAAAGCATTGATAAACATCTTAAGGGTAGGGAAATTTTGTATTTCAAGAAATCTAAAATGAAGTTTAAGTAGTTTCATGTCTCTAGATCAAGTCAATATGATGTGATCTGCAAAGGAGAGTTTTTCGTCGAAGACAGCATCTAGATCATTTAATATGAAACCAGTTTAATGGGTACATGATTGACCGCACATATCTGACAAAGTACATTCTTTTTTAACTGGATAGATAGTGTAGAACATTTATTGGGGTTTAAGGTCGGATTTCCCCTGAAGCACAAGTTACTTAACATATGTAGGCCATCATGGAGTGAAGAAGCGTCAGTAGTAATCCCCCGCGTTGGCGCGAATGAACCACTGTGACGTCATAGGTCAAAGGTTAATGCCCTTGGCCCGCGATTAATGACCTAGGGGTACCTAGGACCACCCCCTCTAGATTTTGGCAGGGGTACATTGGTCCACTCACTAAATTTTGGCAGGGATACCTAGAACCACCCCCTTAAATTTTGGAAATTGCCAAATTTAAAAATTTGGTATGGTAGCCTAGGACGA
Organism: Thermobia domestica; assembly: GCF_964235325.1. NCBI lineage: Eukaryota > Metazoa > Arthropoda > Insecta > Zygentoma > Lepismatidae > Thermobia > Thermobia domestica. Next base: position 138,829,221 of record NC_137457.1, read on the forward strand.
TAGCATGTACCACTATCAGTATTTGTGGTCCATCTTGTTATCTTTCATGGGTAAACAATTGTTAAAAAATCAAATTTAGGAGTTTCTGACTTAATTTATATCCATTGATGAAGTTTAATTACTCTATATGGTTATATGGGCGTATACAAGGACGTATATATTCCCTTTCATAAGAAATGTGTATATTAATCCAGCCCTTTAAATAGTTGGGAACAGTAACTTGGCCAACAACTTAAATTTTGGAAATTGCCCAATTTAAACATTTGGTATCATAGTACAGACCCTAATATATGTTATAATAAATTTGGTACCCCTCGTTCCGTTTTAGGGGTACAAAAATGCTAGAATATAAACGTTTACAATACGTTGTACCACCTGTTTGGTTTTTGGCCCAATTTATCTCCTTTGATCACTTTCTATTACCTTATATGGTTATATGTATATGTATAGGAGTCCATCTTCTTACATGGGATGTGGTTACATTCGTGCACCCCATTAAAAGTTTGGCAGGGGTACCTTGACCCACCCCATGAATTTTGGAATTTGTTTCATTTAAAAATTCGGTATCATAGTATAGTACCTCAATATGTATTACTATAAATTTGAGTGACCCTCACGTTCCCTTTCATGGGTAAAAAAATTCTAAAAATAAAATTTCAGAGGTTATTGACCCCCTTTGATGAGGTCTGAATACTTTATATTATTATATGGGCATGTATAGGGGTCTATTCTGTTTCTTAAGGTATAGATACATTGGAATATTTGATGAAAAATTTTGAAGGATTACATTGGTATTCGTGATTGAGAGTAGTGATAAAATTTCAAAGTGCTGTAGCATGTATTGCTAGTGATGCGTAAATTCCCGGGAAGATATTTTTTGGGAATATTTCCTGGGAAGATTCCAAAACTGGGAAAATATCCGGGAATTTATGTACAATCAAAAAGAAGATTCCATTCTATTACTATATTATGATTTCAAAGTTGAATTAATTTTTATATCACAGTATATTATTACTGATGTCCACAAAGGATTCTTTAAAATGTATATTCTGAACGGTACTATGTTACTTTGTTAACACTTTATTATATTTAGAGAGTACGCATAAATGAATATTTATTTACAATATGTTCTATCAATTAAATATGTGTGAAAAAGTATCTAGTTAATTATATAGTAAAAGTTTAAATTTATATATAATTGGATTTGCTCAAATTGACTCTATTACTGATATTATAAACACATTAAATTTATAAATGTTGTAAACCAATTAGATTGGATAAAAGCAAGAAGATACATGTCTCGCCAATTTATCAACATTTGCGCATACATATTTAAGTTCACAAAATTTGCAAGATACTTACTTATCTTTATAATTTAGCAGGTAAGATTGCCATACACGACCTTTCATTCTACCTAATTCTCGAAATTCCATACGTTAATTCACATGTAAAAGAAGTCCGAGTACCTCTTCAAAAATTCGAGTCAGAGAGAGAAGACAGAGCGAAGTCTATTACTAATAGTGATTCAGGGATTATTAATAGCACTTCACCTCTATTTCTACATAATTCTAAATCGCTTTACAAAATGGTTCCTTTTCATCATTTGTAAATTAGTACTTTGCTAATTTTGGCTGTTTTTTAGCCTTGGGGGCCAGCATTTGCACCTAGTTTTTTGCCATATTCTATTCCGATGCGGTTGTTTTACGGTTTCAAACATTAAATTACGTTACCAACATTAAATTTAGACAGCATTGCAGAGCGAGCGTTAGCGAGTGAAGGCGGGTTACAGCACCGCATGGCACGATGTTTTATATCTTCGTTACCAACAATTCACTTTCTTTTCTTACATAAATCACTTCCACTTACCATTACAGTTTGTACAAATCCTCTACTGCCCTAAAAATATGTGTTCGATACTTTGACTACTTGAACATCATTATCAACTCATTTGTTCCGTAAATCGTCCTACGCTTGCTAGATTTGACCCCAATACTAAACAATTACCTTACTTTTTAGTGCAAATGGAAATGGAACTTAAAAAATCATACTATTTGTTATATATAGTACCGTCAAATAAATTTATTTTTTTAACCTCCAAATTCTTTAAAACCTAGAAGTAAATCATAATATATTAAAATAAAGAAATTAGTCATATGGTTCTTATAATTTGGAAGTTAAAGAAATGGAAAAAGATCTTTCGCGAAAATTTATAGGCCAGAGAAAAAACTCGGGAATATTTCCATTTTTTTAATTCGTTCCCACCGGGAATATTCCCACTGCCCATCACTATGTATGGCCTTTAGTCTATGAGTCATACGATTCAATATGGTTACCTATCAGATTTCTGAAAGCTCAAAGTAAAAATCAACCAGCACCAATGATCTTAACTGTGAGGTGTGACTATTGTTCAAAGTATTCATATCGATCGATTATTGAAAGTTCAAAGTTCGCGCCTCATAGTAAAATTCTGTTTATCACAACTCCCAAAATTAAAAGAATGGTCCTACGTACGTCTGTCGATATACCTAAATCTTGGAATTTGCCATATCATTATATCGATATTGCAATATACGTTAGAAGACTTCAATTGGAATTTAAAGTATACGCTAAAGACAAACTAATGCAAGAAGCTCAAAACACATTGTATCGACAACATCCAGATCTTTTATCTGATATGGATGTATGTGATTAACCAGTGCAGTGTAATAAAATCATCCATTTCAATTATTTGTGTTTTTCATTTCAAGTACAACCACCTGTTTTTACGTGTACTATTACATCAGGATAAACAATGTTGCGAGATGATTTTGATCTAGACTGTTCCAGTTCTTTACCAACCAGTGCACAAGTTTAAAAAAGTTTCAAACTAAAATTTTCTAATCTGAAATTTTAAACAAAAAATTACAAATTAAAAAAATAAGGCAATAATTTCTAACCAAAAAAGTATTCAAACAATTTTTTTAACAATAAAAATTGAAACGAAAAAAATTACAAACAAAATAATATAGAACCAAATTTTTCAAAATTAAGAGTTCAAACAAAAATTTCGAAATAAAAAATTTCAAAGGACAAATTTTCCAAAAAATTTTTAGAAAAAAATTCAAACAAAAAATTTTCAAAGAAAAAATTCTACACAAAATTGAAACAAAAAATTCAAAACTTTTGAAACAAATTTTTTTCAAACAAAATTTTTCAAACTAAAATTTTTGAAAACAAAATTTTCAAACTTTAATATAGTTTTTACTTATTCGATTAACAAATAAACGGTTTTGCTGAACACTATTTCGTCAAGGACAATCACGTGGTACAACGTATTGCTTACGTTTATATTTTGGCCATTAGGCGGAAATTTTCAAGACCAGTATCGTAATTTCATTTTGACAATTCTAAAATTATGATACAAACTCTAAATGTAAAAATGTCCTGGACCCTAATCCTATCACAGATCAATAACTAATAACGTGGCCATACTAATATTTGACAATAATTTACCCAAGGAATGAGATACCACCCCAATTCTAAGAACAATTACCAATTATTTATTTTACAATCAAAAAAGTACTCCTGCCAAAATTTAAGATTGGTACACAAATACACCTGTGTCTTATGAAAAAGTAATAAATCCTATACTCATTCAATAATAAAACCATATCAAAAAATAAATAGGTCAATAACTTTCAAATCTAAATCTTTGGCCATAAGAGGGACACCAAAATTTACAATAGGTCCTAGAGGATTATTACTGAATTTTGTTTCGTTATTCCCAAATAAAAAGTGGTCCTATAAAAGATAACTAAATTTAAAAAGGGTCATAAAAACATAAAGTTAATAAACCAGCGTACATAGATATATAACGTTCTAAATCTTTATCAAAGGGAATAAATTTAGTCAATAATCGAACACGTGGTCATATTAATTTCTGGTAATGTTTACCCATGAAAGGTTACGAGATTTATAATGGTATACATTAAGAACCTATATATTATACCAAACTGGGCAATTTCCTGACTTTAAGGGTGAGCCAATGTACCTCTACCAAATTTTAAGATGTAAGTATCAATTTACATATGCTTTGTAAAGAAAATAAACCCCTGAAACTATTCATATATTAATATAAGGTAATAAAAACGCATCATTGGGGTCAATAAGCTCCGAAATTTTAAATGTCGACAATTTTTTACCCATAAAAGGGGACAAAATGGACCACCGAAATTTATACTAATAAATATTTGGGTCCAAATTTAAGGCGGGGACCAATGTGCTCCTTCAATTTTTTTCAACAAATGCACCAATGTATCTATATCTTAAGAAATAGAACAGAGCTCCATACATGCCCATATAATCATATAAGGTAATAAGACATCATCAAAGGGGGTCAATTAGATCCGAAATTTGATTTTTTGGCAATTTCTTTTACCCTTGAAAGGGAACGTGATGGATCACTCAAATTTATAGTAATACATATTGGGGTCTTATGCTATGATACGGAATTTTTAAATTAAACACATTCCAAAATTCATGGGGTGGGCCAAGGAACCCCTTCCAAATTTTAAGAAGGGTGCACTAATACACCTATGTCTTATGTAAAATAATTGACATACCTATACATACCAATATAATCATATAATATAATAAAACCACATAAAGGGGAACAACTTAGGTCAAAATCAAACACGTGGTACAACGTATTGTTTACATTTATATTTTGGCAATTGTTTACCCATAAAAGGGAACGAGGTGAACCACCTAAATTAATAGTGATACATACTAGGGTCCAGTACTATTATAACAAAAGTTTAAATTAAACAATATCCAAAATTGAAGGGGTGGGCCAATGTACCCCTCCCAAGTTTTTAAAGGGATGCACCAATGTAAGCACATCTTATGTAAGAAAATGGACCCCTATATATATACATATAATCATATAAGGTAATATGAATTTGTCAAAGGGAATAAATTGGGCCAAAAACGATACACTTGGTACAACGTACGGCTAACGATTATATTTTGACAATTTTGTACCCCGAAAAGGAAACGAGGTGGACCACCCAAATTTAGGATAACATATATTAGGGTCTGTACTATGATACCAAATGTTTAAATTGGGCAATTTCTAAAATTTAAGGGGTGGGCCAAGATACCTCTCCGAAAAATTTAAAGGGGTGCATTAATATACCCATGTCTTATGAAAGGGAATGGACCATTGTATACGCCCATGTAAACTTATAGGGTAATTAAACCTCATCAAAGGGGATAAATTAATTCAAAAACCGCCTAAATTTGATTTTTTGGTAATTTTTACCCATGAAAGGGAACGAGATGGGCCACCAATACTCATAGAGGTACATGCTATGATCCTAGGCTACCAAACCAAATTTTAAATTTGGCCATTTCCAAAATTTAAGGGGTTGGTCCTAGGTACCCCTGCCAAAATCTAGAGAGTGTGGTCATAGGTACTACTAGGTCATTAACAACGGGCCAAGTTCATTAACCTTTGACCTATGGCATTACAGTGGCTCATTCGCGCCAACGCGTTAGAGTACTAGTGGCGTCATCTAGGATGTTAACGATATTAAAATGTATACAGTCATCGGTGTAGGCCAAACTATTGGAAGAGTTTTGAAAGATGCTAGATAAGTCATCTATACACAGCAAAGACAGGAGCGGGCCAAACACTACCCTGAGACACTCCCGATAAGATTGGACTATACATAAACAAGGATCGAGAAAGAGTAACACCTTATACTGAGCGTACAGCCATATTAGCTCAGTTGTTGGAATAAATGCCCAAATTTTGTCTAGAATTCCACGTTAACGATGATTGTAGGCATATGCCTTGATATAACACGATTTTCTTTGTGCAACTCATCGCTTATTTTGCACTGTATGCAAAATAACCCAGCACTCACCACGGGGAGGTGGTTGCAAACCGAGTTCCGGCCACCAATTCACCCAGTAGGCATACGTTGACATTTGACCTTATGGGGCATTCTTGTTCTGGACTTCAGTTTGTGCGCTAACGTAGATATTTCTTGCGTTCTAGCCGCACTCGGACAAGAGGTTCACAGTACGTTCCACAGCTTGACTATGACAAGGGAATGTTGTTGTTAGAGTAGCTGAAGTTCGGATGTTTTGTTCAAGCTGCTGATCCGTTATGTGCGATTGGCAGCTCTGTTTGACATTTATTCCAATTGTTCATATCGTACTAATTTTCAGCTGTAAAGTTTAATTTCGGAACAATAAAGTCACGTGAGAGGCTTGATCTTGGAGTCTTCTGGCAGAAACACTTTTTTTTCGTTATCCAGCCTAACGTTCGAATATCCAGATTTTCATCTGCTGTCATAGCTACCAGCAGGTTTTTATGATGAGCGTAGTATCCGTTTATTTGTAGAACAGAATGAACTATGTGTTGTAGATTTTCTGGCAGAAAACGAAATAGCCTAACTATGGTAAACAGATGCATGGCGCCCATTTCGCACGAAGAATTTTGCCGTATTGAAAACCAGACGGGAGGGTATACCTTAACAATGTACTAGCAAAGTACACTCAAACTTGAACTAGGTTTATCAGTACTGATGTAGTGGCAAAGCATCCTACAGGCCAATGTAACCCATCATGAATGTGATAATGGTCCTGGTTTTCTGTTTGCTAGATCGGTTGTACATATTCATGTAGCAACCGCCTTACAAATTTCAAAGAGATAATTCTGGTCGCTACTTAAACCATCTGTTTTTTTTTCATTTCAGACAACCATTCAACGGGAATAGGTGTCAAGGAAACGATCGAGGAACGTTTTCAATCCTTTAATTGCTTTCCGATGGGGCCGGAAAGAGCGTTGGACCCGGTCGTCCAACCATCTAATTACCTACCAGGTGTCGAAATGACAACTCGTTGGTATGAAGAAGGAAAATGAGTTACTGCAGTTCCTTTCCTAGGTATCTTTGTATCTAACTTATCACGCAGTTATGCCGTCCTGTGTTCTTGGCTTCACCATCCCTGTCGACTGCCTCAAGACTTGATACGTTGTACTGGTTCTTCTCTAAAGGCTCCAACAAAGAGTAGTAGTCTAATCGGGGACACTAAGTCACCATTCATGCCAGTGCGTGACTTAGGTGTGGTATGACCAGATAGATCTGAAGTGGGCCCCGATAGAACTGTGATATGCTTTTTTGTAACCTCTCCTTTTCGTAGTTTGTCGTTAATTTTTTTCTTCCACGAGAGTTCCATCATTTTTTCCGTGGAAGTAGATACTTGTAATCGAACGGCCTAGGTGAGCCTTTTCTTTTGGATCATCTCATCCAGTTTGTCGTTTGCTCTTCGTACCTTAGATCTGTCAACAACAAGATTTTTGTCCTCTGGCGTTATGAGTCTCGTGTGCTGAAGTATGGCAGAAGCGATGAAAGCAACCTGTCTGTCTGAAGCTCCAGTTCTAAACGCTGCTTCCGCTGTATTTTGAAGACAGGTGTGCTTTCTGTATGTGTCCTTGGTCGCGTATTGAAGTTAGATCCCGACTCATCAGCTTCGCAGGATTCCCCTGACGACGCCAGCATCTTTGACTTGGGTCTTTGTCTAATTCCACTAGTTGATTGACTTGTTTTAACACTTGCAGCGTTTTTCTTGGTTGTCTGTCCCTTAAATCTGCTAACTTTACGGGAAAACATCTTTGACACAATTTTGTAAGAAACAAACGTTCAGTCAAGAAACCATGGTGAAAGGTACTTAGAATTAGTTTGACAAAGCTGTATATGCTTTCTTTAACTTCTTATTTTTCTCGCATAGGAAGGACACGAAAGTGAGAGGACAAATTAAGCTGTAGGATGAAACCTGTTTCTTCTCTCCGCACTTGAAGATATGTATAATATTGGCAGCCTCCAACAAATTGGGAAAGATACCTTTCGAAAACATCTTCTGTTTCATAATATCAAGAGAAGGAAAGAAAGAGAGTATGCTCTGTTACAAAAAAACCTTAGCTAATATTGTCAGACCCAGAGGAACTGCAAGAAGATAGTAAGAACATAGTTGGTTTAACTTCTCTTTACTTGACCTTAAAAACAGTGTACTACAATAAAAATAGGAAACTGTTCTTGTTGTATGTTTATTCTATTGTGAGTGAGGGTGGATGAGGTATGGCATATTTAACATATTGTATGGATTTCCACCTTTCCGTGCCAGCAGATGTTATTCATGCAACACGTAGTATTATTTACAAGCATCACTACACCAGACAATACACTTTAACCAGAAAGATACGAAGCCAGCACGACGAGAACGGAGGATTAACAAGACACCCACACCTTAAATTGCCTATAGAAATGGACCCAAAGAGGACAGAAGTACCAGCTGACCACTGATAACCTACACCTCTTCCTGAGGTCGCCCAGTAGAAGAAGTACTACATTGTGAAAATCCCCAGAGGCTGCTACGAGATAATGGTATTCCTAACCGAACCTCTAGGATCTGCAATGAGTTAAGGATGTTACAGAAGTTCCTTATCTTGAAGGCATTGCAAAACACCCTGGATGCTTCTATGATCCAACGTGCGCTGCTATGATCATTAAAGAACATTTCATTCCATGAACTCTAGTCATAACAAATATTATAACATGTTCACTTCGTAAACGCTAAGATTATTTTGTAATATTTCTATAAAATAAGTTTGTTGAAGGGCTAAAATCCTGGACTCTTGTTTTCTCTACCCAGATAAAAATTACATATAGCAAGGCGCAGAGGTTTGAACGGGACCCTCTTTTTATTAACAGATTTTTACCTTAATTCAGGCACGAAAGTGAAGAGTTTAATATCAAATTGTTTCTAATTTCCATTTTGTCTCTTTCCTTCTTCTTTTTCTTTATTGTCGTCTTTTACTGCGATTTTAAATGCCGCAAACAAGGTCTTGTAGGCACACGTATAGATCAGGTGATAATAGTGAAGTTTCTAACAACATGCAAGAAAATGCATCAAATATGAATCATCTTACTAAAGACTCCGACCACGAGCATGAAAACCCAGATGGATTTTTTCAATGATTCACGATCAAATAGCTATCATGCAGTCGTGATCGTCACCTTAAGAAAATGAATTACGGTCTATATATTTGCAACACATTATTAGATTTAGTATTGCAGCTCTAAAATCAAAATCAGTTCTTGAGAATAACACACGAAAATTTGGAAGGGAAACTAAATGCGATAAGCATGATAAAGTAATGTCATTTAAGATAGAACAATAATAATTTCATGTTCAGCACAGGCGCGAGTAATCTGTACATTCCTATTTTCTGCGCAAACTACGAGTTAATATGCAATTTATACCGGAGAAGCAGAATATTGACTATCTATTATTAGGACCCCAGTGGGGTTTTCTGAATGAACCAGCCTTTGAAAGGTTTTTGACAGTTGAATTCCTGCAAACTAAGCTAAATTCACTAGAGGTCACTAACGATGTTTTGCCAAAGAGGGTTAATGCTTAACTATCGTAGACATTATACACGTTGTATGGTCGAAAGCATGTATCCTATTGCTCATAATCCATTGTATCTACTAGCAAATTATCCGAAAGTGATCTATCCAATTCATCGAACTTGCCAACACACATTTCTTGTACAGAAGAAACCCGCTTTACACCGAACACAGAATTATGTTCCTCTACCAGACAAGGAATTTATCCTCGTTACTATTAACGGGAGTACTTTCTGCCCACCACTGTATATTTTTGTAATTACTCTTTTAATAGTTTCTTTAAAATTATAGAGAAATATTTTATTGCTCAACATGTTTCGGTAAAACGTTCAAATTGAACGTGTGTGTATCTCATAAAATTTGCTATTACAAGTTGGCGTGCACGAAGTACTCCCGTTGGTAGTATTTGGGACTGATCTTTAGTAGTCTCTATCTAGATGGCAGTATAATAAATAGCACTATCCAGCCTTTTCTGAATCTGGCTGTTAGTCTTATCGCGTGTACTGTTAATTTTGATAGTTTCACTTTACTGTGTCTCATCAATTAACCATTTAAGTCTGTGGGCACAAAGCACTCTTCCTTTGGTAGAATACATGACTGATATTTAGAATTGCCACTCCTGGATGACAGCATAATAAATAGATGTTAACGTCAGCCGAACCTCGTAAGCAGAACCCGAAAATCTCCAAAACCATGAGCTAAGGTCACAGAAGTTCCGTATCCCGAAGTCGCTGCAACACGCTCTGGAGGTTGCTATCAGCCAAAATGTTTGCTATAAAGCCTTATCTTCCTCAATCTAACTTGTTATATGGAAGATTTGAAAATATTATTTTAGTAGATACAAATACTATTTTGTAATATTTCAGCCTGCCAAATATTACATTTTCTTACACTCTACATACAATAATTGATTTTAATTAATGTCAGGTTGGGTATCAGAATATAAGCATTGTGCCTAAAACGATATAAAAATATAGAAATAACGAAACATGCAATTATTATAAAAACAATTCTGATACCAAAAGAGTTAATGTATATTTCAGTTCTAGTCCTAAATTTCTGTAATGTTTTGAGCTTATTACTACATAAATTCGAAAATATCTCTACAAAGCGGTTGGTGGCAGGACAATATATATATATATATATATATATATATATATATATATATATATATATATATATATATATATATATATATTAGGGTGGAGCAAAATGGGGGGTTGACTATCGAAAGTTGTCCCACCAAATAGCACTAGGCGTCAAAAGTTGTGCCCAATGAAATCGAGCTAGGTGGCAAGAGTTCCATAATTACTAGATTAACTACAGTGTTCAGGATTTTTAAAATAGTTTGTATCTTCATTCTCCGCAAGAGACTGAAAGTTTGCAGTTTTTATGGTAAATATTGAAATTTCACTTAAAATAATATATAAGTTTTAAAATCCGCCAAATCTCTTCGTACTATTTCAAGGAAGTGTTGTGTTCACAACTATAACACCCATGGTTTTAAAATAATGTTCGTGCTTTATCTTATTGCCTGCAGCAACCTTAATTTTTTAATGTATACGGTAAATCTCAAAATTCATTGAAGGCACTGACAATTTTCAAGAACTGTCAGATAATATCTGCTAGTCGTGAAAGGTTGTGCGTGACTAGTATAATTTCGAGAATTTTAAAAATATTTTTTCATTGTCTTCGTTAACTCCAAGAAGTTTTAAAATGAGGTTTCACACTAATATCTAAAAATACATTGAGCATAATATTAAGATACATTATACAAATTTAACAATTTTGCATGGAATTTATTTTTGATGTGCAGTTTTTGCTTGTTCCCAGAACTCACCACAAGCAGGTGGCTGCATGTAGAGTGCCGCCCATCCATTCTGCCTTTGGAAATTATCTCTTTAACTCTTAGATATCCAGATTTTGTTTCGCATGTGGGCATAATTGACATATTCAAATGTATTATTCTGTTAAATCCATCTCGAGCTAAAACACCCTTCAACCGAAGGTTACACACTTCAGACGAAGCTTCGGTAACACTTTTAACGCACATCTCGATTACTTGGATATGACTTGTCAAATGGAAAATAGACAGGAGGACACATGAACCTTCCGTTACATATTTCTGTAGATCCTCCTCCAACAAATGGAAAGTCAGGGGTACAATCTAAGAAGTCTGTTTGCAACAGCACCGCAACTTAGATTTCTTTCTTTGGGGAAAGTATTAATACGCGTATTTGCGACTCTAGAAAAGTTATTTTTCTAATTCTTGGGCCCCTCTTTCCATCTTTCTCTTAATCTTTATGGACCCCCGGAGCCTGTAGGCTCTCCCACATGGCAAAGTCTGCGAGGCCGTTTGTTACGGTTCAGGGCCTTTTCCATACATAACAAATTAATTAAGAGGACAATATTGAAACCTTTTAAAGCCATACGAATAAATATTATTTCTAGGGCTCCTAATAGTAGATATTTTTTACTGAAATGGGCTCACGACGCTTTTCTATGTATTTCTTGAGTGATGTCGGTCTAATGTAGTGAACCTATTTAATGCTTAATTTATAATTTCGCGTTCGTATCGTTTATGGAGCAAGAAAATTTTGTCTCAAAATGGTCCCCTCGAACGCCTATGAGCTTCCCTGGTGGTAGTTGCCCCTTGCCACCCTCAAGGTACGGCCCTGGTTGGCAGTAGTTATCCATCTGGCGTATTTTCCGAACTGAATAATTTTTCCAAACTTCTTGATACAAAGTTCGGTGAAAACTCACCAGCAGAGATTGCTTTGCAAATATTCCACATAGTGCTAAGGTTTGGTCTGTGCTAAAGTTTCTGACTTAGTTTTTCTTCAATCGCTTGAAACTTAACGATTGGTAAATCCTCATAATCATCGGTGGGTATCTGCCTTCAAACATTGGGGGGGGGGCGGGAGAGTAATACACTCATTTTTGGCGATGCTCAATATCTTTATGAAGTTGAAAAGCGATGGTCTGGAGAACCAGGGGAGCAGAGTTGCCTTCAACATTGGGAAGCGGGCAAATTTGAGGCTTATTTTGGGGAACATCAATTTCGTGTCACTTTTCTTTGTGACAATCGAACACTAATAATCACATTTCTCCCCAAAAACACATCTCAAATCATATTATTCGAGGGGACAGTCCACTACAATTGGTTAAACGTTTTTCTATAGTTCTCTAGAGTTTTTGACGACCCACTGTTGTGCCATCTAAATGCTCTTGAATAAGCCTTATTACATACCATAAAAATTGCAAAATTTAAGGCCCTTGCGGGGAATCATGATTCAAATTATTTTAAAAATCATCAATGGTGTAGTCAATATACTCATAATGCAACTTTTGTCACCTAGTTCGATTTTATTCGGAGGGTTTAAAAAAAATTCACCATTTTCAAGAAAATTCAAATTCTCATCAAAATTGCAAATATTTTAGGCTCTTGCGTGGAATGAAGTTCAAAAATTATGAAAAAAAATCACGAATGTTACACTGGTCAATACACAACTTTTGGCACCTATTGCTATTTGATTGCACAACTTTGATATTTTTGCTATACCCATATATATACTGGGTGTTAATAAAATATACCTACACGGTGTAAGAAGTGATTCCTTACTTCAAAATAAGAGAAAAAGCTCATATGGATGTCTGCGGAAAAGTGCATAATTAACAGAACTATGACTGTCCAAAATCGCGGAACAGCCAAATATCAACACGCCCGATTTCGAATTCCAGAAACTGTGGATGGTGGTCCTTATCTTCGTTAAGCAAGTCACATTTACGCAATCCAAAAATGCATATTTCATTAATGGTCGATGGGTGTACATCGCATTTCAGGCAGGGTGAAATTCCCAGACATGCCATCAACCGAATTTTGAGATATACTCTTACTTTATGATTGGTGCAAAGTAGTCAAACGATAAGTCTCGATAGCAATGAACAAAAGCGATATTGGAAGTGCTAGGAATCGTCAGCCGTACGGATTCTCGTACTCGGGAAAACGTATGCTGTATTCTTTTCTTTCACACTTATAAGTGAAGAAAACGTAAAATATACCATGGTGAAATACATCGCCTCGCGCGTATCCGAAGACACAAAAACATTCAGCTGCCAGTTCGTTACACTTCCGACTTACCCCCAAAGCATTGGATGTCCATTGTTGTCAATAATTACCACCTGCCTACTTTGGACCCTCCTTGAAATCAGGGTATATCGTGCAACTCTACTGAAAGTATATGTTACAATTACACACTGTAGGGAAGGCCTTGTACACCTATTGAAAATTGAAAAGATATGCACTTTTGGATTGTGTATGCGTTGCGTCCTTTACGCTGATAAGGACAAGCATCCACAGGTTCTGGAATTCGATATAGGGCTTGTTGAAATTTGACTTTTTCGCAATTTTGGACAGCCTTAGCTCTGAAACTATGCACTTTTCGCCGATAAATTATCTTCACACCAGGTGTTCTATAGGAGGAATGCTGTTTAAATTAAGTAAATACCTGCTTAATTATTTAAAAACGTTTCTATAAATCATTAATAATACATTTTTGTAAAAACAATTATATAAGATAGTAATTAACAATCAAATATTATAGTAAATACTTACTTTTGCATACATCTGTAAATTGTGTAATTATATTGAAATATAATATTTATATTTGTTAGTTTATGCTGCATAATATATAATGTATCTACTTTGGCTTTCAAAATAACTATGATAATAAATAATACCACGTTTATTCTTTTACATAAAGGTATTTTGTAGCTAACAATATATTGAATAGTGAATACTACTAATGCACATTACTTTTACATTTTTCAGTGTAAACCTTTATTTAAAATTACTGAAATATGTAATCTGTAACAAAATAATTTTGATACATGGCGACCATATTGGTAATGTTAACAGAACTGTTAAGCACTACTATTTGCTAAAAAGTTTATTTGATGATTTACAATTATGGAAATGAAATTCTACAAAATTCCCATATAGGTTGAATTACTAACCCTGCAATATGAAGCCTTCGTAATTTTTATGAGCGGAGGTGGTAAAACTGACATAGAAAGAAACCCGTAGCCCCCATGTCCCATCCCCTCCCATGACAGGTTCTTCCACCCAACCAGTAAGCTAGTCGCGGGCGATCAAAAGTGTAATTCGCTTCGTTCTCGGTGTAGTGGATGACGTTTCGTAATTTTTAGGAAAGCTTGTTACTCACAGTAAATTGTTGTTCAAACCCGTCAACCCGTCAAGTAGTGTATCAAACCCGTCAACAAAAAAAAAAAAAAACTAGATCAATGTTCCATTTTTACGAAAGAGTTATTACCTCTGACGGTTAAGTATCCTTTACAGAAACATTGTCATTTTTCATTTTGAAACTATGCGATATCTAAGTTTACATCTAAAATAGAAAAATATAAAACTCTGTCTTTTGTCATATAACACGACATTTTTGAATTCTTTCTCTAAAATATTTTTAAAAATCATTTTTCAAAATATTTTGTTAAAGTAATTTTTAAAAACTTCTTTGAACCTTGGCATCTTTAGCATATGTGTGAAAATGACCGTGGCCTTAGAGAAATAGAAAGCTTTCAAGATAATATATATACCCATTATTTCACGTAATAATGTACATAGTCATAAATAACAATACTTTTAAACAATCATTTCATATTAGGGCGGAGCGAAAAATCACTTTTTTATATATCGAAAACGCAATAGTGCACAAAAGTTGTCAATTAATGTTTATAAAATACTGTAAAAATTTCGTTTCTGAAATCAAATATCTTCCGGTGGCGAATCGCCAAAAAAGATTTTGTGTCTTTGTAGGGTATGCAAACCCGCCGTACACATAACTTTTTTGTGTTTCTACAATAAATGAACAAATTATGACCTTTATTTCTTAACGTAAGCAGTAATAAAATTCAAGAAATAATTTCTAGATGATTTAGGCAGATTTAGAACCATAAAATAGTTCATTTTAGCAAAACAAAATATTGCATATCCTATACTGCTTGTAATTTCTTATAAGGTTCCAGCATTAAATTAATATGCCGATAAATGTGTTCATTATTTATTATAATTTTTCCTTCTACACCCTTTTTCTTTTAAAAATTCTCGTACTGCTTTATAGAGTTTAACTTCCTGAATAAGAATTCAATTTGGACTAATCCAATTGATAGTAGCAGTATTTAAAAAACAACGTTAGTATTCGATATTTTTTTTCGAGTGTGGAAGACGATCTTTTCAGGGTAATTTTGCAGTGTTAACATTGCGTTTTAGTGTTTACTTCGTTGTTCGTATTTGGTACGTGTATAAACAGTTTGTTTTTGTACTGAAAATTAAACTTTATGTAATGTGTGTGAGATCTGTATTTTATATCAATATTGAAACTCTAACCATGGCAAAGATAAGAACAAGATTAAGAACGACTCACCCCGTGCTTGGACATTCAGCTGAACTTTCAGGTGTGTAGTTGCCCACAAAATTAGATGTAATGAAGTATTATTTTCAATTGGTAGAGTTATAAAAGTATGAGAAAGGGTATGATCGATCTGTAAAGAAGTTGGCGAGAGACGTTTCTCAATGTGTAAAATCTGTTTAGGGCAAAGCTTCCATCCCTACTTTGTCGTTAGAACGTGTAGTTCAGTTTCTACTTGCTTTGCACTCAAAGTATATAAGAAGTTTGTTAAGTCTGAGAAGAAAACGAAAGCTTCTGCTAGCTTCCAGAAAAACTGGATATATTTAAACAAGATTACACGAAGTCTTTTGATATATGTTACTGTAAATGTCATGAACTTTCCATGTGCTCATGTGAGTTAAGAAAGAAAATACCTAAGAAGGAGTGGACATTTCTGCAAGATCAGAGAACAACACGAGTAGCCAGAATAGAGTGAGTTGACTACGAGGAGAATTTAAAACTAATCATACGCACTAAAAGTAAATCACGAGAGACCACACGCCAACAGTCTTCTTACACATCACAAACGAGTACTTCTATTAAACTCCAGACATCATCTTATAATGGCGATGAGTCAAGTGTTGATGATTACTTTGCAAAACAACAGAATATTCGAGAAACAAGAAGCAAGCAGTAACGACATGTCCTTAGACCTCTCAGTATGCTGGCAGACCGATTTCGAACATCTGATCGTGCAACTGATTTGATAGCAACAGTTACATTGCAATGTTTTGGAATAATTGATCCACAAAATGCTGCTAGATGATAGACTTCCCAAAAGTCCGGAGAGAAAGGGAAAATATAGGATAAAAGGAAGTGCTAATGGCCAAAGGAAAGGATCTTATAGGCTTAAACTTTGATGGTCTTAAAGATCAAACTCTATGCAGGAAAGAGACTGGAGGTCGCTACTTTTCAGCAAAGAGACACGCTACTTGTAAAGATGGAGCTAAACACTTCTCATTAATAAGAACTTCTTCAAGGTACATACCACAAAAGGAGCGCAATTGGTTCATGAAGTGCGTAATCCAAAATAACTGTTATTTCGCACACCCGGAGAATATATTGCTTTCAATGGTTGACGATGAAAGACTTCAGGTCAGAAAAGAGGCATAGAGAAAGACTGTCAACGTAATGGGAAAAGCTAAGAATAAGAAGAGCAGATATTATGACAGTAGTATCAGAAGAAAGACGAAACGAGGAAGATCAGCTAAAGAAGACAATGAGTAACATGTAAAAAAATGTATGCTACGAAAGCTCAATTTCAATGCAAATGATTGAAATCAGTTTATTTATTGAATGATTGGGAATCAGTTTAAGTGAGGCATCCTCCAGCGTTGTCTTGTTTTCCAACAAAGAACTTGAAATCTACAATAATAACCGTGAACATCCAGCCATAAAAAGAGCTTTAAAATATTCCTGTAAGATTACGAGTACAGAACGCTGCATGAAATTTGTAACAGAAGCATCTGCAGCAGTTTGTGGCAGAGATGGTTTTATCAGACTTAAACTAAAAATACCGATTTGTAAACCCAAAAGTAGAAACAAAGGCAAACTATGCTCTGCAAATAACCAAAGATCTAATTTTGACCATACGTGTATGGATAGTAGGGTGAGCATGGGAGGGATCTGACCGGCACCCACGTCCTCGTCGTGGGTCCTGGGTCGTTTCGCTGATACAAGCACAGAGGTGCAGAAAAAAAAGGTATTTTGTATTAAGTAGATTGTTATTTTGATCAAATTGACTAGTATGTGATCCAAAATGTGCCTAAATCATGCAGAAAACATTTCTTAAATTTTATATATTACTTAACTTAAGAAATGTAGGTTATACGTTTGTTCATTTACCGTAGAAACGCAAAAGAGTGATGTGTACGGCGGGTTTGCATACCCTATAAAGACACAAAATATTTTTTGGCGATTCGCCACCCGAAGATATTCGATTTCAGCGACGAAATTTTTACAGTATTTTATCAACATCAGTTGACAACTTTTCTGCACTATTGCGTTTTCGATATATAAAAAAGTGATTTTTCACTCCGCCCTATTTCATATGGCTAAAAAAGAAAACCCGACACTCGTAGAAATTACGAATGATAAGTATCTACGTGGTACTTAGTAGTCTAGGGTTAAAGTCTGAATTCTATGCAAAGAAGCCTTCAACAACGGCCATATTAAGAAATCGCGGTCATATTTGTTAATCATATATATGTGGATTCCTTTCCGATTGAAAGGTTATTTCATTCTTAACCAATACCAGGAGAAAAAGGACAATCATATGCGGAGGTCCATTCTGGAAATGGGGATCATATTTAAATTATTTCGAGGAATCCGAATGGATTCATATCAGTTCTTTTACCTGTATTTGCATACCTAATTGTATGCAAAAGGATTTATTCGCTTCATTAAGTGCTGTGTTTTAACATTCTCATATGAGAATGCCGCTCTATTAAATCTCCATATTAGGAAATATGGAGATTAGCGGCTATATGCAGGTTTCAATTCGTTGGAAATATTATTTTATTCTATGACAATACTAACACGGAATGTACTTGAACCTGAACCCGGAAAGAGTGGTTATGTATATATTTCCCAAAAGTTTTCGTCAAGGAAAGATCAAAACCGGCTACCAAAATTGGGGAGGTCTCATAGGTTCAGCGTGGCGCAGTGCTTTACGGATTTTTATTAAATTCGGGTGACCCCTTTTCAATTTTGACTGGCATTTGGATAGCTACTTGTATGTAAATCAATGTACTTGTTTTATTAAATGCAGTATTTTGATCTTGTTGCACTGAAATGCCACTCCGCTACTGTGCGCAATCCTTCAATTGCCTCAGTGCGAAAATGCTAGAAAAGTAAGACAGAACTTAGAAATAAGAAAGAAGTTTGAGTAGGTGGTTCTTGGCACGGTATGAAGGCAAAATTCATCGTGTACTTTTTAACGTTTCATTTAGTTCAACGTATTACAGATAACATGACATTATACGTAAGAACACTTCTTCTTTCATCTTCCTTATTTTTGCGAGAGCATAGTGTGTCATGAGAAGGTCGGCTGCTACAAGAGGGGAGAGCAATGACATGGACAGGTCCACATTGGCATTGCGACAGAAACGATCACTCAACCAATCATCGGAAACGCCGCGATTGTTTACTGGTAGAGCATTCATCTTTTCGATCCCAGATCGCACCAAGTTAACTTTGTGGCGGACGAACACCGTGTGCGTGGGTTTTCTCAAGGTTAATTTCATTCCACCATATCATTTGTTTCTCATCGTCTCCGTCTCCTTTAGCCTAATCGGCATAACCTTGGGACGTAAAACTTAAAGATTTCGTTTCATTTCATTTCAACCAATCATTGGCTTCCAAGTGGGTTCTGTTCCAAAAACGAGTCAGACTCGCCTCATCCGCCAAAGCTGGCACCCCAAACTGCACGCGGCCATGTGTAGAGGCTTGCAGTCAGTTCCCGTAGTTTTGCTCATTGGGTTGTGACAAGATACAACCATATGTAATATTCATACTTTCATATATAAACAATTGAGCTGAAGATGGTTTGTACCATGAGATGATGATCGGATATACTACATAGAAATTTTCCGAAATTTCTTACTTGAAGGCACGTGGCGGAGCAGAGAGGACACCCCTAAGGTCTATTTTTTTAACTTCCATTATTTAACGCTGAGAAATAAAAATAAGGCATTTTCCCGACCTATCCAAATTGTGTCAAAAGCCTAGCGGAGTTTAATAAGTGGTACTTAATAGGACGTATTTGAATTGGGAATTCTTCTGTCCCTAGTTCCTTGAGAGGACCACCATTAGCCTCAGAGGAGCGAGAATATGATTCATTCGTTGAAAGAACAGCTGTGGGAAGGAGGATAAGACGGTTTCACTGTTTGAACTAAAAATGTATAAATTAAAATTATGTCCTAAAAAGTGGATATATATATGCAATTCAAAATCAAGAATGAACGAACTTTTAGAAATTGCTTTTTAAAGTTATATACATATGATATTTGATTTTTTTGTCACATGATTGTGCCAGGATGGATAAAGGAGACGTGAACCTATATATTATGGTGGAATCCGAACCACTCTTTCGTTCAACTGTACCCTCATCGGGAATCGAGCTCGGTACCACGCACAACAAAGGCAAGTGTGTTAGCCAGTAGGCCAAACGAAGTCCATATTATATCTGAGATGAAAATAAAACAACTAGTTAAAAGTACATTTTTCTCTATTTGTAATTTAGTTTAAAGGAGAGAATTTCTCAAAATTAAATTTTAATTTGCATTTTCTCAAACATTTAATATTGTCAAATAATATCGCTAGTCGGTATGTAAAACAAAATTTAGTTTGTGTGAAGTAATGAACAGAAACATCAATTTGGTTTTACATTTTTGATATTGCGTTCACTTTATTGCACGCTTCGCGAATCATGCCGCGAATTTCATTTTTTAAAATTCCTTATGCATTGCAATGGCTTATATTTGATTCTACACAATTGCAATTCATGTATAAATTTATTCATTTATTTAGTGGAAGTTCTGACAAAATTTCTGTTGAGTTTGTGTAAGAGAAAGATTAGTATTGATATTTTTGTAATTACATAAATTGCAGTATTTTATTGTATAAATTGTGCATTTACCTTCGCAGTGACTAGTGACATATATAGTTAAATAGTACTGCAATATATTATGTTTATATAGGATTTATATTCAGAATTCATTTCCTTATATGTTACTGTTGTAGGTTATCTTCAAACTGAAAGTCGCCCGCATTTGCTATTCAAAATATAAATAATTACAGCAAATTGTACATTCTTTCATTAAGATGAACGCCATCGCAGTACAGTATTTTCTTTTGTACAAGTACTGTGCAACACATCGAATCTGGTACATCGCGGTGACTATGTTTGAAGTGAATCGTGACACCGCCACACTTCCAAAACGTGATTTAAATTTACAAAAATTATATACTTTCATTTTTTTTTTAAAAAACTTACAATTTCGGCCTCCAAAATGGAAACTGAGAATCAGGTTTACACCTCCCTACAGCTTCGGAATCAAATGCGTCCTATTTTTGGAAACTAAAATTCTGGTTAAGGCTAAACTCATCTTCCAGGAAAGACACCACTCCAAACGATCCTTCTTTATCCGCTAGTGCATGAAGTTCTCTGCAATAGGTAGCTTTCTAAAGCAATCTAAAATACGTTTAAAAATGCATGTTATATTCACTACGATCATCTGCGACTTATTTCGAATATCCGAAACTGACTGTTCTGCTGAGCTAGCTGGCGGAAGTAGTTGAATTGTTTGCATTTGGTCCGTGCGTGAATGCATGTCAGTTTGCGTAACACAGCCATTTACTTTGGCTCCACTACCCCCCCACTTCATAACCGTCGATGACATACGAGGGAACCTATCCAAGTGTAGCTCTGACTTCGAGTCGAGACCGTAGCGGAGATATAAGCGCGAAAAGTTAGAAACTGAGCTTTATATATATTAAGAAGTCAGATTCCGGGTCAGATTTTTTGGAAACGGTCGGTAAAGGAAACTCAGTGAATACATATCAAATTTGTGTGGGAAGCCCATAACCTTTTATATGAACAGTTTGTGTCCCCGGGGCACTCACAGGATCCCAGGCGGAGTCCAACTCAAAATTTGCAAATGGAACATGGGGCCAAGTAGCATACTGTATGAAAGCTATTGTTAAATAAAAGAAGACAGAACAACTCTCAAATCTCTACGATAACCCCGTGCAAATGGGCAACTGCTCAAAATGTGAATACAACGTACATCAGAAAATCTATGGCCCGCTTCTGAATCCGTTAAGTTGCGACAATAACAAAACAGAAAAACACGTTTAAAAGTGCAATGTTTTGAAGTAAAGCAAATTGCTGCAGTCTCTCACAGAGTCCCATAACGGACCTTATACAAGTATATGTGTGACTTCGAATGACCAATGGACCATAGAATAACTATGACCATTGGATTTCGTGACCTAGAAGAGAAAGGATACATTGTCAATCGCATCCGTCGTGGAGGGTGAGAAGGTCAAAAGGCAACGGTATGTTCTTCGCGCATGTGCACCAAAATTCACAGATTGCTGTGAAATTTTTATCGCGAGATTTGTTGAACGAGAACATGGTGGTAAAGACGAAAAGGAGTGACCTTGAAGCTGTGAGGCAACTTGGAGAGGATTGCGGTTGCAGAAAACTGGAATAATGGTGCAGAAATACAATATATCGGAGGGTGCTTTTGAGAGAGTACCTCTGTAGCAGTTTGCTTTACTTCACTACCGTGCACTTTTAAACGTGCTTTACTGTTTTGTTATTGTCGCAACTTAATGGATTTAGAAGCGTGGCCATAGATTTTCTGATTGACATATTGAGGGCCGCGGTAGCTCAGTGGTAGAGCGTTCATCTCTGGTGCTTGGGGTCCTGGGTTCGATCGCAGCCGCCGCCAAGTGAACTTTGTGGTGGACAAACACCATATGCGTGGGTTTCCTCGTAGTTCGTCCGTTTCCTCCCACATTCTTCATTCCACCATTTCATTCATTATTTATCATCACAGTCTCCTTTAACCTTACCGGCATAACTGTGGGACGTAAAACTCAAATATTTCATTTCATTTCATTTTTTGTATTGACATTTTGACCAGTTGCCCGTTTGCACAGGGTTATCGCAGAGGTGAGATCTTATTTTATTTAACAATAGCTTTCATAAAATATGTTCAATTTGCAAATTTGGAATTGGACCCCACCTGGTGCCCTGCGAGTGCCCCAGAGACACAAATGTTTCATTCAATAGGTGCTGGACTGCCCACACTAATTTGATATGTATTCGCTGAGTTTCCTTACCCGACCGTTTCCGAAAAAATCTTATCCGGAGTCTGACTTTGTAATGTATAGTAAAGAGGTCAATTTCTAACTTTTCACGCTTATATTTTCGAAGCGGTTGCGATCGAGAGTGTATCCCTTTTCGTGTTATGTTCTTTTCGAGCAAGGTATCCAACGGGTATAGTCTCGACTCTAAGTAAGAGTTACAATTGGATAGGTTCCCTCGTTAGTTTAAGAAACGTGCTTCAGCAACAGCAAATATTTTTGTATAATTTGAATAAAACTATACAGTACATTAGACCAACTGTTTGTTTTTTAAATCTTCCTTCTATTCGAAAACCATGAGAATTAAAATGAACGTTAGAATAACTCCACATAAAAGAAAAAATCACAATTTGTAGTCCATTTCGAGAGGGAGAGAGAGAAAGAGAGAGAGAAACAGAGACAGAGAGAGAAGAGGCTGTGGTTAATATATAAAACGTTGGTTTATTTTTATTTTATTGTACACTGTAATAAAGGATTATAATTAATTATGGAGTATGTTATATTTTACTACCCGTTTTATGACTGTATTTTCTCTCATAGTTAAAGTAGGCCCTTGAAACCAATATTGAATGAGTAAATTGTTTGTAAAGCATCAAAATACTGCCAAGACCAGTAGTGTAACATATGTAATACTTGTCTAGCGATCAACCTCATAGTTTCGGGTGAAAAATAATGCATAAAACATATTTCTTTGGATTTGACAAAAATGACAAGAATGTTAACATCGAAAGCATGTAGATTAAATAGTTACACTTATATTACGCAGGAGAAGACTTAAACTCTAACTTTACTTTAAAACATTATTCATTACCGTAAAAGTGAGTTTATCTATCTATATAAAACGTATACATGTTCCAGCATAACTCTGGAACTGCTCGAGCAAAATCAACCGAATTTAGTACAGATATAAATTACAACCTCAAAAACAGCGTTGGGAGTATGCTTACCAATAGTTTCGGGTGAGGAACAAGTAAAATAAACCAAAACCGATATTGATGCCAAATTCAAAGTTAATGGGAGCATTCAGATTAACATTGACTACCCGATGCCATTTAATTACACAGTCAGTTACATGTGCATAAGGGTAAAGTCAGGGCTGGAATAGGTGACATGTAACAATGAAAACGACCAACATTACTTCCAAATCGTGCCTTAAGTGTCGCTAAGATAAATAGTGACATACCCGATGCTATAATTTCGGTCGTATCAGTATTCAGAAGTAAGAGTAAAAAGAGAGTAACGAATAAAAATGATCGAAAGTGACCGATATTACCATTAAATTAATAGTTTTCGAGGTTACTGAGATGATTAGTGACACTCCAAACGTCAGATAAATCCAAATTCGACATGTCCAGAATGACCGAGTTAGTGTCGAATTGCATAGTTTTGAATTTGGTTAATCTTATTAATGGCAGTTTCAATGACGTAAATATTCGGACAGCAAAGGGTTAACGTTAACTAGGTTTGGATTACAACCATAAAATGCAGAAATTGATGCAAACAAGGAGCATAATGTATCAAATTTCGTATTTTTTTTTCATTGAGGAAGCTCTTTCACCTAAATTTTTTGCAAAGAAGAGATCTATGTTACCAGCGGGATCTAAGGTTATCGTTCCATTAACATTAAAACAATCTAGGTTGCATAAAAATGAATTACCGGAGGGTTAGGAATTTTAATTCTGGTAGCTCTAGTGTCAGGTAAGTCTCCAGCTATTGAAATAATAAATCCATTAGCGCATAAGGTAGTATTAAATACTAATCCTGTAGTGGGGAAGGCAGAAGACGTATATATTCAACACACATATGTTATTACAGCATTAGAAGACAACGATTACACAAATCACGAATTTTTGGAAGAGGGTCAAAGGTTATTTGATCCTTCAAAATTGAAAATAAGAGAAAAAACATTCGGAATATAAACAAAAACTAATAGATCTATATTTGGAATTCGCTGATATTTTTACCTGGAACCCAAATAGATTAGGCTGTGAGGGAGGATATCAATACAGGGTACAACTAAAGTCAGAGTTACCTACCTCTCGTTAACAATATCAAATACCGAAACCCTTGCAAGTAGAAGTGCGTGAATACTTGAATACTTTAATTCAGCAAGTTGTTGTGGAAACGTCTAATTCTCCTTTAATTGGCCCGTGTTATTTTTGAGAAAACCATCGGGAAAGTTGAAAAATAGGTGATATGCGACTGTTGAATGCAAAAGTGATAAATCATTCTTTGGCTTTCTTTGGCTGTAAATCATTCTTTATTCATTATATAATTTCTTCCTTGACTGGACATGTTTGGTATTAAATTTGGCCGTCTCATCAGCATATTTTAAAATATAATTAACACCACATTCTCGTCCATATTTCGCCTTTTCTCTACTGTCACTCGGGACATCTCAGTATTGCGTTACTTCCCAAGGATTTGTATATAATGGAGCTGTGTACAATAGATTCATGTCTATGGTGTTGGCTAACCTCCATCCAGAAAACATACCGTTTTATGTAGATGATTTTTATGTTTTTGCTAACTCACAGGAGCGAATTATTGAGATTTTAAGAAATGTATTTAAACGTCTTAGAAAATCAGGAATTAGAATTTCAGTAGAAAAATCTCAATTTTTATTTCAAGAAATTTTAGCGCTCGGACACAAAGTGTGGCATTATAGCTACCAGATCTCGGATCGGCTGTTAAAAGCAATTGATACTTATCCTGTCCCAAAATTGGCGAAGAAAGTTAGATTTTTTCTCGGTTTGTGCAATTTTGTAAGGAAATGTTTATCTAATTACGCGGAAGTAGTACACAATCTACAAAAGTTTGTAAAAAAGGGCGTAAAATTTAGTTGGGACTCTACTCACCAACAGGCATTTGAGACGTTAAAGAAGAAACTTTTAGAAGCACCAATTCTAGCTCCTTACCGGCCAGAAAAACCTATGTGTTTATGGACAGATGTATCCAAATCAGGAATTTCTGCAATGAGTATGTAGTGTACATACGAAAAATTACAAGATTGGATTCCCATTGGTTATTACTCGAGGCTTTTGACACCATCAGAGCAGAGTTTTTCAACAATAGAACAGGAATTTTTAGCCGTATTAGCTGCAGGGAAGGCATTTTAATATTATTTAATAGGAAGACATTTTTATTTGAAAATAGGCAACCGAGCATTAGTCTACCTCATGACAGCAGCAAATCTATCGCCCAGGCTACTTCGTTGGAGTTTAATTTTGTCGGAGTATGATTCATGTCCGCAGTGAGAATAACCCTGTAGACTCGATGAGTTGCATTTCGGTTGTATCCCGCAACCAAGAGACCCGTTATTGGAAGATTTGGACCAAGAGAGATGTTTAGTAAATTTCCAAGCACCCGAAAACATTGGAAAAATTCAGAAGACGGACCTTTATTTTGGATCCATATACAGATGCTTACAGAAAAATAAGCAAGGACAAGACTACAGGCTGGAACAGCAAGCTAGAACATTTTAATTAATTCCTAAGGCGACCTCATTTTCAGTAGTCTTAATTGACCAATGTGGAACTTTTCCAACATCTTCTACATATCGTCACAAGTATATTATAATTATGTGTGATGCCTGTACAAGATATGTCATAGCTGTAAGCATAACAGATTTAACAGGAACCACTATTGCGACTGCTAGTTATAATAAACTCATCTTAAAATACGGAGCGCCATCATCTTTAATTTAGGTCGTCTTCCTGCTCATAAAAATAAGATCATGTGAGAGCGAAATTATTGGGAATAGAATTGAAATTATATCAGTTAATCCACATTATTGTCTCAATTTGGCTGAGAAAACAAGCTACAAAGTTAAAAGAGCGTTACGTCACTACATCAAATCAACTGTAAATAATTGGGAAATCATGTTACCGCAAATTGTGTTTGGATTACATAATTTGAAGAATCAAACAACTAAATATTCAAGTTTCTATCTGCTCAATGAATTTGAACCAAAGATTGTTTTTGATCTTCAATTTAATACTCCAGGTGAAGAAGAAGAAAATGTCGAACAGATAGAAACGATGCGACTCGCGAGAGATGATGCTCATCAGAATATGTATAAAAGTTATCTCAAACAATTGGAGAAATACGAAGAAATTCATGCGCAAACACAGTTTCACCCTGGTCAAAAAGTGCTCATTCAAAACGTGACAAGACATAAAGGAATACAAGTAGCATTTGGTTTTCGTTATGACAAGCAAGGTGTGATACTATCATGTTTGCTCAGCTCAAACAAATATCTTGTTTCTTTTAAAAAGGCAAAACGAGATGATGTCCAAGACGAGATAGAAGTACGTCGAAGCCGCAATCTTCAACAGCGAATGAAAATGCGAACAAATGACAAGAGACAAACGTCATCCATGAAAATATGCAACCAGTGAAGCACAGCATAATTGTGCAAGAAGTTTATATCTAAATTATCAAAATAACTTAAATATCACAATTAGTGAATTTCATAAAAGAAAAGAGTAAATTAGAATATTTTTCATCTCATCCTTATTCCCTCTCTGTATATACGGTTTAAGTTAGCTTATATATTAGTCTGGTCTAGTTGTACTAAATATTATTCATTGTGGGTGAGCGAGTGTAAGGCGCTTTCCTAAAACTCAACCAAACCTTAAGCTAAAAGCTGCAAGATCGAGCTGCAGAAATGTAGTTCAAACCTTCATTTTTCGAACAAATGATACGATTTTCTAGTCTCGTAACATTGTGTTGTCTCTTTAATCTATCTTTGGGGTAGACTAGGGCGTTATTCGAATCGGAATTCCCTCCCATTTTCCCCCAGAATAAACGTTTTCGTTGGAGATATTAGCCGAAACTGATATATATATATTGCATATTAAATCAGTTAATGTTATATTTTCTGTATGAGTAAATACGCAACCTATTATTTCGTTTTCTCCTTTTATTTCTGGCAACATGAACGAAATCATTAGGAAATTGATCATAGCCTCAATTATCATTTTCGCTAGTGTCGATACACACGCAAGGTTACACGATTTAATTGAACATTCTCAGTTAACATTTACTATTCATAAAATTGAACTTTCTCTTTAACATAATGACCAAATTTTTATCCCTTTAAGGTTTATATTTTGATTTGAAATTTGAAACAATACGAATTAACCATTGTTCTAATTCACATTTATTTGCGAAATCTTGGATTCAAAACGAAATATTTTACGACCAATTAGCAAATCTCATTCTATGTCATTTAATGTTTTCGGAACAAAACAACACGTTAGCATATGAGTCTAAGCAGAAAGGTTCCATATTTCTCTCAGCTTTATCTGGACTTTTAAGTATTGGGTTTTCATCATATAATTATTACGAAACACACAAAAGTTAAAGCACGTAGTTA
This sequence comes from Thermobia domestica, assembly GCF_964235325.1. Taxonomy (NCBI): domain Eukaryota; kingdom Metazoa; phylum Arthropoda; class Insecta; order Zygentoma; family Lepismatidae; genus Thermobia; species Thermobia domestica. Next base: position 138,857,402 of record NC_137457.1, read on the forward strand.
ACAATCTCAAAAACCACGATCAAATTCTCACTACTGAACTTTCAAAATTTAAGATAGATTTTAAAAATCAAATGTCTATACAACATAACACTATTTTGGTAATACAATCAGCCGTTCACGAATTAAAGAAGGACATGTTTGAACAATATTGTAACCATCTGTCGTCTGATGCTTGGTTATTAGCTAAACAAGCTTACGAAGCTTCAAAAGATAAAACCTTACGTACCTTTAGGGATGCCCTATCAAATAAATTAATTTTTCGAATTCTAAATTATATTCATGCTAAAGAGCTTATTGCTAATCATTCTTTACTCAAGTATAGTGTGTTTCAAAAATACTTAGGTTTATTTTATGATATTACGAAAACGCTTCTTTCAGAGTATAGAATCGCAAGATTCATATTTTGTTAGACATACCATCAATTCTTCCACCAAACATAAATCCTCTATACCAAGTAACCAATTTGGGTTATTTATCACTAAATAATGTTGTTTCCTTCAAACTTCCAGAACAAGTATGTTTATACCAAGATTCACTTCACTTAATAGAAAACAAGATCAGTGCCTTGGATTTCTTTTTTGTTTCTTTGCTACACTAATCAAATGGTGATCTTACCTAAAGCGAAATGTTTATCAAACTTATTGTTTCATAATTCTACAGAATGTTGTGAAATGCAAACTAAAGAAGCAAATGCTAAGTTTATTTTCAAACATACTCCTTTGAGAATAATTCTATCCACAAGTCTAAATGGTCACCTAATTAAAATGATACACGGAAACCAGCCAATAGCAGTGTCAACGTCAATTATAAAAATGTTTCATTTTTCGTGTACGAAGATTTTGAGTCCATAATAATAGCCAATCAAATTCTTGACTCACGACGCACTTTAAATTTAACTCAAAAATTTTAATGCCTAACATCACTTATCATCCATTTTCTCCTCATATGCATACTTTTTCGAATAAGTTGGAATCTTTAGCGCAGCAAATAGAAAATATAACTGTAAATGCTAACACTCCATCTTTACAAATTTCTAATGACTCAATGTCATTGCTATTAATAATACCTATTACAAGTGCTGTACTGTCGCCTCTCATTATCATATTTTTATCTATAAAGTTATTTAAAAATAATAGTGAATTATCGAATATAAATATGAAATTGCATTCACATAATGAAGAAACCTTAAATAATTTTAAGCACTGCAAACGAATAATGTATGAAATATTTCTTTATGCGAAAAATATTATTGTAACATGATGGTATAAACCTAGGTTATTTTACTGAAGTAATCAAACATGATTTGCAAAGCAAATACAAACAGAGACTATTATTTTCTTTGAAAGGGAAACTCCAGTTTTGAAAATCAAATTCTTGCAAAGCGAGACGAAGACATCAATCTGGACACAAAACGTACACAAAAAGGTATTCGCAAAGCGAATTTTTGGAAATGTGAAACAAATATATGTTGTGTCTTATGTAATTATAAATCTATTTATTAAAGGCCCATAGTAAAATTATATAGTAGTTTATTCTGTTTCCCTTTATAGGCAAATAATCAACATCAACTTCGCCATATTATATATAATTATATTTACTGTCATTTCTATCTTAATTTTCCTTTTGTTAGCAATTTTTATTTATTTTCAATGCAGAAAATGTAATTCAACAGCCACAACAGAAAATTAATTCTATTCAAATTCCATCGTTTCCTCAACTATACCCTATATATGAGGATATCCACTACGAAAATGAGCAAAATCAGAACATACCTAATTTTTCTTCAGATAATATTTATCTGCGCATTCATGGTTTATATTACATACTTACTTGTTCCAACTATACTTCAAATATTTATCCTTAAGTCAAATTTGTGTCGTGTCAATCAAACCACCCAAACGTGTGTTTTAAACACCCCAAGAGTTTTGTAATTACAAAACACCAACTACAGTAATAAGTGATTATGTGTGAAATAATGTCGTGTCAATAGTGAAAATGTTATATATAATTATGTAAATAGTATGGTGTCTTACGAAATGAGTGTTTAAAAAAACAAGCTATTTGTATATTTTGTATATTTTTTATTTTGTATATTGATAAAGACATCCTTACCAATATATCAGCGTACAAATTTCGAAACACTTATAATTCACTCCATCACAAACACAAATAATCTAAAACTGCCTTATATTTCTGTGTTGTTGTGTGGAGATTTTTCTTTACCTCTGACATTGCAAGGACGCATGCATATTGTTGTGACGGTAATACTGACCTTGTAATATGGAAACGCAATCATAACGACTTCATTTTTTTTTTTGATATGATTAACTTGGACTAAGCCGTTTTTTATTACTCACTCATTTTCACTTGCTACACACTGTTTTTCTTTTCAAAAGAAATGTCTTATACATATATTCAATTTATTTATGGTTTGGTGTTACTTATATTTCTTTATATTTATATCGACATCGGAGATGCCGAATATCCAAGCGGGGAGAATGTGTTATGACTGAAGAGATTTGGTAAAGCGCAAGTAATATTTTATTAATTTTGACATTAATATCTTGTTAACTTTCATATTTTAAGTGCAACGAAAACTCAATTCCCAATCTCGTGCGGTTAGGTCGTTCAAACGTGTAAATAAATTAAGAAATTCTCATAACAATTCAAAGCTCTGTCTAGATAAAACATTCTTTTAATAGGAAATATAACTTATGTAGCAATGTGTCAAGGCAACCACAAACACTTCCTTCTTTAAGTTATGAAGTAATTCTTAAAATATAATTGTAATCGGAAGAAATGACGCTACCAGAAAATAGGAAGAAAAGGTAGGTAGACAAAAGAGTAGTCAGCTCGAGAGAGTTTTGAAGTGACCACCAGACAAGAAGGAACAACCTCTCAAATCTTCACTGATCAAAATCTGGGTGAGAACATGCTGGTTACAAATTGATAACATACTTCTATTATTCAACTTCGTTACCAAATTCATTCAACTCATAACCTAACTTCTAAATTCAATATGAAAGTTGTTATTGACTTTGGTGTATGGCCAGAGCACCAGTTTGATCTGATTATCTGATCTGGTGATTATCTGATCTGATATTTCTAGTTTTATTTATGCAGTCAAAACTACCCATCTTAACAAATTAATCGCTCTACCCAAAATTAAATGGTTAAGTTTGTTATGAGATTGCACTCTAAATTGCCCCGATGCTAATATTGTTATTATTACATGAGCTCTGTTTGGATATAAATTATGTATGTCGACGTTTGGATTTCGATTCATATGTTAATATTAACGCACCTTTCGCTATTTTCCCTCCTAATTTTCACACATGTTCAGATATTTGTTTCGCCATATCACAAGCTTCTCGATATCCATTGCCTAGGAGGCTGCTTGCTGATCATGAAAGACAGGCAAGAAATCCAGTAAGAGTGCTTCTCGGCGGTCTCGAAACACTGTGACTATGAATGTACCGTTGATGGTCTTGTTCAAAATTTATTCTCTATAGGCCAGCGAATATGATTCAACACTATACTCTGGGACTTAGATATCTAATATAGTTACCAGCAACAATTGCATTCAGAAATCTTTCGCCGTCTTTCTTGTAATGGCATGAATGGTTCAATGTTGCATTCCGCGACATGTTGTCACAATATACTTTTTTGCTTGTCTACCCATAAGGAATCCATCCCAGAAAATTTGAATACTTCTTGTTACACATGATATATATATTACACATTATATATGATGGTAGTCGTGCATCAATGACGGAGAATTCGGGAGGTAAAAACAAGCAAAAAATATCATATAAACATTGCGTGAATGCGGCTTTATTTAGACGATAGAGGCGTCTTAAATGCCGCATTCCGAGACAGCAATTTGCAATATCTCAAGAAAGGAGAGAAATATGAATGTCGGGTCAAAACATATCAAAGGAAACCACATCCGTAGAATCCAATTATGCATAAGTGATGGTGAAATAGTGGCGGCGCTAGAGGGGGCCACAAAGAAAGTGAATGAAACATGGAGAAAAGTGAACAATTTACACTGACAAATTGTAGGAGGAGATGTTACATGGAACATCAGCAAGAAATGTTAATGAACAAAGGCATCAATGTCTGACACTATGGGACGCGGAATTAAGGCATGAAGTATCTTTGTAACGGAGAAAAGTAGAAATGTCGGGTCAAAAGAAATCAAAGGAAACCCCATCCGAAGAATAGTATTATGCGCACTTACTGCGGAACAGTGACGGAGCATGGAGCTACAAAGAAACTGTTATACACTCTTAGTGATGATACGCACAAATTGTACAAAACACGTACGGAAGATGAGGACCAGTGTACTGTAAAAACAAGAGGTGATCAACATAATCCTGCCTTAAAGGTGTTAAATATATTCTCCTTGTTCCTCGTGACAGACAGTTATACGATGGTATACGGATTCTCTGACTTTCGGCAAAAACGCTGGAGTTTGCCGTAGTGTGGCAAATGCAGGTCATACACGCTACCGAAGATCTTCAATGCCATGCACGGGCCGTGTATACACGAGACTCTTCACTTAACCACATAGGAAAAAGTCTAGGTGTATTCAGAACGGGTGAACATGGGGGCCATACTCCTTTCTTTCAACGATCTATCTACCTGCTGGAAAAGTTTTCGTTCTGATATGCACGAATAGTGGGACATGAATGAGAAGGGACACCATCATGCATAAACCACATACACTGTCGTATGCTCAGTGGCCCGTCTTTAAGTAGAATAGGTAGGGCCTAGGTCAGAAACTGGACATACGATATTGCTTGCGTCCAATCGCTGTGATAAGAAGTGTTGATTCACAAGGTCGTCATCAGTAATACCAGCCAACACATGGAAATGGAAAATCTGATGATGCTTCGTCTCTACAATTGCATGCAGGTTGTTGGATGTCCATCGATAGTCATTGCGGACATTTGTGATGCCATTGCGTATGAATGCCTCATCCGAGAACAACATCTGTGCTAGAACTTTCTCAGCGTTTCATTCACTTTCTTTGTCCCCCTTGGGCCGCCACTGTTCCGCCATCACTTATGCATAATTGAATTATTCGGATGGGTGTTTTGTATTGATATCTTTTGACCCGAGGTTCATATTTATTTCCGTTACAAAGATACGGTATTCCTACATTTCGCCTCCCATAGTGTCCCTACAGAGTAGCCATTGTTACCTTTGTTCATTAACAGTCGTTGCTGCATGTTCCAAGTAACATCCCCTCCTACAATTTTTCAGTGTAAATTGTTCACTATTCTCCATGTTCCATTCACTTTCTTTGTGCCCCCCTCTAGCGCCGCCACTGTTTCGCCATTACTTATGTATAATTATATTCTTCGGATGGGGTGTCTTTTGATATGTTTTGACCCGACATTCGTATTTTTCTCCGTTCTTGAGATATTGCAAACTGCCGCCTCGGAAGTTGACATTTTAGACGCCTCTAGCGTCCAAACGAAGCCGCATTCACCCAATGTTCATATAACATTTTTGCTTGTTTTTACTTGTAGATTCATCTCCCGAATTTTCCGTCATTGAAGCACGACCACCATGTATATATATATATATATATATATATATATATATATATAGAGAGAGAGAGAGAGAGAGAGAGAGAGAGATAGGTAGATAGATAGAGGTAGATATATGGATGGATGCTACTTCATTATGTTCTTGAAGAGGAGAGCACAGTTCAAAATAGTTCAAATATCTAAATGATTACAACGTGGTTATATTAATTTCATTTAGGTACTCATTACTAAAGTTAAACATTAATAAAATAAATATTTACATTTTATTTAAAAGAGAGAAAACACACTTACTCTGGCAGGCAGCTGTAAATGATGTTAAGGGAAATATAAGTATACATACTGGATATCCAAAGTATACACTATGTAATACAGGTTTCTGTTTATTAATTTGAAATTAGAAATATTATCACACTAGAGTACTTAACATTGGATTCTTCCAAGGCATCTAACAAATGATTTTAACTGAGAAATATCTATAGGCGAAATGAATGTTACTGGATGTATCACAATTAGTTTGCGTCTTAATCACTATTTACTGTCGCATTTACCCAAATGTGAGATCGCCAAACGGATGTACTTTCCAGCACGAGAAAATAGGATGTATCTCCGGTTTCAGTTATAATTTTCGCTTCTGTTTGTAACTCTCCACCGTCGAATTTGTAACATTCCTCGAAATTTCACGCTGTTTAGGTAGTATTTAGTTTGTTTGAGTGCAGAACTTGAAATGCAGAGTTGGCAATTTTGCTTCATTTGTTTCTAAATCCGGTTTCTTGTGGTTCTCGGTAATGCCAAGGTTTTAAATAGTTCTTCTAAGTTACAGTTAATTTTTGTATTCTGGTTTCAATACAGGAAGAATACTAATTAAGACAAACTCTATTAGTTTTACAATCTATATTAACTTTCATTGCATCTTTTATCATTCTAAACTCTTATGTATGATCGTCAAAATTACTAATGTGAGTAAAATATATCCCCATTAAATATTTTCTTTCTCTGAATTCCTTATGGAAATTTTCAATAGATATTTTGCAAGGGCTGTGATTATAACCTTTACCCTATAATGAAAAATTAACAGATCTCAAAACTCCAGGTACTTTTCTTCCAAAAATAAAAGATCATTCGTTCTGTATTTCAAACCGAGATCTGGAATAAATCTCTGAAAGGTACAACAATTAATTGTTCAACAAATCGTGCACGAGAATCGAAATACCTATTTTTCTACCAATGACCTTAGAATAAAGTAATAATTACACTCTTAAAGGTTCAATAAATTTAAAAATAAATTGTCTCTTTACAGGTATTTTCCATTCTTGGATTCACTACATTCTTTGGAACATCGTCAAAGTGGTTGTCAGCCTTTTAAGATGTCTGACTTCTGTCATATTGTTGGTTATAGAAGAAAATTCTCGTCCAGTCCTTTACAAGGAGGTAATGCGCCTAAAATCGATGACATATTCTCGCGCTGGGTGACAATGCCGACATGTTGGAAAATGAATGCAGTAGTTCGGGAGTTACCAGTTTTAAGGTGGATCACTACCCGGAAGTCAGCATAGTTTATTGCCTTAACCAGCGCGTAAAGAAATGGCACATATTATAAGTATTACACTATAAAATAGAGTTATGCGTCAGCTACAGCATGAGATACTATTTTTTGTGCTTATGTATTCTGTTAGCTAAAAAAGTAAAATATAAGAGAAAACTTGATCAGTTTTAAGATGAGTACGCAAGATGGCGCTTGCTATTAGATTTTGCTACTCCTGTGCTCAGTTTTACGAAATTTTTACTTATAAGCATAAATTATTTTACAGGTAGTTGTCTCATTACGGAACATGAATATTATATTACCATTTTTCGTGTTATGTTTAACATTTTATCCAAATATTATTTTGTGTTTACGGAAATAGTTTTAGCGGCTGAATCTTATGCTTACGCAGGACGCCATAATGCCTCGTTGCCAAACTTACATGTGTACTGTTGCAGTCACAGTAGTAGGGCAATTCCTTGTTAGAGTTTGAAGTCCAGAGGCGGAAACTGTGAACTATTACAAATAATAAAAGTGGAAAATGGAGAAACTTAAGGAATCATACACAAAAAAGAAGAATCGAACTCAAAGTAAAAGATCGAAGAAACAAGGGAAGCGAAGAGAAAGGGAGAATTCGAAGAAACAGCTAAGCGCTTTTCAATTTTTAAATGTTTGTTTCCACGTAAATATTATACACACGTGTAATACGAAGATAGTTTATTTTGACGATCATTTTGAACGTTAAATATGTAATATGTGTTCTTTTTTCTTCTTTTCTTTTCTTTCTTTCTTTCTTTCTTTTTTCTGAAACTCATTTTGGTTAGGTAAAATATTATATCTTCTTGAAAATAATTTATATATGTTTTTCAGCTTTCATACATATCCGTTAGTGGAAAATAGTAATTAATTCCACTTACTAGGGAAGGTCGTGGTGTGTTACTCTGACTTCATTTTGATACTATGCTCAGTCGACTCCTTTTTACATATGAAACAATTAGGCAACCGGAGAAATCCTCGATCGCAAGCTTGTTCGAATTATGGACGTTAAAATTTCAAAATTGAACAGATTTTGAAAAAAGTTTGAATAAACCATTTTTTAAGATGCACGCTTCATTTTTGGTACTGGGGTGTTTTCTTGGGTACTCGACGGATTGGTGAGGTCAAAACGTACGCATTTTGCAAGATAAGGGAACTTATTGGGAAAGGGATGAAGGGTAATAGCGTCTTACAACTTGCAAATTGCATCCTATTTGGCACACCGGATAAATAGGCTAATAAAATTTATTTGAAACCAACTGTATTGTCATTTAAATGTCACTTTCTGTGTGGCCATCTAAACATTAAACAATGACATGTGTCTCCGGAACGCTTTGCCGCGGGACTAACTTCAACGCGACACTCAACCCAGCCGGCTTCTGTGCATTGTGGAAAAAATGAAATATTTCAGTTTAAATGAGATGATTATACCCTTTAAGCTAAGGAAGACGATGATTAAGGCTAGTGAATGATGATGGAAGAATTAATGGAATGAGAAGGGAGAAAATAGGAGTACCGCGAGAAGACCCATGGACATGATGGTATTCATTGTGGAAGACGGTGTTTCAATATCTCATCCATAGCCATTTTTTAAAATTTTCAACGGATTTCAATGGCGATTGTTTGAAAATAGTGGCCAAACTTCACACAATATTTTACGGTATTTCGCAAGAAATGTGACCAAAAAACAAACAATCGGCTAGAGGTGATGTATTGAAACAGCGGTTTTCTCGAGAATAAAAGTCACCTAGTTCACAACTTAGAGCGCACGTTCCCGCTAACCATTTTTTTCTTCTTTAAATTTTTTTGTCTATTTTCTCGTTGAATATCTTAAAATATCTCCTTTAGTTTGACCAATATTTCCCCATAATCGACATTCCAATTGCTGTAAACTAAGCACATGGCTAGCGATGATGTATTAGAACACCGTATTCTGCGATGCATAAGCATAGGCCGACAGGATTCGGAGTACCGTGACAGGACAAGTCTGTCTGGCGCTGCTCGAGCTGTTTGGACCTTGCTACAGAAGGGGAACAACTAGGCCAGTAGTCCAAAAATGCGGGGGAGCGGTAGAAGTTAGGGGGGCCGATCCAACCATATTATATTTTAGTTCATCACCATATTATTGTTCATTTGCGAGCTTATCGTGAAAATTTTATTGGAACAGTAAAAATGAGGAGGAGCCCGGCCCCCTAGACCCCCAGGGATACGGGCCTGGGAAGAACAACAATATAGATCATCACAAGTTTAATTATGAATATCTCGTCGTTCTTCATTGAATTTTGCACGCCTGGCAAACCGTTCCCAAGACAAATGTGATTGTTTAATTTGAAGGTGGCCACACAGGAAAGTGATATTTGAATAACAATATAGTCGAATAGGAGTATCAAATACATTTTATTAGCCTATTGGTCCCAGGGGTAAATGTGAAGAAGAATGCACGGACGCCGTACCCCCACCTCGAAAAAAGTTAAGGGGTCCCCCAGTTCCGAAAAAAACTATAATGGGTATAGATAGGCAGGGGAATGGCGTGGCGTCATGCGGCCGCTAACTACCGTCCTCCCATCCTTTCAGATCCACTATTACCACTGGTTGGACCAGTACGTCAAATGGGAGGCAATTTGCATGGTGTAAGACGCCATACCCTTCACACCATTCCAAATAATTGACCTTACCTTGCAAAATACATACGTTTTGAACTTACTACTGTGTTGGGTATCCAGGAGAACTCCCTGATATCAAAACTGAAGAGTCTATCTCAAGAAATGGTTCTTCAAACTTTCTGCAAAATCTGTTCAATTTTGAACTTTTAACGCTCATAATTCGAACACGCTTGCGATCGAGGACTTTTCCGGTTGCCTAACTGTTTCATATGTAAAAAGGCGTCGACTGAGCATAATATCGAAATGAAGTCAGAGTAATATCCCGCGACCTTCTCTACTTAGTACTTAAAAATTCATAAAACCGTAAAGCTTGAATTGTTTTTTTTTTTCTATAATGAAAAGAAAGTATTCAGACCCTATAGCTTCACTTGAGAAACGCAACCACTCATGTAGAAATCCTTTTTCTACTCCGGAGCTGCAGTGACTCCGTGGTAGAGCATTGACATCCTGTATGCGGGGTCACTGGTTCGATCCCAGCTTATCCAGGTGAGCTTTTTGGTGGATACACACCATGCGTGTGTGTGGATTTTCTCAGAGTTTCTCTTTGTGCTCCTACTTTCTCATTCTACCATTTAATTCATTCTTATCATCACTGTCTCGTTCAACCTATATGGCGTAATCTAGAGAGATGAATGTTTTTTCTGTAACGTCCTATCATTGTGCTTCGAAGGAAAGATAGAAGGTGAGATGACAACGAATGAAATGGTTGAATGAAAGAAAGGGAGGGACTCGGAAGAAACTCCACTCATGGTTTGTCCACCACAAAGCTCACTTGGCGCGAGCTGGGATCCAGCCAAAAACCTGACCCACCAGAAGTGAGTGATCTATATCTAGCTCTTATTGATCCAATATTCTGACGAATATTGTCCGTGAATTGCGATTTGTAAATGATACGTTTACCGCTTGCGGTTTCAACATAAGAATAAGGAGCGGAGATGGAACCCATGCTTGGGACGCTGAATCTATATCAACAAATAATTTCTTGTTATCGCTTACCGTTTTGCTCTATGTAAATTGGAAGTGTGATAAGGAGCAATGCAGAATGACTGAATGAAGTAGCTACAATCATTGGCATAAGTCACCGTTCAATCTGTAATATTATCCACGCTGTACTCAGATTTCGGAATGTGTGTGCCAGGATGGTATCACGCCAGTTGATAGACGAACTGAAGCAGCGATGTGTTGATGTATCACGAGATTTTGCTACGCCGTAAACGAGAAGGTAGTGACTTTCAGAAGAGATTCGTTACTGGGTATGAAACATGGGTGCACTACTACATTCCGGAAGTAAGAAAGCGAGCATGCAATGGCAGTATCCATTATCGGACACGACCATCTACAGGAAAGTTAGTACTTTCTTCTGGGACCAAAAGGGTGACATTTTGGAGTGTTACAGCATAGGGAACGCATAGTCAATAATACCTTGTATTCCGATCTCCAAAAATGTCCTTAACTCACTATACGAAGTAATACGGACTTCTGAAAACAAATTTCCTCTATAACATAACAATACTTGCCCTCATACTACTGCCTGTGCAATGGCTGCGATCATTGAAAATCTTCATTTCATCCTCCTTTCGTACCGAATCTCGCCTCAGTGGTGAAAGGCACTAAAGATAAAGAAGTTGCAATCTGATGAAGAGATGCAGCGAATGGTGTACGGCAATTGCGTATCCAATCAAAAAAAGATAAATCTTTAGAGGCATCGGGACACTTTGGAAGTAATGGAAAACTTATATTGAGCGTAGAGTGGATTATGTAGAAAAATAAAATTCATTTGTTCCATGCTTTCTCAATATTTTCTTTTTTTTTAATTTTCAAAGGTTTTTTTGACATCTCGTAACACTAGAAAATTGTTGTTTCCGTAAGTACCGGATATGGAAGTGGAGATACGATTTTAACAACCGGTTCCAAGAACCTGAGAAATTTTACTAACCGGTTCGGGCGAACTAGGTGAATGACACCATTGAGTAAAACAATTGACCCGTATGCTCTGTCAACGATCAAGCCATGACCGTCCGCAGCGGAGGCAAGCGGACAATTGCTTTACGCTGTATTTTCGAAAGGTGTTTGGTCATTTCAAAACGCTTTTACCCAGAAATACACATGAAGGAACATTATATTTGGTTACACCTACTAACTAACTAACTCTATGGCCTATGGAACCCCGAGGTTCAATGCCGCGTTCACAAAAGCTCTCCACTGACTTCTATCCTTAGCTAACTGCACCCAGTTTCTACTTTGTATTCCAATCTCTGCGAGATCCATCTTAATATTGTCCTCCCATCTGCGCCTAGGTCTTCCTAATGGTCGTTTTCCGATTGGTCTTCCAGTCAAGACTCCTAGACTTGACGACCCTAACAATGTTGGGTAAACCATACAAATTATGTAGTTTCTCGTTATGAAGTTTCCGCCATTCCCCATTCCCGTTCCTCTTAGGTCCGAATATTCGTCTCAGGACCTTGTTCTCAAATACTTTCAGTCTGTGTTCCTCCTTCAGAGTAAGTGACCATGTTTCGCAGCCATATAGAACAACAGGCATGATTATCGTTTTGTATATTTTAAGCTTCAAATTCCTCCACAGAATTCGCAACGACAAGAGATTTTGAACCGAATAGTAACACGAATTTCCTGCTCTTAGTCGACATTTAATTTCTCCATGAATATGATTTTAGTCTGTTATTATTGATCCTAGATATTTGAAAGTATCCACTTTATCAAAAGTATTAGTTACACCTCAGATAGTATTTCATATAGACCTATTTAATATAGTCCACAAAGATATGCAATATGCTTGAACAATAACTGTTTTCCATCATGCGTTATGCGTATCAATGTATGTCGGGCTTTTGCACCTTCCCCGCCCTTGGGAAAATCATGTGGGTGTTTCTGGATAAAAGTGTTCTTATTCGGAACTGTTATTATCTTCAGGTGTCCATAGTATCAAGTACGAACCAGTACTAAAAGATAGCGTGAAATTATTTTGAATATATGCCACTATGAACAAGGATCACAGAATTCATAATTGAGCTTATTATTGTTGAAGATCATGTGATATATGAAGTACAGCAATCAAGGTTCAAAAGCAAATACTTGCAAAACATGGAGGAATGAAGTAGGTTAAATATACTAGTAGATTTTAATAAAATTAGCTGTAAATAGCTTGGTAAGTAGATCACCTTTGGCGCACGAGATCGCTGGTTCGATCCCACTTTTCGCCAGGAAGACTTTCTGCAGGATCCATAGTGTGCGTGGATTTTCTCGGTGTTTTCCCATTTCCTTCAGTCCACCATTTCGATAATCATCATCACTGCTCCTTTTAGATTCAGACTATAATCGTGGAATATTAAACTAGAAAATTTCAAATAGCGCCATCGGCACCCTAACACCCGTGCTAATAACGTAGTTTTACTCGCTCTGGGAACTTATGCAGAGTCATTCTGACGCGTGATTACTAAAGAGTTCGACTAACATAAGCTTCCTGTAGTAGTCAGGCCTTTAGTATGACGCTAATCATACGTCAAAACGACTCTGCATAAAGCCCTATCTCAGTTTTCTCATTCCATCTGGATTGTGGAACAAATCTGTATGTAAGTAAGCACCCTAGTAAAAGTTGGTGATAGTTTTCATTTAACGTAGTCATGTTTGGGCCAGAAAACTCTGGAATTTTAGCCATAATGATTATCATCCCGGTAACCACTCCAAAATTTTAGGGGGGCTCGGCTGAAGTTAGAGGGGGCTCGATCCAACAATATTATAGTTCATTTGCAAGCCTAAGGTGAAAATTTTAGGGGGGCCCGGCCCGCCTAGACCCCTCTGGATACGGGCCTGATGATTATGCCATCTAAAGTAAAGTTACACTAAGGCATTCAACTTATAAAATATATGCACTGGGGCACAAAACTTACAAAATACCTGAATGGGAATACAACTGACAAAATACCACGCTTGAAGGAACTAAGTCTGTTTTGTTGAAAAGATCGGATTTGTTTAATGGTTTTGTATTTGGATACTTATTATTGTATTTGGACATCTAGTTATAGATAAACGTATATCTTTGTAATTTGCAAAGAACATTTTACCATGCAAGTAGTTTTCGTTACCCCTAAATGCAGTTTGAGTCGAATTTTGTCCCAAAAAACGCTGGAATGTTAGCCATGATATTTAAGCCCCTAAAATAAAACTGCTCCAGGGATTGCAACTTCACCTATAAAATAACATTTTTGAACCTACTAAGAATATGTTTTGTCCTATCTACCTAAGTAATGATTTTGTATTTGTACACGTATCCTTAATCTGCACCGTAGAGTCATCTAATTATAAATAAATGTATAACGTTTAACTGTCGTTTTCTAAGAAACTATTACCATAGAAATGATATGATTTCCCCCTAAATGCAAATTGAGTTGCTCTTTGACCAAAAAACAAGGTGATTTTAGCCATGATATATTAAATCTCTAAAGTAGAGATAAGGTTTGCATCAAGGATTACAACTAGACTTATAAAACACCATTTTTGAGCGTACTGAGAGTCTGTTTTGTCCAAAAGATGAAATTTATGTAATGATTTTGTATTAGTAAAGGCATTCTTAATCTGCACCGTAAATTCATCTAGTTTGAGAGATACACATAACGTTTCATAAGTTAAACATCACTTTTGATCAAAGAATATAATTAATTCAAATTTTAAAGCAGGCAGTATTAAGTAAAATGGAAATAAAAGCTCTCATTTTTCTTTGTTGTAAATCAGTATAAAATGCGATCGTGTCTAAACACTTTTCTATCCGTAACTCATGTGGCAACATCGCATGTATCGCAATGAGCTCTGCCATCTAGTGAGAAAGTTTTACCCTAAAGGTAACTAGCGATCCAGCTTAATCGCTATTCGATGATCAACTTTCGTTAATGAAATTAGATTCTCACTTGTTTCTATTGCTACTGTTAAAAACCAATATTTGTCCAGTAGGTTCGTGTATTTTAGTATTTTGTCGGATTTTGCTCGAGCGGCGACGAGACCAGCCTGAATTGAAGAATAGAAGGAGTATGCAAACGTATCAGAACATGTGAAGTTCCAGACTAGTGTTTTTCGTTTCATCTACGGTACCAAAGCCGTGCTGTCAGGCCTTTTATCATTTGGTTCTTTTATTGAAGGAACTTCCGCTGAAACGAGGGCTCTAAAAATGATGTCGTTCTCATTATGATGCCGAGATTGTCTTCATGCACTTTTTTGCATGAAATACCATGTAATCCTTTATTATCAACATATGCGTTGCCAGCAAGACAGTGGTGAGACTCACAAATACTAGCGCCTAAGCGCAGAGCTGTAGCAATTCGAAAGTTCTCATTAGAAAGGTGTAGACCAAATGTGTCAAAAGGCATTGCTTGAAGCCATGCACCAATTTTGGAGGAAGAGACAGCTAACAGCCTGGCTTTGTCATCTGGGTTATTAGTCCATGATAGGAGTGAAGATAAACAAAGATTGACTACAGATTCATTCCAAGGAGCGTGGACATGTATTTTGTTGTTAGGTCGGGGATCCATTCCAACCAGACTAGTCCATTTATTGATTCATTCTTGTATATCTCAATCAAGTCAAAGTAACCTTCTATTGAAGAGGAGATCTAATTAGTTGTCGTGCGTAATGGAATGAAGCGAGGAAAGAAGGTATGGAGATATCCATGGCTCGACGAATCCCAACGCCTCCATTCTCAACTGGTAAGGAAGGTTGTGACCATGATCTGTCTTTCAAAGAAAAGTTTAGAATGGACTCCAGACCTGTTCTATGAGTCCAACTTGTCAAGTAATTTATCATCCAGCAACTAAGGGGTGCAACTAAGAAAATAGATTAATTTTGAAATTGAAAGTGAAAATCGTAGTAAACAGTAAGCGGAGTGTGCAGAAATTTTTCATAACTGACAAAAGAAGAATTCTAATTTTTTATATTTCATCCAATAAAATTTTGCTCCTTGATTCGGCAGGGATGGCAGCGACTAAACGGTACGCATTGGTAAGTGATAATAGTTGGATGCCTGGTGCTACTTCGTTAAATCTTTCATAAAGATCATGAGCCTCGCCATTTGTGGCGCTCAGAAAACGTACTCCACATTTGGAAAAGTTAGGAAACAATCCAATAGATAAAGCTTCTAGACGAATTTTATTAAAAGCCCGTAGTACTATGTCGATATTTCAAGCTATTGTACAGTCATCTAAGTACCAGATATTTAAATCTGTGTTAATATCCTTAATAATGTAATGGGTGGTTAGGGCTAACAGTGCTGGGCTAGGTGGATCACCTTGTTGTACTCCACGTTGTGAGTGACTTATGTTATCACTTATAAAAAGATTGGTTGTTTCTGAGTAGCATTGGTAAGTGTAAGGATAATAAGTTGGAATGTTAATATTAACAGATTTTAACATTGAGTCGCCGTTTAGTTTATTACAGGTGTTCCGGAAGTCAATCTTTAAAAAGCTTTAACTTCAGTATGGGTAATTGAGTACTATATTCTAGCAGCATGTACAGCTGATTCTGCTCCGAATGGTGTACAGACCCCTAGTTGGTGTGTTGATAATATATTATTTAATGAATCTCGTATCCGGAAGCAGATAATGTTTGCTGATAATTGTCTCCAAACATTGTCAATAGCTATCGGACGAAGTACACAGATTTTCTTCTTCAGTGCTATAAGTGAGGCTACATAAAAAGGTCGTAAAGTGGTAGGCACATTCCCAGATATAATTAAGTGGATAGATTCACAGGTGGATGAGATTAAGCGTTCCTTTAAAACAAAGTCTTGATTTAGAAGTAGATCTTTTAAGATTGAGGGCAGATATTATCCATTCCGCCTGCAGAACCAGAAGGGAAGGATTTTATGGCTTTAAATAACTGGACGGAAGGGAATTTTGTTACTGTAGTGAAGTAGTGGTTCGGGATTGACGAATGGGTGAGCGTGAACTGGATGTTTTTCTTTAAGAGCATGTAATACTGACGTATCTGGTGTAACCAATGTATCGTCGGATATCAGTGGTCTGATAGTGCCACCTATATCACCATCTGCTAATCTTTATTCGATACTATTGGTGTTGAGTGAACTGTATTTTTGTGGTTTTCGAGGTTCGTTGGTCCCTCGATGCTGCTTTGTTAATTCTTCACGATGATGTTCGCTCCAGGTTTTGACTGTTAGCTTCATCCTGGTTAGATTACTTACTTTCTCAGAATGTTTTGGGATGCAATGTACTGTGTAAGAGTAAATTAGAAGCTCGATCCAAGAGCATCACTATTAGTGTTGTTGATAATATGAATTATGTTACACAGAGAACAAGCTATTGATGAACGAGTACCTCGAGGTACACGACTAAGAAGCCTTCAAGTGAGACATAAGATCATTAATTTTGAAAAAAAGTTCAGGAGAGTTGTTGTCATTGAAGTCTAAGGTTAATAAATCAAAAATATAGTCAGTAATCTGTTTACGTTTGAAGTTACTGGCCTTACGCCTGTGTAGAATGTGATGACATATGCCCATATGAATGGATAATCCTCTTTTGTTAAGAAAATGTTTATTGCATTGAACACATTCCACATCATTTAAAATGCTTTTAAATATCCATATTATGATGATTCAGAATTGTGGAAAACATTATTGTTCCCAGTAGATTCAAAATTGACGCTGTTATCATTATTAACAGTAGACGCAATCGATGTGCCAACATAATTATTGGATTTTATACATTAAAAACTAACAATAATTAATAAAAAGTATATTAAAAGTAGTGAAGAACAAATTATCCGTTAATTTAAAATTCTGTGTTATTTCAATTGCTGTTAGCTGATAAGTAGAAACAAAACCAGTTTTGTGTTTTTTTTTTTTTTTTTTTTTTTGGCAAAGCTATGCTTATCCATCAATATTATCTTATGGAGAAAGAACTATCTCATTGCAAGTAGGATGCCAATAGGGAAATCCTGCAGGTCCAATATTGTTTAGTTTGGCTATTCATCCAATAGTCCAAGCACTTTGTTCTGAATTGAACGCCTTGTATATGGATGATGGAACCCTAGGAGTATCGCTGAATATCGTCATAGAGGACATGAAACATTTAATTACAAAATCTACGAAAATTGAGCTAGAGGTGAATCCATCGAAATGTGAACTCTATTACACATCGGGTAAAATAGACACAGACGTAGAAATAAAATTTAAAGAGATGTTGCCAGGCATACGTATTTTACAATCAGATGAATTATCGTTATTTGGGTCTCCGCTCCACGAAGAAGGATATGATCTCCATTTCGAGAAATATATGAATAGTATCAAATTAATAACTGAGAGACTAAAAGGTTTACCGAATCACATAAATTATTTTCTTCTCAAACATTGCTTCGGCATTTCAAAGCTAACGTACTTTTTAAGAACTGTTCCAACATGGAAAAGACCTAAAGTTTTACAGATAGATAATTACTTGAAAAAGGCATTATAGCTAATAATCAACTATTCCATAAACGAAACCCAATGGACACAAGCAAGCCTTCTAGTCCTCTTAGGAGGTCTAAACATACGGAAACCATCGGACTTGAGCCTACCAGCCTTCCTGTCTTCTTACCATGGGGTGCGTGCACTTGTCTCCAATATTTTAAATAGTTCGGTTGACAACGTGGATATACATCACATGGATGAGGCATGGAAATTTCGATGGGGATCTACAACAGTAAAATTCATGAGGCAAAAGAATTACAGAAAAGTTGGGATGCAATATTATTACAGGAAGCTATAGATAATGAAGTAATTCCTGAAAGCATAATTGACACTGTGCGCGTGAAAGCTTTACAGAAAAAAGAGACCGGTGTTTGGTTGCAAGCCACACCATCTAAAACAATTGGCACCTTTTTAGATAACAAAGTTTTTCAAATAAAATATGTGTAGCTTTGCGTCTGTGGGTAAATATCTGCCATACATTTACTTGTACATCCCAAAGCAGAATGGATGAAAAAGGACTGCACGCACTAAGTTGTACTAAAAGTGGATTAGTACGCCATAGTGAATTGAACAATATAATAAAACGAACACTAGCGAGCATTGATTTTCCAAGCATTTTGGAACCACCAGGAATGTTTCGAGAAGAAGGAAAGCCATCAACACAAAACGAAGGAGGTAGCGCAGCTGAAGTGGCTTACAAGAGAAAACACTCCAAGTATTCTAAACTGAAAGAAAGCATATTTTCGTTGCTTTAGCAACTGAAACTATGAGGATTTTCAGCAAAGAAGCTCACAAATTTTTGAAAGAACTGGGTTCCAATTTGATTACTAAATCAGGCGGCGCCAGAAGCCAACAATATTTAGTATAACGCATTAGCATAGCTATACAAACAAGCAACGCGATTAGCATCTTAAGTTCCTTCCTTTCACACTAGTTAGAAGAAATCTTTTATCTTAATTAAACATAAACATATTTCGAATTAAAATAAAGTCCTGAAAGATTTATCACCAATGGAATTACTCCTAATATTCATCTGTAATAATTTTCAAAAGTAATTTTTATATTAAATATTGTACAGTTTTATTCGTAAGTTGGATTATCTCATTTGTAATTAACTGCATGTAGTAATGCAATTCTTGAGGCAGATTTCTTTCAATTACTTCGGACAGTTGTACATGTTCCCATATGGCGAACGAAGAAGTTGTTGGATTTTAGTATGTCATTTAAATAATCCTTATCAACACCTATGTCAAATTTTAACTTGTTAATAATTACATCCTAATTTCATGCCTAATAAATGTTTGTTTTATGTTAGCAAATAAAATAAAGATATTAAACAACAAATAGTTTTTATAATAATATAACAGTCCTAACACCGATCCGAGTGCAGACTTCATTACTTCATCTTCCTGCACCTCAAGACCACCGATCACGCAAAAATTCCTCACCAAACACACGCTAAAAGACACTTCGAGGACACGAAAAGCGGATCTGATGTGTATGCAAAATAAAAAGGTAAATATATAGCATTTCTATATGTTTTCATAGTTTAACTGATAGCGTTGAAGTAAAAAGAACACTTTTTGCATTCGATCAACAACAAAGAGATAGAATATACATATAGTGGTGAGATGTATAATTAAGATAAAAAAAGTATAAAAATCTTGAATATCCTTTTAAAACAGATTATATTACATTAATTTTAACGTCAGAATATATAATGTTCCACAATATTTCATTTCTTCAGTCAATTTCAATGTAATTTTATCGTAGAAACTTAAGCTTCTAAGTCTTATGTAAGTTTTGTTGGTAACAATAATGAGTATTATTTGTGGTGTAGTGGCAGTAGTAGAAGTAGAAGCGGTGGTAGTAGTACTACTAATGGCAATGTACCCTTTACTGTAGTTATACTCATCTAGAAACAGGTTTGAGAAATTAATTTTAAATACTAACATAAGAGTGTTACAAATTAACTGAGTCTTAGTTAAGTAAAGTTGGCATATGTACTCAGAAACGTTCTCATTAATGTCTCAGACATATGTTACAAACATATCCCACAAAAGCGGAGACATAATTTTGCAGTATTTACTGCAAAATAATTTCACTTTCATGTCTCTCTTTGGTGAATAAACAACACGTGTTACTCTTGGTGGTACATCCTCTAGAACAGGCATTTCATGGCTTTTCAATTTTTACAATTTTTGCCACTCATTCCGTGGAAAACGTAATTCTTGGAATACGTATTTCAGCACCTTTTTTTTCTAATTGTGGCTTTACTAGGCTTATTTCAACATGACTTAAATAATAAATTATCATTATTATTTATTATGCCAAATAATATTAGTTTCTGGATTGATTGATTGGACTGTTCTGGACTGGAACTGTACTGGGTTCTTGACTGTTTTAGGAGATTTATTCCCCCTCTTACACTTTCTTCTCCTACATCGTGTTTGTTACTACTTACTTCCGACTTAGCGTCATGTTTTGATCCATTTACATGATCATCTTCATCATCACGAGATTACTAAACTAAAATCTCATCCATATCTGACAGTGCAGCTTCATGATTGTTCATAATATGATGAAAAAATATTTTAATTCTAGCCAGTGGCGTCTGAAGTATTTTTCAGTTGCGGGGGCAAACTTCTGACGTGAAAATAGACACGGTAATGTAACATATGTAAGATAATACAAATATATGTTTGTAATGTAACAATAATTTGATTTGGTTGGTTAATAATAATAATAATAATAATAATAATAATAATAATAATAATAATAATAATAAAATGAATCTTAAACAGTTTCGTCAGAGTAAAATTTCCATCTATGAGAGGTATTTTAGTTTATATTAGTGTAGAAATTTTCAACCACTGAAATAAGAATTAAAAACATAAAAAAAGTAAAGTTTGTACTGCTCACAATGACTATTTGTAAGTACAATTTTTACCATTTTATATACTGGTACATATTTTTAACTGTGTTGGACGTGGTCACACGAACACTATTAAAGAATCTTAAAGCTAATTAAATCACTTGGAAATGAGGAAATTAAAATTATATTTTTAAAAATTCGGTTGTAGTGTTGCATTACACTGTAATATTAGAAATTGCTATTTAGAACTACATACTTTGTAGCACTTTGTAGTAGAAAGTAACTTGAACATTATAAAACAGGCTAAACAATCAAGTAAAAAATAAGAAAATATATTTTTTCTACCTACTTGACTTTGTCAGAAATGAAAAAATGGAAAAATGAATTTTCACTAAAGACTTCATAAAATTTACATAGAAAATTCAATTACACTAATTATCCAGAGTTATTTGTATTTTTTACTACATTTACTTCAGTATATCCAGTTCATTATTTCATTCACCTCTCTTCCTAATCTCGTTATATTCACTTCACACTAATACAGTACGACACTATTAATAAGGAATAATTCAAGTGTATATTGAATTTTAAGTGCTATTTTGTAATTTAAATAATTGATTATATAACGCATAACATTTTCACTTGCGTAATTCATTTATTTATTTTCAAAATTGACCAAAATGTCTTTTCTTTCGCTTGTCTTTGATATGAATTCTCTTGCAATGGTGTTTACATATAAGTCTGGTCGCTACACATATACAACAGCAGATGCGCCAATCTTAATTGCGTCATGGACGTCCTCAAATATGTCTTTAGACGACGCAAATGGCTGAATGATCTTTCACATTCGCAAATGCTCAAGAAATTGGCATAGTGAGAACGAAAGTCCCTAGACGAACAACTAGGTTGAGAAGGCTACAAACAGTTAGGATTTCAGCACTAATAGTTTTTAATATTCTGGTGGTCGTCAGCGTCATCATCGTCATCAAAGTAAGTGGAAGCACCCTGAGTTGAGCTTCTAATTTATCCAGGCTACAATCCGACGCATGAACTCCCAATTCCTGCTTCAAATAATCTCTTGAGCATTAGGACATATAGCTCTTTCACAAAGAATCTACTAGAGTTTTATGAGATTTTTTAGGCGTGGCTGATTGAAACGACGCTACACTTCATTCAACATATAGTCAATGATTTCGAAGTATATTTTTGGAAGATCTGATACAGGTTGTAGGGTAGATTGCTATAGAAGAATTATCAGTCTGCTCCAACTTAATTGGTGTTCTGTTTGATCTTGATGAAGTGAGCAATTTTAAGTGTAGTCTGTCTGAATTTTACTGTGCTTCCTTATAGATGTTTTCAAATGAACTGTCCGTTCGTAGGTTTCTGAGAGTATTCTCTAGATAGAATTGCTTCTGCTCTTTTAGCTCCAGAAGCAGAAGCTTCAGCATTTTAAAACACTTTCGCTAGTTGTCCGCAAGGTAAAAAAGCACGTATACTAACTAACTAACTCTATGGCCTATGGAACCCGGAGGTTCAATGCCGCGTTCAGAAAAACTCTCCACTGACATCTATCCTTAGCACTGCATCCAGTTTCTACTTTGTATTCCAATCTCTGCGAAATCCATCTTAATATTGTCCTCCCATCTGCGCCTAGGTCTTCCTAATGGTTCTTTTCCGATTGGTCTTCCAGTCAAGACTTTGAAAGCGTTTCTAATTTATTTCATTCTAGCTACATGACCCGCCCACCTAAGCCTCCTAGACTTGACGACCCTAACAATGTTGGGTAGACCATATAAATTATGTAGCTCCTCGTTATGAAGTTTCCGCCATTCCCCATTCCCGTTCCTCTTAGGTCCGAATATTCGTCTCAGGATCTTGTTCTCAAATACTTTCAATTTATGTTCTTCCCTCAGAGTAAGTGACCATGTTTCGCAGCCATACAGAACAACAGGCATAATTATCGTTTTGTATATTTTATGCTTCAAAGCACGTGTACTGGCTATGAGAAAAAATGTCATTCCGAATTTGTTCATTCTTTTCAAATAGCCTTTTAGAATTACTTTTTGATCATCATTTGGACCACTTATATTACTGATTATTTTTTTCCAACGTTATTTGAACTCGTTTGTAGTAGATTGAAATCTGATTAGAGATTTTCGCCTAACACACCAGAGAGTAGGACAAACAAGCAGCAAATATTTAGGATTAATTTCGTTGATGGTTTTACATGTTCAACAACAATATCGGCGTAAGTTGTCTATCGTTTTGCAGAATCCAGGTTGATGTTTCAAACGTCTTTTACTATGGCCCGTACGTCACACAAAAATTTGAATTTTCATGCTACTTCCTGCAGTGGAAGATCTAATGCATGTATATTCCAATGAATGTATAGAGCTTTCGGATGTTGAGTCGAAATTATCTTCTGCACACCATTCACTCGTCCTGACATAGCTACACCATCATGACACTATTCGTGTATATTTTCTGCATTCAGGTTAAGTTTCGTTAAAATATCTTTGATCGTGTATTCTGTTTGTGCCATGTGGGATAATCATTCCCATAAATATTTTGTTGGGTCTGATGAATCAGATTCAATACAGCGCACACAGAGGCAACTGTTCTTTCTTTGAAATATCAGTCGTGAAGTCGGCTAAAATTGCATAAAATTGATTCTCTTTAACGTCTGCTACCAAGTCCCTCTATATTGCATGTCCCATAATCTTTAACATTTCATTCTTTCAATCAGCACTAAGCCACTTATCCCGTCGATAATCCATTGATTGAGAACAGGCACATCCATTTTTCTTTCAGCCAGGAGCGACATCAAATTACCCGTACTATGCAAATGTCCACTGATTGCTTGGCCACTGCGAGCTAAATATCTAAGACTACTAGTCATTATGAGCAGTGACTGTCTTCCTTATTCTTCTTTACGAACTTGGTCTGAAAGGAGAGCTGAAACATATGTTCTGTTTCTGCACTCATATCTTAACCCTTTCACTACTACTGGGATATATGTGTCCCACGATACATTCCCAGAAAACCCATGGTAATTTACTGCATGTTATTACTATGAATCGGTGTTCCACTAGTAAGGAGAAGCCAAATTCCGTATATTACTAAGATGATGAAGTCCACATTGTAGCCAAATTACGTAATGTAAAATTCGAAATTTATCTCACAAATGAAAGAAAGGAAAGTGTTATTTTCGCAATTGAAAGATAAAAACAATTTCTTACGCTTTGAACTTCTTCTTTTTAACATAAAAGGAGAGAGAACGACTTTGGACAATAATTCCGGAAAGAACGTGTTCTAACTTACAGCAGAGGCAATTTAGAACAGCTGAGCGCAATCAGAATATCAATACCGTCTTCAAGATGTATATTTATGTTATGATAAGAGCAAGAAATATTAAGTTCCTTTGTCATATATATGAATGGGGAGAAGCGATAAAGAAAAAATGTTGCCCCAGAGTATGATTATCAACAACTCTGAAGGTACGAATGTTGTTTTAGTTAACCCACAAAATAAGTTATTTAATTACACTTCAAACTGGAGGCTTGAAAAAAGTTTCTTAACGCTTTGTACGGAACTTGTGGACGTTTCTACACATTGGAAATAAATATTCACGTTCATGAAATTCAAGAGGCAAGAAAGTCATTCTAATGTTGCGCAAATTAGAATTCGTCTCAAGAGCATATTTATTGAAACAACGATTCATGTTTCAGAAGGTTTGCCTATATGTACTTAAATGATACGAAAAACGACTAATTTCACCGGAAATGCAAAAGAAGACGAATACAAGTAATAGTAAAATCGATGTTGGATGATAGTAAAGGGTGTGTTATAATATTAACCTTAATTAGATGCCTTTCGACCTCAATGTAATGTTAATCAATCTCTGAAAATACATTTCAGTACTGTTCAAGAAATGGAAGAGATGTATGGCGAATACAGCAATGAAAGAGATCGAATGTATACACGACTCTTAAAGTGCATTACCACCTGCATTTCTCCTTTTCTTGCAATAGCAGGCAACCCAAAAAGCTCAGCGGTTCGAAAGGCGTTGGACCAAACCTCAATTTTCTAACAAATATATCGCTGTGACAAACTGCAAATAAGAGAATAAAATAAAGTGTTAAGAATGACAATTATATTTTCTTGACGGAGTTGGATGACATCAAAAGTTACAAAATGATCTTACTTAAGAAGTTCAAAAAAGATGAATGGCAAGAAACAGATATCAGTGGAAAGCATTTCTCTCCTTTACCCCCCCCCAAAATAATTACATAATATAAAGATTTAATATAAAAGCCCCACCCAAAATTTTAAAATTGACACCCGAAAGCCAAGAACAACTTAACCGAAAAAATGAAATTGTGAACATATATTGCAGACGTAAAATGAGGGAACACGGCTTTCGTATTTTCCTAAAAAAAACGGTTGGGTGGGGCACGGCCTCTCCAAACATTTGATCACGAAATATCAAAAGTGCTGGTAACAGTACGTCAGATGTGTGTAAAGGACATGAAGAATTGCAACGAAACTTTGTGTATGGACAATACGCACAGATAAAAGTATATGGGTTTTTATTCTGTGCGAAAAAACGGTTTTAGGGGGCAAAAGCTGCCATCCAAAATTTTGAAAGTTGACGCCCGAAAGGAGGGAAGAACTAAACTGAAGCGAATCAAATTGGGCACAAATATTGTAGACATAATTTGAGGGAATACTGGTTTCGTATTTCAATTGACAAAACGGTTGGGTTGGGCACGGACCCGTCCAACCATTTGATCAGGAAAAATCAAAAGTGCTAATAACAGTATGCCAGATGCGTGAAAATGACATGACGAATTGCAACGAAACTTTGTGTAGACAATACGAAAAACAAAGAAATACGTTTTTTTTTGTTTTCTTCGGAAAACGGTTTTAGGGGACAATAGCTTCTACCCAAAATTTTGAAATTTGACGTCCAAAAGACAAAAAAAAAAAAAAAAAGTCAAACGAAGTTAATAAAATTGTGCACAGATATTGTAGACATAAAACAGGGGAATACGGGTTTTGTATTTTCGTGGACAAAACGGTTAGGTGGGGCACGGACCCCTCAAAATATTTGGTAACGAAATATCAATAGTGCTAGTTACAGTATACGATATGTGTGTAAAGAACATCAAGAATTGCTACGAAACTTCTAGTATATACAATGCGGAAAAATATAGTAATAAGGGATTTTATTTTGTGCGAAGAAACGGTTTTAGGGGGAAAAAGCTCCCACCAAAAAAAAATTGAAAGTTGACGCCTGAAAGCAAGAAAAAGTGAACCAAAGTCAATGAAACTGTACACAGATATTATAGACATAAAATGAGGGAATACCGGTTTCGCATTTCACTGAAAACAAATGTTGGGTGGGGCACGGACCCGTCCAAACCTTTGATCATGAAATATCAAAAGTGCTAGTAACGATACGTCAGATGTGTGTAAAGAACATGAAGAATTGCTACAAATAAGAACAAAGTTTTTTATGTTCTGCGGAGATACGGTTTTAGGGGGCAAAAGCTCCCACCCAAAAGTTTGGAAATTCAAGCACGAAAGGAGGGAGGAAGTGATCCGAAGTGAATAAAATTGTGCACAGATATTGCAGACATAAAATGAGGGAATACCGGTTTCGCATTTTCCAGGAAAAAAAGGGTTGGGTGAGGCACTGAACCTTCCAGACCTTTGATCATGAAATATCAAAAGTGCTAGAAACAGTATGTCAGATGTTAGTAAAGGACATGAAGAATTACAACGAACATTTGTGTATGGACAATACGCAAAAATAAAGGATTATGTTTTCTTTGTGTGCTGAGAAACGGTTTTAAGGAGCAAAAGAACTCACCTCAAAATTTTGAAATTTGACGATTGAAAAGTAAGAGAAAGTGAACCGAAGTGAATGAAATTTTGCAGAAATATTGTAGACATAAAATGAGGGAATACGGATTTCGTATTTTCCTGGAAAAAGTGTTTAGGTGGGGCACGGACCCCTCCAAACATTTGATCACGAAAAATCAAAAGCGCCAGTAACAGTATGTGACACGTCTGTAAAGGACATGAAGAATTGCAACGAAAAATTTGCATATGGAAAATACTTAAAATATTAATGAACAAGGGTTTTTATTTTCTGCAGAGAAGCGGTTTTAGGCGACAAAAGCCCCACAAAAATTTTGAGAATTAACGCCCGAAAGTAAAGAAGAAGTGAACCGAAGTGACTGAAATTGTGCACAGATATTGTGGACAAAAATTGAGGAAATATAGATTTCGTGTATTCCTGAAAAACACGGTTCGGTGGGGCACGGACACCTCCAAAACTTTTATCACGAAATATCAAAAGTCCTATTAATATTATGTCAGATGTGTGTAAAGGACATGAAGAGTTGCAACGAAACCTTGAGTATGGACAATACGCAATAAATAAATGCATAAGTTTTTTTTATCTGCGGAACACAGGATTTAGGGGGCAAAAGCGCCCACTAAATATTTCGGAGGTTGATTCCTCAAAGGGAAAAAGAAATTAACCGAAGTGAATGAAATTCTGCACAGGTAATGTAGATATAAATCTGCGCAAAGAAAATACAGGTTTGGCTTTTTTCTAAAAAAAAAAAAAAAAAAAAAAAGGTTCCTTGGGTCACGGACACCTCCAATCCTTTGATCACGAAATATCAAAAGTGTTATGTTAGTAACAGTATGTCGGCTTTTTGTAAAGGACATGAAGAATTGCAACGAAACTTTGTGTATGAACAATGCACAAAGAGTAAATGAATACTTTTTTTTTTATTTTCTGGGGAAACGGTTTAGGGGGCAAAAACCACTGTACAAAATTTTGGAATTTTACCGCGAAAGGCGAGAAGAAATGAATGAACTGTGCAAAAATATTGTAGAGGAAAGATGAGGGAAGACGTGTTCCGTATTTTCCTTAAAGGAAAAAAAACTGTTTAGTGGTCAGGGGCGTTTAATGGCGGGAAGAGTGTACCGAAGCGATTGAAATTGTTGGATATGTAAAATATGGCCTTCGTTGTTCACAAGTGTCGTGTCTTCATTCGATTTCTTCAAATAAGGAAGATCAACTACAACCACAAACAGCATAGCGTATTTTATAATATTTCAGGAGAAACCTTTAACCCTTACAATGTTTTTGCGCATAAACAAAAACATGTGTTTATTTCTTTCCAGTTTGCTGTTGATCTGCCAAATTTGAAGAAAAACGGATGGGGACACTTGAGGAATACGAACGGCCATATTTTTCATAGGGTCTACATAATATCTACACACAATATGATTTGCTTCGGTCCACTCCTTCCTGAGCTATTGCGATAATATTCATTTTTTTCGGATGGGGCCTAGACCCCAACACTCTTTTTCCGCGAAAATTAAAATACGGTTCATTTATTGTTTTGCAAATTGTCCTTATACGAAATTTTGTTACAATTCTACATTTCTCTTGAAACTTCTGAGGTATGCTTATTTGCACTTTTGATATTTCGTAATCAACGGCTTAGAAGGTCCGTGCTTCACTCAGATTTTTTTCAGGAAAATACGAACCACAATTATCTCATTTTACGTCTACAATGTCTATGCACAATGTCATCCGATTTGGTGCACTTCTTCTTCTCTTTCGAGCCTCAAATTTCAAATTTTTGGGTGGGGGTTTCTGGCCCTTAAAACATATTTTCCGCTGAAAATATAAAATACGTATTCGTTTATTTTTTGCGTATTGTCCCTACACAATATGTCGTTCCAATTCTTAATGTCTTTCAAGCACTTCTGACACACTATTATTATCACTTTTGATATTTTGGTTTTGGAGGGGACTGTGTATGACCTAAACGGTTTTCTTTTTTCCGGATAATAAGAAACCCGTATTCCATAATTTTATTTGGGGTCCAGGGTTCAAACCCAGCCCCCACCAAGTGAACTTTGTGGTAGGCAAACACCCTGTGCGTGAGTTTTCTCGGGGTTTTCCCGTTTCCTCCCACTTTCGTCATTCCACCATTTCATTCATTTTCATCATCACCGTATCCTCTAGCCTAACCGGCATAATCGTGGGACGTAAAACTCAAAGATATCATATCATTTTTCCATAATTTTGTGTCTACAGTACCTGAGATCAATTTCATTCACTTCGGTTCACTTCCTCTGGTCTTTTGGGCCTCGACTTTCAAAATTTTAGGTGGGGGCTTTTGCCCCCTAAAACGGTTTTTCCAAGGGAAATGAGTTCACGGGGATTTTTTTCTGTTCCTGACTTGGCATTAGTTTGGGACATATGCTAAGATATAAGAATGTGGTTCCTGTGCCGGCACCAGAAAATACATAATTTTCTTCACAAATATTGCTAACTCATACTAAGTACGATACCAGTACTCTCATTCAAATTTCAATATTTGTAATATGTATGCAGTTTTGAGTACAAAGTAAAATGTATAAATACTGAACTGAAAGGATTGCTCAGAAACGTTATATTCATATATTATCATACGTTTTTGTATGTTGTGCGAAGTAGCCCCAAATGTGGAGTTACTTTGCACCAAAGTTTATATTTCAATAACTATGGTCATATTGAATGTTTACTAATGAACTTTCATTAATGTTTTCCACACATATATATAGAGATTATAAGTTTAAAAAACAATGTTCAAAATCATTACGTTTGTGGATTACATGCGGTTTTGTTTAAAATTTATTAAATCGTGTGCAAAGTATCCCCGTCTTACGGTATACAATAAAGCAAACTTTTCGAGGAGGATTTATCTGAAGATACATACAAATATTGAAAATAGCTTAAAAAGGTGCGTAATGCACAAATACTATTTAATCGCATATGAACTTGAGGCTTCTAGAACAGCAAGGTCTGACCATACATTAACACTTTAGAACCAGGATATGATCAAGGGATGCACAAAACCATAGTTTCCAACTTTATCCAGTGTAAATAAAGTAGGATTGAAACCCATTTTATGCAGTGAAAATCTGAGCGTCAACGGGGGGTTATAGCCCTGTAACCTTCCCCTTGAATCCACGCAGGTTGAAACCAATTCATATTTCATAATTTCACCCACGGCACGATCAAGCATGGAATCTATTGAAGTGTTGCTACGTAACAACTATCGAGTGTTTGCACTTTTTCTATTAAAGCTCATAGTATATTCTATCATAATATAAATTGTCTCTCATGCAGTGTCTGCTAATGTAACTCATGATAAAAATGTTTTGCTTTAAAACAAAATGAAACGGTTGAGGTGGACTTTGGCGAATAGAAGTCATGCAATTTATTAAATCGATGCGCAACCCACTTTGCCACACACTTAGGTTACACTTTTCACTTTTCCCATGTTATCTAAAGAGTCGGCTACTCTTAAATTCGCATTGCCTATTCGGGTTTTCTAACAAGAATTATTATGTTGCAACTTAATTTGGACGTAAAATCCTGACTTAATTAGCATTTTGGAAGTTTGCAGTGTGCATTAATATGATGACAGAAATATATCTAAATCTCAGCTTCAAATTGCATGTCTTCCTAGCATCGAAATACCTGTCCTGTCATTTCTTTCAATTTCGGTGGGAGCCGAAAGTTCCAATTCATCTAAATTTTTCGCTTATATCATCTTTAATTGAAACTATTTGTTCATAAAGTTTTAAAGAAATATTAGTTACTAAGAAGTAACACTTCCGAAATGTAACACTCCGATTTTGATAAAAACTCGGGAGGTAGATACTACACATGAATTAAACGAATAAGTGCTTCTTTTTGTGCGCAAAAACGGTTTTACGGGGTAAGAGCCCCCACCGAAAATTTCGAAAGTTGACTCACGAAAGGAAAAAAACAAGTGAAACGAAGTAAACGAAATTTTACACACATATTATAAAATCAAGGAATACGTGTTTTGTATTTTCGTGGAAAAAACGGTTTGGTGAGGCACGGACCCCTCCGAAATTTTCATCACGAAATATTGAAAGTGCTAGTAACAGTATGGCAGATGTGTGTAAAGGACAAAACGAATTGTAATGAAACTTTGTGTATGAACAATGTGCAAAAAATAAAGTTATAATGGTGTTTCTATTTCTGCGGAAAAACGGTTTTAAGGGGAAAAAGCCCCCACCCAAAATTTTTAAAGTTGAGATCGGAAAGGCCAAAGAAAGTGAACCGAAGTGAATGAAATTGTGCATAGACATTGTAGACATAAAGTGATCGAACATGTTTTTCTTATTTTCCTGAAAGAAAACCGTTTAGAGGGACCTAGACCCCTCAAAACTTTTATCGTCAGAAGTGCTTGAAGAACATGAAGAATTGGAACGACAGGTTGTGTAGGGACAATACGAGAAAATTTAACGAATGCGTATTTTTGTATTTTCAGCAGAAAAAAGGTTTCAGAGGGGCAAAAGCTCCCACCCAAAAGTTTGTATTTTTAAGCCCAAAATACAAGGAGAATTGGATCGAATTGAATCACATTGTGCACAGATATTGTAGACGTAAAATGAGATAATTGGGTTTCGTGTCTTCCTGGTTAAAAGCGGTTGAGTGAGGCACGGATCTACTAAAACATTGATTACGGAATATCAAAAATGCAAATAAACATACGTCTGAAGTTTCTAAATACTATGGATAATTGCAACAAAATTTAGTATAGGGACAATTTGCAAAACATTAAATGAAATGTGTTAACATTTTTGCGGAAAAAGTGTGTTGGAGCCTACGATCCGAGAAAGAAAGTAAATATTACCGTACTAGCACAGAACGGAGTGGACCGAAGCAAATCAAATTGTATGTAGATATTATATAGAACCTATGTAAAATATGGCCTTTCGTGTTTCTGAAGTGTCCCTATTCGTTTTGCTACAAATTTGGCAGATTAACAGCAAACTGGAAATAAATCAACATGCTTTTTTTATGTTTAAAACATTGTAAGGGTTTAAAGTGCCTCCTGAAATGCTACAAAATACGCTATACTGTTTGTGCTTGTAGTTGATCTGCCAAATTTGAAAAAATCGGATGAAGATACAACACTTTCGAACAAAGAAGGCCATATTTTATATACCCAATATCCACTTATAATTTCATTCGCTTTTTTCACTCCTCCCGCCACTAAAAGCCTAGGTTCACTAAACACTTTTTCTTTCAGGATAATACGAAACACGTCTTCCCGTATCTTACTTGTACAATATTGGTGCACATTTCATTCACTTCGGTCGACTTCTTCTTGCCTTTCGGGGTCAAATTCCAAAATTTTGGACGGAGGGTTTGCCCCCAAAAACCGTTTTTCTTCCGAGAATAAAAGACCGTGTTCATTTATTTTTTGCCTATTTTTCGTACACAATATATTGTGGCAATTCTTCACGTCCTTTACAAAAAACTGACATATTGTTACTAGGCGTTTTGATATTTGGTGATCAAAGGTTTGGGGGGCTCCGTGAACCACCCATCCATTTTTTCCACAAAAATACTATACCCGTATTCCCTCGTTTTATGCCTACAATATCTGTGCACAATTTCGTTCACTGCGGTTCACTTCTTTTTCCCTCACGAGCGTCAAAGTTCAAAATGTTGGTTGGGAAGTTTTGCCCTCTTAAACAGTTTTTCCGCAGAAAATAAAAAAAATTTTTGCGTATTGTCCATACAAAAATTTCGTTTCATTCTTCATATCCTGTAGGCACATCAGAAGTGCTGGTACCAGAAGTTTTTGATTTTTCGTAATTTAATGTTTGGAGGGTTCCGTGCCCTACCTAAGCCTTCCATCCAAGAAAATATGAAACTTATATTTCCTCGTTTTACATCTACAATACCTGTGCAAAATTTCATTCAGTTCGATCACTTCTTGTTGCGTTTTGGGAGCCAAGTTTCAAAATTTTGGGTGTTGGCTTTTGCCCCCTAAATCCGTTTCTCCGCGGAAAATAAAAAAGAAACACGTATTCCTTTATTTTTTGCGTATTGCCCACACAGAGTTTCGTTGCAACTCTTATTGCTCTATAGACACATCTGACATACGGTAACTAGCACTTTGAAGTAGGGAAGTGTAGGATTGTCGTAGACAATAGAAGGACAGAGGAATTTATTTCAGCTGTTACTTAACGACATCCTTGTCTGTGGGTCGCTCCGCCCTGGGTTGGTCTCTGGGAGAGGACGAATTATTATTTGGAGAATAGGAGGAGATGAGGTGGTCCTGCAAAGTGGAATGACCTCTTTTGCTGTTTGAAACATGGTCCTACACGATTCTTTAATCGAAATTTTAAAAATTATAACCAAATTAAAATTAAAACATGTTTCAGATTATTAGAACTTCAGTTTAAGCCCTGAAACGCAATCCCTAGCTCCTACAAGCTTTTTCCCATTAATTTAATTATGATCTTACTGAAATATTTAATTCGATTTATCAAAATGATGATATTCTTTTTAATTTAAATCGTTTTCATTAAAATTATTTTTCTCCGTTTTTACGGATCGCTTGTATAAGCTCTGAACAAATTACTAATATGTGTGAAGTAGTAGGAACTCCCTATAAGAAAATGTTTCGAAAATATTTAAAAAGTATAATCTTTAATGAATTGTTTTGAGTTCCTTTTACAACGTAGTCCTAAGATGAGTTACGTAAACTTAGACAAATATTCAGGGAAACTTATAAGATGTACGCAATGATTCTACATATAAATTGGCTGTTAAAATATTGTGATCTTAGAAAACGTTTCTTTCTGAAAATATTAACAGAACAGAACACAACAAAATAGAAATAAGATATCTATAAACGGGGAAAGGAAAGGAATGAATATTTACTTATTTTTCATTTTTTGGTGCCAAACGAACTCCTTTTTCCTTTTAGCACATTTCAGAAATGAGAGACGCCTCCCTGCAACAAGCATGATACATCCATGCGTTCTTTAGCAAATTTGTCCGCCACAGAATCGAAGATACATCTATCCACCGTTTAGCACTCGCCTCAGCTAAAGAATTGTCCTTGTGATCTGATTGGCAAGCCAAGTCCTGCTTACCACACACCTCTCACTGCTGAACCAAGGGAGATGCATATATGTCAATCTTTTCCTTTAGTTGCGGGTGAACAAGAGATTTCATTTTTTCTTCCTTTTTGCCACAATAATGCTTATAGTTCTTGTTTGCACAGGTAAATTCCTACCTTCCCCCGCTATGATTGACTACATTTATTAATTCCCTCTCTTCTATTTTCCACTGAGTGAGTACACATTTCTTGTCGCGAATGGATGAATGCTTTTTCCCCTCTCTTTTACAACTTTTCTGTCTGCCGGCAGGTCATTTCCTCCCTCCTCTCTTCTCCCGGGGTTGGTGAACAGCCTCCGTAGGTTACTCAGCCTACCACCCACCGAGGGCCTGGCTTTGTCCCTGCAGACAACTGAAGCTCTGGCGCTTGTTGTACTAATTGAAATTCCTTTCTTTGTTTGCAATACTAATATTCCGTTGGGCGACAAATTGGGGCTTACAAACAGTGTCTTAGACAATATTATCCCTTGTTGAATTGATTATTGCTCCTTTGTGTTTTTAGACAAAGATGTTTCCTGTGTTCTTTGAGACAAGAATACAACACATATTGAGAGAATGAAGGCCATATTTTCAAGAGTAAAAAAGCTGACATCGGTTTTCATTTTCCTTTCAAACGTATAACTCATTAAAATCAAATTTCTATGGAAATTGCTGGTTGACCCCGCCTCAAGAAATTTCTTCATTAGCAAACTAGGACTAAATGAGCTTTCACTACTTTTGTAGATATTGGCTCTGCTGTCTGGTAACGCGCCATATGTTATTAAAACATGACAATTTGGATCCTCTAGGTGCGACGATTGCAGACATACTGAGGATCTACAAAATAAAATTTACAGTATGGATTTACAGTCTGATAACCATTAATACTTTGAAGAAATTGAGATTTAATGTACACCTACCTCCATAGAAAAGAAATAAATGTATTATTTGATCCGACAAGATATTTCCTTTTTTGCAGGCTGAACCCAAGCAGTATTACAAAGCAAATTTCATTTACCTTATTTCTCAGTTATCCCCCTATATCTTTAATAAATAGATACACTATATAAATACACTGCACATCCATGTGTAAAGATAGATTACAACTGCGACGTTGTTAAGCTGTGGTTATCGAGCAGCAAAAAATCGTGTGTTTTACTTCCGCTTTCTTTGTGTGGTTGTCAAGAAAAGGTTTAAATTCAAGTAAGATTTTTACATTGTAATAATTATTGTTGTTGTTGTTTTGATATATATTTGTATTGAGAGTGGTGGGGACCCCAGGAATTTAATGCATTTGTTTGATACCACAAACTTATTTGCACAAGGGTCGAAGCGGGACCCCCCTAGAAAATTGAGACACATTGTCTTTCTTATGAAAATAATTAACACGGGGTAGAAACGAACCAAGACCTCACACCACCAGGGCGGGTAGATGTTCTACCACTGAACCATTATGTTTTTCAACCGGGGAAACCAGGCCTGAACGAGCGGGGGACCCACAAACGAGAAATAGAATTTTAAGGGATTAGTTGACTGTGCTAGCGTCCCCTTAGCGTTACCCCTGAATTGATTAACGCATAGTTAAATGATTGTTACAACACTATGTCTTAGTTTCGTATTGTCTTATTTCTAATTCAAATTTTATATGGTTTGAACAGTATGTGTTAGAGATTTTTGTGGGAAATTTAACAAAGAAAGATTGAAGAATGAAACTATTATTTTTATTATAACCAGGAATATGTAAAACTTCTTATGATACCTTTATCTAAACAAGTTAGTGTCTTATTTAGAGGGAAAATATTTTACCAGTGTTAGTCCTATTAGAAAAAAATGCTTGATGATGTGACTTAGGAGCCGCCACAGATGAGAGATTCATTTAGTACTGTTTATAGTTTACTACACAAGCAATTGTGATTAAATTAGTTACCAATTTTACTTGCAAAATGAGGTTAGTCTTTTTCAAAAAATGCTTCGGGACGTCCCTTAAGTACCCCTGAAACGGGATAGACGTACCTCCCGTAAAACATACCCCCCGGTAAAAAAGCACTAGGATAGATATACCCCCCGGTAAAACAGTCCTGGGACAAACGTACCCACGGTAAAAAAATCCTAGGACAAATGTACCTCCCCGGTAAAATAGTCGCACATATAAACATACTCCCAAGTAAAACTGTCCTAGGACAGATATACCCCCAGTAAATCTATCCTAGGACAGATATACATCCGGTAAAACTATCCTAGGACAGATATACCCCCCGGTAAAACATCGCCTAAAAAGACAAAAATCATATTTTTCGATGAATCTTATTCACAAAAGGAAAAATTGTTCACTCACAATAGGGGGTAAGTCTATCCTACGATATTCATAACCCCCTGTCGGTTTTCCTTAAACTCAAAGAAAATGAAGACAAAAGATATAATATTAATACCATATTGAAGTGGACATCTACATCAGTGAACATATACCGGGGGTAAATCTATCCTAAGATATTCTTACCCCCCTGTCGGTTTCCTTAAACTCAAAAAATTAAGACAAAAAATATAATATTAATACCATATTGAAGTGTACATCTACATCAGTGAACATATACCGGGGGGTAAATCTATCCTAGGATATTCTTACCCCCCTGCCGGTTTTATTTAAACTCAAAGAAAATGAAGACAAAAGGTGTAATATTAATACCATATTGAAGTGTACATCTACATCAGTGAACATATACCGGGGGGAAAATCTATCCTAGGATATTCTTACCCCCCTGTCGGTTTTCCTTAAACTCAAAGAAAATGAAGACCAAAAATATAATATTAATACCATCTTGAAGTGTACATCTAAATCAGTGAACATATACCGGGGGGTAAATCTATCCTAGGATATTCTTACCCCCCGGTCGGTTTTCCTTAAACTCAAAAGAAATGAAGACAAAAGATATTAATATTAATACCATATTGAAGTGTACATCTACATCAGTTAACATATACGGAAGGTAAATCTAACCTAGGATATTCTTATCCCCCTGTCGGTTTTCCTAAAACTCAAAGAAAATGAAGACAAAAGATGTATGGTTAATACCACATTGAAG
This sequence comes from Thermobia domestica, assembly GCF_964235325.1. Lineage (NCBI taxonomy): Eukaryota > Metazoa > Arthropoda > Insecta > Zygentoma > Lepismatidae > Thermobia > Thermobia domestica. The sequence continues at coordinate 138,894,621 of NC_137457.1, forward strand.
TGTACATCTATATCAGTAAACATATACCGAGGGTAAATCTATTTTAGGATATATTTATCCCCCTGTCGGTTTTCTTTAACCAAAAAAATGAAGACAAGAGATAAAATATTAATACCATATTGAAGTGTACATCTACATCAGTGAACATATACCGGGGGGTAAATCTATCCTAGGATATTCTTACCCCCCTGCCGGTTTTATTTAAACTCAAAGAAAATGAAGAAAAAGATATAATATTAATACCATATTGAAGTGTACATCAACATCAGTGAACATATACCGGGGGTAAATCTATCCTAGGATATTCTTACTCCCCTGTCGGTTTTCCTAAAACTCAAAGAGAATGAAGACAAAACATATAATATTAGTACCATATTGAAGTTACATCTACATCAGTGAACATATACCGGGGGTAAATCTATCCTAAAATATTTTTACCCCTCTGTCGGTTTTTCTTAAACTCTAAGAAAATGAAGACAAAAGGCATAATATTAATACAATATTGAAGTGTACAACTACATCAGTGAACATATACCGGGAGGAAAATCTATCCTAGGATATTCTTACCCCCCTGTCGGTTTTCCTTAAGCTCAAAGAAAACGAAGACTCAAGATATATTATTAATACCATATTGAAGTGTACATCTACATCAGTGAACATATACCGGGGGTAAATCTATCCTAGGATATTCTTACCCCCCTGTCGGTTTTCCTTAAACTCAAAGAAAATGAAGACAAAAGATATAATATTATACCATATTGAAGTGTACATCTGCATCAGTGAACATATACCGGGGGTAAGTCTATCCTAGCATATTCTGACCCCTTGTCGGTTTTTGTTAAACACAAAGAAAATGAAGACAAAATATATAATATTAATACCATATTGAAGTGTACATCAACATCAGTGAACATATACCGGGGGGTAAATCTATCCTAGGATATTCTTACCCTCCTGTCGGGTTTCCTAAAACCCAAAGAGAATGAAGACAAAAGATATAATATTAGTACCATATTGAAGTGTACATTTACATCAGTGAACATATACCGGGGGTAAATCTATCCTAAAATATTCTTACCCCTTGTCGGTTTTTCTTAAACTCTAAGAAAATGAAGACAAAAGGTATAATATTAATACAATATTGAAGTGTACATCTACATCAGTGAACATATACCGGGGGTAAATCTATCCTAGGATATTCTTACCCCCCTGTCGGTTTTCCTTAAACTCAAAGAAAATGAAGACAAAAGATATAATATTAATACCATATTGAAGTGTACATCTACATCAGTGAACATATACCGGGGGTAAATCTATCCTAGGATATTCTTACCCCCCAGTCGGTTTTCCTTAAACTCAAAGAAAATGAAGACAAAAGATATAATATTAATACCATATTGAAGTGTACATCTGCATCAGTGAACATATACCGGGGGTAAGTCTATCCTAGCATATTCTAACCCGCTTGTCGTTTTTTGTTAAACTCAAAGAAAATGAAGACAAAAGATATAATATTAATACCATATTGAAGTGTACATCTACATCAGTGAACATATACCGGGGGGTAAATCTATCCTAGGATATTCTTACCCCCTGTCGGTTTTCCTTAAACTCAAAGAAAATGAAGACTCAAGATATATTATTAATACCATATTGAAGTGTACATCTACATCAGCGAACATATACCGGGGGTAAATCTATCCTAGGATATTGTTACCCCCCTGTCGGTTTTCCTTAAACTGAAAGAAAATGAAGACAAAAGATATAATATTAATACCATATTGAAGTGTACATCTGCATCAGTGAACATATACCGGGAGGTAAATCTATCCTAGGATATTCTTACTCCAATGTCGGTTTTTCTTAAACTCAAAGAAAATGAAGAAAAATATAATATTAATACCATATTGAAGTGTACATCTACATCAGTGAACATATACGGGGGGTAAATCTATCCTAGGATATTCTTTCCCCCTGTCGGTTTTCCTTAAACTCAAAGAAAATGAAGACAAAATATATAATATTAATACCAAACTGAAGTGTACATCTACATCAGTGAACATATACCGGGGGGTAAATTTATTTTAGGATATTCTTACCCCCCTGTCGGTTTTTCTTAAACTCAAAGAAAATGAAGACAAAAGATATAATATTATACCATATTGAAGTGTACATCTGCATCAGTGAACATATACCGGGGGAAAATCTATCATAAGATATTCTTACCGCTCTGTCGGTTTTCCTTGAACTCAAAGAAAATACAACAAATCTCATTTTTTCTTTCAGTATCATGTGGTGTTGTTCGATTCCTTGGTCGTTTGTATTTCCTATACACTGGAAAATTTGACATCCAACTAGGTGTTTTGTCGTGATTTTGGTTTCTTTAGTTCAGGTGCATAGTCAAGTGGACGTCATTGCAGCAGGGTCATACGTACACTGTGTAGCTAGAGCAATGTATCCGATTGTTTGGACAGTTACTTCAACAATTCTCTCGCCGTTTGAACAAGTCTAATACCTGATCTTATGTTTCCTCTCACGCTAGTGAACTCCCATAGTTGCTGCTTATGAGATGTGTTGTCGTTGCTTGTCAGTTGATTGCCTCCTCTACGCATTCGTCGTGTTGCAGGTTTTCTGAAAGCAAATGCTTTGCTCACAGGTTATTAACTTTTAGCAATTCTGCTTCACTGTGGTTATCTTGTACTAGTTATACTAAGCGGATACTGTAATATTTTAATGAAACCTTAATTTATCTGTCTTCTAAGTTTGGGCTGTTATCTTGTCTTCTTCTTAATGTAACATTTGTAATGACGAGCAGTGCATATTACAATTATAATACATTTAAATGTTCTTCTGTGTAATGTAGCTACGTGATACTTATTCAGTTCTTGTAAACCTATCTCCGTGAATGATGATTTTCAATGTCCTGAATCAGAGGTGGACTTGTCCGCCGGGCAACCGGGCAAATGCCCTTTTCGTTTTCCACTTTATGGTACCCATTCCCCACGAAAAATGTTTAATAATGAAAACCAAATGAATAAATTTTCCTGATATAGTTAAACTTTTTTTCTGTACTAAAACAAAATAATTCGCGTATCTCGTGAATCTGTTGATAATAATTTTTCAAGGCGCGAGAGAAAATGAAATGAAATCTTTGAGTTTTACGTCCCACGGTTATGCCGCGTGAGAAAGATTAACTGATCTGAAGTTACAAATGTATTAGAAGCGTTAGTGCATTCTTAATCGAGCATCAAAACGAAATAGCACTTTTCTTTCAAGTATCTTTATTTCAAACATGCAAAGTATGTAAAATACCGTTCCTCACACGGGAAGAATACGTTTACAGAAAAATATTTGGAAGGTATTATGTAAAACTTTTCTCCCAGTATTTGAATCAAGGTGAAATGTAAAAAAAAATCAACTTTATTAATTGACCCATATGATACAAATGTAACAACCGGTGCAGCGAATATTCCTTGAAAAAAATTGTTCTGTCTTTCTCGCTTAGGATACACATTTCAGTCAAAAAGAGCCGATAAAATCCCAGGTCGACCCAAGTACTTTGGTCAAAACTTTATTTTAAACGGTTAAATCACTTCCTCGCTTTAGCCATTTCGTATGTATAAAATGAGAATATATTAGAAATTGTCCAGTTTTCCCCTTTCGAAACATAATTACCGAATACTTCGAATGAGTTAACCAATATTTAGAAAATAGTTTTTAAGCAAATCCATATATTTGTTATTCTGTGAATAAATACAGGGAAATTTTAATATTATAAATACTGCTCACTTTCCTCCACTTACGAGCCGAAGTATCAAAAATGCCAAAATACATATTACATTTTTTTAGCTAACTTTTTAGATGCCAGATTTCGCACTTACGCTTTAAGGAAATCCTTACATTTTTACATTTTTCTCGATACATAATGGGAACGTTACCATAGAAAGACCGAGGTGTAATCTGACACATGGAAGACCAAGAGGGTAAATTTTTTGCCCGAGGTTGTAAAACCCATTTTAACCATTACTAATATAATTTTAAGTTGTTTAATGACCTACTAATAAGTATGAGCTTCAAAATTATATTAAATCTTCTGAAGTTTTATTTTAATACGAAATATTTCAAATATATATCTTAGTACAGGCTACAGACATTTGTTTAGCAGATATGAAGTGCAATTAAATACATTATCATTTGTGGACAAATTACAATACTAAATCTGCCAGTGTTATGTTTGATCAATATCTGAAAGTAGATTTTATTAGCTTAATCATTATTTCAATGAACATACAAGATTACAAAGATATTACTGGAGTAATACCGTAGTTCTCTAATCAATTCTATGTTGCTTACAAATGTATTGACCAATCACGACATGTATTTACCACGACATGTTTGCAGGACACTTTTCTAAGTCCTAAATGTGTGCGTGAATTATTTCGTTCGCTTCACTGACCTTATTTGAGAACTGAAACTGATTACACTGAACATGAATATGTTTCGGTGTCGTAAAGCAACGGCCGTAAAAATGCAAATAATGTTCTTATTATTAAATAAAACACAGAAGTATTTATTCCTTATATAGCACAATGTAATACAGTAACTAAGCAACATGATAACCACTAAGGCCCGCAGGATTTTTTCCAACTGAGGGGGTAAGACACTGATATAGTGTTTATTGATTTATTGCCCTATATGTATTAAAAGTCATAACATTTATCATTTATCCGGACCCCCCCCCCCATCCTTCGGATGCAGAAATGAAAAATATTAAGGAAGGATGAAACAAAAAGAAACGAGAAAAAGACAAATCAGCGTCAAAAATATAAAGCTACAGGAAGTGTTTTATTACTCTTTCTTATGATGAGCTTTGTGTGGAGGAAACGGGGAGGGGTCAAGTGGAAAATGCATATTATTGTAAAGGAACAATCCGAATTCCATCTAGCTCTATGCTAATCCTATGGACTACAAATGACGATCGATAAACCGGTTCGATCAGATAGACACTCAGGTAGAACTTATGAAATGCCCAGAATCACCAATAATATAAGCCATTTTGAATTTCGCGGTAACACTAATCCATTTTATAGGATGTCTTTACTCCCGAAAGAGATCTCGTTGCTATCCTTGACGGCATTAAACGAAGATAGGAAAAAGAAGAAAGAAGACAAGTAGAACCGAGTTTAAATGACCTCTGAAGACTATGTTTTTCCAATACTTTTTTATATTCTTTTACTCAAGATTTCTTCATAGTCTTTTTATTAAAATACTTACTAACATATCCTGATTTTATTGGCCTAACAAACCAATATGGGCACGTTGCCAGTAAAATGGTTTAGATTGTTCGATCCTCTGGTGTGTAACCACAGTATTTCATGTCACGCCCCCCTCCCCATGACGAAATCCTGGCTAAACGAACGAATATATGTTGCCAGTAAAATAGTTTAGAATGATCGAGGCTCTGGTGTGATAAGCACAGTATTTCATCACGGACCCCCCCCCCTATTGCGAAATCCTGGCTACGTGCCTCAATAAGGACAATGAATTATTATTATTTTGTAAATCATTCCACTTTAATATCACAGGAAGAAATTTCATCTTCCGGTTTGCTTAGTTGTGAAACATTATGGAGTATATTGCTATACTATGTAAAGTATGTGCATTGTTGTTGATTTGTAATGACAATGAGAAACAGAAGTGAAAGGTAAATTACAGTAATAGTTTTCTATTAAGGGAAAGTATAACTACTTTTGTTTTAACATTTTTTGGCTTGAAATTTTTATTCGGGTTCACCCACTTACACTCAACATTGGATACAGAAATGGAAGAACATATTTAGATTTTGATTGTTGATTCCAGTATATTTCAAACATTATTTCTCGGATCTAGGCCTATGTGATATGTCGATATAGCGATTACGTCGATATCGACATATATCAAGATTCGATATCGCAAATATATCGATGTCGATATATCAATATCCTAAATTTTCGATATCGGTGTTCAGGGGGGCGTGGTATAGGGGTCCCCTTAGACTTGCGATGGATGAAGAATCAAAAAATAATTTTTCAATAATGTCTTCTAATGATAATTTCTTAATTACCACAAATTGCAATGTAAATAAATCCACTTGCAAATTTGCAGCAAAAACGTTTGTTTCCGAAAAGAAGAAAAAAAAACATATGTTAAAAAAGCAAGTGCTTCCAACTTTGACCTAGAATTTATGTTAAGAAAGCTTTTTTCTTTCGTCTCTCTTGGAGATTTCCATGCCTTTTGGCCTTTGGAACTGCACATTGACAAAAAGTGCACACATGACCGCTACACCCACACACGTTTTTTTCTTTTTACTATCGAAGGCCTCACATAATGAGTCTCTGCCAATCACAGTAAACATTACGTAGATTAATGTGATTTCATTATTTTTAATGGCAAAATTCATGTTGCTATGATCGCTAGTTAAGCTCTTGCTGCAGATCTCATATAGTCTCGTGGTTGAAAGGGATACTAAACGTGAATTTAATATGGCTAGTTACTTTTACTATTTACTTAACGTGTTCTATTATTTTATGTCGTTCAGTAGCTACGTGAATAACTGCATAAATATGTATAGACTACTCTCTGGGTTTAATTAACACGTAAGCCATACTTATAACGGGTAGGGTATAGGAGTATACATTATTATAATTTTGTATTGTTCTGGCAAACCTGTTAGAAAAGGGTGTCTGTTATAGCAGATGCCTGCTAGGGTAACCCGTGTGAAACTTATTAACAAAATGGGGTCTCGGGTTCGATCCCAGCCCCCGCCAAGTGAACTTTGTGGTGGACAAACACCGTGTGCGTGGGTTTTCTCGGGGTTCTCCCGTTTCCTCCCACTTGCTTTATTCCACCATTTCATTCATTACTCATCATTACCGTCTCTTTTAGCCTAACCGGCATAATCGTATGACGTAAAACTCAAAGATTTCATTTCATTTTCACTTATTAACAAATTGACCTACACATTTCTATGTTTCATTTAAATTGTTGATATGATTTTTTAAGCAAACACGTAATAGGTAACACATAGGTGTAACATTTGTTGTGTATTTTCAAGTATAAGGTACGTTTAAAATAATTATTTTGTTTAAAACGCAACAAAACGTATTTGCCAAGCTACAGCTATGCAAAATAGTATTATACTCACAGTGGTAATACCAAAGGTGTAGTACAGTCATTTAGAGTTAGTTATCAACACTGTTGATGGGAAAAGCTATACTTAACAGGAAAAAACATTTCCGAAAATTCTTGGTAACCAATTGGGTCAAGAAGCTACTTTGTACTCTCCGCCTGATTTTTTCTCTTATTACTGACTAAGAAATACATTTATTGCTCTCTTGTTAATACAAAATTAAAATGTTACAACAGAAGTAAGATACAGTATATTAATAAGAAACCGGATTTCTAAAGCGTAGACACTTCATATTCACTTTATTGCTAGGGTGAAGGATAGTCAGTGACACAAACATAATTGCCCGAAAACTTGTGATTTAGAAAACGGTATTTGACTCGTGAAATATATGACAATCTTACTGTTTCCCAAACTTTCCATTTGTAAATATTTTTTATTACAAGTAAAACAAATAAGAAATATGATAAAAATATATGTGATTATACTTACTGTATTCTCTGAAGTTTCTTCTCTTCGCGAAGAAGGTAGTGATTCCCAGGGTCTCCACATTGTGACACTGATCAGCTTCCTTGTGACTTACACACTAAATACATTCCCAATAAAACACCTTTTCCTTTATATAGTCTTTACGTGGCACGTTAAGACACAGTACATAATGATAACTGATTGCATGTCACTAAATAAAAACTGGACAAAACTTAGAAAAGGAAAAAAATACCATAGATGAACAAGAAATGTTTCAATACTTTTATCGGTAAACTCTTGAATGTTCCCACCAACAAAAAGCGATAAAGGTCGTTGTTGCGTTTGTTGATATCAAAGGAACAAAAATAGAAATCCTTTGTTCGGTTTTAAGAAAAAAGAAAATAATAACAATAAACGAAAATTAAAGCAACAATAACTTCCATATGCGAATCTAGGCGGCACGAAGAGAGATTACGTAATGTCAAAAAGTCGTTCTCCGATCTCTTAAACGACAAGACCTTCCAATGCGGAGGAGAATAGAAATAGGAAGGTGCAGACTTCAGGAGCCAATGGAATCTACACCTATATCTATAAGGGCGGGACATTTTTATTAAAAATTTTGAGTTTTATTCAATTTCATAAGTATATCTATATTAAACATTCAAACTGATAATTTGCTTGTTGCATTTCCTTTAAAGAATGTTTGTAAAGAGTATTTCTCAACTCGCTGTTATTTGGTTTCCACTGTAAACAAAATTCGGCGTCAATACATTGGTATATGGGAACGCTTGTTTAATAAAACATTATGTTTATAATTTGAGCGTTGTTTATGTCTATATAGAGGGAACCGCAGATATATAACGTTATTTTTTACTAAGTATTAATTTGGGAGTATATTTCTATGCCAAACAGAAATCAAGCAATATTTTAAAACATGGGCTGCATCGAATCTGGAAGGCGTAAAAAGTCAACAAAATGTGGGGGAGGAGTCGATAGCTACTGACAAGGAAATTAAAGATGAAATTATAAAAATCTCACTTTGACGTGAGGACCACTTGAAATGTAGCTTTATCAAAGTTCACGCATTCTTCAAGTTTTAGATTATACCTTCCATATACATAAATGTGTATCAGAATATGTCAAAGGAAAGGAATTGCGCAAATTATTGTATGTACTGGTAGTGAGTTTAAATTATCAATTAGATTTTTGCAATCTGAACACTAGCTTCTATACCCTTTAACATACAGCAGGAAATCAAAGAGTTATCTTCTAATCAGCAAATGCAAGGGGAAAATATGAATGTGGTGGTTGATATTGCTTTTTCTACATATACTCATGTATGCAATATTTCATCATGAATTTCAAAAACTACACTCAGTGCCAGATGTACGTATAAGGTAAACAAGCTATAGCTTAGGGTCCCCCCTAAAATTTTCAAGACAAAAGATGGCTATAATATATTTTTCAAATAATAAGAGAAAGCAAATAAGATAAAACACGTACGTATAAAACAACGGTATTTTGTATTGTTATGTACTAGGCTCTTATGCAGCAAGTAATGATGGCGCCGCTGGTAATGGGGCCCTGTTTCCCAACCTTGTTTGTAATAGGGCCTCTGTTTCCCAGCCCCGCTTTTATTGCGACCCTTGTTTCAGACTCCTGTTGTAATGAGGACTTTTTTTCCTGGCCATTTTATTTAGCTACTTTGATAAGACTTCACAACATAAGTGTTAGGTGACAACCCTTTCTGTCCAAAGATATTTCGTCCAAAGGAAATTTCGTCCAGACACATTTAGTCCAAAGACATTTGGTCCAGGGACATTTAGTCCAAAGGACAATTGGTCCAAAAGACATTTGGTCCAAAAGACATTTCGTCCGAAAGACAATTGGTCCAAAGGACATTTCGTCCAAAGACTTTAGGTCCAAAAGACATTTGGTCCAAAGGACACTTCATCCAAAGGACAATTGGTGCAAAGGACATTTCGTCCAAAAGACATTTGATCCAAATGACATTTCGTCCAAAAGACTATTCGTCCAAAGAACATTTCGTCCAAAGACAATTGGTCCAAAGGACATTTCAACCAAAGACATTTGTTCCAAAAGACAATTGGTCCAAATGACATTTCGCCCAAAAGGCAATTGGTCCAAAGAACATTTCGTCCAAAGGACAATTGGTAATTGGTCCAAAGGCCATTTCGTCCAAAGACATTTGGTCCAAAGGACATTTCGTCCAAAAGATAATTGGTCCAAGGGAAATTTCGTCCAGAGATGTTTAGTTCAAAGCACATTTCGTCCAAAGGAGATTTGGTCCTGTAACGCTTGGGGGTCTGGGGTTTCTTTCTATTAGAAAGTAAAAAAGTGATGCCTATAACATTATGACTCAGTAGCTTCTTATTTCTAAAGGAAATTTAAAATAGAGATTTATTCCGCAATTTTCATTTCGATAGAACAAATATAAGCTGAGATATTCACAAAAACGTAAGCGACTGAGAACAAAATGTCCGAACAACAGAAATGAGGAAAAGGTTGGAGTGTGAAGTATGTTGCTGCAATAACAGCTAACATGACATCTAAAGTTTTAATGTTGTGAACAGTGATGAAAATTTTCCGATTCATAAAAACATACTGCACTTATTCCTACATCGTTGTTTAGCCGTGATGTGAGCTGGAAAGTTTTCTTAAATATTTTTCCGGAAAATTTTCCGTTCTAAAAAGTAGCAGTGATCAAGTAACAATTCCTCAGTAATCATAAGATTGATAGAATTCATGAGTAAAAATGGTAAAAAGTGAAAGATCGTTTAAAAAATCTGAAAATTTTCATGGCTCAGAGAATATTCAGTACTATGTAGGAACAAGTGAAACAATTTTTCATGAATATAAAAATTGGTAGCCTGTATGAAAAATTTGAAAAACCTTTTATGAGTCGGAAAATTGTCATCATTTTGAAGCAAAAAGTAAATCCAAAAGTTTTATTGCTTTGAAGTAAAATTTGAAAGGAATTTTCATAGATCGAAAAATTTTAATTCTGATGTACAAACAATTGAAAAAGCTTTTCACAAGCCGGACAATTTTGGATATTATGTACAGTGATGTTAGCTAGAAAATTTTTCACTATATTTAACTGCACATTAAGCTACAAAATTGAATTTTTGTACAGAAAAGTTAGTTAGCAAGAAATTATAATTTTCCAATAAGCTTTCGGGAACCGGAACATGATCTAAAATTTCAAGTTGGGAAGGAAAAATTTACATAGTGTTTCTCATTTTCTCTCTTTCTCTCTCTCTCGTCTCCCTCTCTCTCTCTCTCCCTCTGTGTATGTGTGTGTGAGTGTGTTTGTGCGTGTGTGTAAAGTGCAGGGAAAACACACCGAGTTCGTAGAGTACAAATATCACGCTCTATTATTTAAAATTTATTTATTTATTTATTTCGGTAAAACAACAGGCAGATGCCTAATTACAGTTTTCCCTTATTGTAAAGTGTATTTAATACACTTTAAAATACACATATAATAACATACTAATATGACCTCAATTCTATCGTAATACACACTAAAATACACATATAATAAAATAATAATATGAAAGCAAAATATACGTTAAAATACAAATAGCACGATATACAGAATACAACAAATTTATGTAAAATGAAAATTTTGTTTGCAACTAAAAATATCTATATCTGGGTGTTCTTGTGACATCTTATTATACAATATACACATTTTTCTGACAGGCGATAAATCTAATGCATTAGTCCCTTGCGCTGAGAGATGGAATATGTCATTATGGGGTGTCGTTGTTCTATGTGGGACGCGAATTTTTACTTCTGATAACAAATATTCTAAATCTATTGCACCATGAATTATTTTATGTAAGAAAGATAATATGAAATGACTTCTTCTGCTTTCAAGAGATTGTAATGAATATTTGTTTCAAAGACTTTCGTGGTTCTCAAATTTTGGATATATACCTGTTTCTTTATATGTTAAAAAGCGCACAAATTTATTTGGAATGCTTTCGATTTTATTTATATATTTCTTACTAATAGAACCCCATATTATCGCTGCATATTCCACCTTAGACCGTACATAGGCAGTGAATAATGTTTTGAGAGCATTAGTATTAGAAAAAGCACCCCCCAAATCTCATCACAAAGCCAAGATTCCTAAAGGCCTCACCAATTACTCTGTTGACATGAATATCGAATGATAGGTTTGACTGCAGAGTGACGCCAAGATCAGTAACATTATCCACTCTCTCAATTGGCGTTTGATTAATAGTATACAAATTGCGAACATAGTTTATTTTCCTGGTGTATGATACTACTTTACATTTTCTAATATTTAGTAGCAACTTGTTTGATTCACACCGTTGGGAAATAGCATTAATGTCATTTTGCAAAGAAGTTGCGTCTAATTGCGTGGAGATACTGCGATAGATTTTTAGATCGTCAGCAAACAAAAGTTTGTGGGAAGATGTTATTACAGATGGTAAATAGATAACAAATAGTATAAATAACAGAGGTCCTAAGTTCGACCCCTGACGCACACCAGAGTCTACGACATATTACTTAGTTAAAATATTCTTGTATCGAACGCGATGTTCCCGTTGGTGAAGATAGGATGCTATAAGTTGTTGAAGATTTTGTGAAAAATCTATTGAAATTGATCAAAAAAGTGTTTAAAATTATTAAAAGTGATCAATATTTAATGATTCATAAAAAATTATCTATTTATTCCAACAACGTTGTTTAGCCGTAAAATTAAATGATAATAAATATTTAAAATTGGGCTGGTACACCTTAATATGCTATTAATATTATATGTTTGTCTTCATTTTCTTTGAGTTTAAGAAAAACTCACTGGGGGGTAAGAATATCCTAGGATATATTTACCCCCCGGTATACGTTCACTGATGTAGATGTACACTTCAATATGGTATTAATAATATATATTTTGTCTTCATTTTCTTTGAGTTTAAGGAAAACCGACAGGAGGTAAGAATATCCGAGGATAGTTTTACCCCCCGGTATATGTTCACTGATGTAGATATACACTTCAATATGGTATCAATATTATATTTTTTGACATCCTCTTCTTTGAGTTTAAGGAAAACCGACAGGGGGGTAAGAATGTCCTAGAATAGATTTACTCCAGGTATATGTTCACTGATGTAGATGTACACTTCAATATGGTATTAACATTATATCTTTTGTCTTCATTTCCTTTGAGTTTATGGAAAACCGACAGGGGGTACTAATATCCTAGGATAGATTTATCCCCCGTATATGTTCACTGATGTAGATGTAAACTTCAATATGGTATTAATATTATATCTTTTGTCTTCATTTTCTTTGAGTTTAAGGAAAACCGACAGGGGATAAGAATATCCTAGGATAGATTTACCCCCTGTATATGTAAACTGATGTAGATGTACACTTCAATATGGTATTAATCATATATCTTTCGTCTTCATTTTCTTTAAGTTTAAGGAAAACTGACAGGGGGTAAAAATATCCTAAAATAGATTTACCCTCGGTATATGTTCACTGATGTAGATGTACACTTCAATATGGTATTAACATTATATCTTTTGTCTTCATTTTCTTTAAGTTTAAGGAAAACTGACAGGGGGTAAGAATATCCAAGGATAGATTTACCCCCGGTATATGTTCACTGATGTAGATGTAAACTTCAATATGGTATTAATATTATATCTTTTGTATTCATTTTCTTTGAGTTTAAGGAAAACCGACAGGGGGTAAGAATATCCTAGGATAGATTTCCCCCCGGTATATGTTCACTGATGTAGATGTACACTTCAATATGGTATTAATATTATATCTTTGGTCTTCATTTTCTTTGAGTTTAAGGAAAACTGGCAGGGGGGTAAGAATATCCTAGGATAGATTTACCCCCCGTATATGTGCACTGATGTAGATGTACACTTCAATATGGTATTAATATTATATCTTTTGTCTTCATTTCCTTTGAGTTTATGGAAAACCGACAGGGGGTACTAATATCCTAGGATAGATTTATCCCCCGTATATGTTCACTGATGTAGATGTACACTTCAATATGGTAATAATATTATATCTTTTGTCTTCATTTTGTTTGAGTTTAAGAAAAACCGACAGGGGGAAAGAATATCCTAGGATAGATTTCCCCCCGGTATATGTTCACTGATGTAGATGTACACTTCAATATGGTATTAATATTATATCTTTTGTGTTCATTATCTTTGAGTTTAAGGAAAACCGACAGGGGGGTAAGAATATCCTAGGATAGATTTCCCCCCGGTATATGTTCACTGATGTAGATGTACACTTCAATATTGTATCAATATAATATCTTTTGTGTTCATTTTCTTTGAGTATAAGAAAAACCGACAGGTTGGTAAGAGTATCCTAGGATGGATTTACCCCAAGGTATATGTTCACTGATGTAGATGTACACTTCAATATGGTATTAATCATATATCTTTTGTCTTCATTTTCTTTTTTTTAAGGAAAACCGAAAGGAGGGTAAGAATATGGTAGGATAGATTTACCACCCGGCATATGTTCACTGATGTAGATGTACACTTGAATATGGTATTAATATTATATCTTTTGTGTTCATTTTCTTTGAGTTTAAGGAAAACCGGCACAGGGTAAGAATATCCTAGGATAGATTTACATCCCCGTAATTGTTCACTGATGTAGATGTACACTTCAATATGGTATTAATATTATAACTGTGTCTTCATTTTCTTTGAGTTTAAGGAAAATCGAGCGGGATAAGAATATCCTAGGATAGATTTCTCCCCGGTATATGTTCACTCATGTAGATGTACACTTCAATATGGTATTAATATTATATCTTTTGTCTTCATTTTCTTTGAGTTTAGGAAAAATTGGCAGGGGGGGTAAGAATATCCTAGGATAGATTTACCCCCCGTATATGTGCACTGATGTAGATGTACACTTCAATATGGTATTAATATTATATCTTTTGTCTTCATTTCCATTGAGTTTAAGGAAAACCGACAGGGGGTACTAATATCCTAGGATAGATTTATCCCCCGTATATATTCACTGATGTAGATGTACACTTCAATATGGTAATAATATTATATCTTTGTCTTCATTTTGTTTGAGTTTAAGAAAAACCGACAGGGGGTAGGAATATCCTAGGATAGATTTCCCCCCGGTATATGTTCACTGATGTAGATGTACACTTCAATATGGTATTAATATTATATCTTTTGTGTTCATTATCTTTGAGTTTAAGGAAAACCGACAGGGGGGTAAGAATATCCTAGTATAGATTTACCCCCGGTATAAGTTCACTGATGTAGATGTACACTTCAATATGGTATTAATATTATATCTTTTGTCTTCATTTTCTTTGAGTTTAAGGAAAACCGACAGAAGGGTAAGAATATCCTAGGATAGATTTCCCCCCGGTATATGTTCACTGATGTAGATGTACACTTCAATATGGTATCAATATTATATCTTTTGTGTTCATTTTCTTTGAGTATAAGAAAAACCGACAGGTTGGTAAGAGTATCCTAGGATGGATTTACCCCCAGGTATATGTTCACTGATGTAGATGTACACTTCAATACGGTATTAATATTATATCTTTTGTCTTAATTTCCTTTGAGTTTAAGGAAAACCGACGGGGGTACGAATATCCCAGGATAAATATTTCCCCCGTATATGTTCACTGATGTAGATGTACACTTCAATATGGTATTAATATTATATCTTTTGTATTCATTTTGTTTGAGTTTAAGGAAAACCGACAGGGGGATGAGAATATCCTAGGATAGATTTCCCCCCGGTATATGTTCACTGATGTAGATGTACACTTCAATATGGTATTAATATATCTTTTGTGTTCATTTTCTTTGAGTTTAAGGAAAAACAGCCGGTTGTTAAGAATATCCTAGGAAAGATTTCCCCTCCGTATATGTACACTGATGTAGATGTACACTTCTATATGGTATTAATATTATATCTTTTGTGTTCATTTTCTTTGAGTTTATGGAAAACCGACAGGGGGGTAAGAATATCCTAGGATAGATTTCCCCCCGGTATATGTTCACTGATGTAGATGTACACTTCAATATGGTAATAAAATTATATCTTTTGAGTTCATTTTCTTTGAGTTTAAGGAAAACCGGCAGGGGGTTAAGAATATCCTAGGATAGATTTACCCCCGTATATGTTCACTTATGTAGATTTACACTTCAATATGGTCTTAGTATTATATATTTTGTCTTCATTTTCTTTGAGTTTAAGGAAAACCGGCAGGGGGGTAAGAATAACTAAGAATAGATTTACCCGCCGTATATGTTCACCGATGTAGATGTACACTTCAATATGGTATTAATATTATATCTTTGTCTTCATTTCCTTTGAGTTTAAGGAAAACCGGTAGGGGGTTAGAATAACCTAGGATAGATTTACCCCCCGTATATGTTCACTGATATAGATATACACTTCAATATGGTATTAATATTATATATTTTGTCTTCATTTTCTTTGAGTTTAAGGAAAACCGACAGGGGGGTAAGAATATCCTAGGATAGATTTCCCCCCGGTATATGTTCACTGATGTAGATGTACACTTCAATATGCTATTAATATTATATCTTTTGTGTTCATTTTCTTTGAGCTTAAGCAAAACCGGCAGGGGGTAAGAATATCCTAGGATAGAATTACCCCCAGTATATGTTCACTGATGTAGATGTACACTTCAATATGGTATTAATATTATATCTTTGTCTTCATTTCCTTTGAGTTTAAGGAAAACCGGTAGGGGGTTAGAATAACCTAGGATAGATTTACCCCCCGTATATGTTCACTGATGTAGATATACACTTCAATATGGTATTAATATTATATCTTTTGTGTTCATTTTCTTTGAGCTTAAGCAAAACCGGCAGGGGGTAAGAATATCCTAGGATAGAATTACCCCCAGTATATGTTCACTGATGTAGATGTACACTTCAATATGGTATTAATATTATATCTTTGTCTTCATTTCCTTTGAGTTTAAGGAAAACCGGTAGGGGGTTAGAATAACCTAGGATAGATTTACCCCCCGTATATGTTCACTGATGTAGATATACACTTCAATATGCTATTAATATTATATCTTTTGTCTTCATTTTCTTCGAGTTTAAGGAAAACAGAGAGGGGGTAAGAATAACCTAGGATAGATTTACAACCAGTATACCTTCACTGATGTAGATGTACACTTCAATATGGTATTAATATTATATATTTTGTCTTCATTTTCTTTGAGTTTAAGAAAAACCGACAGGAGGGTAAGAATATCCTAGGTTAGATTTACCCCCCGGTATATGTTCACTGATGTAGATGTACACTTCAATATGGTATTAATATTAATATCTTTTGTCCTCATTTCTTTTGAGTTTAAGGAAAACCGACAGGGGGGTAAGAATATAATAAAATAGATTTACCCCCCGGTATATGTTCACTGATGTAGATGTACACTTCAATATGGTATTAATATTATATCTTTTTCTTCAGTTTCTTTGAGTTTAGGAAAAACCGACAGGGTTGTAAGAATATCCTAGGATAGATTAACCCGCGGTATATGTTCACTGATGTAGATGTACACTTCAATATGGTATTAATGCTATATCTTTTGTCTTCCTTTCTTTTGAGTTTAAGGAAAACCGAAAAGGGGTAAGAATATTCTAGGATAGATTTACTCCCCGGTATATGTTCACTGATGTAGATGTACACTTAAATATGGTATTAATATTATATCTTTTGTCTTCATTTTCTTTGAGTTTAAGGAAAACCGAAAGGGAGGTAAGAATATCCTAGGAGAGATTTACCCCCCGGTATATGTTCACTGATGTAGATGTACACTTCAATATGGTATTAATCATGTATCTTTTGTGTTCATTTTCTTTTTTTTAAGGAAAACCGGCAGGAGGGCAAGAATATCCTAGGATAGATTTACCACCCGGTATATGTTCACTCATGTACATGTACACTTCAATATGGTATTAATATTATATCTTTTGTGTTCATTTTCTTTGAGTTTAAGGAAAACCGGCACAGGGTAAGAATATCCTAGGATAGATTTACACCCCGGTATATGTTCACTGATGTAGATGTACACTTCAATATGGTATTAATATTATATCTTTTGTGTTCATTTTCTTTGACTTTAAGGAAAATCGACCGGGATAAGAATATCCTAGGATAGATTTCCCCCCGGTATATGTTCACTCATGTAGATGTACATTTCAATATGGTATTAGTATTATATCTTTTGTCTTCATTTTCTTTGAGTTTAAGGAAAACTGGCAGGGGGGTAAGAATATCCTAGGATAGATTTACCCCCGTATATATGCACTGATGTAGATGTACACTTCAATATGGTATTAATATTATAGCTTTTGTCTTCATTTCCTTTGAGTTTAGGGAAAACCGACAGGGGGTACTAATATCCTAGGATAGATTTATCCCCCGTATATGTTCACTGATGTAGATGTACACTTCTATATGGTAATAATATTATACCTTTGTCTTCATTTTGTTTGAGTTTAAGAAAAACCGACAGGGGGTAGGAATATCCTAGGATAGATTTCCCCCCGGTATATGTTCACTGATGTAGATGTACACTTCAATATGGTATTAATATTATATCTTTTCTGTTCATTATCTTTGAGTTTAAAGAAAACCGACAGGGGGGTAAGAATATCCTAGGATAGATTTCCCCCCGGTATATGTTCACTGATGTAGATGTACACTTCAATATGCTATTAATATTATATCTTTTGTGTTCATTTTCTTTGAGCTTAAGCAAAACCGGCAGGGGGTAAGAATATCCTAGGATAGATTTACCCCCCGTATATGTTCACTGATGTAGATGTACACTTCAATATGGTATTAATATTATATCTTTTGTCTTCATTTTCTTCGAGTTTAAGGAAAACCGACAGGGGGGTAAGAATATAATAAAATAGATTTACCCCCCGGTATATGTTCACTGATGTAGATGTACACTTCAATATGGTATTAATATTATATCTTTTTCTTCAGTTTCTTTGAGTTTAGGAAAAACCGACAGGGTTGTAAGAATATCCTAGGATAGATTAACCCGCGGTATATGTTCACTGATGTAGATGTACACTTCAACATGGTATTAATGCTATATCTTTTGTTTTCATTTTCTTTGAGTTTAAGGAAAACCGACAGGGTTGTAAGAATATCCTAGGATAGATTAACCCGCGGTATATGTTCACTGATGTAGATGTACACTTCAATATGGTATTAATGCTATATCTTTTGTCTTCCTTTCTTTTGAGTTTAAGGAAAACCGAAAAGGGGTAAGAATATTCTAGGATAGATTTACTCCCCGGTATATGTTCACTGATGTAGATGTACACTTAAATATGGTACTAATATTATATCTTTTGTCTTCATTTTCTTTGAGTTTAAGGAAAACCGAAAGGGAGGTAAGAATATCCTAGGAGAGATTTACCCCCCGGTATATGTTCACTGATGTAGATGTACACTTCAATATGGTATTAATCATGTATCTTTTGTGTTCATTTTCTTTTTTTTAAGGAAAACCGGCAGGAGGGTAAGAATATCCTAGGATAGATTTACCACCCGGTATATGTTCACTCATGTAGATGTACACTTCAATATGGTATTAATATTATATCTTTTGTGTTCATTTTCTTTGAGTTTAAGGAAAACCGGCACAGGGTAAGAATATCCTAGGATAGATTTACACCCCGGTATATGTTCACTGATGTAGATGTACACTTCAATATGGTATTAATATTATATCTTTTGTGTTCATTTTTTTTGACTTTAAGGAAAATCGACCGGGATAAGAATATCCTAGGATAGATTTCCCCCCGGTATATGTTCACTCATGTAGATGTACACTTCAATATGGTATTAGTATTATATCTTTTGTCTTCATTTTCTTTGAGTTTAAGGAAAACTGGCAGGGGGGTAAGAATATCCTAGGATAGATTTACCCCCCGGTATATGTTCACTGATGTAGATGTACACTTCAATATGGTATTAATATTAATATCTTTTGTCCTCATTTCTTTTGAGTTTAAGGAAAACCGACAGGGGGGTAAGAATATAATAAAATAGATTTACCCCCCGGTATATGTTCACTGATGTAGATGTACACTTCAATATGGTATTAATATTATATCTTTTTCTTCAGTTTCTTTGA
Source organism: Thermobia domestica (assembly GCF_964235325.1). Classification (NCBI taxonomy): domain Eukaryota; kingdom Metazoa; phylum Arthropoda; class Insecta; order Zygentoma; family Lepismatidae; genus Thermobia; species Thermobia domestica. Next base: position 138,914,492 of record NC_137457.1, read on the forward strand.
GTTTAGGAAAAACCGACAGGGTTGTAAGAATATCCTAGGATAGATTAACCCGCGGTATATGTTCACTGATGTAGATGTACAGTTCAATATGGTATTAATGCTATATCTTTTGTCTTCCTTTCTTTTGAGTTTAAGGAAAACCGAAAAGGGGTAAGAATATTCTAGGATAGATTTACTCCCCGGTATATGTTCACTGATGTAGATGTACACTTCAATATGGTATTAATATTATATCTTTGTCTTCATTTCCTTTGAGTTTAAGGAAAACCGGTAGGGGGTTAGAATAACCTAGGATAGATTTACCCCCCTATATGTTCACTGATGTAGATATACACTTCAATATGGTATTAATATTATATATTTTGTCTTCATTTTCTTTGAGTTTAAGGAAAACCGACAGGGGGGTAAGAATATCCTAGGATAGATTTCCCCCCGGTATATGTTCACTGATGTAGATGTACGCTTCAATATGCTATTAATATTATATCTTTTGTGTTCATTTTCTTTGAGCTTAAGCAAAACCGGCAGGGGGTAAGAATATCCTAGGATAGATTTACCCCCCGTATATGTTCACTGATGTAGATGTACACTTCAATATGGTATTAATATTATATCTTTTGTCTTCATTTTCTTCGAGTTTAAGGAAAACAGAGAGGTTGTAAGAATAACCTAGGATAGATTTACAACCAGTATATCTTCACTGATGTAGATGTACACTTCAATATGGTATTAATATTATATATTTTGTCTTCATTTTCTTTGAGTTTAAGAAAAACCGACAGGAGGGTAAGAATATCCTAGGTTAGATTTACCCCCCGGTATATGTTCACTGATGTAGATGTACACTTCAATATGGTATTAATATTAATATCTTTTGTCCTCATTTCTTTTGAGTTTAAGGAAAACCGACAGGGGGGTAAGAATATAATAAAATAGATTTACCCCCCGGTATATGTTCACTGATGTAGATGTACACTTCAATACGGTATTAATATTATATCTTTTTCTTCAGTTTCTTTGAGTTTAGGAAAAACCGACAGGGTTGTAAGAATATCCTAGGATAGATTAACCCGCGGTATATGTTCACTGATGTAGATGTACACTTCAATATGGTATTAATGCTATATCTTTTGTCTTCCTTTCTTTTGAGTTTAAGGAAAACCGAAAAGGGGTAAGAATATTCTAGGATAGATTTACTCCCCGGTATATGTTCACTGATGTAGATGTACACTTAAATATGGTATTAATATTATATCTTTTGTCTTCATTTTCTTTGAGTTTAAGGAAAACCGAAAGGGAGGTAAGAATATCCTAGGAGAGATTTACCCCCCGGTATATGTTCACTGATGTAGATGTACACTTCAATATGGTATTAATCATGTATCTTTTGTGTTCATTTTCTTTTTTTTAAGGAAAACCGGCAGGAGGGTAAGAATATCCTAGGATAGATTTACCACCCGGTATATGTTCACTCATGTAGATGTACACTTCAATATGGTATTAATATTATATCTTTTGTGTTCATTTTCTTTGAGTTTAAGGAAAACCGGCACAGGGTAAGAATATCCTAGGATAGATTTACACCCCGGTATATGTTCACTGATGTAGATGTACACTTCAATATGGTATTAATATTATATCTTTTGTGTTCATTTTCTTTGACTTTAAGGAAAATCGACCGGGATAAGAATATCCTAGGATAGATTTCCCCCTGGTATATGTTCACTCATGTAGATGTACACTTCAATATGGTATTAGTATTATATCTTTTGACTTCATTTTCTTTGAGTTTAAGGAAAACTGGCAGGGGGGTAAGAATATCCTAGGATAGATTTACCCCCGTATATGTGCACTGATGTAGATGTACACTTCAATATGGTATTAATATTATAGCTTTTGTCTTCATTTCCTTTGAGTTTAGGGAAAACCGACAGGGGGTACTAATATCCTAGGATAGATTTATCCCCCGTATATGTTCACTGATGTAGATGTACACTTCAATATGGTATTAATATATCTTTTGTGTTCATTTTCTTTGAGTTTAAGGAAAAACAGCCGGTTGTTAAGAATATCCTAGGAAAGATTTCCCCTCCGTATATGTACACTGATGTAGATGTACACTTCTATATGGTATTAATATTATATCTTTTGTGTTCATTTTCTTTGAGTTTATGGAAAACCGACAGGGGGGTAAGAATATCCTAGGATAGATTTCCCCCCGGTATATGTTCACTGATGTAGATGTACACTTCAATATGGTAATAAAATTATATCTTTTGAGTTCATTTTCTTTGAGTTTAAGGAAAACCGGCAGGGGGTTAAGAATATCCTAGGATAGATTTACCCCCGCATATGTTCACTTATGTAGATTTACACTTCAATATGGTCTTAGTATTATATATTTTGTCTTCATTTTCTTTGAGTTTAAGGAAAACCGGCAGGGGGGTAAGAATAACTTAGAATAGATTTACCCGCCGTATATGTTCACCGATGTAGATGTACACTTCAATATGGTATTAATATTATATCTTTGTCTTCATTTCCTTTGAGTTTAAGGAAAACCGGTAGGGGGTTAGAATAACCTAGGATAGATTTACCCCCCGTATATGTTCACTGATGTAGATATACACTTCAATATGGTATTAATATTATATATTTTGTCTTCATTTTCTTTGAGTTTAAGGAAAACCGACAGGGGGGTAAGAATATCCTAGGATAGATTTCCCCCCGGTATATGTTCACTGATGTAGATGTACACTTCAATATGCTATTAATATTATATCTTTTGTGTTCATTTTCTTTGAGCTTAAGCAAAACCGGCAGGGGGTAAGAATATCCTAGGATAGATTTACCCCCCGTATATGTTCACTGATGTAGATGTACACTTCAATATTGTATTAATATTATATCTTTGTCTTCATTTCCTTTGAGTTTAAGGAAAACCGGTAGGGGGTTAGAATAACCTAGGATAGATTTACCCCCCGTATATGTTCACTGATGTAGATATACACTTCAATATGGTATTAATATTATATATTTTGTCTTCATTTTCTTTGAGTTTAAGGAAAACCGACAGGGGGGTAAGAATATCCTAGGATAGATTTCCCCCCGGTATATGTTCACTGATGTAGATGTACACTTCAATATGCTATTAATATTATATCTTTTGTCTTCATTTTCTTCGAGTTTAAGGAAAACAGAGAGGGGGTAAGAATAACCTAGGATAGATTTACAACCAGTATATCTTCACTGATGTAGATGTACACTTCAATATGGTATTAATATTATATATTTTGTCTTCATTTACCTTGAGTTTAAGAAAAACCGACAGGAGGGTAAGAATATCCTAGGTTAGATTTACCCCCCGGTATATGTTCACTGATGTAGATGTACACTTCAATATGGTATTAATATTAATATCTTTTGTCCTCATTTCTTTTGAGTTTAAGGAAAACCGACAGGGGGGTAAGAATATAATAAAATAGATTTACCCCCCGGTATATGTTCACTGATGTAGATGTACAGTTCAATATGGTATTAATGCTATATCTTTTGTCTTCCTTTCTTTTGAGTTTAAGGAAAACCGAAAAGGGGTAAGAATATTCTAGGATAGATTTACTCCCCGGTATATGTTCACTGATGTAGATGTACACTTAAATATGGTATTAATATTATATCTTTTGTCTTCATTTTCTTTGAGTTTAAGGAAAACCGAAAGGGAGGTAAGAATATCCTAGGAGAGATTTACCCCCCGGTATATGTTCACTGATGTAGATGTACACTTCAATATGGTATTAATCATGTATCTTTTGTGTTCATTTTCTTTTTTTTAAGGAAAACCGGCAGGAGGGTCAGAATATCCTAGGATAGATTTACCACCCGGTATATGTTCACTCATGTACATGTACACTTCAATATGGTATTAATATTATATCTTTTGTGTTCATTTTCTTTGAGTTTAAGGAAAACCGGCACAGGGTAAGAATATCCTAGGATAGATTTACACCCCGGTATATGTTCACTGATGTAGATGTACACTTCAATATGGTATTAATATTATATCTTTTGTGTTCATTTTTTTTGACTTTAAGGAAAATCGACCGGGATAAGAATATCCTAGGATAGATTTCCCCCCGGTATATGTTCACTCATGTAGATGTATACTTCAATATGGTATTAGTATTATATCTTTTGTCTTCATTTTCTTTGAGTTTAAGGAAAACCGACAGGGGGTAATAATATCCTAGGATAGATTTATCCCCCGTATATGTTCACTGATGTAGATGTACACTTCTATATGGTAATAATATTATACCTTTGTCTTCATTTTGTTTGAGTTTAAGAAAAACCGACAGGGGGTAGGAATATCCTAGGATAGATTTCCCCCCGGTATATGTTCACTGATGTAGATGTACACTTCGATATGGTATTAATATTATATCTTTTCTGTTCATTATCTTTGAGTTTAAGGAAAACCGACAGGGGGGTAAGAATATCCTAGGATAGATTTACCCCCGGTATATGTTCACTGATGTAGATGTGCACTTCAATATGGTATTAATATTATATCTTTTGTCTTCATTTTCTTTGAGTTTAAGGAAAACCGACAGGGGGTAAGAATATCCTAGGATAGATTTCCCCCCGGTATATGTTCACTGATGTAGATGTACACTTCAATATGCTATTAATATTATATCTTTTGTGTTCATTTTCTTTGAGCTTAAGCAAAACCGGCAGGGGGTAAGAATATCGTAGGATAGATTTACCCCCCGTATATGTTCACTGATGTAGATGTACACTTCAATATGGTATTAATATTATATCTTTTGTCTTCATTTTCTTCGAGTTTAAGGAAAACCGACAGGGGGGTAAGAATATAATAAAATAGATTTACCCCTCGGTATATGTTCACTGATGTAGATGTACACTTCAATATGGTATTAATATTATATCTTTTTCTTCAGTTTCTTTGAGTTTAGGAAAAACCGACAGGGTTGTAAGAATATCCTAGGATAGATTAACCCGCGGTATATGTTCACTGATGTAGATGTACACTTCAATATGGTATTAATGCTATATCTTTTGTCTTCCTTTCTTTTGAGTTTAAGGAAAACCGAAAAGGGGTAAGAATATTCTAGGATAGATTTACTCCCCGGTATATGTTCACTGATGTAGATGTACACTTAAATATGGTACTAATATTATATCTTTTGTCTTCATTTTCTTTGAGTTTAAGGAAAACCGAAAGGGAGGTAAGAATATCCTAGGAGAGATTTACCCCCCGGTATATGTTCACTGATGTAGATGTACACTTCAATATGGTATTAATCATGTATCTTTTGTGTTCATTTTCTTTTTTTTAAGGAAAACCGGCAGGAGGGTAAGAATATCCTAGGATAGATTTACCACCCGGTATATGTTCACTCATGTAGATGTACACTTCAATATGGTATTAATATTATATCTTTTGTGTTCATTTTCTTTGAGTTTAAGGAAAACCGGCACAGGGTAAGAATATCCTAGGATAGATTTACACCCCGGTATATGTTCACTGGTGTAGATGTACACTTCAATATGGTATTAATATTATATCTTTTGTGTTCATTTTCTTTGACTTTAAGGAAAATCGACCGGGATAAGAATATCCTAGGATAGATTTCCCCCCGGTATATGTTCACTCATGTAGATGTACACTTCAATATGGTATTAGTATTATATCTTTTGTCTTCATTTTCTTTGAGTTTAAGGAAAACTGGCAGGGGGGTAAGAATATCCTAGGATAGATTTACCCCCCGGTATATGTTCACTGATGTAGATGTACACTTCAATATGGTATTAATATTAATATCTTTTGTCCTCATTTCTTTTGAGTTTAAGGAAAACCGACAGGGGGGTAAGAATATAATAAAATAGATTTACCCCCCGGTATATGTTCACTGATGTAGATGTACACTTCAATATGGTATTAATATTATATCTTTTTCTTCAGTTTCTTTGAGTTTAGGAAAAACCGACAGGGTTGTAAGAATATCCTAGGATAGATTAACCCGCGGTATATGTTCACTGATGTAGATGTACAGTTCAATATGGTATTAATGCTATATCTTTTGTCTTCCTTTCTTTTGAGTTTAAGGAAAACCGAAAAGGGGTAAGAATATTCTAGGATAGATTTACTCCCCGGTATATGTTCACTGATGTAGATGTACACTTCAATATGGTATTAATATTATATCTTGGTCTTCATTTCCTTTGAGTTTAAGGAAAACCGGTAGGGGGTTAGAATAACCTAGGATAGATTTACCCCCCGTATATGTTCACTGATGTAGATATACACTTCAATATGGTATTAATATTATATATTTTGTCTTCATTTTCTTTGAGTTTAAGGAAAACTGACAGGGGGGTAAGAATATCCTAGGATAGATTTCCCCCCGGTATATGTTCACTGATGTAGATGTACACTTCAATATGCTATTAATATTATATCTTTTGTGTTCATTTTCTTTGAGCTTAAGCAAAACCGGCAGGGGGTAAGAATATCCTAGGATAGATTTACCCCCCGTATATGTTCACTGATGTAGATGTACACTTCAATATGGTATTAATATTATATCTTTTGTCTTCATTTTCTTCGAGTTTAAGGAAAACAGAGAGGGGGTAAGAATAACCTAGGATAGGTTTACAACCAGTATATCTTCACTGATGTAGATGTACACTTCAATCTGGTATTAATATTATATATTTTGTCTTCATTTTCTTTGAGTTTAAGAAAAACCGACAGGAGGGTAAGAATATCCTAGGTTAGATTTACCCCCCGGTATATGTTCACTGATGTAGATGTACACTTCAATATGGTATTAATATTAATATCTTTTGTCCTCATTTCTTTTGAGTTTAAGGAAAACCGACAGGGGGGTAAGAATATAATAAAATAGATTTACCCCCCGGTATATGTTCACTGATGTAGATGTACACTTCAATACGGTATTAATATTATATCTTTTTCTTCAGTTTCTTTGCGTTTAGGAAAAACCGACAGGGTTGTAAGAATATCCTAGGATAGATTAACCCGCGTTATATGTTCACTGATGTAGATGTACACTTCAATATGGTATTAATGCTATATCTTTTGTCTTCCTTTCTTTTTAGTTTAAGGAAAACCGAAAAGGGGTAAGAATATTCTAGGATAGATTTACTCCCCGGTATATGTTCACTGATGTAGATGTACACTTAAATATGGTATTAATATTATATCTTTTGTCTTCATTTTCTTTGAGTTTAAGGAAAACCGAAAGGGAGGTAAGAATATCCTAGGAGAGATTTACCCCCCGGTATATGTTCACTGATGTAGATGTACACTTCAATATGGTATTAATCATGTATCTTTTGTGTTCATTTTCTTTTTTTTAAGGAAAACCGGCAGGAGGGTAAGAATATCCTAGGATAGATTTACCACCCGGTATATGTTCACTCATGTAGATGTACACTTCAATATGGTATTAATATTATATCTTTTGTGTTCATTTTCTTTGAGTTTAAGGAAAACCGGCACAGGGTAAGAATATCCTAGGATAGATTTACACCCCGGTATATGTTCACTGATGTAGATGTACATTTCAATATGGTATTAATATTATATCTTTTGTGTTCATTTTCTTTGACTTTAAGGAAAATCGACCGGGATAAGAATATCCTAGGATAGATTTCCCCCTGGTATATGTTCACTCATGTAGATGTACACTTCAATATGGTATTAGTATTATATCTTTTGTCTTCATTTTCTTTGAGTTTAAGGAAAATCGACAAGGGGTAAGAATATCCTAGGATAGATTTACCCCCGTATATGTTCACTGATGTAGATGTACACTTATATATGGTAATAATATTATACCTTTGTCTTCATTTTGTTTGAGTTTAAGAAAAACCGACAGGGGGTAGGAATATCCTAGGATAGATTTCCCCCCGGTAAATGTTCACTGATGTAGATGTACACTTCAATATGGTATTAATATTATATCTTTTCTGTTCATTATCTTTGAGTTTAAGGAAAACCGACAGGGGGGTAAGAATATCCTAGGATAGATTTACCCCCGGTATATGTTCACTGATGTAGATGTACACTTCAATATGGTATTAATATTATATCTTTTGTCTTCATTTTCTTTGAGTTTAAGAAAAACCGACAGGGGGTAAGAATATCCTAGGATAGATTTCCCCCCGGTATATGTTCACTGATGTAGATGTACACTTCAATATGCTATTAATATTATATCTTTTGTGTTCATTTTCTTTGAGCTTAAGCAAAACCGGCAGGGGGTAAGAATATCGTAGGAAATATTTACCCTTCGTATATGTTCACTGATGTAGATGTACACTTCAATATGGTATTAATATTATATCTTTTGTCTTCATTTTCTTCGAGTTTAAGGAAAACAGAGAGGGGGTAAGAATAACCTAGGATAGATTTACAACCAGTATATCTTCACTGATGTAGATGTACACTTCAATATGGTATTAATATTATATATTTTGTCTTCATTTTCTTTGAGTTTAAGAAAAACCGACAGGAGGGTAAGAATATCCTAGGTTAGATTTACCCCCCGGTATATGTTCACTGATGTAGATGTACACTTCAATATGGTATTAATATTAATATCTTTTGTCTTCATTTCTTTTGAGTTTAAGGAAAACCGGCAGGGTGGTAAGAATATAATAAAATAGATTTACCCCCCGGTATATGTTCACTGATGTAGATGTACACTTCAATATGGTATTAATATTATATCTTTTTCTACAGTTTCTTTGAGTTTAGGAAAAACCGACAGGGTTGTAAGAATATCCTAGGATAGATTAACCCGCGGTATATGTTCACTGTTGTAGATGTACACTTCAATATGGTATTAATGCTATATCTTTTGTCTTCCTTTCTTTTGAGTTTAAGGAAAACCGAAAAGGGGTAAGAATATTCTAGGATAGATTTACTCCCCGGTAAATGTTCACTGATGTAGATGTACACTTAAATATGGTATTAATATTATATCTTTTGTCTTCATTTTCTTTGAGTTTAAGGAAAACCGAAAGGGAGGTAAGAATATCCTAGGATAGATTTACCCCCCGGTATATGTTCACTGATGTAGATGTACACTTCAATATGGTACTAATATTATATCTTTTGTTTTCATTTTCTTTGAGTTTAAGGAAAAACGACAGGGGGGTAAGAATATCCTAGGATAGATTTACCCTTCGGTATATGTTCACTGATGTAGATGTATACTTCAATATGGTATTAATATTATATCTTTTGTGTTCATTTTCTTTGAGTTTAAGGAAAACCGACCGGGGGTAAGAATATCCTAGGATAGATTTACCCCCCGTATATGTTCACTGATGTAGATGTACACTTCAATATGGTATTAATATTATATCTTTTGTCTTCATTTTCTTCGAGTTTAAGGAAAACAGAGAGGGGGTAAGAATAACCTAGGATAGATTTACAACCAGTATATCTTCACTGATGTAGATGTACACTTCAATCTGGTATTAATATTATATATTTTGTCTTCATTTTCTTTGAGTTTAAGAAAAACCGACAGGAGGGTAAGAATATCCTAGGTTAGATTTACCCCCCGGTATATGTTCACTGATGTAGATGTACACTTCAATATGGTATTAATATTAATATCTTTTGTCCTCATTTCTTTTGAGTTTAAGGAAAACCGACAGGGGGGTAAGAATATAATAAAATAGATTTACCCCCCGGTATATGTTCACTGATGTAGATGTACACTTCAATACGGTATTAATATTATATCTTTTTCTTCAGTTTCTTTGAGTTTAGGAAAAACCGACAGGGTTGTAAGAATATCCTAGGATAGATTAACCCGCGTTATATGTTCACTGATGTAGATGTACACTTCAATATGGTATTAATGCTATATCTTTTGTCTTCCTTTCTTTTGAGTTTAAGGAAAACCGAAAAGGGGTAAGAATATTCTAGGATAGATTTACTCCCCGGTATATGTTCACTGATGTAGATGTACACTTAAATATGGTATTAATATTATATCTTTTGTCTTCATTTTCTTTGAGTTTAAGGAAAACCGAAAGGGAGGTAAGAATATCCTAGGAGAGATTTACCCCCCGGTATATGTTCACTGATGTAGATGTACACTTCAATATGGTATTAATCATGTATCTTTTGTGTTCATTTTCTTTTTTTTAAGGAAAACCGGCAGGAGGGTAAGAATATCCTAGGATAGATTTACCACCCGGTATATGTTCACTCATGTAGATGTACACTTCAATATGGTATTAATATTATATCTTTTGTGTTCATTTTCTTTGAGTTTAAGGAAAACCGGCACAGGGTAAGAATATCCTAGGATAGATTTACACCCCGGTATATGTTCACTGATGTAGATGTACACTTCAATATGGTATTAATATTATATCTTTTGTGTTCATTTTCTTTGACTTTAAGGAAAATCGACCGGGATAAGAATATCCTAGGATAGATTTCCCCCTGGTATATGTTCACTCATGTAGATGTACACTTCAATATGGTATTAGTATTATATCTTTTGTCTTCATTTTCTTTGAGTTTAAGGAAAACTGGCAGGGGGGTAAGAATATCCTAGGATAGATTTACCCCCGTATATGTTCACTGATGTAGATGTACACTTATATATGGTAATAATATTATACCTTTGTCTTCATTTTGTTTGAGTTTAAGAAAAACCGACAGGGGGTAGGAATATCCTAGGATAGATTTCCCCCCGGTATATGTTCACTGATGTAGATGTACACTTCAATATGGTATTAATATTATATCTTTTCTGTTCATTATCTTTGAGTTTAAGGAAAACCAACAGGGGGGTAAGAATATCCTAGGATAGATTTACCCCCGGTATATGTTCACTGATGTAGATGTACACTTCAATATGGTATTAATATTATATCTTTTGTCTTCATTTTCTTTGAGTTTAAGAAAAACCGACAGGGGGTAAGAATATCCTAGGATAGATTTCCCCCCGGTATATGTTCACTGATGTAGATGTACACTTCAATATGCTATTAATATTATATCTTTTGTGTTCATTTTCTTTGAGCTTAAGCAAAACCGGCAGGGGGTAAGAATATCGTAGGATAGATTTACCCTTCGTATATGTTCACTGATGTAGATGTACACTTCAATATGGTATTAATATTATATCTTTTGTCTTCATTTTCTTCGAGTTTAAGGAAAACAGAGAGGGGGTAAGAATAACCTAGGATAGATTTACAACCAGTATATCTTCACTGATGTAGATGTACACTTCAATATGGTATTAATATTATATATTTTGTCTTCATTTTCTTTGAGTTTAAGAAAAACCGACAGGAGGGTAAGAATATCCTAGGTTAGATTTACCCCCCGGTATATGCTCACTGATGTAGATGTACACTTCAATATGGTATTAATATTAATATCTTTTGTCTTCATTTCTTTTGAGTTTAAGGAAAACCGGCAGGGTGGTAAGAATATAATAAAATAGATTTACCCCCCGGTATATGTTCACTGATGTAGATGTACACTTCAATATGGTATTAATATTATATCTTTTTCTACAGTTTCTTTGAGTTTAGGAAAAACCGACAGGGTTGTAAGAATATCCTAGGATAGATTAACCCGCGGTATATGTTCACTGTTGTAGATGTACACTTCAATATGGTATTAATGCTATATCTTTTGTCTTCCTTTCTTTTGAGTTTAAGGAAAACCGAAAAGGGGTAAGAATATTCTAGGATAGATTTACTCCCCGGTAAATGTTCACTGATGTAGATGTACACTTAAATATGGTATTAATATTATATCTTTTGTCTTCATTTTCTTTGAGTTTAAGGAAAACCGAAAGGGAGGTAAGAATATCCTAGGATAGATTTACCCCCCGGTATATGTTTACTGATGTAGATGTACCTTTCAATGTGGTATTAACCGTATATCTTTTATCTTCATTTTCTTTGAGTTCTAGGAAAACCGACTGGGGGATAAGAATATCCTAGGTTAGATTTACCTTCCGTATATGTTCACTGATGTAGATGTACACTTCAATATGGTATTATTATTTTATCTTTTGTCTTCCTTTTCTTTGAGTTTAAGGAAAACCGACAGGGGGTAAGAACATCCTAGGATAGATTTACCCCCGGTATATGTTCACTGATGTAGATGTACACTTCAATATCGGATTAATATTATATCTTTTGTCTTCATTTCCTTTGAGTTTAAGGAAAACCGACAGGGGGTAGAATATCCTAAGATAGATTTACCCCCCGGTATATCTTCACTGATGTATATGTACATTTAAATATGGTATTAATATTATATCTTTTGTTTTCATTTTCCTTGCGTTTAAGGAAAACTGACAGGGGGGTAAGAATATCCTAGGATAGATTTACCCCCCGGTATATGTTCACTGATGTACATGTATACTTCAATATGGTATTAATATTATATCTTTTGTCTTCATTTTCTTTGAGTTTAAGGAAAACCGACCGGGGGTAAGAATATCCTAGGATAGATTTACCCCCGGTATATGTTCACTGATGTAGATGTACACTTTAATATGGTATTAATATTATATCTTTTGTGTTCATTTTCTTTGAGTTTAAGAAAAACCCACAGGGGGGTAAGAATATCCTATGACAGATTTTCCTCCCGGTAAATCTTCACTGATGTAGATGTACACTTCCATATGGTATTAATATCATATCTTTTGTCTTCATTTTTTTGAGTTTAAGGAAAACCGACCGGGGGGTAAGAATATCGTAGGATAGATTTACCCCGGTATATGTTCACTGATGTAGATGTACATTTTAATATGGTATTAATATTATATCTTTTGTGTTCATTTTCTTTGAGTTTAAGAAAACCCACAGGGGGGTAAGAATATCCTATGATAGATTTTCCCCCCGGTATATCTTCACTGATGTAGATGTACACTTCAATATGGTATTAATATTATATCTTTTGTCTTCATTTTTTTGAGTTTAAGAAAAACCGACAGGGGGATAAAAATATCCTAAAATAGATTTACCCTCGGTATATGTTTACTGATGTAGATGTACCTTTCAATGTGGTATTAACCGTATATCTTTTATCTTCATTTTCTTTGAGTTCTAGGAAAACCGACTGGGGGATAAGAATATCCTAGGTTAGATTTACCTTCCGTATATGTTCACTGATGTAGATGTACACTTCAATATGGTATTAATATTAATATCTTTTGTCTTCATTTCTTTTGAGTTTAAGGAAAACCGACCGGGGGGTAAGAATATCCTAGGATAGATTTACCCCCCGGTAGATGTTCACTGATGTAGATGTACACTTCAATATGGTATTAATATTATATCTTTTGTGTTCATTTTCTTTGAGTTTAAGGAAAACCGGCGGGGGGTAAGAATATCCTAGGATAGATTTACCCCTCGGTATATGTTCACTGATGTAGATGTACACTTCAATATGGTATTAATATTATATCTTTGTCTTCATTTTCTTTGAGTTTAAGGAAAACCGACCGGAGGTAAGAATATCCTAGGATAGATTTAACCCCCGGTATATGTTCACTGATGTAGATGTACACTTGAATATGGTATTAATATATTATCTTTGTCTTCATTTTCTTTGAGTTTAAGGAAAATTGACCGGGGGTAAGAATATCCTAGGATAGATTAACCCGCCGGTATATGTTAACTGATGTAGATGTACACTTCAAAATTTTATTAATATTATATCTTTTGTCTTCATTTTTTTGAGTTTAAGGAAAACCGAAAAGGGGTAAGAATATCCTAGGATAGATTTACCCCCCGGTATATGTTCACTGATGTAGATGTACACTTCAATATGGTACTAATATTATATCTTTTGTCTTCATTTTCTTTGAGTTTAAGGAAAAACGACAGGGGGGTAAGAATATCCTAGGATAGATTTACCCTTCGGTATATGTTCACTGATGTAGATGTATACTTCAATATCGTATTAATATTATATCTTTTGTGTTCATTTTCTTTGAGTTTAAGGAATACCGACCGGGGGTAAGAATATCCTAGGATAGATTTACCCCCCGGTATATGTTCACTGATGTAGATGTACACATCAATATGGTATTAACATTATATCTTTTGTCTTCATTTTCTTTAAGTTTAAGAAAAACCGAAAGGGGGTAAGAATATCCTAGGATAGGTTTACCCCCCGGTATATGTTCACTGATGTAAATGTACACATCAATATGGTATTAATATTATATTTCTTGTCTTCATTTTTTTTGGTTAAAGAAAACCGACAAGTTGGTAAGAATATCCTAGGAGAGATTTACCCCCGGTATATGTTCACTGATGTAGATTTACAATTCAATATGGATTTAATATTATATCTTTTGTCTTAATTTCCTTGAGTTTAAGGGCAACCGAAAGGGGGGTAAGAAGATCCTAGGATAGATTTCCCCCGGTGTATGTTCACTGATGTAGATGTACACTTCAATATGGTATTAATATTATATCTCTTGTCTTCATTTTCTTTGAGTTTATGAAAAACCGACAGGGGGGTAAGAATATACTAGGATAGATTTACCCCCGGTATATGTTCACTGATGTGGATGTACACTTCAATATGGTATTAATATTTTATCTTTTGTTTCAATTTCTTTGAGTTAAAAGAAAACGAAAGGGGGGTAAGAATATCCTAGGATAGATTTACCCCCATATATGTTCACTGATGTAGATGTACACTTCAATATGGTATTAACCATATATCTTTTGTCTTCATTTTCTTTGAGTTTAAGGGAAACCTACAGGGGGTAAGAATATCCTAGGATAGATTTACCCCCGGTATATGTTCACTGATGTAGATTTACAATTCAATATGGTATTAATATTATATCTTTTGTCTTCATTTTCTTTGAGTTTAAGGAAAACCGAAAAAGGGTACGAATATCCTAGGATAGATTTACCCCCGGTATATGTTCATTGATGTAGATGTACACTTCAATATGGTATTAATATTATATCTTTTTCTTCATTTTCTTTGAGTTTAAGGAAAACCGAGAAGGGGGTACGAATATCCTAGGATAGATTTACCCCCGGTATATGTTCACTGATGTAGATGTACACTTGAATATGGTATTAATATTATATCTTTTGTCTTCATTTTCTTTGAGTTTAAGGAAAACCGACAGGGGGTACGAATATCCTAGGATAGATATTTCCCCCGTATATGTTCACTGATGTAGATGTACACTTCAATCTGGTATTAATATTATATATTTTGTCTTCATTTTCTTTGAGTTTAAGAAAAACCGACAGGAGGGTAAGAATATCCTAGATTAGATTTACCCCCCGGTATATGTTCACTGATGTAGATGTACACTTCAATATGGTATTAATATTAATATCTTTTGTCCTCATTTCTTTTGAGTTTAAGGAAAACCGACAGGGGGGTAAGAATATAATAAAATAGATTTACCCCCCGGTATATGTTCACTGATGTAGATGTACACTTCAATACGGTATTAATATTATATCTTTTTCTTCAGTTTCTTTGAGTTTAGGAAAAACCGACAGGGTTGTACGAATATCCTAGGATAGATTAACCCGCGTTATATGTTCACTGATGTAGATGTACACTTCAATATGGTATTAATGCTATATCTTTTGTCTTCCTTTCTTTTGAGTTTAAGGAAAACCGAAAAGGGGTAAGAATATTCTAGGATAGATTTACTCCCCGGTATATGTTCACTGATGTAGATGTACACTTAAATATGGTATTAATATTATATCTTTTGTCTTCATTTTCTTTGAGTTTAAGGAAAACCGAAAGGGAGGTAAGAATATCCTAGGAGAGATTTACCCCCCGGTATATGTTCACTGATGTAGATGTACACTTCAATATGGTATTAATCATGTATCTTTTGTGTTCATTTTTTTTTTAAGGAAAACCGGCAGGAGGGTAAGAATATCCTAGGATAGATTTAGCACCCGGTATATGTTCACTCATGTAGATGTACACTTCAATATGGTATTAATATTATATCTTTTGTGTTCATTTTCTTTGAGTTTAAGGAAAACCGGCACAGGGTAAGAATATCCTAGGATAGATTTACACCCCGGTATATGTTCACTGATGTAGATGTACATTTCAATATGGTATTAATATTATATCTTTTGTGTTCATTTTCTTTGACTTTAAGGAAAATCGACCGGGATAAGAATATCCTAGGATAGATTTCCCCCTGGTATATGTTCACTCATGTAGATGTACACTTCAATATGGTATTAGTATTATATCTTTTGTCTTCATTTTCTTTGAGTTTAAGGAAAACTGGCAGGGGGATAAGAATATCCTAGGATAGATTTACCTCCGTATATGTTCACTGATGTAGATGTACACTTATATATGGTAATAATATTATACCTTTGTCTTCATTTTGTTTGAGTTTAAGAAAAACCGACAGGGGGTAGGAATATCCTAGGATAGATTTCCCCCCGGTATAAGTTCACTGATGTAGATGTACACTTCAATATGGTATTAATATTATATCTTTTCTGTTCATTATCTTTGAGTTTAAGGAAAACCGACAGGGGGGTAAGAATATCCTAGGATTGATTTACCCCCGGTATATGTTCACTGATGTAGATGTACACTTCAATATGGTATTAATATTATATCTTTTGTCTTCATTTTCTTTGAGTTTAAGAAAAACCGACAGGGGGTAAGAATATCCTAGGATAGATTTCCCCCCGGTATATGTTCACTGATGTAGATGTACACTTCAATATGCTATTAATATTATATCTTTTGTGTTCATTTTCTTTGAGCTTAAGCAAAACCGGCAGGGGGTAAGAATATCGTAGGATAGATTTACCCTTCGTATATGTTCACTGATGTAGATGTACACTTCAATATGGTATTAATATTATATCTTTTGTCTTCATTTTCTTCGAGTTTAAGGAAAACAGAGAGGGGGTAAGAATAACCTAGGATAGATTTACAACCAGTATATCTTCACTGATGTAGATGTACACTTCAATATGGTATTAATATTATATATTTTGTCTTCATTTTCTTTGAGTTTAAGAAAAACCGACAGGAGGGTAAGAATATCCTAGGTTAGATTTACCCCCCGGTATATGTTCACTGATGTAGATGTACACTTCAATATGGTATTAATATTAATATCTTTTGTCTTCATTTCTTTTGAGTTTAAGGAAAACCGGCAGGGTGGTAAGAATATAATAAAATAGATTTACCCCCCGGTATATGTTCACTGATGTAGATGTACACTTCAATATGGTATTAATATTATATCTTTTTCTACAGTTTCTTTGAGTTTAGGAAAAACCGACAGGGTTGTAAGAATATCCTAGGATAGATTAACCCGCGGTATATGTTCACTGTTGTAGATGTACACTTCAATATGGTATTAATGCTATATCTTTTGTCTTCCTTTCTTTTGAGTTTAAGGAAAACCGAAAAGGGGTAAGAATATTCTAGGATAGATTTACTCCCCGGTAAATGTTCACTGATGTAGATGTACACTTAAATATGGTATTAATATTATATCTTTTGTCTTCATTTTCTTTGAGTTTAAGGAAAACCGAAAGGGAGGTAAGAATATCCTAGGATAGATTTACCCCCCGGTATATGTTCACTGATGTAGATGTACACTTCAATATGGTACTAATATTATATCTTTTGTCTTCATTTTCTTTGAGTTTAAGGAAAAACGACAGGGGGGTAAGAATATCCTAGGATAGATTTACCCTTCGGTATATGTTCACTGATGTAGATGTATACTTCAATATGGTATTAATATTATATCTTTTGTGTTCATTTTCTTTGAGTTTAAGGAAAACCGACCGGGGGTAAGAATATCCTAGGATAGATTTACCCCCCGGTATATGTTCACTGATGTAGATGTACACATCAATATGGTATTAATATTATATCTTTTGTGTTCATTTTCTTTGAGTTTAAGGAAAACCGACAGGGTTGTAAGATTATCCTAGGATAGATTAACCCGCGGTATATGTTCACTGATGTAGATGTACACTTCAATATGGTATTAATATTAATTTATTTTGTCTTCATTTTCTTTGAGTTTAAGAAAAAGCGAAAGGGTGGTAAGAATATCCTAGGATAGATTAACCCCCGGTATATGTTGACTGATGTAGATGTACACTTCAATATGGTATTAATATTATATTTTTGTCTTCATTTTTTTGAGTTTAGGAAAATTGAAAAGGGGTAAGAATATCCTAGGATAGATTTACCCCCCGGTATATGTTCACTGATGTAGATGTACACTTCAATATGGTATTAATATTATATCTTTTGTCTTCATTTTCTTTGAGTTTAAGGAAAACTGACAGATGGGTAAGAATATCCTAGGATAGATTTACCCCCCTGTATATGTTCACTGATGTAGATGTACACTTCAATATGGTAATAATCATATATCTTTTGTCTTCATTTTCTTTGGTTTAAGGAAAACCAACAGGGGGGTAAGAATATCCTAAGATAGACTTACCCCCCGGTATATGTTCACTGATGCAGGTGTACACTTTAATATGGTATTAATATTATATCTTTTGTGTTCATTTTCTTTGAGTTTAAGGAAAACAGGCAGGGGGGTAAAAATATCCTAGGATAGATTTACCTCCCGATATATGTTCACTGATGTAGATGTATACTTCAATATGTTATTAATATTATATTTTTTGTCTTCATTTTCTTTGAGTTTAAGGAAAACCGACCGGGGGTAAGAATAGACTAGGATAGATTTACCCCCCGGTATATGTTCACTGATGTAGATGTACACTTTAATATGGTTTTAATATTATATCTTTTGTGTTCATTTTCTTTGAGTTTAAGAAAAACCCTCAGGTGTGTAAGGATATCCTAGGATAGATTTACTCCCCGGTATATGTAGATGTACACTTCAATATGGTATTAGTAATATATCATTTGTCTTCATTTTCTTTGAGTTTAAGAAAAACCGGCAGGGGGATAAAAATGTCCTAAAATAGATTTACCCTCGGTATATGTTTACTGATGTAGATGTACACTTCAATGTGGTATTAACCATATTTCTTTTGTTTTCATTTTCTTTGAGTTTAAGGAAAACCGACAGTGTGATAAGAATATCATAGGTTAGATTTACCTTCCGTATATGTTCACTGATGTAGATGTACACTTCATTATGGTATTAACATTATACCTTTTGTCTTCATTTTCTTTGAGTTTAAGGGCAACCGAAAGGGGGTAAGAATATTCTAGGATAGATTTTCTCCCGGTATATGTTCAATGATGTAGATGTACACTTCAATATAATATTAATATTATATCTCTTGTCTTCATTTTCTTTGAGTTTAAGAAAAACTGACAGGGGGTAAGAATAAACTAGGATAGATTTACCCCTCGGTATCTGTTCACTAATGTAGATGTACACTTCAATATGGTATTAATATTATATCTTTTGTCTTCATATTCATTGAGTTTAAGGAAAACCGAGAGGGGGGTACGAATATCCTAGGATAGAATTACCCCCGGTATATGTTCACTGATGTAGATGTACACTTCAATATGGTATTAATATTTTATCTCTTGTCTTCATTTTTTTGGTTAAAGAAAACCGACAGGTTGGTAAGAATATCCTAGGATAGATTTACCCTCGGTATATGTTTACTGATGTAGATGTACACTTCAATGTGGTATTAACCATACATCCTTTGTCTTCATTTTCTTTGAGTTTTAGGAAAACCGACAGAGGGATAAGAATATCCTAGGATAGATTTACCCCCCGGTATCTGTTCACTAATGTAGATGTACACTTCAATATGGTATTAATATTATATCTTTTGTCTTCATATTCATTGAGTTTAAGGAAAACCGACAGGGGGGTAAAAATATCCTAGGATAGATTTACCCCCGGTATATCCCAAGCGGCACACCGACGTCGAAAAGACGTGGTTTTTTTGGTGTAAAACACCGTAAAATACACCGAACATGACGTGATTTACACGTCTTTTCCCACGTGGAAATGTCCGGGAATATGACGTGATTTTTATGACGTCTTTAACACGTCATAGAATATGACGTGATTTTTATGACGTCTTTTACACGTCATAGAAATGACGTGTAAATCACGTCTTTTTTACGTGATTTCCACGTGTAAATCACGTCTTTTTCACACCTTCATGTGAATTGGAAGGGGGCGTTCTCGAAATGAGGCGGCGAGAAGCAAAGGGGTGTAAGCGATATTTGCAATAAAGTATAGATGTCTCAAAAATGGATTCTGCACAGCTAAATATACAAACTGGATGGTGAAGCTCGTCGCAGTCCAATAGAAAGTCTACCCATGAATGCTCTACGCCGAACTTCATTATGCAGTTTGTATATTTTGCAATGCAGAATCCATTTTAGAGACATACATACTCTATTGAAAATGTCACTTACACCCCTTTGCTTCTCGCTACCTCAAATGTCATGGAAGTCTGACAGGATTGTTCAGTTCCAAATGTCAAAGCCATTAGAAATTGATGTGCATCCGCAGTTTTGATATTAGGAATTTCAATCCATGTACTACGTCGATTATTCGCCACACTTTTGAGGCTATTTACCAGCCCCTATTCAACCGTTTTGCACCAAAGTTAGGGGTTAGGCTACTAGGGCTACCTAGTTCTGGCCCTGTAAATTTTGAAATAGAGCGGTTGAATAGTGGTTGAAACAAATAACCCTGAAACTGTGTCGAATAATCGAGATCCTACTATACATAGATTGAGATTCCTAATGTCAACACTGGATACACATCAATTTATGATTATTTGGACATATGAAACTGAATAATAATAATAATAATAATAATAATAATAATAATAATAATATCTACTCTAAAACACACAGCTTACAACACATTTTTTTTAAAAAATGATAAAAAAGAAAAAAATCATACTTTTTCTATTTTCTTAACTGCGTTTTTTTTTCTTGACAGTTCTGAACTGATCTCTGGCCGCAACACTTTTCTTGGGTAAAAAAAAAGTCTACGAATAACAACTGGACAACGATTATTATAAGTAAAAACAATAATGAAAATAAATTTATCCTTGTGGCTGCTGCTTGATTTTTCACCATTGTGTTGTAATTTGCATAATAATTTACAAGCTCCTATACCAGATAAGTAAGACCACTGGGTTATTGTAATAAATAACAGATCAGGATAGACCCTAAGAACCCTAGATCTTGCCACAGCGAAATACATCACCACCCTCTCTCGGAAGCACACATTGGGGAACGTCAAAGTATTGTGGTCTATTTGATTGGTCTGTACCAAGAATTTGGAAATTTCGCTTCTCCGAATGTTCGTATTATCTATGGATTGGGGATTTCCATATCCAATTAACCACCTCTAGTGTTGTTGATTTATATTTTTTTAGTATTTGGATACTAGCCTATTGAAGAGTATATATTCGCCTTAATGTGTGGTATATTTATCTACACATTAAGAAACGAATATACAATAGCTGTCGAGGAATAATTATATACCTAATGCAACAGGAAAGAAACGGCAGCGCTTGCTCCACGAAAGGATAAATTTAAAGCCATAAATTAAAAAGAAAACCGAGACGCATTGAATCGACTTGAAAAACATAAAAAAAAAGCCCTCGAATGTAAGACTCACCCTTGGCGGGAAAAAAAAGCCCTACATAACTTTTAAGAATGAGAGAAGACGAATAAACATGGTAAAAACAAAGAATGAAATGGAAAAATAAAGGAACATTGTACTTACAGTCCTAAGAAAATGAAATGAAATGAAATCTTTGAGTTTTACGTCCCACGCTTATACCGGTTAGGCTAAAGGAGACGGTGATAATGAGAAATGAATGAAATGGTGGAATGAAGAAAGTGGGAGGAAACGGGAGAACCCCGAGAAAACCCACGCACACGGTGTTTGTCCACTACGTGGGCAAAGTTCACTTGGCGGGGGCTGGGATCGAACCCGGAACCCCAAGCACCAGAGGTGAACGCTCTACTACTGAGCAACCGCGGCCCTTAGTACTAAGAAGAATACACTCATTTCGTCACTGGAATTTATTCATGTGTATTTACTAGTACCTTCTTCTTAATGAAATTACGGTACAACACGTGCTTCCATAAATTTTATAGCTATCCATTATTATGCTAGTATGCGCACACATACACACAAACACAACCACCCACATCCAACACACACTCACACACACAAGAACAATGGGTTTTATTGACAGTGCAAAATTTAGGACTAAACTTTTATAACTCCAATTTAAGACACCTTTATTTTGGAGGTGAAAAATCGAAAAAGAAAGTACATCTTAAAACTAATTAACCTCTGAGGGATGAAAGCGAAAACACATAACCATTAATTTGAATTCTACATTTATTAGTTATATGTACAATGTGCACGTTTTGTCGTATAAAATAATATTCATGCTATTTGTAATGCAACAAGAAACACTGATTGTCTTTATTATTTGTAATACAAACAAGAAATATGTAGACAATGCAAATCTGTTGGTTATAATCTAAAACTTACAGAGATCTTTTAATAATATAAAATAAGAAGAATCAAATTTTTCTATAAATTTCGTATGAAGGAAAACACCTTTCATAGTTATTGAAAGTACAGAAATGCAGCATCATATCAAAAAAGCCTCACGTGCTTAAGTAGGTTAAAAATGGGGACTGCGGTAAGTATCCCACTTATTATCCCATCTATTATACCAGTAGCAGTTTCTTCCATCTTTTAGTTTTCGAAAGAGATGCCTTTACATTGATTTCCAACAAAGCGAGGAGGAACAGGTCAACATGTTTCAAGCATGCCGAATCCTTTTCATCCTCAAACAACAAGGCAGATGGAAGTGAATTCTACTAACATTTTGAAGATTTGTGGCATTTGTTCATTTGAAGATCTTTATTTTTACTCACGAATGATAAGTGTCTTTAAGGCTAGTTTGCACAACGTGAACTTTGCTCTTTTTTTCGCGGGAGTTAAATTCCATCGCCAGCTCTTTGGAAACCAAGCATCAGAGAAAGGTCCCTTTTCCTCCCAACGATGACAGATAGGAACACTGAAACAGAAAAAAAATCATGAACAATCATAGTGCAAATTTTCAGGTGGGGAGAGGACAATCAATACGCAATAAAACGATTAGTTACTGCACTCGCTTGCATGAAGTCCCACTTTTAACGGCCTTCCAAACAGCGAAATTAAACTACCATTAATTTTAGTTATTCTGTAATAGCTTAACTTTTGATTTTATTGCAGCTGTTAACTCTGATTGTTCAGGAGGATCAAACAAGTTGGGGGATATAAGACTTTGTATATACAGATACATGACAAATAATTCTGAAACACTCATAGAAGGCTACATTACGTATGTGCTCACAATATAAAATGCCACTCCAAGACCAACTTTAGGATGTGAGCTAAAAGTGACGATCAAGTATATTGATACGATATTGATACAAAGAAAATGGTGTATAACTTATGTATTCCGAAAAGTAAAAAAATTGTGAGCAAACGCCCCCTCACTTGTTACTGGAGTATTTTTAAAAAATAAGACTTCTAGAACCAGAATTCTGTCACAAGTAGTAGGGTGAAAATCGTCACATTATTTGTTCTGAGCAGGGTTAGAAGTTGCGGTAGTTATTATTATTATTATTATTATTATTATTATTATTAATAATAATAATAATAATAATAATAATAATAAAACTTCTCTTTGGTGAAAATTATATCTTACCCCTCTGTTGAGAAAAATATTTTCGGGAGGAGTACTTTTATCTATTCAAAAAAAAAAAAAGCGCGAACACTATAACATGTGATACATTCCATATTAAAGCTTTGCTTATATATAAATACTCAAGTCAAATAAAATAGTTGCTGAAGGAATAAAAATTAATAAACAGGGAAACTTTAAAAATCTAAAATAATAAATAAATAAATAAATAGAGTGTATCTGAAGAAGACAAGGGTAGTTGCTGAAACAGTTACATTTAAATAAAATTGGCGCAGCTGTGGCTCGGTGATAGAGCGTTCACCTCTGGTGCTTGGGGCCAATGATTCGATCCCAGCTCACTTCAAGCGGCTTTTCTTGGAGTTCTCCAATTTTTTCCCACATTCTTCATTCCACCATTTAATTCACTTCTCATCATCACCGACTCCCTTAGCCTCAGTGCCTGATCGTGGAACGTTAAATTGAATATTTCATTTATATAAAAGTATTGCCTTGTTCAACAATTATTTTATTTTAGTTAAGTACTAATAAAATATTACTACTTTCTTTCTTTTCTTCTTACTCGGCATTTTCTTACATGGGTATTATAAAATAACATGTCAAAAACTCACCTGTCGCAACTTTGGTATGTATGTCATCCTCCACAGTGATATTTCTAGAGCAGCTCGACAAGCAGAAAGGGGTCAGGTGGTCTGCTGTTGATCAATTCATCATTTGCAGGAGCATTGGCCACACGCTCTGGAAAGTGGGAGTACATACAAGGCTTATTTTGGCAAATAACATGTATTTACACCTAGGCTTATTACAACGACTAAATACATTTAACATGAAATGAAGTAGTTTAATTTTATGTAAACAGTAAAGTGGGTTTTTACTACATTTTGTATCAAAAAAAAACAGCTTATAGAAAGAAAAATGAGTTGGCAGGAAAATATCAGCCATAAATTTCACATGCTTTCTGTTCTGGATATTTTCAGCGTAAAGGAAGGTGTGAAGAAGAGTCCGAAATCGTCCCAACCTCGATGCAGGAATGGCCACTTTTTAAATGGAAAGATACGCAAAATAAATATTGACAAACTTGTGGACAGATAGATTTTATGGATTATTGTCTGCCCGTTGTTAACAAGAAGCAGGGATCGGAAAATCTTTGAGTTTTACGTCCCACGATTATGCCGATTAGGCTAAAGGAGACGGTGATGATGAGTAATGGATGAAATGGTGGAATGAAGAAAGTGGGAGGGAACGGGAGAACCCCGAGAAAACCCACGCACACGGTGTTTGTCCATCACAAAGTTCACTTGGCGGGGGCTGGGATCGAACCCGGGACCCCAAGCACCAGAGGTGAACGCTCTACTACTGAGCCACCGCGGCCCCATAAGAAGCAGGGATCGGTTTTGAGAACGGAGTGAGAGCGTAAAATATCGCATCAAGAACACAAATGACTACCTGCGTTTTCGAACGCGGACATTTTCTGACCAAAAACACCAAGGCAAGTAATTTCTTGCTATGTATTGCTTCATTTAAATTCTGCAACGTGAAAAAAAAAAGTTTTTATCTTACATTTATAATACAAGCTTGAAAAAATCAAGAGCTCCAATTCTGGGGTAGGTTTTATTTTTTAAAAAAAATATCCTCCTCTGGGAGGGGCAGTCGTCGCCTCTGGATCCGCCCCTGTTGTGTATACACACCTTCCTTTTGGTGGCAGCAGATATGTAAGCCCCGAAGCAATGAGGTATGTTTTTTTTTTTTTTTACTGATGGGGCTGCAGTGCCTCAGTGGTAGAGCGTTCACTTCTAGTGCGTGGGGTCCCTGGTTTGATCCCAGCTCGTGCCAAGTGGGCTTTGTGGTGGACAAACACCATGTGCCTGAGTTTTCTCGACACTCTCCCGTTTCCGCCCACTTTCTTCATACCACCATTTTTCACATTTCATTATCACCATCTTCCTTAGGCTCGGTGCCTTTCCTGGGACGTGAAACTAAATATTTAATTTCATTTCTTTTTAATGATGAGGAATTGGTGTTCCACCTGAAAGCAGGTTTTTGACCCAAAGAGACTTCCGTTGTTAATGTGCGCATAAACATTAGGAGGATATTCCCTATGTCAAGAGCTCTCTTAAACACATCTGACTGGAACCAGCACCAGCCCCCAATCACGGTCCCTTAATAAGACATTTGGTTTCCTTTGAATCGTTTCACGATTACCAGTGGAAATCATAATAATATAGTCATGTAGAGGATACTTAATTGAGCTGGAATATATTTTTTGAACTTCAGTGGCAACATTGATAAGTATCCATCATTACATGCTGGCACTGGAGTAAGTACTGTAATCTAAAATGCGAGGGAGCTGTCTACTCAATTAATGAACAAAATATTCGAACAGTCAAAAACCCGTTACATTATTATGATTTCCACACCGAATTCTGTAGCACAGTTACGGTAGCCAAGTGTCTTGTGAGGGTGTGTAGGTGCAGCAGGGCGATGGTTGCAGTTTGAGAGTGCTCTCAACTCAAGGTGACCAGACGTCCCGTTTTGGCCGGGACAGTCCCTTATTTTCAACCGTTGTCCCGTTTCTTTCAGATTCTCAAACGGGAAGCCTAAATGTCCCGTTTTTAAGCAAACATGACCCAGGTGTCCCGTAATTATTATTCAAAATATAAATGGCCAATGCTAAATCTACACTCTTCCGTACCACGCATTGAGAAGGTTCAGCCGTGCCTAGAACTTCTGAATATTCAAATGAGAATTGAGTGTTCTGTGGTTCAAGTGGGAATTGAGTGGGAATTCTGAGTGTTGAAGTAGTTAAAAGTATTGTTGGGTAATACTTAAGTTAGAAACGCTGTGTTATCATTCTTACTTTGTATTTTGTAAATTGAAAACACTGCTGAGTCCCAAAATGCAATGTGGAAGTCACCCCACCCCCCGTCGCCGATTCGTATGCGTCCCGTTTCTGAAAGTAAAAGTTCTGGTCACCTTGTCTCAACTTGGGTAATATCCTCCCACTGATTATGCACATATACAATGGGGGCACTACTTTAACAAACGGGTCTACCAAATATTCATCAATTTTGTAGATTTTTTCACTAGATTTAAGACAGTAGTGCTACAAAAGGTTAAACAAAACAGAACTGAGTGAGCGAAGGGGTTAGAACTTCCATAGGGCTCGTTCTTTCTAACTTTGAAGTCATACACGATTGGCATTGCAACAATTGTCGAGGGTCATTTCCCAAAGAGGTTCACTCGAGCAGTCGGTTCTACCTAGCAGAAAATTCATAGGTAACATACGATGTGAAACATATTTTTATGAAGGAATAAAAGTGTGAATGTCAGTAATTAATGTCAGTACACAGCAAATTGAAATGAATTTTGGGCATTATTCGAGCAGACGGTTCTACCAAATTTTGACATATTTCTTACAGTTTCATATCAAGTTAGAACAATGCATTTCTTTTAGCAGAGCATGAACTAAATCAGAAGCTCCATTAGTGCTTGCAGATTGACTTCAGGCCGCAGTACAAATACAGCGTGGACGTAAAGCATAACAATTTCAGTGAATAAAACACGAACCAATTTATTTCAGCTCCCCACTAAAAAGCAGGGGTAGGAGCACAGCAACAGGGTCCGAACGGCAGCGACGGGATGCGTCCGTAGGGAGCAGGCGCGTCAGTGACGGGGAATATACGTCTAAACGAGAATAGTGGAAGACCACACTTACATATGCAATACTTTCACTGATCACTTAAAATTCATTTCAATATGCTGTACACTGACAGTAATTACTTATATTCACACTCTCATTCCTTCACGAAAAATGTTTCTTATAATATTTTACCTATAAATTTTATATTTGGTAGAACCGTCTGCTCGAGTGAAGCCGCATTTTGAGTGATAGTGAAATCATTGTAAGCGTAAGTGTGCTTTTCCATTATCCTTCTTTACGCGCATAGTCCCCGTCGCTGACGTGCCTGTTCCCTACGAACGCACCCCCTCGTTGCCGCTCGGGCCCTCTTGCTGTGCTTCTGCACTGATTCCAATAGAATGCATTTGTGCTTTTTAGTGGGCACCTAACAAAAGTTATTTCGTGTTTTATGCACTGTACTTAATATGCTACGCGTCGGGAAGGTTCTAGAACACATAGTATTGTTGAGCGAGCGTCAGCGAGTGAAGGCGGGTTAGAGCCCCACAGGGCACGTTGTTTTCTGTCTTTGTTACAATTAAGTGGGAAGGGGTACGGACCTGTGTTCTAGAACCTTGCCCCATGCGTCTACTCTATATTTACACTAACCCCCGTGAAGTCAATCTGCAAGTAGTAATGGAGCTCCTCATTTAGTGCATATTCTGCTATAGGAAATACAATGCTCTAACCTAACCTGAAAATGTAAGAAATGTATTAAAATTTAGTAGAACCGTCTGTTCCAGTAATGCCTCCAAAAGCATACACTTACTGTCATCTCGTTGTTTGCTTGTATTTATCAGTCTTTCGCCTTGGCAAATAGTACCACAATGCGTGCAGCTTTTATTATACGGATTCATAGTATAAGTAGTAGTAGTAGGAACGGGTTAGAAGCCCCGCGGAGGTTGGTTGGTCCTGTTCTCGACATGAAATAGGCAAATTAAAGACTTGTCCAATTTTTTTCGTATATTTTACAATCTACGGATCTGTATAATAAAACTGCACCACAGAATGACATACTTTCCCATGCATAGTCACTCCCATATACGGTTTATTGAGAATAAAAACTCATACATTATCATTTTACTACCTTCACTATTTACATTTTATATAGTATTCTACCTAAAATATTTAATTTGATACAGGCGTCTGCAAATGTTAACCTAATGTAGGTATCCTCGTTCTTTCTACGGTATTTTAATACACTGTAATAAGAAACCGTAGAATACTCAATCTGCTGAATTTTACACAGAATGCACCTAGATAGGAATAGGATAGGAATTATACTTACTTGTCTTAAAGCTGACCTTTATCACAGGTGACTTTAACAAAACACATTATTTATATTCAGAAACAATACCATCAAAACACGATTCCGCAAATGGCTCACGATTCCCAGCATGCACTGCTCAAACTGCAGTTACAGTACGGGGAACGTCCGCGCTTTTTAGCACCTAAAAAAGACGTCTATTTTTGGTGATGTCCGACACGTGATTCTTTGTACCATTCTGGCACGTGTTAAACACGTACAATTTAGGTCATGTTTGACAAGTCATTTTTGTTACCATTTTGGTACGTGATAATGACGTTCCAAATTTTCAAAAGACGTCATTTTGAATTCGAACCCCAAAAAAAGACGTGTTTATGACGTGACTGTGCTACTTGGGATGTTCACTGATGTAGATGTACACTTCAATATGGTATTAATCTTATATCTTTAGTGTTCATTTTCTTTGAGTTTAAGAGAAACCGACCGGGGGTAAGAATATCATAGGGTTGATTTACCCCCGGTATATGTTCACTGATGTAGATATACACTTCAATATGGTATTATTATTTTATCTTTTGTCTTCCTTTTCTTTGAGTTTAAGGAAAACCGACAGGGGGTAAGAACATCCTAGGATAGATTTACCCCCGGTATATGTTCACTGATGTAGATGTACACTTCAATATCGGATTAATATTATATCTTTTGTCTTCATTTCCTTTGAGTTTAAGGAAAACCGACAGGGGGTAGAATATCCTAAGATAGATTTACCCCCCGGTATATCTTCACTGATGTATATGTACATTTAAATATGGTATTAATATTATATCTTTTGTTTTCATTTTCCTTGAGTTTAAGGAAAACTGACAGGGGGGTAAGAATATCCTAGGATAGATTTACCCCCCGGTTTATGTTCACTGATGTACATGTATACTTCAATATGGTATTAATATTATATCTTTTGTCTTCATTTTCTTTGAGTTTAAGGAAAACCGACCGGGGGTAAGAATATCCTAGGATAGATTTACCCCCGGTATATGTTCACTGATGTAGATGTACACTTTAATATGGTATTAATATTATATCTTTTGTGTTCATTTTCTTTGAGTTTAAGAAAAACCCACAGGGGGGTAAGAATATCCTATGACAGATTTTCCTCCCGGTAAATCTTCACTGATGTAGATGTACACTTCCATATGGTATTAATATCATATCTTTTGTCTTCATTTTTTTGAGTTTAAGGAAAACCGACCGGGGGGTAAGAATATCGTAGGATAGATTTACCCCGGTATATGTTCACTGATGTAGATGTACATTTTAATATGGTATTAATATTATATCTTTTGTGTTCATTTTCTTTGAGTTTAAGAAAACCCACAGGGGGGTAAGAATATCCTATGATAGATTTTCCCCCCGGTATATCTTCACTGATGTAGATGTACACTTCAATATGGTATTAATATTATATCTTTTGTCTTCATTTTTTTGAGTTTAAGAAAAACCGACAGGGGGATAAAAATATCCTAAAATAGATTTACCCTCGTTATATGTTTACTGATGTAGATGTACCTTTCAATGTGGTATTAACCGTATATCTTTTATCTTCATTTTCTTTGAGTTCTAGGAAAACCGACCGGGGGTAAGAATATCCTAGGATAGATTAACCCGCCGGTATATGTTAACTGATGTAGATGTACACTTCAAAATTTTATTAATATTATATCTTTTGTCTTCATTTTTTTGAGTTTAAGGAAAACCGAAAAGGGGTAAGAATATCCTAGGATAGATTTACCCCCCGGTATATGTTCACTGATGTAGATGTACACTTCAATATGGTACTAATATTATATCTTTTGTCTTCATTTTCTTTGAGTTTAAGGAAAAACGACAGGGGGGTAAGAATATCCTAGGATAGATTTACCCTTCGGTATATGTTCACTGATGTAGATGTATACTTCAATATCGTATTAATATTATATCTTTTGTGTTCATTTTCTTTGAGTTTAAGGAAAACCGACCGGGGGTAAGAATATCCTAGGATAGATTTACCCCCCGGTATATGTTCACTGATGTAGATGTACACATCAATATGGTATTAACATTATATCTTTTGTCTTCATTTTCTTTAAGTTTAAGAAAAACCGAAAGGGGGTAAGAATATCCTAGGATAGGTTTACCCCCCGGTATATGTTCACTGATGTAAATGTACACTTCAATATGGTATTAATATTATATTTCTTGTCTTCATTTTTTTTGGTTAAAGAAAACCGACAAGTTGGTAAGAATATCCTAGGAGAGATTTACCCCCGGTATATGTTCACTGATGTAGATTTACAATTCAATATGGATTTAATATTATATCTTTTGTCTTAATTTCCTTGAGTTTAAGGGCAACCGAAAGGGGGGTAAGAAGATCCTAGGATAGATTTCCCCCGGTGTATGTTCACTGATGTAGATGTACACTTCAATATGGTATTAATATTATATCTCTTGTCTTCATTTTCTTTGAGTTTATGAAAAACCGACAGGGGGGTAAGAATATACTAGGATAGATTTACCCCCGGTATATGTTCACTGATGTGGATGTACACTTCAATATGGTATTAATATTTTATCTTTTGTTTCAATTTCTTTGAGTTAAAAGAAAACGAAAGGGGGGTAAGAATATCCTAGGATAGATTTACCCCCATATATGTTCACTGATGTAGATGTACACTTCAATATGGTATTAACCATATATCTTTTGTCTTCATTTTCTTTGAGTTTAAGGGAAACCTACAGGGGGTAAGAATATCCTAGGATAGATTTACCCCCGGTATATGTTCACTGATGTAGATTTACAATTCAATATGGTATTAATATTATATCTTTTGTCTTCATTTTCTTTGAGTTTAAGGAAAACCGAAAAAGGGTAAGAATATCCTAGGATAGATTTACCCCCGGTATATGTTCATTGATGTAGATGTACACTTCAATATGGTATTAATATTATATCTTTTTCTTCATTTTCTTTGAGTTTAAGGAAAACCGAGAAGGGGGTACGAATATCCTAGGATAGATTTACCCCCGGTATATGTTCACTGATGTAGATGTACACTTGAATATGGTATTAATATTATATCTTTTGTCTTCATTTTCTTTGAGTTTAAGGAAAACCGACAGGGGGTACGAATATCCTAGGATAGATATTTCCCCCGTATATGTTCACTGATGTAGATGTACACTTCAATATGGTATTAATATTATATCTTTTGTATTCAGTTTGTTTGAGTTTAAGGAAAACCGACAGGGGGATAAGAATATCCTAGGATAGATTTCCCCCCGGTATATGTTCACTGATGTAGATGTGCACTTCAATATGGTATTAATATATCTTTTGTGTTCATTTTCTTTGAGTTTAAGGAAAACCGACAGGAGGGTAGGAATATTCTAGGATAGATTTACCCCCCGGTATATGTTCACTGATGTAGATGTACACTTCAATATGGTATTAATATTATATCTTTTGTGTTCATTTTCCTTGAGTTTAAGAAAAACCCACACGGGGTAAGAATATCCTAGGATAGATTTACCCCCGGTATATGTTCACTGATGTAGATGTATACTTCAATAATGTATTATTATTATATCTTTTGTCTTCATTTTCTTTGAGTTTAAGGAAAACCGACCGGGGGGTAAGAATATCGTAGGATAGATTTACCCCCGGTATATGTTCACTGATATAGATGTACATTTTAATATGGTATTAATATTATATCTTTTGTGTTCATTTTCTTTGAGTTTAGAAAAACCCACAGGGGGGTAAGAATATCCTATGATAGATTTTCCCCCCGGTATATCTTCACTGATGTAGATGTACACTTCAATATGGTATTAATATTATATCTCTTGTCTTCATTTTCTTTGAGTTTATGAAAAACCGACAGGGGGGTAAGAATATACTAGGATAGATTTACCCCCGGTATATGTTCACTGATGTGGATGTACACTTCAATATGGTATTAATATTTTATCTTTTGTTTCAATTTCTTTGAGTTAAAAGAAAACGAAAGGGGGGTAAGAATATCCTAGGATAGATTTACCCCCATATATGTTCACTGATGTAGATGTACACTTTAATGTGGTATTAACCATATATCTTTTATCTTCATTTTCTTTGAATTCTAGGAAAACCGACTGGGGGATAAGAATATCCTAGGTTAGATTTACCTTCCGTATATGTTCACTGATGTAGATGTACACTTTAATATGGTATTAATATTAATATCTTTTGTCTTCATTTCTTTTGAGTTTAAGGAAAACTGAACGGGGGGTAAGAATATAATAAGATAGATTTACCCCCCGGTATATGTTCACTTATGTAGATTTTCAATTCAATATGGTATTAATATTATATCTTTTGTCTTCATTTCCTTTGAGTTTAAGGAAAACCGAAAAGGGGTAAGAATATCCTAGGATAGATTTACCCCCGGTATATGTTCATTGATGTAGATGTACACTTCAATATGGTATTAATATTATATCTTTTTCTTCATTTTTTTGAGTTTAAGGAAAACCGAAACGGGTGTAAGAAAATTATAGGATAGATTTACCCCCCGGTATATGTTCACTGATGTAGATGTACACTTCAATATGGTATTAATATTATATCTTTTTTTTTCATTTTCTTTGAGTTTAAGGAAAAACGACAGGGGGGTAAGAATATCCTAGGATAGATTTACCCCCAGGTATATGTTCACTGATGTAGATGTACACTTCAATATGGTATTAATCGTATATCTTTTGTCTTCATTTTCTTTGGTTTAAGGAAAACCGACAGGGGGTAAGAATATCCTAGGATAGATTTACCCTTCGGTATATGTTCACTGATGTAGATGTATACTTCAATATGGTATTAATATTATATCTTTTGTGTTCATTTTCTTTGAGTTTAAGGAAAACCGACCGGGGGTAAGAATATCCTAGGATAGATTTACCCCCCGGTATATCTTCACTGATGTAGATGTACACTTCAATATGGTATTAACCATATATCTTTTATCTTCATTTTCTTTGAGTTCTAGGAAAACCGACTAAGGGATAAGAATATCCTGGGTTAGATTTAACTTCCGTATATGTTCACTGATGTAGATGTACACTTCAATATGGTATTAATATTAATATCTTTTGTCTTCATTTCTTTTGAGTTTAAGGAAAACTGACCGGGGGGTAAGAATATAATAAGATAGATTTACCCCCCGGTATATGTTCACTGATGTAGATTTACAATTCATTATGGTATTAATATATCTTTTGTCTTCCTTTTCTTTGAGTTTAAGGAAAACCGACAGGGGGTAAGAACATCCTAGGATAGATTTACCCCCGGTATATGTTCACTGATGTAGATGTACACTTCAATATCGGATTAATATTATATTTTTTGTCTTCATTTCCTTTGAGTTTAAGGAAAACCGACAGGGGGGTAAGAATATCCTAAGATAGATTTACCCCCCGGTATATCTTCACTGATGTATATGTACATTTAAATATGGTATTAATATTATATCTTTTGTTTTCATTTTCCTTGAGTTTAAGGAAAACTGACAGGGGGGTAAGAATATCCTAGGATAGATTTACCCCCCGGTATATGTTCACTGATGTACATGTATACTTCAATATGGTATTAATATTATATCTTTTGTCTTCATTTTCTTTGAGTTTAAGGAAAACCGACCGGGGGTAAGAATATCCTAGGATAGATTTACCCCCGGTATATGTTCACTGATGTAGATGTACACTTTAATATGGTATTAATATTATATCTTTTTTGTTCATTTTCTTTGAGTTTAAGAAAAACCCACAGGGGGGTAAGAATATCCTATGACAGATTTTCCTCCCGGTAAATCTTCACTGATGTAGATGTACACTTCCATATGGTATTAATATCATATCTTTTGTCTTCATTTTTTTGAGTTTAAGGAAAACCGACCGGGGGGTAAGAATATCGTAGGATAGATTTACCCCGGTATATGTTCACTGATGTAGATGTACATTTTAATATGGTATTAATATTATATCTTTTGTGTTCATTTTCTTTGAGTTTAAAAAAACCCACAGGGGGGTAAGAATATCCTATGATAGATTTTCCCCCCGGTATATCTTCACTGATGTAGATGTACACTTCAATATGGTATTAATATTATATCTTTTGTCTTCATTTTTTTGAGTTTAAGAAAAACCGACAGGGGGATAAAAATATCCTAAAATAGATTTACCCTCGGTATATGTTTACTGATGTAGATGTACCTTTCAATGTGGTATTAACCGTATATCTTTTATCTTCATTTTCTTTGAGTTCTAGGAAAACCGACTGGGGGATAAGAATATCCTAGGATAGATTTACCCCCCGGTACATGTTCACTGATGTAGATGTACACATCAATATGGTATTAATATTATATCTTTTGTGTTCATTTTCTTTGAGTTTAAGGAAAACCGGCGGGGGGTAAGAATATCCTAGGATAGATTTACCCCTCGGTATATGTTCACTGATGTAGATGTACACTTCAATATGGTATTAATATTATATCTTTGTCTTCATTTTCTTTGAGTTTAAGGAAAACCGACCGGAGGTAAGAATATCCTAGGATAGATTTAACCCCCGGTATATGTTCACTGATGTAGATGTACACTTGAATATGGTATTAATATTATATCTTTGTCTTCATTTTCTTTGAGTTTAAGGAAAATTGTCCGGGGGTAAGAATATCCTAGGATAGATTAACCCCCCGGTATATGTTAACTGATGTAGATGTACACTTCAAAATTTTATTAATATATATCTTTTGTCTTCATTTTTTTGAGTTTAAGAAAAACCGAAAGGGGGTAAGAATATCCTAGGATAGGTTTACCCCCCGGTATATGTTCACTGATGTAAATGTACACTTCAATATGGTATTAATATTATATTTCTTGTCTTCATTTTTTTTGGTTAAAGAAAACCGACAAGTTGGTAAGAATATCCTAGGAGAGATTTACCCCCGGTATATGTTCACTGATGTAGATTTACAATTCAATATGGATTTAATATTATTTCTTTTGTCTTAATTTCCTTGAGTTTAAGGGCAACCGAAAGGGGGGTAAGAAGATCCTAGGATAGATTTACCCCCGGTGTATGTTCACTGATGTAGATGTACACTTCAATATGGTATTAATATTATATCTTTTTCTTCATTTTCTTTGAGTTTAAGGAAAACCGAGAAGGGGGTACGAATATCCTAGGATAGATTTACCCCCGGTATATGTTCACTGATGTAGATGTACACTTGAATATGGTATTAATATTATATCTTTTGTCTTCATTTTCTTTGAGTTTAAGGAAAACCGACAGGGGGTACGAATATCCTAGGATAGATATTTCCCCCGTATATGTTCACTGATGTAGATGTACACTTCAATATGGTATTAATATTATATCTTTTGTATTCAGTTTGTTTGAGTTTAAGGAAAACCGACAGGGGGATAAGAATATCCTAGGATAGATTTCCCCCCGGTATATGTTCACTGATGTAGATGTGCACTTCAATATGGTATTAATATATCTTTTGTGTTCATTTTCTTTGAGTTTAAGGAAAACCGACAGGAGGGTAGGAATATTCTAGGATAGATTTACCCCCCGGTATATGTTCACTGATGTAGATGTACACTTCAATATGGTATTAATATTATATCTTTTGTGTTCATTTTCCTTGAGTTTAAGAAAAACCAACACGGGGTAAGAATATCCTAGGATAGATTTACCCCCGGTATATGTTCACTGATGTAGATGTATACTTCAATAATGTATTATTATTATATCTTTTGTCTTCATTTTCTTTGAGTTTAAGGAAAACCGACCGGGGGGTA
This sequence comes from Thermobia domestica, assembly GCF_964235325.1. Classification (NCBI taxonomy): domain Eukaryota; kingdom Metazoa; phylum Arthropoda; class Insecta; order Zygentoma; family Lepismatidae; genus Thermobia; species Thermobia domestica. The sequence goes on from NC_137457.1 coordinate 138,951,121, forward strand.
AGAATATCGTAGGATAGATTTACCCCCGGTATATGTTCACTGATGTAGATGTACATTTTAATATGGTATTAATATTATATCTTTTGTGTTCATTTTCTTTGAGTTTAAAAAAACCCACAGGGGGGTAAGAATATCCTATGATAGATTTTCCCCCCGGTATATCTTCACTGATGTAGATGTACACTTCAATATGGTATTAATATTATATCTCTTGTCTTCATTTTCTTTGAGTTTATTAAAACCGACAGGGGGGTAAGAATATACTAGGATAGATTTACCCCCGGTATATGTTCACTGATGTGGATGTACACTTCAATATGGTATTAATATTTTATCTTTTGTTTCAATTTCTTTGAGTTAAAAGAAAACGAAAGGGGGGTAAGAATATCCTAGGATAGATTTACCCCCATATATGTTCGCTGATGTAGATGTACACTTTAATGTGGTATTAACCATATATCTTTTATCTTCATTTTCTTTGAGTTCTAGGAAAACCGACTGGGGGATAAGAATATCCTAGGTTAGATTTACCTTCCGTATATGTTCACTGATGTAGATGTACACTTTAATATGGTATTAATATTAATATCTTTTGTTTCATTTCTTTTGAGTTTAAGGAAAACTGACCGGGGGGTAAGAATATAATAAGATAGATTTACCCCCCGGTATATGTTCACTTATGTAGATTTTCAATTCAATATGGTATTAATATTATATCTTTTGTCTTCATTTCCTTTGAGTTTAAGGAAAACCGAAAAGGGGTAAGAATATCCTAGGATAGATTTACACCCGGTATATGTTCATTGATGTAGATGTACACTTCAATATGGTATTAATATTATATCTTTTTCTTCATTTTCTTTGAGTTTAAGGAAAACCGAAACGGGTGTAAGAAAATTATAGGATAGATTTACCCCCCGGTATATGTTCACTGATGTAGATGTACACTTCAATATGGTATTAATATTATATCTTTGTTTTCATTTTCTTTGAGTTTAAGGAAAAACGACAGGGGGGTAAGAATATCCTAGGATAGATTTACCCCCAGGTATATGTTCACTGATGTAGATGTACACTTCAATATGGTATTAATCGTATATCTTTTGTCTTCATTTTCTTTGGTTTAAGGAAAACCGACAGGGGGTAAGAATATCCTAGGATAGATTTACCCTTCGGTATATGTTCACTGATGTAGATGTATACTTCAATATGGTATTAATATTATATCTTTTGTGTTCATTTTCTTTGAGTTTAAGGAAAACCGACCGGGGGTAAGAATATCCTAGGATAGATTTACCCCCGGTATATCTTCACTGATGTAGATGTACACTTCAATATGGTATTAACATTATATCTTTTGTCTTCATTTTCTTTAAGTTTAAGGAAAACCGAAAGGGGGTAAGAATATCCCAGGATAGGTTTACCCCCCGGTATATGTTCACTGATGTAGATGTACACTTCAATATGGTATTAATATTATATTTCTTGTCTTCATTTTTTTTGGTTAAAGAAAACCGACAGGGGGATAAAAATATCCTAAAATAGATTTACCATCGGTATATGTTTACTGATGTAGATGTACACTTTAATGTGGTATTAACCATATATCTTTTATCTTCATTTTCTTTGAGTTCTAGGAAAACCGACTAAGGGATAAGAATATCCTGGGTTAGATTTACCATCCGTATATGTTCACTGATGTAGATGTACACTTCAATATGGTATTAATATTAATATCTTTTGTCTTCATTTCCTTTGAGTTTAAGGAAAACCGACAGGGGGGTAAGAATATCCTAAGATAGATTTACCCCCCGGTATATCTTCACTGATGTATATGTACATTTAAATATGGTATTAATATTATATCTTTTGTCTTCATTTTTTTGAGTTTAAGGAAAACCGACCGGGGGGTAAGAATATCGTAGGATAGATTTACCCCGGTATATGTTCACTGATGTAGATGTACATTTTAATATGGTATTAATATTATATCTTTTGTGTTCATTTTCTTTGAGTTTAAAAAAACCCACAGGGGGGTAAGAATATCCTATGATAGATTTTCCCCCCGGTATATCTTCACTGATGTAGATGTACACTTCAATATGGTATTAATATTATATCTTTTGTCTTCATTTTTTTGAGTTTAAGAAAAACCGACAGGGGGATAAAAATATCCTAAAATAGATTTACCCTCGGTATATGTTTACTGATGTAGATGTACCTTTCAATGTGGTATTAACCGTATATCTTTTATCTTCATTTTCTTTGAGTTCTAGGAAAACCGACTGGGGGATAAGAATATCCTAGGTTAGATTTACCTTCCGTATATGTTCACTGATGTAGATGTACACTTCAATATGGTATTAATATTAATATCTTTTGTCTTCATTTCTTTTGAGTTTAAGGAAAACCGACCGGGGGGTAAGAATATCCTAGGATAGATTTACCCCCCGGTACATGTTCACTGATGTAGATGTACACTTCAATATGGTATTAATATTATATCTTTGTCTTCATTTTCTTTGAGTTTAAGGAAAACCGACCGGAGGTAAAAATATCCTAGGATAGATTTAACCCCCGGTATATGTTCACTGATGTAGATGTACACTTGAATATGGTATTAATATTATATCTTTGTCTTCATTTTCTTTGAGTTTAAGGAAAATTGACCGGGGGTAAGAATATCCTAGGATAGATTAACCCCCCGGTATATGTTAACTGATGTAGATGTACACTTCAAAATTTTATTAATATTATATCTTTTGTCTTCATTTTTTTGAGTTTAAGGAAAACCGAAAAGGGGTAAGAATATCCTAGGATAGATTTACCCCCCGGTATATGTTCACTGATGTAGATGTACACTTCAATATGGTACTAATATTATATCTTTTGTCTTCATTTTCTTTGAGTTTAGGGAAAAACGACAGGGGGGTAAGAATATCCTAGGATAGATTTACCCTTCGGTATATGTTCACTGATGTAGATGTATACTTCAATATGGTATTAATATTATATCTTTTGTGTTCATTTTCTTTGAGTTTAAGGAAAACCGACCGGGGGTAAGAATATCCTAGGATAGATTTACCCCCCGGTATATGTTCACTGATGTAGATGTACACATCAATATGGTATTAACATTATATCTTTTGTCTTCATTTTCTTTAAGTTTAAGAAAAACCGAAAGAGGGTAAGAATATCCTAGGATAGGTTTACCTCCCGATATATGTTCACTGATGTAAATGTACACTTCAATATGGTATTAATATTATATTTCTTGTCTTCATTTTTTTTGGTTAAAGAAAACCGACAAGTTGGTAAGAATATCCTAGGAGAGATTTACCCCCGGTATATGTTCACTGATGTAGATTTACAATTCAATATGGATTTAATATTATATCTTTTGTCTTAATTTCCTTGAGTTTAAGGGCAACCGAAAGGGGGGTAAGAAGATCCTAGGATAGATTTCCCCCGGTGTATGTTCACTGATGTAGATGTACACTTCAATATGGTATTAATATTATATCTCTTGTCTTCATTTTCTTTGAGTTTATGAAAAACCGACAGGGGGGTAAGAATATACTAGGATAGATTTACCCCCGGTATATGTTCACTGATGTGGATGTACACTTCAATACGGTATTAATATTTTATCTTTTGTTTCAATTTCTTTGAGTTAAAAGAAAACGAAAGGGGGGTAAGAATATCGTAGGATAGATTTACCCCCATATATGTTCACTGATGTAGATGTACACTTCAATATGGTATTAACCATATATCTTTTGTCTTCATTTTCTTTGAGTTTAAGGGAAACCTACAGGGGTAAGAATATCCTAGGATAGATTTACCCCCGGTATATGTTCACTGATGTAGATGTACACATCAATATGGTATTAATATTATATCTTTTGTGTTCATTTTCTTTGAGTTTAAGGAAAACCGGCGGGGGGTAAGAATATCCTAGGATAGATTTACCCCTCGGTATATGTTCACTGATGTAGATGTACACTTCAATATGGTATTAATATTATATCTTTGTCTTCATTTTCTTTGAGTTTAAGGAAAACCGACCGGAGGTAAGAATATCCTAGGATAGATTTAACCCCCGGTATATGTTCACTGATGTAGATGTACACTTGAATATGGTATTAATATTATATCTTTGTCTTCATTTTCTTTGAGTTTAAGGAAAATTGACCGGGGGTAAGAATATCCTAGGATAGATTAACCCCCCGGTATATGTTAACTGATGTAGATGTACACTTCAAAATTTTATTAATATTATATCTTTTGTCTTCATTTTTTTGAGTTTAAGAAAAACCGAAAGGGGGTAAGAATATCCTAGGATAGGTTTACCCCCCGGTATATGTTCACTGATGTAAATGTACACTTCAATATGGTATTAATATTATATTTCTTGTCTTCATTTTTTTTGGTTAAAGAAAACCGACAAGTTGGTAAGAATATCCTAGGAGAGATTTACCCCCGGTATATGTTCACTGATGTAGATTTACAATTCAATATGTATTTAATATTATATCTTTTGTCTTAATTTCCTTGAGTTTAAGGGCAACCGAAAGGGGGGTAAGAAGATCCTAGGATAGATTTCCCCCGGTGTATGTTCACTGATGTAGATGTACACTTCAATATGGTATTAATATTATATCTCTTGTCTTCATTTTCTTTGAGTTTATGAAAAACCGACAGGGGGGTAAGAATATACTAGGATAGATTTACCCCCGGTATATGTTCACTGATGTGGATGTACACTTCAATATGGTATTAATATTTTATCTTTTGTTTCAATTTCTTTGAGTTACAAGAAAACGAAAGGGGGGTAAGAATATCCTAGGATAGATTTACCCCCATATATGTTCACTGATGTAGATGTACACTTCAATATGGTATTAACCATATATCTTTTGTCTTCATTTTCTTTGAGTTTAAGGGAAACCTACAGGGGGTAAGAATATCCTAGGATAGATTTACCCCCGGTATATGTTCACTGATGTAGATTTACAATTCAATATGGTATTAATATTATATCTTTTGTCTTCATTTTCTTTGAGTTTAAGGAAAACCGAAAAAGGGTAAGAATATCCTAGGATAGATTTACCCCCGGTATATGTTCATTGATGTAGATGTACACTTCAATATGGTATTAATATTATATCTTTTTCTTCATTTTCTTTGAGTTTAAGGAAAACCGAGAAGGGGGTACGAATATCCTAGGATAGATTTACCCCCGGTATATGTTCACTGATGTAGATGTACACTTGAATATGGTATTAATATTATATCTTTTGTCTTCATTTTCTTTGAGTTTAAGGAAAACCGACAGGGGGTACGAATATCCTAGGATAGATATTTCCCCCGTATATGTTCACTGATGTAGATGTACACTTCAATATGGTATTAATATTATATCTTTTGTATTCAGTTTGTTTGAGTTTAAGGAAAACCGACAGGGGGATAAGAATATCCTAGGATAGATTTCCCCCCGGTATATGTTCACTGATGTAGATGTGCACTTCAATATGGTATTAATATATCTTTTGTGTTCATTTTCTTTGAGTTTAAGGAAAACCGACAGGAGGGTAGGAATATTCTAGGATAGATTTACCCCCCGGTATATGTTCACTGATGTAGATGTACACTTCAATATGGTATTAATATTATATCTTTTGTGTTCATTTTCCTTGAGTTTAAGAAAAACCCACACGGGGTAAGAATATCCTAGGATAGATTTACCCCCGGTATATGTTCACTGATGTAGATGTATACTTCAATAATGTATTATTATTATATCTTTTGTCTTCATTTTCTTTGAGTTTAAGGAGAACCGACCGGGGGGTAAGAATATCGTAGGATAGATTTACCCCCGGTATATGTTCACTGATGTAGATGTACATTTTAATATGGTATTAATATTATATCTTTTGTGTTCATTTTCTTTGAGTTTAAAAAAACCCACAGGGGGGTAAGAATATCCTATGATAGATTTTCCCCCCGGTATATCTTCACTGATGTAGATGTACACTTCAATATGGTATTAATATTATATCTCTTGTCTTCATTTTCTTTGAGTTTATTAAAACCGACAGGGGGGTAAGAATATACTAGGATAGATTTACCCCCGGTATATGTTCACTGATGTGGATGTACACTTCAATATGGTATTAATATTTTATCTTTTGTTTCAATTTCTTTGAGTTAAAAGAAAACGAAAGGGGGGTAAGAATATCCTAGGATAGATTTACCCCCATATATGTTCGCTGATGTAGATGTACACTTTAATGTGGTATTAACCATATATCTTTTATCTTCATTTTCTTTGAGTTCTAGGAAAACCGACTGGGGGATAAGAATATCCTAGGTTAGATTTACCTTCCGTATATGTTCACTGATGTAGATGTACACTTTAATATGGTATTAATATTAATATCTTTTGTTTCATTTCTTTTGAGTTTAAGGAAAACTGACCGGGGGGTAAGAATATAATAAGATAGATTTACCCCCCGGTATATGTTCACTTATGTAGATTTTCAATTCAATATGGTATTAATATTATATCTTTTGTCTTCATTTCCTTTGAGTTTAAGGAAAACCGAAAAGGGGTAAGAATATCCTAGGATAGATTTACCCCCGGTATATGTTCATTGATGTAGATGTACACTTCAATATGGTATTAATATTATATCTTTTTCTTCATTTTCTTTGAGTTTAAGGAAAACCGAAACGGGTGTAAGAAAATTATAGGATAGATTTACCCCCCGGTATATGTTCACTGATGTAGATGTACACTTCAATATGGTATTAATATTATATCTTTGTTTTCATTTTCTTTGAGTTTAAGGAAAAACGACAGGGGGGTAAGAATATCCTAGGATAGATTTACCCCCAGGTATATGTTCACTGATGTAGATGTACACTTCAATATGGTATTAATCGTATATCTTTTGTCTTCATTTTCTTTGGTTTAAGGAAAACCGACAGGGGGTAAGAATATCCTAGGATAGATTTACCCTTCGGTATATGTTCACTGATGTAGATGTATACTTCAATATGGTATTAATATTATATCTTTTGTGTTCATTTTCTTTGAGTTTAAGGAAAACCGACCGGGGGTAAGAATATCCTAGGATAGATTTACCCCCCGGTATATCTTCACTGATGTAGATGTACACTTCAATATGGTATTAACATTATATCTTTTGTCTTCATTTTCTTTAAGTTTAAGGAAAACCGAAAGGGGGTAAGAATATCCCAGGATAGGTTTACCCCCCGGTATATGTTCACTGATGTAGATGTACACTTCAATATGGTATTAATATTATATTTCTTGTCTTCATTTTTTTTGGTTAAAGAAAACCGACAGGGGGATAAAAATATCCTAAAATAGATTTACCATCGGTATATGTTTACTGATGTAGATGTACACTTTAATGTGGTATTAACCATATATCTTTTATCTTCATTTTCTTTGAGTTCTAGGAAAACCGACTAAGGGATAAGAATATCCTGGGTTAGATTTACCATCCGTATATGTTCACTGATGTAGATGTACACTTCAATATGGTATTAATATTAATATCTTTTGTCTTCATTTCCTTTGAGTTTAAGGAAAACCGACAGGGGGGTAAGAATATCCTAAGATAGATTTACCCCCCGGTATATCTTCACTGATGTATATGTACATTTAAATATGGTATTAATATTATATCTTTTGTTTTCATTTTCCTTGAGTTTAAGGAAAACTGACAGGGGGGTAAGAATATCCTAGGATAGATTTACCCCCCGGTATATGTTCACTGATGTACATGTATACTTCAATATGGTATTAATATTATATCTTTTGTCTTCATTTTCTTTGAGTTTAAGGAAAACCGACCGGGGGTAAGAATATCCTAGGATAGATTTACCCCCGGTATATGTTCACTGATGTAGATGTACACTTTAATATGGTATTAATATTATATCTTTTGTGTTCATTTTCTTTGAGTTTAAGAAAAACCCACAGGGGGGTAAGAATATCCTATGACAGATTTTCCTCCCGGTAAATCTTCACTGATGTAGATGTACACTTCCATATGGTATTAATATCATATCTTTTGTCTTCATTTTTTTGAGTTTAAGGAAAACCGACCGGGGGGTAAGAATATCGTAGGATAGATTTACCCCGGTATATGTTCACTGATGTAGATGTACATTTTAATATGGTATTAATATTATATCTTTTGTGTTCATTTTCTTTGAGTTTAAAAAAACCCACAGGGGGGTAAGAATATCCTATGATAGATTTTCCCCCCGGTATATCTTCACTGATGTAGATGTACACTTCAATATGGTATTAATATTATATCTTTTGTCTTCATTTTTTTGAGTTTAAGAAAAACCGACAGGGGGATAAAAATATCCTAAAATAGATTTACCCTCGGTATATGTTTACTGATGTAGATGTACCTTTCAATGTGGTATTAACCGTATATCTTTTATCTTCATTTTCTTTGAGTTCTAGGAAAACCGACTGGGGGATAAGAATATCCTAGGTTAGATTTACCTTCCGTATATGTTCACTGATGTAGATGTACACTTCAATATGGTATTAATATTAATATCTTTTGTCTTCATTTCTTTTGAGTTTAAGGAAAACCGACCGGGGGGTAAGAATATCCTAGGATAGATTTACCCCCCGGTACATGTTCACTGATGTAGATGTACACTTCAATATGGTATTAATATTATATCTTTGTCTTCATTTTCTTTGAGTTTAAGGAAAACCGACCGGAGGTAAAAATATCCTAGGATAGATTTAACCCCCGGTATATGTTCACTGATGTAGATGTACACTTGAATATGGTATTAATATTATATCTTTGTCTTCATTTTCTTTGAGTTTAAGGAAAATTGACCGGGGGTAAGAATATCCTAGGATAGATTAACCCCCCGGTATATGTTAACTGATGTAGATGTACACTTCAAAATTTTATTAATATTATATCTTTTGTCTTCATTTTTTTGAGTTTAAGGAAAACCGAAAAGGGGTAAGAATATCCTAGGATAGATTTACCCCCCGGTATATGTTCACTGATGTAGATGTACACTTCAATATGGTACTAATATTATATCTTTTGTCTTCATTTTCTTTGAGTTTAGGGAAAAACGACAGGGGGGTAAAAATATCCTAGGATAGATTTACCCTTCGGTATATGTTCACTGATGTAGATGTATACTTCAATATGGTATTAATATTATATCTTTTGTGTTCATTTTCTTTGAGTTTAAGGAAAACCGACCGGGGGTAAGAATATCCTAGGATAGATTTACCCCCCGGTATATGTTCACTGATGTAGATGTACACATCAATATGGTATTAACACTATATATTTTGTCTTCATTTTCTTTAAGTTTAAGAAAAACCGAAAGAGGGTAAGAATATCCTAGGATAGGTTTACCTCCCGGTATATGTTCACTGATGTAAATGTACACTTCAATATGGTATTAATATTATATTTCTTGTCCTCATTTTTTTTGGTTAAAGAAAACCGACAAGTTGGTAAGAATATCCTAGGAGAGATTTACCCCCGGTATATGTTCACTGATGTAGATTTACAATTCAATATGGATTTAATATTATATCTTTTGTCTTAATTTCCTTGAGTTTAAGGGCAACCGAAAGGGGGGTAAGAAGATCCTAGGATAGATTTCCCCCGGTGTATGTTCACTGATGTAGATGTACACTTCAATATGGTATTAATATTATATCTCTTGTCTTCATTTTCTTTGAGTTTATGAAAAACCGACAGGGGGGTAAGAATATACTAGGATAGATTTACCCCCGGTATATGTTCACTGATGTGGATGTACACTTCAATATGGTATTAATATTTTATCTTTTGTTTCAATTTCTTTGAGTTAAAAGAAAACGAAAGGGGGTAAGAATATCGTAGGATAGATTTACCCCCATATATGTTCACTGATGTAGATGTACACTTCAATATGGTATTAACCATATATCTTTTGTCTTCATTTTCTTTGAGTTTAAGGGAAACCTACAGGGGGTAAGAATATCCTAGGATAGATTTACCCCCGGTATATGTTCACTGATGTAGATTTACAATTCAATATGGTATTAATATTATATCTTTTGTCTTCATTTTCTTTGAGTTTAAGGAAAACCGAAAAGGGGTAAGAATATCCTAGGATAGATTTACCCCCGGTATATGTTCATTGATGTAGATGTACACTTCAATATGGTATTAATATTATATCTTTTTCTTCATTTTCTTTGAGTTTAAGGAAAACCGAGAAGGGGGTACGAATATCCTAGGATAGATTTACCCCCGGTATATGTTCACTGATGTAGATGTACACTTGAATATGGTATTAATATTATATCTTTTGTCTTCATTTTCTTTGAGTTTAAGGAAAACCGAAAGGAAGGTAAGAATATCCTAGGATAGATTTACCCACCGGTATATATTCACTGACGTAGATGTACACTTCAATATGGTATTAATCATATATCTTTTGTCTTCATTTTCTTTGGTTTAAGGAAAACCGACAGGAGGGTAGGAATATTCTAGGATAGATTTACCCCCCGGTATATGTTCACTGATGTAGATGTACACTTCAATATGGTATTAATATTATATCTTTTGTGTTCATTTTCTTTGAGTTTAAGAAAAACCCACACGGGGTAAGAATATCCTAGGATAGATTTACCCCCGGTATATGTTCACTGATGTAGATGTACACATCAATATGGTATTAACATTATATCTTTTGTCTTCATTTTCTTTAAGTTTAAGAAAAACCGAAAGAGGGTAAGAATATCCTAGGATAGGTTTACCTCCCGGTATATGTTCACTGATGTAAATGTACACTTCAATATGGTATTAATATTATATTTCTTGTCTTCATTTTTTTTGGTTAAAGAAAACCGACAAGTTGGTAAGAATATCCTAGGAGAGATTTACCCCCGGTATATGTTCACTGATGTAGATTTACAATTCAATATGGATTTAATATTATATCTTTTGTCTTAATTTCCTTGAGTTTAAGGGCAACCGAAAGGGGGGTAAGAAGATCCTAGGATAGATTTCCCCCGGTGTATGTTCACTGATGTAGATGTACACTTCAATATGGTATTAATATTATATCTCTTGTCTTCATTTTCTTTGAGTTTATGAAAAACCGACAGGGGGGTAAGAATATACTAGGATAGATTTACCCCCGGTATATGTTCACTGATGTGGATGTACACTTCAATATGGTATTAATATTTTATCTTTTGTTTCAATTTCTTTGAGTTAAAAGAAAACGAAAGGGGGGTAAGAATATCGTAGGATAGATTTACCCCCATATATGTTCACTGATGTAGATGTACACTTCAATATGGTATTAACCATATATCTTTTGTCTTCATTTTCTTTGAGTTTAAGGGAAACCTACAGGGGGTAAGAATATCCTAGGATAGATTTACCCCCGGTATATGTTCACTGATGTAGATTTACAATTCAATATGGTATTAATATTATATCTTTTGTCTTCATTTTCTTTGAGTTTAAGGAAAACCGAAAAGGGGTAAGAATATCCTAGGATAGATTTACCCCCGGTATATGTTAATTGATGTAGATGTACACTTCAATATGGTATTAATATTATATCTTTTTCTTCATTTTCTTTGAGTTTAAGGAAAACCGAGAAGGGGGTACGAATATCCTAGGATAGATTTACCCCCGGTATATGTTCACTGATGTAGATGTACACTTGAATATGGTATTAATATTATATCTTTTGTCTTCATTTTCTTTGAGTTTAAAGAAAACCGAAAGGAAGGTAAGAATATCCTAGGATAGATTTACCCACCGGTATATATTCACTGACGTAGATGTACACTTCAATATGGTATTAATCATATATCTTTTGTCTTCATTTTCTTTGGTTTAAGGAAAACCGACAGGAGGGTAGGAATATTCTAGGATAGATTTACCCCCCGGTATATGTTCACTGATGTAGATGTACACTTCAATATGGTATTAATATTATATCTTTTGTGTTCATTTTCTTTGAGTTTAAGAAAAACCCACACGGGGTAAGAATATCCTAGGATAGATTTACCCCCGGTATATGTTCACTGATGTAGATGTATACTTCAATAATGTATTATTATTATATCTCTTGTCTTCATTTTCTTTGAGTTTATGAAAAACCGACAGGGGGGTAAGAATATACTAGGATAGATTTACCCCCGGTATATGTTCACTGATGTGGATGTACACTTCAATATGGTATTAATATTTTATCTTTTGTTTCAATTTCTTTGAGTTAAAAGAAAACGAAAGGGGGGTAAGAATATCCTAGGATAGATTTACCCCCATATATGTTCACTGATGTAGATGTACACTTTAATGTGGTATTAACCATATATCTTTTATCTTCATTTTCTTTGAGTTCTAATAAATCCGACTAGGGGATAAGAATATCATAGGTTAGGTTTACCTTCCGTATATGTTCACTGATGTAGATGTACACTTCAATATGGTATTAATATTAATATCTTTTGTCTTCATTTCTTTTGAGTTTAAGGAAAACTGACCGGGGGGTAAGAATATAATAAGATAGATTTACCCCCCGGTATATGTTCACTTATGTAGATTTTCAATTCAATATGGTATTAATATTATATCTTTTGTCTTCATTTCCTTTGAGTTTAAGGAAAACCGAAAAGGGGTGAGAATATCCTAGGATAGATTTACCCCCGGTATATGTTCATTGACGTAGATGTACACTTCAATATGGTATTAATATTATATCTTTTTCTTCATTTTCTTTGAGTTTAAGGAAAACCGAAACGGGTGTAAGAAAATTATAGGATAGATTTACCCCCCGGTATATGTTCACTGATGTAGATGTACACTTCAATATGGTATTAATATTATATCTTTGTCTTCATTTTCTTTGAGTTTAAGGAAAAACGACAGGGGGGGTAAGAATATCCTACGATAGATTTACCCCCAGGTATATGTTCACTGATGTAGATGTACACTTCAATATGGTATTAATCGTATATCTTTTGTCTTCATTTTCTTTGGTTTAAGGAAAACCGACAGGGGGTAAGAATATCCTAGGATAGATTTACCCTTCGGTATATGTTCACTGATGTAGATGTACACTTCAATATGGTATTAACATTATATCTTTTGTCTTCATTTTCTTTAAGTTTAAGGAAAACCGAAAGGGGGTAAGAATATCCTAGGATAGGTTTACCCCCCGGTATATGTTCACTGATGTAGATGTACACTTCAATATGGTATTAATATTATATTTCTTGTCTTCATTTTTTTTGGTTAAAGAAAACCGACAGGGGGATAAAAATATCCTAAAATAGATTTACCATCGGTATATGTTTACTGATGTAGTTGTACACTTTAATGTGGTATTAACCATATATCTTTTATCTTCATTTTTTTGACTTTAAGAAAAACCGACAGGGGGATAAAAATATCCTAAAATAGATTTACCCTCGGTATATGTTTACTGATGTAGATGTACCTTTCAATGTGGTATTAACCGTATATCTTTTATCTTCATTTTCTTTGAGTTCTAGGAAAACCGACTGGGGGATAAGAATATCCTAGGTTAGATTTACCTTCCGTATATGTTCACTGATGTAGATGTACACTTCAATATGGTATTAATATTAATATCTTTTGTCTTCATTTCTTTTGAGTTTAAGGAAAACCGACCGGGGGGTAAGAATATCCTAGGATAGATTTACCCCCCGGTACATGTTCACTGATGTAGATGTACACTTCAATATGGTATTAATATTATATCTTTGTCTTCATTTTCTTTGAGTTTAAGGAAAACCGACCGGAGGTAAAAATATCCTAGGATAGATTTAACCCCCGGTATATGTTCACTGATGTAGATGTACACTTGAATATGGTATTAATATTATATCTTTGTCTTCATTTTCTTTGAGTTTAAGGAAAATTGACCGGGGGTAAGAATATCCTAGGATAGATTAACCCCCCGGTATATGTTAACTGATGTAGATGTACACTTCAAAATTTTATTAATATTATATCTTTTGTCTTCATTTTTTTGAGTTTAAGGAAAACCGAAAAGGGGTAAGAATATCCTAGGATAGATTTACCCCCCGGTATATGTTCACTGATGTAGATGTACACTTCAATATGGTACTAATATTATATCTTTTGTCTTCATTTTCTTTGAGTTTAGGGAAAAACGACAGGGGGGTAAGAATATCCTAGGATAGATTTACCCTTCGGTATATGTTCACTGATGTAGATGTATACTTCAATATGGTATTAATATTATATCTTTTGTGTTCATTTTCTTTGAGTTTAAGGAAAACCGACCGGGGGTAAGAATATCCTAGGATAGATTTACCCCCCGGTATATGTTCACTGATGTAGATGTACACATCAATATGGTATTAACATTATATCTTTTGTCTTCATTTTCTTTAAGTTTAAGAAAAACCGAAAGAGGGTAAGAATATCCTAGGATAGGTTTACCTCCCGGTATATGTTCACTGATGTAAATGTACACTTCAATATGGTATTAATATTATATTTCTTGTATTCATTTTTTTTGGTTAAAGAAAACCGACAAGTTGGTAAGAATATAATAGGAGAGATTTACCCCCGGTATATGTTCACTGATGTAGATTTACAATTCAATATGGATTTAATATTATATCTTTTGTCTTAATTTCCTTGAGTTTAAGGGCAACCGAAAGGGGGGTAAGAAGATCCTAGGATAGATTTCCCCCGGTGTATGTTCACTGATGTAGATGTACACTTCAATATGGTATTAATATTATATCTCTTGTCTTCATTTTCTTTGAGTTTATGAAAAACCGACAGGGGGGTAAGAATATACTAGGATAGATTTACCCCCGGTATATGTTCACTGATGTGGATGTACACTTCAATATGGTATTAATATTTTATCTTTTGTTTCAATTTCTTTGAGTTAAAAGAAAACGAAAGGGGGGTAAGAATATCGTAGGATAGATTTACCCCCATATATGTTCACTGATGTAGATGTACACTTCAATATGGTATTAACCATATATCTTTTGTCTTCATTTTCTTTGAGTTTAAGGGAAACCTACAGGGGGTAAGAATATCCTAGGATAGATTTACCCCCGGTATATGTTCACTGATGTAGATTTACAATTCAATATGGTATTAATATTATATCTTTTGTCTTCATTTTCTTTGAGTTTAAGGAAAACCGAAAAGGGGTAAGAATATCATAGGATAGATTTACCCCCGGTATATGTTCATTGATGTAGATGTACACTTCAATATGGTATTAATATTATATCTTTTTCTTCATTTTCTTTGAGTTTAAGGAAAACCGAGAAGGGGGTACGAATATCCTAGGATAGATTTACCCCCGGTATATGTTCACTGATGTAGATGTACACTTGAATATGGTATTAATATTATATCTTTTGTCTTCATTTTCTTTGAGTTTAAGGAAAACCGAAAGGAAGGTAAGAATATCCTAGGATAGATTTACCCACCGGTATATATTCACTGACGTAGATGTACACTTCAATATGGTATTAATCATATATCTTTTGTCTTCATTTTCTTTGGTTTAAGGAAAACCGACAGGAGGGTAGGAATATTCTAGGATAGATTTACCCCCCGGTATATGTTCACTGATGTAGATGTACACTTCAATATGGTATTAATATTATATCTTTTGTGTTCATTTTCTTTGAGTTTAAGAAAAACCCACACGGGGTAAGAATATCCTAGGATAGATTTACCCCCGGTATATGTTCACTGATGTAGATGTATACTTCAATAATGTATTATTATTATGTCTCTTGTCTTCATTTTCTTTGAGTTTATGAAAAACCGACAGGGGGGTAAGAATATACTAGGATAGATTTACCCCCGGTATATGTTCACTGATGTGGATGTACACTTCAATATGGTATTAATATTTTATCTTTTGTTTCAATTTCTTTGAGTTAAAAGAAAACGAAAGGGGGGTAAGAATATCCTAGGATAGATTTACCCCCATATATGTTCACTGATGTAGATGTACACTTTAATGTGGTATTAACCATATATCTTTTATCTTCATTTTCTTTGAGTTCTAATAAATCCGACTAGGGGATAAGAATATCATAGGTTAGGTTTACCTTCCGTATATGTTCACTGATGTAGATGTACACTTCAATATGGTATTAATATTAATATCTTTTGTCTTCATTTCTTTTGAGTTTAAGGAAAACTGACCGGGGGGTAAGAATATAATAAGATAGATTTACCCCCCGGTATATGTTCACTTATGTAGATTTTCAATTCAATATGGTATTAATATTATATCTTTTGTCTTCATTTCCTTTGAGTTTAAGGAAAACCGAAAAGGGGTGAGAATATCCTAGGATAGATTTACCCCCGGTATATGTTCATTGATGTAGATGTACACTTCAATATGGTATTAATATTATATCTTTTTCTTCATTTTCTTTGAGTTTAAGGAAAACCGAAACGGGTGTAAGAAAATTATAGGATAGATTTACCCCCCGGTATATGTTCACTGATGTAGATGTACACTTCAATATGGTATTAATATTATATCTTTGTCTTCATTTTCTTTGAGTTTAAGGAAAAACGACAGGGGGGGTAAGAATATCCTACGATAGATTTACCCCCAGGTATATGTTCACTGATGTAGATGTACACTTCAATATGGTATTAATCGTATATCTTTTGTCTTCATTTTCTTTGGTTTAAGGAAAACCGACAGGGGGTAAGAATATCCTAGGATAGATTTACCCTTCGGTATATGTTCACTGGTGTAGATGTATACTTCAATATGGTATTAATATTATATCTTTTGTGTTCATTTTCTTTGAGTTTAAGGAAAACCGACCGGGGGTAAGAATATCCTAGGATAGATTTACCCCCCGGTATATCTTCACTGATGTAGATGTACACTTCAATATGGTATTAACATTATATCTTTTGTCTTCATTTTCTTTAAGTTTAAGGAAAACCGAAAGGGGGTAAGAATATCCTAGGATAGGTTTACCCCCCGGTATATGTTCACTGATGTAGATGTACACTTCAATATGGTATTAATATTATATTTCTTGTCTTCATTTTTTTTGGTTAAAGAAAACCGACAGGGGGATAAAAATATCCTAAAATAGATTTACCATCGGTATATGTTTACTGATGTAGTTGTACACTTTAATGTGGTATTAACCATATATCTTTTATCTTCATTTTCTTTGAGTTCTAGGAAAACCGACTAAGGGATAAGAATATCCTGGGTTAGATTTACCTTCCGTATATGTTCACTGATGTAGATGTACACTTCAATATGGTATTAATATTAATATCTTTTGTCTTCATTTCTTTTGTGTTTAAGGAAAACTGACCGGGGGGTAAGAATATAATAAGATAGATTTACCCCCCGGTATATGTTCACTGATGTAGATTTACAATTCATTATGGTATTAATATATCTTATGTCTTCATTTTCTTTGAGTTTAAGGAAAATTGACCGGGGGTAAGAATATCCTAGGATAGATTTACCCCCTTTATATGTTCATTGATGTAGATGTACACTTCAATATGGTATTAATATTAAATCTTTGTCTTCATTTTCTTTGAGTTTAAGGAAAATTGACCGGGGGTAAGAATATCCTAGGATAGATTTACCCCCCGGTATATGTTAACTGATGTAGATGTACACTTCAAAATTTTATTAATATTATACCTTTTGTCTTCATTTTCTTTGGTTTAAGGAAAACCGACAGGGGGAAAGAATATCCTAGGATAGATTTACCCTTCGGTATATGTTCACTGATATAGATGTATACTTCAATATGGTATTAACATAATATCTTTTGTCTTCATTTTCTTTAAGTTTAAGGAAAACCGAAAGGGGGTAAGAATATCCTAGGATAGGTTTACCCCCTGGTATATGTTCACTGATGTAGATGTACACTTCAATATGGTATTAATATTATATTTCTTGTCTTCATTTTTTTTGGTTAAAGAAAACCGACAAGTTGGTAAGAATATCCTAGGAGAGATTTACCCAAGGTATATGTTCACTGATGTAGATGTACACTTCAATATGGATTTAATATTATATCTTTTGTCTTCATTTCCTTGAGTTTAAGGGCAACCGAAAGGGGGTAAGAATATCCTAGGATAGATTTCCCCTGGTGTATGTTCACTGATGTAGATGTACACTTCAATATGGTATTAATATTATATCTCTTGTCTTCATTTTCTTTGAGTTTATGAAAAACCGACAGGGGGTAAGAATATACTAGGATAGATTTACCCCCGGTATATGTTCACTGATGTGGATGTACACTTCAATATGGTATTAATATTATATCTTTTGTTTCAATTTCTTTGAGTTAAAGGAAAACCGAAATGGGGGTAAGAATATCCTAGGATAGGTTTACCCCCATATATGTTCACTGATGTAGATGTACACTTCAATATGGTATTAACCATATATCTTTTGTCTTCATTTTCTTTGAGTTTAAGGGAAACCTACAGGGGGTAAGAATATCCTAGGATAGATTTACCCCCGGTATATGTTCACTGATGTAGATTTACAATTCAATATGGTATTAATATTATATCTTTTGTCTTCATTTTCTTTGAGTTTAAGGAAAACCGAAAAGGGGTAAAATATCCCAAAATAGATTTACCCCCGGTATATGTTCATTGATGTAGATGTACACTTCAATATGGTATTAATATTATATCTTTTTCTTCATTTTCTTTGAGTTTAAGGAAAACCGAGTGGGGGTACGAATATCCTAGGATAGATTTACCCCCGGTATATGTTCACTGATGTAGATGTACACTTCAATATGGTATTAATATTTTATCTCTTGTCTTCATTTTTTTGGTTAAAGAAAACCGACAGGGGGATAAAAATATCCAAAAAAATAGATTTACCCTCGGTATATGTTTACTGATGTAGATGTACACTTCAATGTGGTATTAATATTATATCTTTGTCTTCATTTTCTTTGAGTTTAAGGAAAACCGACAGGGGGATAAGAATATCCTAGGTTAGATTTACCTTCCGTATATGTTAACTGATGTAGATGTATATTTCAATATGGTATTAATATTAATATCTTTTGTCTTCATTTCTTTTGAGTTTAAGGAAAACCGACCGGGGGGTAAGCATATCCTAGGATAGATTTACCACCCGGTATATGTTCACTGATGTAAATGTACACTTCAATATGGTATTAATATTATATCTTTTGTGTTCATTTTCTTTGAGTTTAAGGAAAACCGGCGGGGAGTAAGAATATCCTAGGATAGATTTACCCCTCGGTATATGTTCACTGATGTAGATGTACACTTCAATATGGTATTAATATTATATCTTTGTCTTCATTTTCTTTGAGTTTAAGGAAAACCGACCGGAGGTAAGAATATCCTAGGATAGATTTACCCCCCGGTATATGTTCACTGATGTAGATGTACACTTGAATATGGTATTAATATTATATCTTTTGTCTTCATTTTCTTTGAGTTTAAGGAAAACCGAAAGGAAGGTACGAATATCCTAGGATAGATTTACCCCCGGTATATGTTCACTGATATAGATGTACACTTCAATATGGTATTAATATTATATCTTTTGTGTTCATTTTCTTTGAGTTTAAGGAAAACCGGCGGGGGGGTAAGAATATCCTAGGATAGATTTACCCCTCGGTATATGTTCCCTGATGTAGATTTACACTTCAATATGGTATTAATATTATATCTTTGTCTTCATTTTCTGTGAGTTTCAGGAAAACCGACCGGGGGTAAGAATATCCTAGGATAGATTTACCCCCCGGTATATGTTAACTGATGTAGATGTACACTTCAATATGGTATTAATATTATATCTTTGTCTTGCTTTTGTTTGAGTTTAAGGAAAACAGACAGGGGGTAAGACTATCTTAGAATAGATTTACCTCCCGGTATACGTTCACTGATGTAGATGTACACTTCAATATCATTAATATTATATCTTTTGTCTTCAATTCTTTTGAGTTTAAGGAAAACCGACATGGGGGTAAGAATCTCTTAAGAGAGATTTACCCCCCGGTATATGTTCACTGATGTAGATGTACATTTTAATAAGGTATTAATATTATATCTTTTGTCTTCATTTTTTTGAGTTTAAGAAAAACCGACAGGGGGATAAAAATATCCTAAAATAGATTTACCCTCGGTATATGTTTACTGATGTAGATGTACGCTTTAACGTGGTATTAACCATATATCTTTTATCTTCATTTTCTTTGAGTTCTAGGAAAACCGACTGGGGGATAAGAATATCCTAGGTTAGATTTACCTTCCGTATATGTTCACTGATGTAGATTTACAATTCAATATGGTATTAATATTATATCTTTTGTCTTCATTTTCTTTGAGTTTAAGGAAAACCGAAAAGGGGTAAGAATATTCTAGGATAGATTTACCCCCGGTATATGTTCATTGATGTAGATGTACACTTCAATATGATATTAATATTATATCTTTTTCTTCATATTCTTTGAGTTTAAGGAAAACCGAAACGGGGGTAAGAATATTATAGGATAGATTTACCCCCCGGTATATGTTCACTGATATAAATGTACACTTCAATATGGTATTATTATTATATCTTTGTCTTCATTTTCTTTGGTTTAAGAAAAACCGACAGGGGGTAAGAATATCCTAGGTTAGATTTACCCTTCGGTATATGTTCACTGATGTAGATGTATATTTCAATATGGTATTAATATTATATGTTTTGTGTTCATTTTCTTTGAGTTTAAGGAAAACCGACCGGGGGTAAGATTATCCTAGGATAGATTTACCCCCCGGTATATGTTCACTGATGTAGATGTACACTTCAATATGGTATTAACATTATATCTTTTGTCTTCATTTTCTTTAAGTTTAAGGAAAACCGAAAGGGGGTAAGAATATCCTAGGATAGGTTTACCCCCCGGTATATGTTCACTGATGTAAATGTACACTTCAATATGGTATTAATATTATATTTCTTGTCTTCATTTTTTTTGGTTAAGAAAACCGACAAGTTAGTAAGAATATCCTAGGAGAGATTTACCCCCGGTATATGTTCACTGATGTAGATGTGCACTTCAATATGGATTTAATATTATATCTTTTGTCTTAATTTCCTTGAGTTTAAGGGCAACCGAAAGGGGGGTAAGAATATCCTAGGATAGATTTTCCCCGGTGTATGTTCACTGATGTAGATGTACACATCAATATGGTATTAATATTATATCTCTTGTCTTCATTTTCTTTGAGTTTATGAAAAACCGACAGGGAGGTAAGAATATACTAGGATAGATTTACCCCCGGTATATGTTCACTGATGTGCATGTACACTTCAATATGGTATTAATATTATATCTTTTGTTTCAATTTCTATGAGTTAAAGGAAAACCGAAAGGGAAGTAAGAATATCCTAGGATAGATTTACCCCCATATATGTTCACTGATGTAGATGTACACTTCAATATGGTATTAACCATATATCTTTTGTCTTCATTTTCTTTGAGTTTAAGGGAAACCTACAGGGGGTAAGAATATCCTAGGATAGATTTACCCCCGGTATATGTTCACTGATGTAGATTTACAATTCAATATGGTATTAATATTATATCTTTTGTCTTCATTTTCTTTGAGTTTAAGGAAAACCGAAAAGGGGTAAGAATATCCTAGGATAGATTTACCCCTAGTATATGTTCATTGATGTAGATGTACACTTCAATATGGTATTAATTTTATATCTTTTTCTTCATTCTCTTTGAGTTTAAGGAAAACCGAGAGGGGGGTACGAATATCCTAGGTTAGATTTACCCCCGGTATATGTTCACTGATGTAGATGTACACTTTAATATGGTATTAATATTTTATCTCTTGTCTTCATTTTTTTGGTTAAAGAAAACCGACAGGGGGATAAAAATATCCTAAAATAGATTTACCCTCGGTATATGTTTACTGATGTAGATGTACACTTCAATGTGGTATTAACCATACATCTTTTATCTTCATTTTCTTTGAGTTTTAGGAAAACCGACAGGGGGATAAGAATATCCTAGGTTAGATTTACCTTCCGTATATGTTAACTGATGTAGATGTACACTTCAATATGGTATTAATATTAATATTTTTTGTCTTCATTTCTTTTGAGTGTAAGGAAAACCGACCGGGGGGTAAGAATATCCTAGGATAGATTTACCCCCCGGTATATGTTCACTGATGTAGATGTACACTTCAATATGGTATTAATATTATATCTTTTGTGTTCATTTTCTTTGAGTTTAAGGAAAACCGGCGGGGAGTAAGAATATCCTAGGATAGATTTACCCCTCGGTATATGTTCACTGATGTAGATGTACACTTCAATATGGTATTAATATTATATCTTTGTCTTCATTTTCTTTGAGTTTAAGGAAAACCGACCGGAGGTAAGAATATCCTAGGATAGATTTACCCCCCGGTATATGTTCACTGATGTAGATGTACACTTGAATATGGTATTAATATTATATCTTTTGTCTTCATTTTCTTTGAGTTTAAGGAAAACCGAAAGGAAGGTAAGAATATCCTAGGGTAGATTTACCGACCGGTATATATTCACTGACGTAGATGTACACTTCAATATGGTATTAATCATATATCTTTTGTCTTCATTTTCTTTGGTTAAAGGAAAACCGACAGGAGGGTAGGAATATCCTAGGATAGATTTACCCCCCGGTATATGTTCACTGATGTAGATGTACACTTCAATATGGTATTAATATTATATCTTTTGTGTTCATTTTCTTTGAGTTTAAGAAAAACCCACAGGGGGTAACAATATCCTAGGATAGATTTACCCCCCGGTATATGTTCACTGATGTAGATGTATACTTCAATAATGTATTAATATTATATCTTTTGTCTTCATTTTCTTTGAGTTTAAAGAAAACCGACCGGGGGGTAAGAATATCGTAGGATAGATTTACCCCCGGTATATGTTCACTGATGTAGATGTACATTTTAATATGGTATTAATATTATATCTTTTGTGTTCATTTTCTTTGAGTTTAAAAAACCCACAGGGGGGTAAGAATATCCTATGATAGATTTTCCCCCCGGTATATCTTCACTGATGTAGATGTACACTTCAATATGGTATTAATATTATATCTTTTGTCTTCATTTTTTTGAGTTTAAGAAAAACCGACAGGGGGATAAAAATATCCTAAAATAGATTTACCCTCGGTATATGTTTACTGATGTAGATGTACGCTTTAACGTGGTATTAACCATATATCTTTTATCTTCATTTTCTTTGAGTTCTAGGAAAACCGACTGGGGGATAAGAATATCCTAGGTTAGATTTACCTTCCGTATATGTTCACTGATGTAGATGTACACTTCAATATGGTATTAATATTAATATCTTTTGTCTTCCTTTCTTTTGACATTAAGGAAAACTGACCGGGGGGTAAGAATATAATAAGATAGATTTACCCCCCGTATATGTTCCCTGATGTAGATTTACAATTCAATATGGTATTAATATTATATCTTTTGTCTTCATTTCCTTTGAGTTTAAGGAAAACCGAAAAGGGGTAAGAATATCCTAGGATAGATTTACCCCCGGTATATGTTCATTGATGTAGATGTACACTTCAATATGGTATTAATATTTTATTTTTTTCTTCATTTTCTTTGAGTTTAAGGAAAACCGAAACGGGTGTAAGAATATTATAGGATAGATTTACCCCCCGGTTTATGTTCACTGTTGTAGATGTACACTTCAATATGGTATTAATATTATATCTTTGTCTTCATTTTCTTTGA
This sequence comes from Thermobia domestica, assembly GCF_964235325.1. Lineage (NCBI taxonomy): Eukaryota > Metazoa > Arthropoda > Insecta > Zygentoma > Lepismatidae > Thermobia > Thermobia domestica. The sequence continues at coordinate 138,975,039 of NC_137457.1, forward strand.
GTTTAAGGAAAACCGAGAGAGGGGTACGAATATCCTAGGTTAGATTTACCCCCGGTATATGTTCACTGATGTAGATGTACACTTTAATATGGTATTAATATTTTATCTCTTGTCTTCATTTTTTTGGTTAAAGAAAACCGACAGGGGGATAAAAATATCCTAAAATAGATTTACCCTCGGTATATGTTTACTGATGTAGATGTACACTTCAATGTGATATTAACCATACATCTTTTATCTTCATTTTCTTTGAGTTTTAGGAAAACCGACAGGGGGATAAGAATATCCTAGGTTAGATTTACCTTCCGTATATGTTAACTGATGTAGATGTACACTTCAATATGGTATTAATATTAATATTTTTTGTCTTCATTTCTTTTGAGTTTAAGGAAAACCGACCGGGGGGTAAGAATATCCTAGGATAGATTTACCCCCCGGTATATGTTCACTGATGTAGATGTACACTTCAATATGGTATTAATATTATATCTTTTGTGTTCATTTTCTTTGAGTTTAAGGAAAACCGGCGGGGAGTAAGAATATCCTAGGATAGATTTACCCCTCGGTATATGTTCACTGATGTAGATGTACACTTCAATATGGTATTAATATTATATCTTTGTCTTCATTTTCTTTGAGTTTAACGAAAACCGACCGGAGGTAAGAATATCCTAGGATAGATTTACCCCCCGGTATATGTTCACTGATGTAGATGTACACTTGAATATGGTATTAATATTATATATTTTGTCTTCATTTTCTTTGAGTTTAAGGAAAACCGAAAGGAAGGTAAGAATATCCTAGGATAGATTTACCGACCGGTATATATTCACTGACGTAGATGTACACTTCAATATGGTATTAATCATATATCTTTTGTCTTCATTTTCTTTGGTTTAAGGAAAACCGACAGGAGGGTAGGAATATCCTAGGATAGATTTACCCCCCGGTATATGTTCACTGATGTAGATGTACACTTCAATATGGTATTAATATTATGTCTTTTGTGTTCATTTTCTTTGAGTTTAAGAAAAACCCACAGGGGGTAAGAATATCCTAGGATAGATTTACCCCCCGGTATATGTTCACTGATGTATATGTATACTTCAATAATGTATTAATATTATATCTTTTGTCTTCATTTTCTTTGAGTTTAAAGAAAACCGACCGGGGGGTAAGAATATCGTAGGATAGATTTACCCCCGGTATATGTTCACTGATGTAGATGTACATTTTAATATGGTATTAATATTATATCTTTTGTGTTCATTTTCTTTGAGTTTAAAAAACCCACAGGGGGGTAAGAATATCCTATGATAGATTTTCCCCCCGGTATATCTTCACTGATGTAGATGTACACTTCAATATGGTATTAATATTATATCTTTTGTCTTCATTTTTTTGAGTTTAAGAAAAACCGACAGAGGGATAAAAATATCCTAAAATAGATTTACCCTCGGTATATGTTTACTGATGTAGATGTACGCTTTAATGTGGTGTTAACCATATATCTTTTATCTTCATTTTCTTTGAGATCTAGGAAAACCGACTGGGGGATAAGAATATCCTAGGTTAGATTTACCTTCCGTATATGTTCACTGATGTAGCTGTACACTCCAATATGGTATTTATATAATATCTTTTGTCTTCCTTTCTTTTGACATTAAGGAAAACTGGCCGGGTGGTAAGAATATAATAAGATAGATTTACCCCCGGTATATGTTCCCTGATGTAGATTTACAATTCAATATGGTATTAATATTATATCTTTTGTCTTCATTTCCTTTGAGTTTAAGGAAAACCGAAAAGGGGTAAGAATATCCTAGGATAGATTTACCCCCGGTATATGTTCATTGATGTAGATGTACACTTCAATATGGTATTAATATTTTATTTTTTTCTTCATTTTCTTTGAGTTTAAGGAAAACCGAAACGGGTGTAAGAATATTATAGGATAGATTTACCCCCCGGTATATGTTCACTGATGTAGATGTACACTTCAATATGGTATTAATATTATATCTTTGTCTTCATTTTCTTTGAGTTGAAGGAAAAACGACAGGGGGGTAAGAATATCTTAGGATAGATTTACCCCTAGGTATATGTTCACTGATGTAGATGTACACTTCAATATGGTATTAATCGTATATCTTTTGTCTTCATTTTCTTTGGTTTAAGGAAAACCGACAGGGGGTAGGAAAATCCTAGGATAGATTTACCCTTCAGTATATATGTTCACTGATGTAGATGTATACTTCAATATGGTATTAATATTATATCTTTTGTGTTCATTTTCTTTGAGTTTAAGGAAAACCGACCGGGGTAAGAATATCCTAGGATAGATTTACCCCCGGTATATGTTCACTGATGTAGATGTACACTTGAATATGGTATTAACATTATATCTTTTGTCTTCATTTTCTTTAAGTTTAAGGAAAACCGAAAGGGGGTAAGAATATCCTAGGATAGGTTTACACCCCAGTATATGTTCACTGATGTAGATGTACACTTTAATATGGTATTAATATTATATTTCTTGTCTTCATTTTTTTGGTTAAAGAAAACCGACAGGGGGATAAAAATATCCTAAAATAGATTTACCCTCGGTATATGTTTACTGATGTAGATGTACACTTTAATGTGGTATTAACCATATATCTTTTATCTTCATTTTCTTTGAGTTCTAGGAAAACCGACTGGGGGATAAGAATATCCTGGGTTAGATTTACCTTCCGTGTATGTTCACTGATGTAGATGTACACTTCAATATGGTATTAATATTAATATCTTTTGTCTTCATTCCTTTTGAGTTTAAGGAAAACTGACCGGGGGGTAAGAATATAATAAGATAGATTTACCCCCCGGTATATGTTCACTGATGTAGATTTACAATTCAATATGGTATTAATATTATATCTTTTGTCTTCATTTTCTTTGAGTTTAAGGAAAACCGAAAAGGGGTAAGAATATCCTAGGATAGATTTACCCCCTTTATATGTTCATTGACGTAGATATACACTTCAATATGGTATTAATATTATATCTCTTTCTTCATTTTCTTTGAGTTTAAGGAAAAACGAAACGGGTGTAATAATATTATAGGATAGATTTACCCCCCGGTATATGTTCACTGATGTAGATGTACACTTCAATATGGTATTAATATTATATCTTTGTCTTCATTTTCTTTGAGTTTAAGGAAAATTGACCGGGGGTAAGAATATCCTAGGATAGATTTACCCCCCGGTATATGTTCACTGATGTAGATGTATACTTCAATATGGTATTAATATTATATCTTTTGTGTTCATTTTCTTTGAGTTTAAGGAAAACTGACCGGGGGTAAGAATATCCTAGGATAGATTTACCTTCCGTATATGTTCACTGATGTAGATGTACACTTCAATATGGTATTAACATTATATCTTTTGTCTTCATTTTCTTTAAGTTTAAGAAAAACCGAAAGGGGGTAAGAATATCCTAGGATAGGTTTACCTCCCGGTATATGTTCACTGATGTAGATGTACACTTCAATATGGTATTAATATTATATTAATTGTCTTCATTTTTTTTGGTTAAAGAAAACCGACAAGTTGGTAAGAATATCCTAGGAGAGATTTACCCCCGGTATATGTTCACTGATGTAGATGTACACTTCAATATGGATTTAATATTATATCTTTTGTCTTAATTTCCTTGAGTTTAAGGGCAACCGAAAGGGGGGTAAGAATATCCTAGGATAGATTTCCCCCGGTGTATGTTCACTGATGTAGATGTACACTTCAATATGGTATTAATATTATATCTCTTGTCTTCATTTTCTTTGAGTTTATGAAAAACCGACAGGGGGTAAGAATATACTAGGATAGATTTACCCCCGGTATATGTTCACTGATGTGGATGTACACTTCAATATAGTATTAATATTATATCTTTTGTTTCAATTTCTTTGAGTTAAAGGAAAACCGAAAGGGGGGTAAGAATATCTTAGGATAGGTTTACCCCCATATATGTTCACTGATGTAGATGTACACTTCAATATGGTATTAACCATATATCTTTTGTCTTCATTTTCTTTGAGTTTAAGGGAAACCTACAGGGGGTAAGAATATCCTAGGATAGATTTACCCCCGGTATATGTTCACTGATGTAGATTTACAATTCAATATGGTATTAATATTATATCTTTTGTCTTCATTTTCTTTGAGTTTAAGGAAAACCGAAAAGGGCGTAAGAATATCCTAGGATAGATTTACACCCGGTATATGTTCATTAATGTAGATGTACACTTCAATATGGTATTAATATTATATCTTTTTCTTCATTTTCTTTGAGTTTAAGGAAAACAGAGAGTTGGGTACGAATATCCTAGGATAGATTTACCCCCGGTATATGTTCACTGATGTAGATGTACACTTCAATATGGTATTAATATTTTATATCTTGTCTTCATTTTTTTGGTTAAAGAAAACCGACAGGGGGTTTAAAAATATCCTAAAATAGATTTACCCTCGGTATATGTTTACTGATGTAGATGTACACTTCAATGTGCTATTAACCATACATCTTTTTTCTTCATTTTCTTTGAGTTTTAGGAAAACCGACAGGTGGATAAGAATATCCTAGGTTAGATTTACCTTCCGTATATGTTAACTGATGTAGATGTACACTTCAATATGGTATTAATATTATATCTTTTGTGTTCATTTTCTTTGAGTTTAAGAAAAACCGACGGGGGGTAAGAATATCCTAGGATAGATTTACCCCTCGGTATATGTTCACTGACGTAGATGTACACTTCAATATGGTATTAATATTATATCTTTGTCTTCATTTTCTTTGAGTTTAAGGAAAACCGGCGGGGGGTAAGAATATCCTAGGATAGATTTACCCCCGGTATATGTTAACTGATGTAGATGTACACTTCAATATGGTATTAATATTATATCTTTGTCTTCATTTTCTTTGAGTTTAAGGAAAACCGACTGGGGGTAAGAATATCCTAGGATAGATTTACCCCCGGTATATGTTAACTGATGTAGATGTACACTTCAATATGGTATTAATATTATATCTTTTGTCTTCCTTTTCTTTGAGTTTAAGGAAAAGAGACAGGGGGGTAAGACTATCTTAGAATAGATTTACCCTCCGGTATATGTTCACTGATGTAGATGTACACTTCAATATAATTAATATTATATCTTTTGTCTTCAATTCTTTTGAGTTTAAGGAAAACCGACAGGGGGGTAAGAATCTCTTATAAGAGATTTACCCCTCGGTATATGTTCACTGATGTAGATGTACATTTTAATATGGTATTAATATTATATCTTTTGTGTTCATTTTCTTTGAGTTTAAGAAAAACCCACAGGGGGTAAGAATATCCTAGGATAGATTTACCCCCCGTTATATGTTCACTGATGTAGATGTATACTTCAATAATGTATTAATATTATATCTTTTGTCTTCATTTTTTTTGAGTTTAAGGAAAACCGTCCAGGGGTAAGAATATCGTAGGATAGATTTACCCCCGGTATATGCTCACTGATGTAGATGTACATTTTAATATGGTATTAATATTATATCTTTTGTGTTCATTTTCTTTGAGTTTAAAAAAAACCCACAGGGGGGTGAGAATATCCTATGATAGATTTCCCCCCCGGTATATCTTCACTGTTCTAGATGTACACTTCAGTATGGTATTTATATTATATCTTTTGTCTTCATTTTTTTGAGTTTAAAAAAAACCGACAGGGGGATAAAAATATCCTAAAATAGATTTACCCTCGGTATATGTTTACTGATGTAGATGTACACTTCAATGTTGTATAAACGATATATCTTTTATCTTCATTTTCTTTGAGTTCTAGGAAAACCGACTGGGGGATAAGAATATCCTAGGTTAGATTTACCTTCCGTATATGTTCACTGATGTAGATGTACACTTCAATATGGTATTAATATTAATATCTTTTGTCTTCATTTCTTTTGAGTTTAAGGAAAACTGACCGGGGGGTAAGAATATAATAAGATAGATTTACCCCCCGGTATATGTTCACTGATGTAGATTTACAATTCAATATGGTATTAATATTATATCTTTTGTCTTCATTTTCTTTGAGTTTAAGGAAAACCGAAAAGGGGTAAGAATGTCCTAGGATAGATTTACCCCAGGTATATGTTCATTGATGTAGATGTACTATTCAATATGGTATTAATATTATATCTTTTTCTTCATTTTCTTTGAGTTTAAGGAAAACCGAAACGGAGGTAAGAATATTATAGGATAGATTTACCCCCCGGTATATGTTCACTGATGTAGATATACACTTCAATATGGTATTAATATCATATCTTTGTCTTCATTTTCTTTGAGTTTAAGGAAAATTGACCGGGGGTAAGAATATCCTAGTATAGATTTACCCCCCGGTATATGTTAACTGATGTAGATGCACACTTCAAAATTTTATTAATATTATATTTTTTGTCTTCATTTTTTTGAGTTTAAGGAAAACCGAAAAGGGGTAAGAATATCCTAGGATAGATTTACCCCCCGGTATATGTTCACTGATGTAGATGTACACTTCAATATGGTACTAATATTATATCTTTTGTCTTCATTTTCTTTGAGTTTAAGGAAAAACAACAGGGGGGTAAGAATATCCTAGGATAGATTTACCCCCAGGTATATGTTCACTGATGTAGATGTACACTTCAATATGGTATTAATCGTATATCTTTTGTCTTCATTTTCTTTGGTTTAAGGAAAACCGACCGGGGGTAAGAATATCCTAGGATAGATTTACCCCCCGGTATATGTTCTCTGATGTAGATGTACACTTTAATATGGTATTAACATTATATCTTTTGTCTTCATTTTCTTTAAGTTTAAGGAAAACCGAAAGGGGGTAAGAATATCCTAGGATAGGTTTACCCCCCGGTGTATGTTCACTGATGTAGATGTACACTTCAATATGGTATTAATGTTATATTTCTTGTCTTCATTTTTTTGGTTAAAGAAAACTGAGAAGTTGGTAAGAATATCCTAGGAGAGATTTACCCCCGGTATATGTTCACTGATGTAGATGTACACTTCAATATGGATTTAATATTATATCTTTTGTCTTATGTTCCTTGAGTTAAAGGCAACCGAAAGGGGGTAAGAATATCCTAGGATAGATTTCCCCCGGTGTATGTTCACTGATGTAGATGTACACTTCAATATGGTATTAATATTATATCTTTTGTCTTCATTTTCTTAGAGTTTAAGGAAAACCGACCGGGGGTAAGAATATCCTAGGATAGATTTACCCCTGGTATATGGTCACTGATGTAGATGTACACTTTAATATGGTATTAATATTATATTTTTGTGTTCATTTTCTTTGAGTTTAAGAAAAAAACCACAGGGGGTAAGAATATCCTAGGATAGATTTCCCTCCGGTATATCTTCACTGATGTAGATGTACACTTCAATATGGTATTAATATTATATCTTTTGTCATCAGTTTCTTTGCGTTTAAGAAAAACGGACAGGGTGGTAAGAATATCGTAGGATAGATTAACTCCCGGTATATGTTCACTGATGTAGATGTACTCTTCAATATGGTATTAATATTATATCTTTTGTTTTCATTTTTTTTTGAGTTTAAGGATAACAGAAAAAGGGGTAAGAATATCCTAGGATAGATTTACCCCCCGGTATATGTTCACTGATGTAGATGTAAACTTCAATATGGTATTAATGTTATATCCTTTGTCTTCGTTTTCTTTGATTTTAAGGAAAACCGACAGGGTGGTAAGAATATCCTAGGATAGATTTATCCCCCGGTATATGTTCACTGATGTAGATGTACACTTCAATATGTTATTAATCATACATCTTTTGTCTTCATTTTCTTTGGTTTTAGGAAAACCGACAGGGGGTAAGAATATCCTAGGATAGATTTACCCCCGGTATATGTTCACTGATGTAGATATACACTTCAATATGGTATTAATATTATATCTTTTGTGTTCATTTTCTTTAACTTTAAGGAAAACCGGCCGAGGGGTTTGAATATCCTAGGATAGATTTACCCCCCGTATATGTTCACTGATGTAGATGTATACTTCAATATGGTATTAATATTATATCTTTTGTGTTCATTTTCTTTGAGTTTAAGGAAAACCGACCGGGGGTAAGAATATCCTAGGATAGATTTACCCCCCGGTATATGTTCACTGATGTAGATGTACATTTTAATATGGTATTAATATTATATCTTTTGTGTTCATTTTCTTTGAGTTTAAGAAAAACTGACAGGGGGTAAGAAAATCCTAGGATAGATTTACCCCCCGGTATATCTTCACTGATGTGGATGTACACTTCAAATTGGTATTAATATTATATCTTTTGTCTTCATTTTCTTTGAGTTTAAGAAAAACGGACAGGGGGATAAAAATATCCTAAAATAGATTTACCCTCGGTATACGTTTACTGATGTAGATGTACACTTCAATATGGTATTAATCATATATCTTTTGTCTTCATTTTCTTTGAGTTTAAGGAAAACCGACAGGGGGATAAGAATATCCTAGGTTAGATTTACCTTCCGTATATGTTCACTGATGTAGATGTACACTTCAATATGGTATTAATATTATATATTTTGTCTTCGTTTTTCTTGGGTTAAATTAAACCGACAGGTTGGTAAGAATATCCAAGGATAGATTTACCCCCGGTATATGTTCACTGATGTAGATGTACAATTCAATATGATATTAATATTATATCTTTTGTCTTCATTTTCTTTGAGTTTAAGGCAACCGAAAGGGGGGTACGAATATCCTAGGATTGATTTCCCCCCGGTATATGTTCACTGATGTAGATGTACACTTCAACATGGTATTAATATTATATTTTTTGTTCATTTTCTTTGAGTTTAAGGAAAACCGGCAGGGAGGTAAATATATCCTAGGATAGATTTTCCCCTCGTATATGTTCACTGATGTAGATGTACACTTCAGTATGGTATTAATATTATATCTTTTGTCTTCATTTTCTTTGAGTTTAAGGAAAATCGACAAGGGGTAAGAATATCCTAGGATAGATTTACCCCCTCGATATATGTTCACTAATGTAGATGTACACTTCAATATGGTATTAATATTATATCTCTTGTCTTCATTTTCTTTGAGTTTAAGAAAAACCGACAGGGGGGTAAGAATATCTTAGGATAGATTTACCCCCCGGTATATGTTCACTAATGTAGATGTACACTTCAATATGGTATTAATATTATATCTTTTGTCTTCATTTTCTTTGAGTTTAAGGAAAACCGACAGGGGGGTAAGAATATCGTAGGATAGATTAACTCCCGGTATATGTTCACTGATGTAGATGTACACTTCAATATGGTATTAATCATATATCTTTGGTCTTCATTTTCTTTGAGTTTAAGGGAAACCGACAGGGGTAAGAATATCCTAGGATAGATTTACTCCCGGTATATGTTCACTGATGTAGATGTACACTTCAATATGGTATTAATATTATATCTTTTGTCTTCCTTTTCTTTGGGTTTAAGTAAAAACGACGGGGGGGGGTGGTAAGAATATCCTAGGATAGATTTACCCCCGTTATATGTTCACTGATGTAGATGTACCCTTCAATATCGCATTAATATAATATTTTTTGTCTTCATTTTCTTTGAGTTTAAAGAAGACGGACAGGGGGGTAAGAATATCCTAAGATAGATTTACCCTCCGGTATATATTCACTGATATACAGGTATACTTCAATATGGTATTAATATTATATACTTCAATATGGTATTAATATTATATCTTTTGTCTTCATTTTCTTTGAGTTTAAGGAAAACCGACCGGGGGTAAGAATTTCCTAGGATAGATTAACCCTCGGTATATGTTCACTGATGTAGATGTACACTTCAATATGGTATTATTATTATATCTTTTGTCTTCATTTTTTTGAGTTTAAGGAAAACCAAAAAGGGGTAAGAATATCCTAGGATAGATTTACCTCCCGGTATATGTTCACTGATGTAGATGTACACTTCAATATTGTATTAATATTATATCTTTTGTGTTCATTTTCTTTGAGTTTAAGGAAAACCGGCAGGGGGGTAAGAATATCCTAGGATAGATTTACCCTCCGGTATATATTCACTGATATAGAGGTATACTTCAATATGGTATTAATATTATATACTTCAATATGGTTTTAATATTATATCTTTTGTCTTCATTTTCTTTGAGTTTAAGGAAAACCGACCGGGGGTAAGAATTTCCTAGGATAGATTTACCCCCGGTATATGTTCACTGATGTAGATGTACACTTTAATATGGTATTATTATTATATCTTTTGTCTTCATTTTTTTGAGTTTAAGGAAAACCAAAAAGGGGTAAGAATATCCTAGGATAGATTTCCCCCCGGTATATGTTCACTGATGTAGATGTACACTTCAATATTGTATTAATATTATATCTTTTGTGTTCATTTTCTTTGAGTTTAAGAAAAACCCACAGTGGGGTAAGGATATCCTAGGATATATTTTCCCCCCGGTATATCTTCACTGATGTAGATGTACACTTCAATATGGTATTAATATTATATCTTTTGTCTTCATTTTCTTTGAGTTTAAGAAAAACCGACAGGGGGATAAAAATATCCTAAAATAGATTTACCCTCGGTATATGTTTACTGATGTAGATGTATACTTCAATATGGTATTAATATTGAAGTATACATCTAGTATATTGAAGTTGTGGGTATGTTGGCTAAAGTTGCGTTTTCAGGTTGATACAATCAAGTTTCTTCTTTATATTGAAATCTTGCTAATTGTAATATTTGATAAATATAAAAGTTTGAATTATGTTTCATGCACATATTCAAATTGAATAGCATGAAATTAATAATATTGAGAAATATTTTTTGGATTAAAAGAGATTGTTGAGTTGAGTTTAACGCGCCGTTCAGTAGTGAGACCATACAAGACGTGGTCCTATTGATTAAAGTGAAATTAACGCGCTTCATTTTCATAATCGAAATGAGAAACTTACAAATAGTGGAATTTTAATTAACATATGACTAAACTTTCAATAAACAGTAATTAAATAAAACAGTTACTCCGCATACTTTCTGCAAGGAATATGTAGGAAATAGACAGAAATAATGAACGTAAACTATTAGATGTCGATTAAAAATAAGTAGGAGTAGTTCTAAAGCCAAGTAGAATATTATCTCTGCTTCATGAAAATAATAAACGGTTTACAAGAATAATGTTTTTTTTTGGTAATCGGAATCTTGTTTAGTAAATAAATAAATGAAATACAGTTATATAATTCAATCACTCTGACTCGATACCTTGTAGAGAAACTGTGTCGGTTTGCGATCGTTTGGTTTTCATCGTAGCACACGAAGGGAAAGCAATTGAATCTGAACCAAGGGAAAGGGTCTAGAAAGAAATAGTGGCATGTCACAGAACGGCATGATATGTATGAATGGTCACGGGAGTGACACGAACGGATCATGGCAGGGCAATGACATGGGCACAATACACTGTGTGTGAATTGATTTTTAATTGATAACTGGCACATTCACTGCACGAGGGAGTCAAGTTCGCTTTTGATATTTTAGACATATTTCATCTTTAAGATATCTACTTGAATCTCCTTTCAGAGAGCATAAGGTTAAAAGATTCATGTTCAGAAATTGTTAAGAATGCAAAGTAAATCTGTCATAATTTTAGTTACTATACGTATTTCATAGCTCTAATAATGATATTAAGGATTTTACACGGAAACAAAGGAATAAGTAGAAATAAGCTACAAAATGGGCGAAACGATCATGCATTTTGTGTTAATGGTTTCCTTATATGCGTCTGCAAGTAGTCCGCTCTCAACTTACCTTTGTAGAGTAGTTACTTAGTGCTTGCTTTTTATACTTTATTTTTTCATGACCATTAGTACAAATCACATAACCTACAGTCAGTTCTATCTTTTCGTTACAGTGTTTCCCAACAAGTAGTAGTGTGATTTGTTCAAGCATGATTTAGTGTCCCCTTTTTTTCCATGATCACTAGTACCTACAGTATTTTTAACATTTTGTTCGCGAGATTTCGTTATTCAGCTCTTTTCTGTTAATGAAAGGTATTTGATATTATTCTTTTTATGTTGGTAATTTGAATATGGGCAAACAATTCAAATTTTTGCCTTTAGACGTGTTAAAATTATCAAGAGTTTTATAAAAAGTAGCAGCTTCATTGTCATAACGCGAAAATGAAAGTTTAATAAAACTTAATCAACATATCATTAATTTTAATTAAACAATACTTTCGTTTATATCACGAAGGGGCTAAACCATGGCTATACATATAATGGAAAAGAATGTCCCATGTGGGTCATACCCCATTATTGGGACAAGAGTCATCTTACTGTTCAAAAGAAGTTTATAAACAAAATTTAATACGCCCATTTTAAGAGTTTCGGAAGACACTATATTTTTATCACAAATTTGGAGCCGATTTCTCCCTTAGAATACCGATTCTAATGAAAGCAATATGATAAAAACGAAAACTGACTCGACCAGCTTCGAAGTTTTATTTCAAAGGATTCAGTCATTATCCCTGATGAAAGTGATGAGTACAAAGTATTTCTTCCAGGGGAGAATTTCATTATAGATGTTAAAGTAGCACTGCAAAAATACTGGTTTCTTCGGAAGTTTGGACGGGAGTGGTAAGAACTTCAATGTTCCCAGAAGAAAATGTGTCCTTCTGCTACCCCCTGTAATCATCAGTACGTGGTGATGAGGCAATCAACATCAACTTAAATTTTACAAGTTGCCCTTTGTCCTTTTAGAAGCCAACCTATCGTAAACGCTGGGATAAGTCTTCACTTACTTCATTCACGAATTTATATAAGTAGATTCAAGTCCCTAATGACGGACTCGCAGGATACACAATTTTTATCATGTATTTTGAATCTCCTTCCGCTTTAGGATATATATTTTTATGACAGTGAGGTGGTGAAATCACGACTCTATCCAAGCGATTTTGCGTGGTCGACTTGGGTTCGATTCCCGGAGGGAGCTCACGTGGTTCGGATTTCACGTTAATCAATAGGTCCACGTCTTGTATGGTCTCACTACTGAACGGCACGTTAAACTCAACTCAACAATCTCTTTTAATCCAAAAAATATTTCTCAATATTACTAATTTCATGCTATTCAATTTGAATATGTGCATAAAGCATAATTCAAACTTTTATATTTATCAAATATTACAATTAGCAAGATTTCAATATAAAGAAGAAACTTGATTGTCTCAACATGAAAGTGCAACTTTAGCCAACATACCCGCAACTTTAATAAAACATTACTTTCCCATCTATTATGCATCATGTAGTGCTAACTATATGTGTTGTATAATTTTGCTATACAAATTAACTTAAATATTCTAGAAAAAGTAACTACATTTGTTAATTCCTTTTGTACACAATGCTGTGATAAATCGTTACATTACTACATAAACAAGTATGAATATATCAAAATTATTTTATGGAAAATTTCTTCTAATTCAATGCAGAATATTTTCAAATCATCATTCAATGTGTTGTTGCATAAAAAATAACTATAATAGGATTGGTTTTTTTTTACTCCACATATGCACTGCAAATTATACGTAAATGTGGTTGAAATAACTAATATAATATAAAAAATATATATCAATTGGCGATTCAAAAAATTGTTGGTTAACATGAAGATCTACAAGTATTATTTTACGCGAAGTTGTCTAATATATATGTGAAATTAAAATTAAATATTTTTAAAGACAGCACTCAAAGTTAATGTGTTTCATTATAAATGTAACATGTAAAAAAAGGCGCTTAATACTCTTTCATGAGTGTGAAAAGGCGACGTAAATATGTTTTCGGTTTGATTGCTGATCATGAGTTTGCCGTCTCTTTGAGCACTGAGGCTATATGAGACGTAGATCTATTTCCGATGCATGATGAGGTTTGTAATTTGGGTGGGTTTTCTGTAGTGTGCTGGAAAATTAAAAATAAGGTGTTTGTGATTACGACGGTGTTATTATCGTACTCCGTCTCGACCAGTGTAGTGTGCATAAACAAGTGCAACTTCTACTAGCAATGCTCTATATATATATATATATATATATATATATATATATATATATATATATATATATATATATATATGAAAAAGCATAACGTACGAATTATGAATACCTCACATTTTAAACTCCTGGAGAATATTTATTTCAGTTGGCAACGCTGATAACTTGACTTCCCTGCCGCTCAAATCATAGTCAGATGGCAGGCAGTCCAATTGCGAAGGGCACAACGTCTCTCAAGTGCAACAGTGTTGTGCGCTGTGTCAAACAAAAGTTAACTTCGAGTTCTGTAACCTAAAGAAACCAAACTTAAGGTAACATCATTTCAAGCTTAACCTAAACGGAACGGCATAGTGGTAAGGGTAGGTACAAAGTAGATTCTGGTCACCTTTTCGCCCATATTAATGAGGCAGTTTGGCGATAATTTTGACATTTTTGCAGTTCCTAATGCACAGTCGGTTGACAGTTTGAAGAATGGATACACCTTTTTTTTCCGCATAGTAATGATCTTGTAAATGACACAGAAGAAATCCGATAATGTATGCACCTGCGTGCGGATATTGTAAATGGACAACAGAACATGACATATAATAAATATTTTCCGGCTAAAAAAATGCTTTGGACAAGCAGAATACAAAAATAGCTTTCGGAAAATATATATATACACATGCATACGGATATTGTATATGGAAAACAGAACACGACATATATTAATAAATGTTTTCCGGCTAGAGAAACGCTAATTGGACAAGCAGAACACAGAAAGATCTTTAGGAAATAAAATATGGAGATCATACACGCAGAACAAGGTAATATAAAGTTTGATTCATTTATATGCATGACATGTAATGCGGAAGCTGATGTTGGTCATTGAAGAATATTCTGGAATTTCGGTCGATGGAACGGGATATCACGTGATAAACGAATCATATTAAATACCCGATGTTTCTACTGAAAATCAGTTCTAGATTGGTTTTAAAGCATGGATTTACCGAAATCTTTCAATTTTAGCACAAGAGATGAAAGTGATTTCACAAAATCGTCATTTTTGCGGGAAACAGAGGTTTTGTCCCAACCGGTGGTGAGCCCGCAACTTCCGCCATTGGAAACAGAAGTTACTCCGGCCAACTTGGATATATTGCCGTCTTTATCGGGGGCATCCCAACCGGTGGTGAGCCCGAAATCTCCGCCACTGGAAACAAAAGTTTTTCCGTTACTTGATGTTGATCATTAAATAGAAGAATATCCCCTACACCTTCACCAACAGTGAGTAATTTCCCTGTGCAGAATTGGGAGTTGGAAGAATTTTTGAATTTACCATGTGAGTGTACTGTGGAACGTACATCATTGGATTGTATAAAGGACTGTATAATATACTGGAAACCAGACGATATATGTATTTGATTGCTTGCGGGTTCAGAGACGGCAGTCAATGGACACATGATTGCTTGGTGTTGAATACGGAATCTCTTGAACGGAAAGCTATAGATGCCGTAAGAAAAGTTGAGGTTCGTGAAGAATTATTATCAATTTACAGAAAAATGCATGGACAGCCTTTTGCGATTATACGGAATTTCATTGAACGTTTCCGAGATCTTGTGTTGGACTTTGAATATAGAACCATTCTATTAAAAATGTTACTAAAAAAAGATTATGGGAAATACGTGAACATATGGTAAATTGTGTATTGTTTCGTTTTTAATTGTTTGATTTCCTTTTATTATTATTATTATTATTATTATTATTATTATTATTATTATTATTATTATTATTAATCATGTATTGTGGTAGTGAGAATTGTGAACAAAACATTAGTGAACGTTGTGTGTTAGAAACTATAACTGTATACTTACGCTCAAATGGAATAAGTGGTATGCAGCATAATCCTGGAACTCTTCTTGAAAAGCGCTTGTTGAATAATAAGACTTTACTAGAAATTTTGAAATCTTTCAGGAACGGCATCGTGAAATTTCAATCACAAACTTTATGTTAAAAACTGGTGAATGCTTAAAAAATACTGAACTTATTGGACAACTTATTGCAGTTGTCATGGAACGTTAGTGTGAAATTTCATTTTGCCTAAAATGTATATTGTAGACATAGAGGGATTTAAGATTTCTCCGAATGAATATGTGATACGTGAATTTTGTCTTACTGCGTGTGATGATACATTAAATTTCCATTCTTTAGTAAAAGTACCATGTGAATTTAACGATTTACTAATAGGTGCCAAAAACAAATCGATTGGCTTACAAACCACTTACATGGCATGTCGTGGTCAAGTAAGACTGGCTATCTCGTATCACATATTCAGAATATTAGGTATGATTTGTGTGCATCAGATTCAACTTTTCTTTGTAAATTTGGGGAAAAATCCATTTGGATAAAGAAAATATTTGCGTTAGCAAACGTTGTGGATATGGAAAGAAAAGGTTGTCCACCATTAGCAGAAGGTGCCGTTTGTAATGAAATTTGTTCATTTAATAAGCAAGTAAAATCAAAATCGGCATGTGCATATCGAAATGCACAACATTTGAATTATTGCTGGAAAAATGAGAGATCCACAACCCTTACTAAGGGCATAGCAAGTTTAATGGTTTCATTGTAATCTTAAAATTATTGTAAGAAAGAGATATTTTTTATGGAGAAATAAAAAAAAAGTTTAAAAAATTGGTATGTGTTTATTTCTAAAAATTTACAAATATCTACTTTGTTTCATTATGTTTCTAGATGTTTTTGACAAGCTTATCATTATTTGTTTTATTTTTTTGATTAACCCGTAATAGGGCGCATGGTGTACAAAGCTCCGCAGCAAATACTTTTAGTATTGTATAAGACACAATGCGGCACCCTCGCCGCTCACCTCCCACCCTATCTAACCCCCACTACCCCTCTACCTGACCCTTAGAGAGAGAACCAGTTGGACGCTCAGCTCTGGCTGGGTTAGACGTTTTAGGAAGCAGTGTTGTCTTTTGTACGCCGCGCGCCCTATTGTGTGAGATTTTGTGCGGACACTTGTACGCCGCGCGCCCTACACCGGCATTGTTTTTACAAACTTTTTGCGTACTTGTTTTAGTGAAATCGTCTTGTTTTACCTTTCATGTCGCCGTGTGTTGTGTGTTTGTAATGAATTATAATTTGAATCTGTAAATAGACCTATTACTTTGTAGAATTTTGTGGTAAAGATATTTTGGCTACAATGGAAAATGAAGAAAGAAATCGATTGCTTTCTTTACTTGATAGCGTTAAAAAAGAAATCGAAGAAGAAAGAAATGCTGAACCTGGTATAGAGACTTTGCGTATACATTAGTTTGCAAATAACGAAGATGCTAGTAGAAGTAATGAACCTGCTCAAGAAGATGTCATCGAACGGGAAGGACCTGATCAGTCCGAAGATGAATTGGAACACAGTGATCACGATACGGAGTCAGAAATGTCTGCTAATGAAGAAACTGCAATAGAAGATGATAGTGATGGAACAGTAAACCGGAATGTGTTAATTGGAAAAAAGATAAGGAAACTGCATGGAATGCTCACATGAACGATGGTAATTTACGTGGAAGAGTGCGAAGACAAAATATTATTCAAGCGGAAAGAATAGTAGTGCGTCTTCCTACACCAAAAGGTGAAGCTTTGGCAACGAAAACCCCATACAAAACTTGGAAGCTACTTTTCCCTGACTCGCTCATTGACGAAATTGTTGAGTACACCAATGTTTGGATACGGACAAATAGAGCAAATTATGCTCGTGAAAGGGATGCTAAAGAGACTGACCGATTAGAAATCCATGCTGGTATGGGTTTGTTATTTCTTGCCGGTGTGCTGCGGTCCTCGCATACACGTATGGAAGATCTATGGGCAAACGATGGACTAGGAATTGAGTACTTTCGTTCCACAATGTCAGCCAAATGTTCCATTTTATATTCATTGCTTGTAATAAAGTCAAGTTTACCTAACTTTTAGTTTTTTTACCTGTAACTGCTTAAAATATGTTTAAATAATTTTTTTAAAATGTCAAATTTGAATTTTTTAACATATAAATTGTTAAAAAAACAACTTAGGACTGAAAAATTACAGTAAATATGTATTTATAGACCAAATGAGTGTATGTGGTACTTTGTACGCCACGCGCCCTATTACGTAACTTTTCCTTATGCGCCCTATTAAGGGTTAAACATTGCAATACATTTGCCAAATGAAACACCACATATCATATAATACAGAAAATTAATACAAAATATCGACACATGATAGAATGCTTTTTTTGAACTTGTACAGTATTTACAAAATAGGGTTTACAATTCCTTTGTAGGAACTCTTGAATTAGTTTAGGCACACCCTGTGCCAGAGAATCAAAATAATACCCATCTTTATTGTTCTTCATATAGATCGCTACCCAATAACTACCAGGTAAATCAGACTATTCCAAATTAATAATCAGCCCTACAGGGTGTTGAACAAGTATAGGTAAACGATCACTGGGATAAATTTCAGTCACGTTTGCAACACTAATACAGTCCTTTAATAACGCTTGCTATAATTGATCACTATTAGTCTATGTTTATTAGTCTATTTCGTACTTACTTTCCTTCTATTGTTTTATTTTTGATGGAACATACGTTGCACTATTTGGATTTACGTATAAATCATGACCATAGACTTTTAAGTATTCGGCATATAATAAATCTTCACGCACACAACAATTAAATTGTCCAAATCTGTGTTTTAAATAAGCACAAGAGTAAACATGAAATCAAAAGGAAGACGCTTTTGGGCACTGTAAATCTTCTAAATTTACAACAGTCCGTTCCAATAGTTGCTGCAGATAGTCCTGACGTCTCTTACCATAAGTACAGATATTAGCACAATATTGTTTCAATATAGTTGGTAACAATGAGTAATCCACATCGCCATTGTACCAGTCAATACCATAATTATAATGTACTAAATGTTTATTAAAAAGTATGAGCGGCACACATAATTTTTGTAATGGGTATGGTTGTATAAAAATCCAGCTTTCTACAAAGGGTATATCAGGATTTACAACTGCAAGTTCCTTAATAGTAATATGATCATCATTATTGTTGAACGCGGAGAAGTGAACAATAACCCTCATGGCACTCAAATGACGAAATGTTCATTGTATGATCAGTATATTCATTCCTGTCTTTATGGATTTGAATGAGAGACAAATTGAGGGTATACAATACATGTAATGGAATTTTGTAGAGGTTGAGAAAATGATAAATATATATTGACAGGGGAATCACGTATGATATCCCACGTAGAATCATCTAATGTTCCTGTTGGAAGTAGAATGAATGGGTACAAAGTATATCCATGTCGAAATTCTTCACGGGAAATTGTATGTGAATGACCTTGATAATATATACCGGTACAGGAAAACAGAGTGGAATATGTTTTAACATATAATCCATTTGCAAAATCAGGAGTGAGGGGTGTCGGTGGAAATGATTTTGAACCAATTTGTAATTGCAGCTTGTTAACGTTAAAATGTTGAAATTCAAAAGGGTTTACATGTGGCTGGCCATTAATGCAGAGTTTGATACAAAACCTATAATAACACCTTTTGGTACTTTACCCAAAAATAAATTTTCGAGATTATATCAACTTACTTCTGCGGGAATGGTTTAGGTACGAATTTCAACACGAGTAAGATGTATGCTGGCCGGAATGTCTTCTATGCCAGCATTGATTTGCATAGCTAAGTCGGCAGCAATATCTAAACGCCGCACGTGAAGTGTTACGTCTTCAAGTTTGACTTTAAGTGCTGTATTTTCAGCAGACATTAAACAAAACGTATCTTTTGTACGATGTAATTTTACACGTAAGCTTACTTTATTAGGACGCATACATCCCACACCGGAAATATCAGCATGGATACGGCAATACATGTCGAATGATGCACTATTTCTAACATACTGGGCACGATTTGCATTATCTAATACATTAAATTGGTTTGCAGTATCATTATACCATAATCTCCCAGTTAAATGGGTTCGAGCGGCATCACTACCATAATTTAATTATGTTTCGATATAAGCACGGTACAGATATGAACCAGATGATGAACTAATTAATTTATCGTTTTATAAAACCTCAACTTGAATTAATAACGAATGAAGAAAATTATTTACAGGTGCAACAATATCCGCCACAACTAAATTTGTATTATCGGTTTTTGTAATTTTACATTTTACATAGAGATACAAGTATGCAGTGAGAATAAAATCACCAGTTTCACCAGGTACAGCAAATTCAATTGGTCCTTCTGACGATAAAGTAGAAACCGGACGATATTTCACAGTGCAAGATGACTCAATAGCTCTTTCAGTCATTGGAATAGTAAACAAATCAAGTTCACTTGTACAACATTCAGGACTATTTCCAGTGAGTAAAGCCATGATTAACTAAATATATCACCGAAATATTTTCGATTACGTTTGGCTGGAGAACCGAATTGTACAATAGCAGGAACCTTGCGTTTTCGTCGACGTCTCTTACCACTACCGGTTAAAAACTGACTAAGTTTATTTGCGGCTTTAGTTTTTAATGTTCATCCATCTTCTTCTACGCGAGCACGAACGGATTCTTTCAATGTACGGTCTTCCTGTACATCACCTGCAACTTGTATTCCCGTTTGTAACGTTTGCCGGCCTACAGCTTTGGCACCTTGCTTTAACACTACAGTGGTCGCGCGTTCTACTATTGTAGAACAGGTGTTTTATTTTTAGAATCCTGAGCAATTGGCAACAAGCTTGACCTTAAGCGGTTATGTACCTTTCTCCGAAAACCTTCTGTACATTTGAGTCAATTTTCACCGCTTGTTCTTGCACCTGCTCAGATTTGTTCCATGATTTCATAAGTGTTCTACTATTGTAGATCACGCGACTATTGGCGTAAAAGTTTGTTTCGTCTTAGTGATTTACTTCGTTTTACATTTATTTTTGTGGAATACGTGTTGGTAGTATATGAAATTTGAGTGAATGATACAGAACAAGTGCGTCTTTAGTTAGAAGAGGCAGAAAGTGACTGTGAAAGTGTATTTTGGATTGAAGACGTGTAGGAGCTCGAGGAAGATTTTGATGAAGAAAACGTTGAGTGCAGTGATACCGAAGATGTACGAGGCAATATACCGGAAGAAGAAGATGATGAAAACATACCAGTACAGGCCAGTGTTGAAGTCATGGATCTTGCTGAACCACATTCTCTCGATACACGTGCGTTTTATTACAGTAGAGAGAAGAAAGTAGAACCTTCTCGCTGGTATGTAGATCCCATAATGCCAAGAAACTCACGTACTCGCAATTTGAATATAATAACAGCTTTTCATAGGCTTGGCCCACAAAGCATCTTTTTATGCCTAATTGATGACGAATTGATGAAAAAACGTAGCTGGTGTTAATGCTCTTAATATATTTAGAGCAAATAAAAATAATGAGAATGTCAGACGAAATAATTTCCTCATTGATCTAGGTTTTGATCTAGGTTTTGATCTAGGTTGATAAAACCAGCAATAAGCCAACGTTTAGCCGTGGAATACTTGCCAAACAAGCTTCGAAGCAGAGAAAGACTTCTGTTTGGCTTCTGAAGATGTTCCATTACCACAAGACGGAGATTCTGGGTTTGGAAAATGTTTTCTTTGTGGCCATTCTCCCAACAAGTCAACAAGTAAAAACTTTTGGAAAATGCCAGAGATGGGTGTGCCCAGGCCAGCAGAAAAGCGTGTGTGACGATTGCTTGGAGTAGGCAGACATTCAAAAAGAGTATCTCAAATCATTCTACCTGTACGATGTATAATAGAAAAAGATTTATGTTGTTATATGAACACTTATACCGAAACACTTGTTAGATTGTCAGTTCAACATTGTTATATATTAATTACGATATACCAAATGTTTATTTCTCTCAATGTTCTTGTATTAATCAAACAAAATAATTTTAAAATATTTTAAAACTTGTATTACTATAACTAACATACCCAAGACCGAATATCGCTAAAAATCATATCGCTATAGAAAAATACTGATATTCTACAATAGTAGAACGCGCGACTACTCACGTAAAGGTGGAGGGTGCGACCAACGCAGTGTTAATAAAGACAATGCAAAACGAAATAAACCTTTAAAGAAACTACCGATCCCATGACCCCGTTGATAAAGTGGATCTGGAAAGAAGAGGAGGCCACGTCCCCGCTAATAATACGTGTGTTGCTTTATCATTTTCCAGAAGAACGCTTAAAATGATGTGTCACTGTCAATGTCCCGGAACGAAGTGGTAAATTTCGTCCTGCATGGTTCTTTAGTAGTATTTCAATACTATTAAAGCAAAATTTAGAAATATAGTAGATATCTTGATATCGTAACATTTTAATTTTCCCATAATTCATATTGCCAAAAGTTGCAATACGTAGTAAGGGAGCTTGTGCACCTCAAACCAATTGATATTCAATAAGATCAGTATTAACAAAAATTTGAAAAGGATATCCAATATCTAAGTATGGTTGTTTAAATCCCGGTTTTTGAATAACAAGATCATTTTTTTTATGAAAACCTAGTTGTATAGGCAATGTACGTAATAGTGATATGAAATCAACGTTTGGTTCAGAAGTAACATGAATAATATTGGAAGCGTTAAATCGTATAACTTCTGAAACTTTATTTAATTCTTCCAGTATGTGTTCAATGTTTGCATAATATCCAGGAGTAATTTAACTTTTCATAATTTTATGACCTTCAAATTTGTACCAAACGATACTTTCATCTTCCGTGACATTATGACACGTTAAAGGAATAGGTTTTTCACTTAATCCGACACACCAATCCTTGTCTGTTAAACGTACAGTATTTGTCATATTATTAATGAAATGGGTTGGACTATTTTTAGGATAAACGTCTGTACTTGCATTTGAAACCAGTGTAATGTAGAAACTGTCTTCTATGCTTTCAGAAATCATTTTAGTTTAAAGTGAAGTGTCAAGTTCGAAGTTCCAAAATGCAATAGTAAGTTTATTCCGTGTTCATCTTTTGAGTTTACTTCTATCGTATCAAAATGTTTCTTTTCCACTTTCACGTACTGCGAGTTATGAAAAAAAAATATTTTTGATTCGTCCATACCGCTCGTAAAATATACTAATTTTACGAAGTAAGGATCCAATTTCTTCTTGTTGTTTTACAATATCCACACATACGTTAACTTCTGTTGGTGTATTATAGTCAAGGTTACAAGGATATTTTCCCAGAGATGTCAGAAATTGTTCGCTATTGTGATCTTTTGTATCCACCACTGAATTATAAAAATTTGAACTTCCATTCATAAAACCGAGTATATGTTGTAAACCTTTTGTTATGTCTAGAACACACCGATCACTTGACCGGAAGGAATATTGAATATACACTCGATTCTTAAAATAAGTATATATTTTATTATAGTACCTTCTCGAGAATTAGATTTAAGATGGCTTTAATGGATGCATAATATCCCTCCGTTACTTTAAAAGGATATCGAATTGTAGGGTGTACTGTTTTAAGATTTTATTTTGGTGATGGAAACTAAGATTTATTGGAATTAAAATTAAAGAGATTAAATTGAAGTAATAATGTAATGTTATGTCATATGAACACGTGCATTTGTTTGTTTACGTAAATTGTTGTATTTATGTTGTGTTGTCACTGAAATAATGCCGAGACGGAAAGTCGTCAGGTTGTTTGTTTTGGTTTGTTAAGATGTAAACAAAATCTGTAATGTCATCAATGTGCAATCTAGTCTGTTAACATTGACACAATTTGAATGTGTCACAACTTTCAGATCTGCAGCGATTGTTAGTCTGGGAATTTGATCACAATGTAATACGGGTTGAAACCAATGTTTCACCAATAGCTGAGGTAAACATAAATGAACAACGAAGCGAATTCCAGTGTCTGGAATTGGTGAACAAAAAGCTCTTATTGGAGAAAATCAGGAGGAGATCAGAAGTGGATCAGAGGAATCAATGACTCTTAGAAGAGAATTAGCAGCCAAGCAGTCGTCTGCGATCCATTACGACCACAAGTAGATCAAGGTTGATCTACTCTCCGTTCATCGTCCAACCATAGTCCAACCAACTAGTAATGGTTGGCTTTTAGTTGGTATTCAGTTGGAGATTACATACTACCAACTATCCAGTCCAGGAGGTCCAGAGCTGAGGATTACAACCGTCAGTCCAGACACTCATCGTATAAAGCAGGTATGTGTGTCTCAGCTATCCCAGGCGTATTTGGAAGCATTTGTAGTAAGAACCCACCATTGTTATGGTGGAGATTGCTGAGACTGTTCGATTCCCGGTACAGTTATTTGATTATCCCACCAATGTTATGGTGGAGTATGCTGAGAGGCTTAAGCCTTGTACAATCCCAGGCGGAGTTAGAAGCATTTATAGGAATATAACCCACCATTGTTATGGTGGAAATGGTCTTGGTTCGATTCCCGAAAAGTTTAAGCTACTTACAAGTGTTTCAGTAATAATAAGAAAATAGATTAATCCGCTCCACCCACCCGCGTTAATAGTTAAGTAGTCTCTAAGAGATCATTAAATTAGTAAGATGTTGTCGCTATTAAACAACTACAGGGAGCATTACCCTATGTTACAAGATGATGGGACACCCGCTACCATGTTCTCATCATCCAAGTTTTATAAATTAGACTTAGGGGTACTGAGAAGTTTCACCGAATACGGTCCGACCTATGGTGAAAGTACAGAGGAAATCTTTAGAGACAATTTTCAAAATTGGAAGAGACAGCGTTGGTTTCTGGTACATTTTAAGCCGATGAATTTTGATTTAAATGATCTCATTGAACTGGGTTATAGACGACACTTTTTGGCAACTTTGTCAGGTGTAGTGGAAACATCTTTACGTCTGAGAAACGCGACATTTTTCGCGCTAAAATCCACTGATTTAAGTTATGAAATTTGCGCTATTTTTATGGAGTGAGTGGACCAACTGAAAGTCGATAGTTGGTTGGAAAGATTTAGACATAACTTTCAATGTTCGACAACAATTCAAATCGCAGATTTAGTTAGAAAATTTAGTACTTACGAAAGGAAGTCGAAACTAATTGTATCTAGTGACAGTATGTTGTTAGATTTAGCAACTTTTGCTGGTCTATTTATTGAGAGGAACAAGATCCTGTTTCCATAATTGCACAATGTAGTTAAAGTAGATTTTAGTTTAAGTTTAGATTAAGGTTAATATATGTTATATTATAGTGTTATTTATTATTATATATCCCTTTGAAAATAGTGTTAAGTTTTGCATATAGAGCATATTAGGTTATGGGATTAGTTAGTTTGAAATTATATTAATTAGTTGGAGTAGGTGATTATATTTTACTAGAAATATGAATATATAATTTAAATAGGAATATAGAGTTAAGAGAGAAAAGAATAAATATGTCAGATATATGTCTAGATGACATGATTTCAGAACTAGAAGAAGAAGAATGAAGATAGAGATGGAGAATATAGAATATGATATAAATAGATATATTGAAGATGTAGATAATTATAGAAGACTAGAATACAAGTAGGAGACGTTAGAACAGTAAAATTAATGTAAAAAGGGGGTAAGATTGGCAGCGTAAAACATGTAGATTTTAGATTGACATTTCCAACGAAAGGTGCCCTAGATAGGTAGGAAATCACATTCTCAAGAAGTTCAAGATGGTGGAAAACCACACTTCCTCTGAGAATATTTTTTTTTAAAATACACATAAGTCTTCGACGACAAAGATAGAAGGGGCACCCGCTAGAGAGAATTGGGCCATGTCTAGTTTGTTCGTTTGGTAACGCGTTGTTAAATTTATTTTTTATTAGAGTCCTATTTATCTAGACAAACGTCGTAGGAATTCGAAAAAAAAATTAGAATTTTGTTGTAGAGAGTTAAGAATATTATGAGTAAATATTATTTATGAAATATAAAAATAACTGTTTTAACAGTCATCTTGGTATTCGGAATGTGGAATAGATATGAGATATAATTACAGCAGATAGGTAGAAATAGAAAATAAAAGATAGATTTTTGAATAGGAGTAATGAGACGATATATATATATATACTAGGATAAACAAATAGTTACTTGATTAGACATTTGTTTAATTTACTAATGACAAATAAGAATATACTAATATGTGAGAAATATACGAATATTATGTAAGTGAATTAAGAGAAAAATTATTGATGAATATATAGAGAATTTTAGTAGCTACGAGAAATGTAGAAATCTAGAAATATAGTATAATATAGTGAGGAAGAGTATACTCAAAAGTAAGAATAAATATAGGGTAAGAAAAGACAGTGAAAGAAAACTATTCGAAAGGTTATCCCTAGAAATATGAACAATATTAGATGTGGTAAGGTAAAAGTCTATTCGTAAAGAAGACAAGAAGATGTACCATATCGAAGCTGGCCATTTTGCATTATAAATATAAATAATTAGTTGTGAAATAATAAGAATTATGATTTATGAGTAAAAATAATTTACTGGATTAAGACTATTAGATAAATACTGATATGGACGTTTAAGAAGTTTGAATACTTCATATGATTTGACGAAATCCTAGATTTATCGTGATTTGAATGGTTCTCAAACGCGAAATTTGGGTAAAAACACGGTTATTGACGATTGAAATTAAATGATTATGATTTAAATTAAAATCTTATATATATTGCTTTTTTGGCAAATATATCGAGTTTTGAACATTGTTGATTTGGATTTCATTTTAATTAATTACTAGGTTAATTAAATGCGATGACTAAATCTGGTTAAGATTTACATGGATTATGACAATTGTATATATATGATATTTATTTAGTTAGGGATTAGAATTACTGTGCACAAAATGGGTATATCGATGCAACTGCCAGTCAGGCGGCAGTTTATCGACCAATGCCTCTTCTGGAGTGCGAGAAAATGCGGGCTTCCATCTGGAAATTTAATCGTTAAACCTGTTTTGGATGCAGTAAATAGAGTAGGCTAGTAGAAATACATATATACCCATATATTCGTATTTATTTATATGTAAATAGTAGTAGTATAAGTTACGTAATAAGTAACATTTATAATATAGATATAACTAAGTAATATGAAGAAATACATTGATGAAAATAATAATAAAAAAAATTTTGGTACTCATCCATCAGATAGACTGAAGTTGATTAAGGGGGTATCGAATCTAAAGACACGAGGCGTGAAGTGTAGCAGGTACGGAAAGAGACACGCGCGAATTAAAACGACAACACCCTGTATTTCTGTTATGCAAAAGAAGCATTAAGAATAGTAATAGTAATAGAATATCATAGATAAAACTAGATAACATCATGCAAATAGAGTAATGACTAGGTTTGTAACATCAAAACATCAGTGAGATTACTAGCTGAACGCTACTGGAACAGCGAAAATAAAAATTAAAGTCTATTAAAGATAGTGATAGAAGCTAGATAATAGAGAAAATAGAGAATAATAAAGTATAATATAAGTATAAAAATAGAGAAAGTAAGCTTACTAGTGTGATTAAATAAGTCGTAGAAAGTATTTGAAAAGTTCAAAAATAGACAAACAGAGAGAAGAAAATAGTAAAAATATAATAGTTAGTAGACCGTAAAATAGTCAAAATTGGATCCGTACGTATTGCACCTTGTCTAAAATATTCAAAATTGGTATGTAAACAATGTATTTTGGACCAAGTTTATTTTCTACATTAATTTTTGTTAAAAAAAGAGTGAAAATTATAAATAATTAATAATCAATATAGTAATCTATTGGCATATTGATATTTATCAATAAGAAGCAAAGTATTCATTATATTAAATATTTAAGTGTAAAAGAGTCGACAGTCGTTGTTCGCTCCCGAGCATAAAAGAGAATGAGATTGCATCATTGCAGCCATCTCGAACAGCGAGAGAGCCACATTATCCTATTATCAAGGAGGCGGGGCTTAGCAGTCATCATGGAAGCTTCGCAAAGCTCCGCCCACATATAATGAATACAGCATTTTCGTACGAATTTTGATGCAATATGTATAAATTCTAACTGAATAAAGTATTGTAACGTTATAGAAAGATAGAGGAAAGATTAATACACGTATTAGTACCTAAATTGTGCAACTAAGTTGTTAGAAAGCGTATTTAAGTACATAGATATGAGCGAAAATGTCTCGCTACTACGACTTTAAAAAGTAAAGAAAGGAGTAGAAGAGAATTAATATGTAACGAAAGTTACTTTTTAGCACTATTATAGGTTACATGACAGTAAGAAAATTATTCATTGTAAAGAAATGTGCAGCTTTTGAGCATTTATAGTAGAAATGAAACAATTTAAGAACAATAAAAGTAGGCCTATGGAAATATAATGTAAGATTTTACAAATAGTAACCATAGACACAGATATAGAAATATAATAGCTTAAAAGCACGAAAATAGAAACTCACGCTTAATCATTTATATTGTGCAGAATTATGGAAGAGAAGACTATGGTATTAGTTATAGTATTAACAGGGTTAGCATTGTTTGTTGTGGGGGCTCTAATGGTTATAGCATATTTAGTATGTAAATTACAGAAATTAGACGATAAAAGAGGAAAGATTAAGAGCGTAGAAAACAAGAACACTATCTACGAAGATGCTACACACAGTAAGAACTATGCTAGTACACCTATTTATTCACTAATTCACAAAAATAACACTGAAAAACACAAAACTGAAAACACTTTAGATCAAAATCGTGAAGGAGTAGAGTTGGCACGAGAAAACACAAGCATAAAGGGTACACATATGGTAACGAACACTGCCGAAATCCAGAATGTCGCACTTGGTAACACGAATTTGGAGAATGCCGATACTGTAAATACGGACGAACGTTTAACCAAAGACCCAAGTAGTGCAAAAGTTTACTTTCGCCCATGTGACGTCGTGATTCTGTAAAAATCTCCACATTTTGGACAAAATATTCACAAGCACGAATTTCACGGCCAATAACGCACGTTGGAAAGACGCTACTGAGGAAGCCACGTAAAATATCTTCAGGTTCAGAGCCAAGGACAAACGAAAACTACAGAATCAGCAGTTTACGGAATGACTTTTGAGCATAGTTGCTAACCTCAGGAGTGAAACTTGTAACAGTAGTGAAGTGATTAATTAGTGGCGTTTTATTTTTCTTAACCCGTTATAAAATGCAACAACGTAAAAAGGACGTTGCTATTAAGCATCGAAAGTGTATGAGTGCAATATAGAAAGGTGAATCGTGTTTCAGTGAGTGGTTCTTTCGTGAAATAAATCAGTGATTAAGACACTGAGATTTACGACAAAAGTGGTACATTGAAAAACTATGTTCTAGACTTTGATACCAGACTTAATGGAAAATTATCAAAAAAGAGACATAAAAAGTACGTATATATAATTTTGCGAGAGCATTGAGTAGCACGTAGTTCTATATAAAAATACTAGATGGCAGAAGGCTACACTTCATCTGAGATTCACGCCATAGATTTAAAAAAAGAAACACAGAGAAATTAAAATCTAAATATAGAGAATGTATATTTCTCTTTTAAATTAAATGTGAAATATTTTATATTAATAAAAGTATAATATGTTTATAATGATATATATATAGATGAAGGAAAAATATGTACAATTTTATTGATTCTTGTGTTTTTGTATCAAATATTAAACCAATTACTATCCAGAAACTTAGGCGAGAACAGAGTTCCTCGTTTTGAAGGAGGGGTATGTAGCGGTGTACGGTTTTAAGATTTTGTTTTGGTGATGAAAACTAAGATTTATTGGAATTAAAATTAAAGAGATGAAATTGAAGTAATAATGTAATATTATGTCATGTGAACACGTGCATTTGTTTGTTTACGTAAATGGTTGTATTTATGCTGTGTTGTCAGAGAAATAATGGCGAGACGAGTCGTCAGTTTGTTTGTTTTGGTTTGTAAAGATGTAAACGAAATCTGTAATGTCATCAATGTGCAATCTAGTCTGTTAACATTGACACAATTTGAATGTGTCACAACTTTCAGATCTGCAGCGATTGTTAGGCTGGGAATTTGATCACAATGTAATACGGGTTGAAACCAATGTTTCACCAATAGCTGAGGTAAACATAAATGAACGACGAAGCGAATTCCAGTGTCTGGAATTGGTGAGCAAAAAGGTCTTGTTGGAGAAGATCAGGAGGAGATCAGAAGTGGATCAGAGGAATCAATGACTCTTAGAAGAGAATTAGCAGTCAAGCAGTCGTCTGCGATCCATTACGACCACAAGTAGATCAAGGGTGATCTACTCTCCGTTCATCGTCCAACCATAGTCCACTAGTAATGGTTGGCTTTTAGTTGGTATTAAGTTGGAGATTACATACCACCAACTATCCAGTCCAGGAGGTCCAGAGCTGAGGACTACAACCGTCAGTCCAGACATTCATCGTATAAAGCAGGTATGTGTGTCTCAGCTATGTGCATGTTGATCGTGATACAATTTCTAGACGATTACGATTTGTGATCTGATGTGTTATGCTACATTCACACTTAAACATACACACAGACATCATGACATTGCTTAGACCAATACATTTACTAAACGAAGCATAGAGTTTGTTATGATTTCCTCCCACTTAACGTTAACCTTCTCATTCTGGATAATGAGTAGTAGCAACTTCTGAACGTCACACTTTGTTCATCTCCATGCTTTAAGGCACGACGTTAGAAGGTTGTTAGAATATACTCACCACCAAAAAGGTATCGATTGTAATTTGTTCTCCCGGACCAACATCATAAAAACCCCACGATATATTAATTTGTGTTAAGGCAACAACCCACTTTCCATCCGTTAAATCTATGGCTCTTGCAAGTTTTACTCAAAATGAGGATGATGTATTATCAAAAAAAGTGCTACTCGCATTGGAAGGTAACGTCACCTAAAATATGTGTTTCAATGACAAAATCATTACGCACACTGAATACTAGATACTCGAATCCACGAGTTCATACTTTCTGGGTAGCCTAACTATTTTATGAAAACCCAACCCTTCTTACGTTGAAGAACCTTTTCAATTAAGTGGTTTTGT
Source organism: Thermobia domestica (assembly GCF_964235325.1). Lineage (NCBI taxonomy): Eukaryota > Metazoa > Arthropoda > Insecta > Zygentoma > Lepismatidae > Thermobia > Thermobia domestica. The sequence continues at coordinate 139,006,294 of NC_137457.1, forward strand.
TTGAGCTTAGAATTTTTTTTTAATTCTTCAGCATAAAATATTCCTTTAATTTCATCACCAATCCAGTCTTTTAATTTATAAGTTACAGGATTTGATTTCATACACTCATCAACGAGAAATATTTCTCGACACCAATTCGGCAAATAACTTTTTTTCAAGTGTATGTTTATATTTAGTAATGCGAACATAATCTCCTGCTCGAAATTTACATCTTTCCGTACAGCGTATTCCACACTTGTTTGATATTTGAGTCATTTACTTCTGCGGGTGCCATTTTAATAGTTAAATGATAACTATGATTATAATTGTGTACAATTCGACCTAACACATCAATGTACAGATACGTATTTTCTACAGTAAAATAACGATATATTTTACTTTCAATGGCTCGAATCACTCTTTCTACTAACACACATTTCATTTCCGAATGTACACTATAATGATTAATCCCAAAATCTTTAAAGACTTTCATTACATGGCGATTATTCAATTCTCACCCTGAATCAGTTTCAACGTGAAACAGTAATGGCTCATGGTTTAAAATAGAAGTTATTGCATTAGCCATTTCAGGCCCTTCCTTTGGTTTCACAGGAATGGTATACAAGTACCGCGAAAAAATGTAAATTGCACATAAAATATAGTCATATAAGTCATGATACTTTGCAATATTTTGCATGTGCGCCAAATCGCATTGTAATGTTTCATTAGGACCACTAACATAATATTGTTTCCGTGGAAATGTTTTTCGTATTGGAGCGTGCAATGTATGTGCATCTTGTGATGCTAACCATTCTTTATTTTTTTCTTGGGATACTTTGTTTTAAGTTCTAATGTACTAACACTGGATAAAGATGCAGGATCTGAATACTTGTAATAGATTTTTGATAATTTTGTCATTTTTTATTTACATTTTATATTCTTTCCAATACCGAAATACTTTAGCTGCAATTGCGGGAGATACTGCAGTCGAAGAAGAATGCCGTTTTCGAATTTTACTGCCAGTCACTTTCGGGGTTGCAAAAACAGGTGAAGGCAGTCCTGCTGTACGTGAACAAATAAATTAACGAGGAACATTATTATCATCCAATAACGTTTTAAACGGCTGTAATCCTACAGGTTGTGTTGAATATTTCCGTGTACGAACAATATCATTCACTAAATCGATAATACTGGAACCGGGAATGATATATCCAATGGATAGCCACTGTACCTGTTTGATCCCACGATATTTTCTGTGAATTAATGAATTGTTTAAGTAATAAACCCGTTTTCCTTCGAAGTGTTTTTGGTACGGATTGTAATATATTGGGTACAAGAGTTAAAATACCACTATCTGTACGACTACTTGCATTTTCTGAGTCAACAATTGGTAAGGCAATAGGATTTTCCGGTGTGGTACCCGATTTATTATGTAAATATTGATGTAATTCTTGCTGAAACAATTTCCATTATTGTTCTCTACTCAAATTTGTATGTTGTAAGATTTCGCTCATATCTTTATCTAGTGTTGATTGATGTGCTTCATGTGTCTCTAAATTAAATTGTATTCTATGAAGTGCATTTTCTGGAACTAATAGCATTTTACGAAATTCCGACATGTTATATTTCAAAAAATGGTTGAGGCTAAGGTCCGAGTGGCCCGAGAATTAATTGAAATAATGCCCAACCTTTCTGTAGTAATAATTTCTTTTTCTTTTTAAGATAAAGTTTGGGGAAAGAGTACGTAAGATTTTCTTATGTATACGAAGCCTTTGCTTCTGAATTAGTGATCTGGGGATATTTCCTTTTATAGTATTTTTTGCTACTTGTGATATGGTACGAAATCACCTGCTCCGTTTTGAAGAATAACTTTCCGATCGGATGGCTTGCATTTCGCAAACGTGCAGAGCGCATTATAATGATGTTTTACGTTCAACATCTTGATGCCAACTAAACATAAAACGATGCGGCCGCGTTTTTAACACTACTGTACACATGCATTATTTCTCCGGGAAATATATTCATTCTCAGTCGTAGGGCTTCATGTGCTTGTTGCGTAAGACCAAACAATAAATACGTGTGTGATTTTTGTGTAATTTCCTCAAAGACATTCACGAGCTATTTCGTTTCACGAGGTATAATTTGTCTCGCTAAATATTCAATTTGTAACTTATCACATGGATACTTAAATACCACTATATAATGTGCATTTAAACTAATATCTCTAGCATGCCGTTTTTTTTTTTTTTTTTTTTGGAAATACATTTTGAACCACAAATATTAAGGTTAATTTCTTGTGGTGAGCGTACTTGGTAAATAATTTGGCCACATCGTCATTTGTTTCTGATATTAAATCATCTAATACGAGTAATGAATTGTCACTTATATCAAAAGTATTTATATCGGGAATTCCTTCCAGAAAACGTATTTTTCCATCAACGTCCAAGTTTGGTATAACTGCGCCATAACACAACACAATTTCTTTAATCGAAACATTAAACATATAATTTCTTAATTAGATTAATTGATTAACAAAGTGAGTTTACCAGCGCGGGAGGAATCGGCGACGATAATAGTGCATGGATATTGGAAAACGTAACATCTTCGTTGCAAATGACACAATGTGATAGAAACTCCTGTTTTTATTTCCAAAAAACGGTTCTTTGGCCAATCATTTATGAGATCTATAGCCATACTGAACAGTAACAGATCTGAAACTTATTTGGCACGTTGTCTACCATCATACATAAAATTCAACGTTATGTCTCATTTATTTCATTTCAAAATATACACTCAAAAATTGGCACTTCCATATTCTTAACCTCAAGGTTCAGTACATTTTTCTTCCAACATTCTAAAGTACGTCTCTTATGGTTTTGGTTTTAATTCATTATCTTCAAAAAGTAAAAAGTTACAGCATTTAACCTGATTCTCTGAAAAATACGATGAGGCACCTATACAAAAAAGCTGCTACGACGAAACCTGCGCGGGCATAAAAATAAATGAATACCTATTTTCAACTCCCTGATTGTGGCGCACACCTGTTAACAAAAAGCTGGAAACTCCTTCAGAAAGTAAGTCCGGAAAAATGAGACTAGATCCGTCACAATTCCCGCAGATCTATACACAGGGAATTGCATGTTCCCGCCGTTCTTTTTATAAACACTATCTGCAAACAACACTGACATTCGAGCGATGTGAAAATGTTAAAACAAAATCACACTACTCGTTTCTGAGATTAATATTAGTTGCACACCTCATGCACTGTTCCAATATGCAAAATCAACCATTATCTTAGGTAGAAATTGCCGAAAGACAGAAAATGGATATTTAAACATCTTAGTAGGAACCTGTGCTTGGAACGATTCTATTATCAATATTATAACACAATCTCTCGTAAGTTGTGTCTGTGGTCAAGCGGATATAGTACTGCTTCTGTCATTTCTGAAACGAAGGGCGACGGTTCGAGCCTCCGTGTGGAAAGTTAAAGTTTTTCCTTTTTGTAAATGTATGAGAACATTTTTATAAATACAAATTTCTACTCTAAAGTGATTGGAAATACATTATCCGACGAACTGCCACTTTTCAAATCCCTGTCACATTTACTAGCCCGCCATGTCCATAATTCATATACGAAAACGCTAAAATGAGAAATGTGAACACAGGTGAATACCTAAAACACACGTCCAAAATGAAAATTATTCATATATATATATTTCGGGGGGCTTTGCTAACTTCATTCTTGGAAATGTGAACATTGTACAAGATATTTCATTCACTTTACAATATTTTATTTGAATAAACTAAAATTTCGGGGGGTGGGATCTAGCCCGGAAGTCCCCTAAAATACGCCTATATATATATATATATATATATATGCTTGTATTTTTTGCATTACAAAAACATAGGGTACCTCAGAATCTGGATTCTTATAAAGCAATTTGAACAGTTATTTAGAAAATATGTACTGCTTAAAATCGGATTAAATTGCAATGCCAGTAATCTGTAATATCTTACATTTTTATTTATTTACATTGAATGTGTTTTATACTGTATAGCATGTATATTAGCTGCTACATAAGAAACAATTATTTATAATTGAATTTAAGTAGGAAATCGATATGGTTATTATAAGAAGAAGCTTGTGAAATGAAGTGTATGATAATGGTTGTATCTGAAATACATGTTTGGTACTGGTATAATTGGTTTTAACGTCAGCTTTGGAATAATTGCCTCTTCAAACTGTCCTTCTTAGGGATGCGCAGAGTCGAGTCGAGACAGAATTCTCCTGACAAAATTCGAGTCGAGACACAGCTCTTCCAATAAATAGAAAAACATACATTTTTCGAGTCGAAACATCACTTTTACAGCATATTGTCGAGACGAGACGGACTCAAATCTTGTCTCGTGCGCATCCCTATCCATCCTACTTAGATAAAATCAATTTTGGATGCGAAGATTCAATTTATTTTAACAATAATTGTAATCTACGATACAGATTGAAGTAAGATATTGGCTTGAACTGCTTTATTACCCACTTAGCCTTCGTGTACTGCAATTATATCTAATTTTGGCATAAATATTTATTATTATTAAAATGTAAACACTGAAGAATATATATTAATACACAATGAGGAAGAACTCAATTCTCGTATTAATTAACAAATGTGTTGCAAGGTTATTAACAAATCATGATTATTAGAAAGAAAGAAAGCTAACCGCTTTGTTAATTTGGACATATTATAAGAGATTGAGTAATATGTATTTAATCGAACAGAATGTACGAAACTAAATAGAATACTATAGGGAATCGAGCTTGAAAGAGGATAGAAATGAAAGAAATCAATGGTTAATAGCAGTAGTCACTACTTACAGTGGATGAGTGAAATCTATTTTTTCGTTTCCTGACAAAATTGAAAAATGGATTTTGCATATTT